>NW_027526276.1:9717638-10317638 GCF_048455015.1 Haemaphysalis longicornis | reverse complement strand
TTGGGCCAGAACGTTTCGCTTGGAATGACCCATTTGTATTTCATTATGAAGCTTTGGTTTTTTTATGTGAAGCCTTTGGTGCGTAAACGAAAAGCAGAAAACTGACACAACCTCTCTGGGAATAAAAAAGAAGTGACACCAAGGTTCAAGTTTTAATAATTTTCACAGCATTTTAACATCCAAAGATGCCTTCGTGCAATAACAGTACCCAACCGTTATTTGGAAGTAATTTGAAATCAACAATTTTTATGCGATCTCTAGGAGAGCAAATGGCACTTATGAGCTGAACTGAAAGAACTAAGATAGAGACAAGTGTAATACAAACCTCCAAAAAGGCAAAGTACCCCGTGAGCATGGACATCCACAAGACTTGAGGATTAAGAGCAGCCATACCTGATAGAGCCAAAGGTGAAGGCAAAAAGTAAGGGCAGGAGCAGTTGCAACAAATGACAATTTTACACAGATGTCAACCGCACAAGCAATTCGAAGTCTCAAGGGCCAGTCCAAAGCAGGCACAAGCAAATTTTATATCCCCTGAAACCTACCACAAACCCGCATAACCTCACACAGCCATGTCGATGAAAATCTGCAGCCCTGCAAGATTTTACCTGCTGTCATGACATGTTTCTTCTGCTGTCATGACATCCTTCTTCTGTTCTTCCTCGCGGAAGAACAGAAGAAGGACGCAGAACTTCTGCCGCTCATTGAGTACCTCGAAGGTCACAGCTCGCGTCCTCCACGGCTCTTAAAGCTCTCGCTGTCATCATTTTTGCTGCACAACGGAGTCCTTTTCAAAAAAGAATTTGACCCTGCAGGAGCCACCCACCTTCTTGTTGTGCCAGCAGCGCTACGTGACGACATCCTTCACGCCTCCCACGACGACCCTTCATCGGGGCATCTCGGTTTCACCCGCACACTCGCAAGGCTTCGTCAGAAGTACCACTGGCCAAAGTTGGCTCCGACAGTCAAGCGCTACGTCAAAACATGCCGTGACTGTCAGCGGCGAAAGACACCGCCCACTAAACCAGCTGGTTTCCTTCAGCCTGTTGATCCACCGAGCAGGCCATTTAAGCAGGTCGGCATGGATTTACTGGGGCCATTCCCTACGTCATGAGCTGGGAATCGGTGGATTGTAGTCGCTACTGATTATCTTACCCGTTATTGCGAAACTAAGGCATTGCCCAAAGGAACGTCGGCTGAAGTTGCCGGATTTTTCGTCCATAGTATTGTGCTCCGTCACGGCGCCCCATCAGTCATCATAACCGATAGAGGCACAGCGTTCACCGCAGCACTTACTCAAGACGTCATGAAACTGTGTCATACCGACCATCGCAAAACCACTGCATATCCCCCCGAGACAAACGGGCTGTCCGAAAGGCTGAACAAGACCATCGCCGACATAATTTCGATGTCCGTTGATGTTGACCACAAAAACTGGGATGACATACTGCGGTACGTGACCTTTGCATATACACACTAAGAAAAAAAGGAGTCCCTGTGACCCTCTTTGGGGGTATTTACTTGCCACAGATTTGACTCTTCATCGACCCCCTTTCGCAGAGTCACGCTACTCTTATTGAAAGGGGGTCACACGGACCCCGTCACAGTAGTCACAGTAGAATATGGGTGACTACCTCCTTAGAGTCAGCACTGACTGCCACGACCCTACCTAAAGAAAAAAGAGAGTCACGGGACTCCTGCCTGATGATCATCGTGACCCTGTAACAAGAGTTGTGAGGACGCCCCTTTTTAAAGAGTCCCATGATGCTTATGCCGAAAGAGTCGTGGAAGTGTATGGGTGACCTTCCCAGAGATGGTCCGTAATACTGCTGGTGGGATCATTGCAGTATACGTGCAAGTTCAATTTTAGCCCACATGCATGCAGCTTCATGAACAGTTTCATACAAGTATAGCAAAGCAAACCAAAAGTAGTTGAAAATGATTTTATTAAAGACGAAAGTGATACACATTTGAATGAAAAGCCAGCCTAGGGTATCACAGCTGTTTTAAATTACAAAATAACCAGCAAATAGCCTAAATATACAGATACACTAAGCATGTTTTACTGCTTGATATGGCTTGTCACAACACAGGTTTGCTAGACAAACAGGCATAATATTAAATCACAAAAACAAATTTTGTGTTAACCAGCTCTGCATACCTGCTGGTGCAAGGTTAAACTGGTGTGAAAATAAATTGCAATAATTTTTGAAGGCTTCTTTCTTTGTTGCTGTTTTTCTAAGGCAGACTTCTCACACAAGTCCATGAAGTCAATCCAGAAATCTTCACAGGCCGTGCCCAAGCGTTGCAAAGTGTCCTCGGGTCCTGGCGTCTGGAACCAGGCCTTGTCTCGGACCTGCCAGAAATATCAATGAAAAGAAATTGAACGATAAGACAAAAGCAAAATGAAATTGTAGCCAGCACAGTAAAATCATCAACAACAGGCTAACTGCCCAGTGCCTAACAAAAAAGGGGGTGAGGAACACACCTCTTGCCATTAAATTTCCTTGCTTCGCCATTTTGATTTTTATGAAATGTTTTGTATGAGGGAACATATGTATAATGTATGAAGTTACATATGGACACCCCAGAAATGGAAAGGCTTCAAAAATAATTGCATCCATAAAGAGGATCTGAAATCTCCAGGGAGGGAGACTAAGAATTTATGAGTGCAAAAGGCTGCTACTCCCCCCTTTTGATGGTATGAAAATATATATGTAAAGCTTAAAGGCAGCACGAGTAAAAAATCACTAAGTGAACTGAGTCACCTGCTGCACAAAGGGCATGCTCCACACTGCAAAACACTGGAGGGGTACAAAGTCTAACTCAAACTGTTCAGTAAAAAGTCGAGTCCATAGCACATGACAAATAAGATGATAGGACCAGCACTTGCTTGCAACTAAGTTTATTGAGTGCATCGTCTAAAATAACACCCTTTAATAGTGGGCCGCACAATGGCAAAAAAGGAATCATAGCGAAGTTTCTAAATATTCAAGCTCATTGCAATACAGGTTCACTGTGCTCCTGTTTTTTATGTCATAACCATCTAAAAGCTCCCAAATCAGTGCTTTAGCTTCTTTGCAGAAGTCACACTTGGCCCAAGAAAGGCTTGTACTTGCATGATTCGCAATGAGTGGGTACATGCAAAAAGCCAACGGACAAATTGGATACATCGACTTTCCAGATGGGAACAACCCATCATAGATCCCCCCCATTCCCTGGGCAAAAACCGCTGGGTGTGCTGCTTGTTGCGCTTTTCTTTGGCTTTTAGGCTTGATAGAAATTTGCCTGAACCTTCTATCTACGCTTCACTGATTAACTTTGACGCTTTTTTTAGGTTACTCAATACGCTGACTATATTTTCTACTCTGCTTGCAATGTCTGCACCCCGTTTAGTTTTTTCCTTCAACAGTTTTTAGCTTAAGTGAAAGCATGAAGCACTAAAAAATGCTTACAGTTTTAGTTATCGAGATCACACTTATTACTGATGGAACAGAAACCTAAGTTGTCAGTACAAAGGGCACCACTGCCTTGTTACGTGCCTCGGTTTCTTCATGTTTTTAGTGGCCACCAGAAAAAATTTTAAACCACTTGTCTATTTGAATTATTGTCAACTCGTCTAGTTTCCGTACCCTGATTTTTTACCGCCTCATATAATTAAATTTGGCACAAAACTTGTTCCAAAGTTTCTAATTCCCTGGATAGGCTTTTCTTCACGAGTTGTGAGCGATGCAGTAAACCTGACACTACAGCCTTGATGGGACATGGCACAATAATTAGTTTCCCTATCCCAATTTACTGACTTTGGATGTCCAACTTTTTGTTCACGAACTTCTCATGCACTAGAGGGGCTTCTCTGCACAAATTCAGAGTGATGCAGTAAAGCGGACACCAGCGTTGATTTCAACTCTTTTGTTACCGCAGAAAATTGGCCAGTTTCTAGGGCTTTAAGAAAACATTTCTTTCTGCTAAATGTGTTGGTTAGGCACATAGTGCAGTGGAAAAATGCGGATGATTCAACGCCCTTGCTAGCACCAGCTGTGTAATGTTTGCATAAATAATTATCGCAAAAAAAAAACACAAATCCAAATTTTGTCACCGTAAAGAAAAATGAAAAAAAAGAGGTTGTGTATAACAAACCACCAATAGTGGAAAAAATTTAGAATACGCATTTTGAAGGTTTACATTTAAAAATCCTGTCCAAGAAAAAATTCACTAGTGCAAATTAATTTGTCCCCGTCGTGCCCACGTGGTGCTTGCACGCATGGTGGACGCGTCTCGTGGTGAAGCCGAACATTCATTTCAAAATACACAATTTTGGATGGTTCTCTGAAATGGTTTGATATTATTAGGGGCCCAACTTAGTCCCCACGTGGTGTAAAAACATCTTATTAAGGACTACAGCAAGCACCGGATTCACGGCAAGCAAGAGATGCCAAAAAATCCGCTTGGAATCTAAAACCAATCTCAGTGGTTCATTTTTGTTGACTTTCTGATAATCAATTATCTACCAGAACTTCCACTTGCGATTTATTGTCATCTTCTGACTCGCTATGCGATGCAGAACATGCGATACACTAACATGCGATGCACTAGAATTGTGCCCAGCAAGCTTTCGCATGGCGAAAATAGTGCTGCCTAACATTTTCAAAAAGGCACCATATCATGTATTAAAGGTTGGTAGCTAGTAGCTCACAATATACCTTTTTTGTCTGCTTCTTCGGGTTTGTTTTTTGGAAGATTATTCGGAGCCAGATTATAGAGAAATCGATAGATGATTTTTGAAGACTGGGAACGATTCCAAGAAATCTAAGCAATTTCGCTGACACAACCGTTTTTCTAAAAATTCTAAAACCACACAAACAAAAAAACACTCAGTTTTTCCAAGGCTCCTGCGAAGTGATTTCAATAAAAGTAATTGCTGCTGTACTTAGCAGTGCTTCTCTGAAGGCTTCGACACCACTTTCATTCAGCAAAACCGGCCGCAGGACAGTGTATCCACCCCTCTTGCATCTAATGATAAAAAAAATACATATCACTGTGACATGGAAATTAATAAGATGTGGGGGACCAACAAAAGAGTATAAAGGAGGCCATAAGGAAAAATATCCACAGGGCTCCAGCTTCACAAATGCAATGTGGTAATTGCTACGTTCCTCATATTTTCACGGTGTATTAACAATTGCTTTGTTATCAGGGTCTCTACTTCCACACTACTTTCATTTAGCAGTATTAGAAGTGGAACTGGATTACAAGTTTGTGAATAACGCGGAATTGCTGTAAACACACAGATGACAACGTCAGCACTGTTTCTGCAGCAAGCAATCAATAAAACATGCAGTAAAGGGTCCATAAAGACTGATTACAGCTTTGTTTAGTTTGAAAGAACTAGCTTTTGAGTACTCACTCGGCTCCTTTCCAAGCCGGAAATACATTATTTAGTCAGAAATACGCAAGCAACACAGAATATTTTCAAATTTCTCACTGAGGCTTTGGCATGAGAGACGCAATATGGGCTAGCACTAAAAAATGTCGACAGACAAGAGTCTTCTGCCGGCCCTGCTACATTAGAGTGGCGCTTCTGCAGCACGTCCTCTTAGGTGTTTTCCTAGCATTTTCTGGGCATGTGTTCGCTTCTAAACTTCACTTCACATCAGACTACAGCCCTGGTCAATGAAGGGAGGAAAACTGCTTCTTCCTGTGTTGTGGCCCACAAAAATGATTAAACATATCAGATGTGCAATATACGTAGCAAAAGTTGCCGCAAGTGAATACAGAAGCCGCACCGCACATAGTGAGCTGCGTCTGGAACAACTTCTATCTAGCCTGATAATTTTACTTAGATTTTGTTTCGACGGTAGGCCATATTTGGCCCCCCGCACCAATCTGAGCCTTCTGGGAAGGCGTCGTTGCACTGTTCCCTTCAAATTTGCTCTCTTCTATTGCTCCCTTTGTCAATTTCTGCTCTTAAGGCTGACCAGCCCTCCTTTTCTTCTGTCCCCTATTTTACCCTCTCCCAGTCTCCTTTGCCTTTGTGCTATAGAGAATAACTGGTTTGCATGTTTTCATTTATGTTGGTTACATTGCTCACAAAACCGGAGGCTGGAAAAAAAAACTTTTCCGAACTAGTGTTTGCCATGCTCGGCATTACTTTAGTGTAATATTGCCTTGAGGAAGCTTTGTCTACTGATCAAATCTGTCTGAATATTCAAATCCTCTTTAGGGTTTCTACAGCTGTTGTATGAAGGTTTCGACATATTCATAGTATTTCAGGATTCCTTCACCTGCTTTTCTCAATGGAATTGGCGGTAGCCAATTTTTGGGCCAGAACGTTTCGCGTGGAATGACCCATTTGTATTTCATTATGAAGCTTTGGTTTTTTTTATGTGAAGCCTTTGGTGCGTAAACGAAAAGCAGAAAACTGACACAACCTCTCTGGGAATAAAAAAGAATTGACACCAAGGTTCAATTTTTAATAATTTTCACAGCATTTTATCATCCAAAGATGCCTTCGTGCAATAACAGTACCCAACCATTATTTGGAATTAATTTGAAATCAACAATTTTTATGCGATCTCTAGGAGAGCAAATGGCAGTTATGAGCTGAACTGAAAGAACTAAGATAGAGACAAGTGTAATACAAACCTCCAAAAAGGCAAAGTACCCCGTGAGCATGGACATCCACAAGACTTGAGGATTAAGAGCAGCCATACCTGATAGAGCCAAAGGTGAAGGCAAAAAGTAAGGGCAGGAGCAGTTGCAACAAATGACAATTTTACACAGACGTCAACCGCACAAGCAATTCGAAGTCTCAAGGGCCAGTCCAAAGCAGGCACAAGCACATTTTATATCCCCTGAAACCTACCACAAACCCGCATAACCTCACACAGCCATGTCGATGAAAATCTGGAGCCCTGCAAGATTTTACCTGCTGTCATGACATGTTTCAAATGCTGGGTCTTTCCATGCCAAACAGCCAAGTGTATGGTGCTTAACACTCTGCCCTTTCGGGAAAAATTAATTGTTGATGCAAAGATTCTCTTGGCCTTGCGGGAGTGTGACACATTCACACAGAACTTGGGAGAAAGGGAACAGAATGAGTTACAATGGCGAACGGTGAAAGGGAAAGTTAGCACCAAACAAGGACAGAAGGGTCAACGTGCAGCCCCCGAAATCCAGCTCAAGCGAAGAGAAAAACGGAAATGCTCTCATTAACACGAGAAGCACTATTCAGCGATGTGTGCCGCGGGTCATCGTTGGTCCAGGTTGCAGCAGAGCATTGGCCCCCAGATGCATGTACTGCTCGGACAAACCAGCACAGGCAGCACCACGCCCTGCATGGCAGGTGTGGTGATCCATCCTGGGCCGTGGCCACCAACCGCGGGCAGGTGTAGAACCGAGCCCGGTTGTCTGCAAGCCAACTCGCTCGTCTGGAACCTCTGGTACACAGAATCCGCAGGCCCATCTCCAGTCCTGGTCAGCTCACTAGCTTCAGAGTCCTCTGGGTCCTCGATCGGCCTCCACCCGAACCTTGTTCCTTGCTTGAGCACCTCCTCCTTAATTAATGTAGACAAGCTGATGTGTTTATGGCTCCGTAATACAGTACATACGAAATATAACGAGAGGGAAGATGGAGACTTGGTTGCTGGCTAGTTGATTTATGGCGCATAAAGACTGCGCAAAAGATAAGGGTGACAGGAAGAGTGCTGTCATGTCACCCTAGTCTTCATTCTCATCTTTCGTAGAATCCTATTCCTTCGTGTGAAGATGAAGCATGTCTACTTGTGCAACACTGGTCTGCACGCTGGAGTAATGCCCAAGTGACAACATGTGTGGCAGACAATAATGATGCAAACAGGCGACTCACTAAATACAGAAAGTACACTCTGAGTGTGTGATTCGGACATGTAATATTTTACACAGCTTTATGTCGGGCTAGTTTGTGTAAGCTTTTGGAGGTAAGTTGCTCTTGTTACGATCACAGGGACGGGCACAAGAAAAACGTACGCTTTCACGAGAAGATGGCGCCGTCTACTCGTGAAATTGTACGTAGTTTTCTTGTGTCCGTCTATGTGATCATAAAAACCACGATCTACCTTCAAAAGAATATTTAGCATGCTCCAGGCTTCTTTTGATGCCTATATTAAAGGATTCATTTTGAATTGGGGCCTATTTTCTTTACCTGCAAACATCGCGCGAACGTGACAATACAAGCCAATATGCCATTCATAATGGCTTTTCCACATAAAAAGGACACTAAACGGTCCCAACAAGTTTGCCTATACGGGCAGACCAGTGTTAAAAATGACGCTGCACCAAAGGGTTCAAAACGATTCACACCCCCCATGTACTGTTTTTCTTGTAGTTCGGTTTGTTATTTCACGAAACGTGTACGAAGAAAACTACAGAGTAAAAAAAGGGAACAATTGACACACTTTTGAATAGCCTGCCATTGCAAACTAGCGCCGTGTAGTACAGAACTGCAGCGCTCCGCCCAACAGTCAAATGGTTTTCTGTGACCGACGGTGCAAAAAGCAGCCGTTAGACAGCGAACACCACAGTAGCGCTAGAGACAAGCTTGACGTGGCTAATGGACGGGGACAAAAGGAGGGTGTGCTGAAGAATACGGACGGCAGGAACAAGTTAGAACAGGCGCCTCGTAGGCGCTGTAAAATCCCCCTCCTCCCCACACACACACCCCGAGACTGTTAATTCCCTCCGAGGCCACATGTGCGCCTTTCACCTCCACTTTCCATGTGTATGAATTCTGTGCCCCTGTGAACTCTACGTGAACTCAAAGACGGGCTTCGTCATTAGCTCGTGAAGCTTGGTAACGTCAGGCGTTGTGGAACTGCCGTACTCGCTCGCTGGCGCGCGGCCCGAACTCTCTCTCCGTATCCTGCATTTGCATACTATTTTCTCCCCCTTGACATTGCAAATTCTCATCTGTTTAACTACATTTCCTGCGTCCTCACCTGTTGCCAACTTTTTTTTCCCGACAACGCCGCCAGCACACGGTCAACGCGTAAGCTGTAGGGGCGCGTTGGCGAGCGAGTACGGCCACAGAACAGGGAGTACTGCAGACCGCAGACCGCAGAGTGCGGCCCGCAGACCGCGAGCAGCCGCGAGTAAGGACGGTCGCGGCGGCGGCAGCCGGTCTCGCGAGCGCGATAGCTTCGAAGCGCACTGCACGGAATTAACAGTCTCAAATAGGAAGGAGGGGGCGAAGGAGAGATTTCACAATGCTTACGAGGCGCCAGGCAGCAAGCAAACAAGCACAGCATATGCAACTCTTTCGGCATGTGTCCGAAAAGCTAACGGAGACAACTATTTCACTTGGTATTGTTAGCAGGGACAGTACTCACGTGAATAAAATTCACCCGGATTTCCCCGAAGGGGAGCATGGGGAAGTGCGAATGCACGGGTGACGTCATGTGGCGTACCTATTTGTGTTGTCGTTGTACTTGATTGCTAGAGCGGATCTCAGCTTTGAAATTTCGTGTCAGTACTCCTTTAAGCGGGTGCATTAGCACTTCTCACGCCCGATTCCTGGCCAATCCCCCACGTGGGTATGTGCCATGCACAGACACCTATTTGTGTTGTCGTTGTACTTGATTGCTAGACCGGATCTCAGCTTTGAACTTTCGTGTCAGTCCTCCTTTAAGCGGGTGCATTAGCCCTTCTCACGCCCGATTCCTAGCCAATCCCCCACGTGGGTATGTGCCATGTCAGCGGCCAGGCAGCGCGCGCCCATCTCCCCCCGTTGCCAAGGAAGACGAGGAGATTCCTGGTCAAACCCCCACGTGGGTATGTGCCATGTCAGCGGCCAGGCAGCGTGCGCCCATCTCCCCTGTTGCCAAGGAAGACGAGGAGCGCGCGCACCCGTAGCTGTTGCTATGGGGACGGACGGCGGTCGCCGGAATTCAGGGTCGCTTATAAAGTGAATTCGCACTTAAAAACACGATGACACCGCCTCTGTTCCGGCTTCGCATTCAACCGTAGCACGCCGTCGACTTGCCGAACTGAAGAACTCTAGTAGAAGATTTCACGCGGTGCGCAATGTATTCCACACAGCAAATTTCATACCGGTGTAACGCCGTTTCCATCCCGCAGCGGTTTTGATAAGCGAATTCGACAAAAATGCGTCAACTTGCCCCGCTGCCTTTGCACCAGTCACTAGCTTACGCATCTTGGCTCGCAGTGGATTTTATTGATTCGCGTTGTCTAAAATATTATTCATTTGTATTCTTGTTATTGAGTTTTAAAGCAAACGCTAGACAAAATAAATCTGGTTCCGACAGAAACTTTTTATATATTTACGTTTTACGTAATGTACACAAGTTTTTATAAAAAGAACGCAAATCAGTCACGTGACTACTTGGCGGCTTTTTTAAACGCACTAAAAGAGGCGACGCTCGCACACAGGTTCAAATATATAATAATTGTGGGCAACATGCATTAATCATTTTAAATAAAAAGATTGTCGCAATATGAAGTAGTTTTTATTGAATAAAAGCAACTACAAGTAAGGATTTCAATGACTAACACTTGAATTCTGCTTTTTGGTCGGTCAGCTTGGTGTAAGTCTACGCGACATCTGAACACAGAGCTTTGTACGCGCGCAAGTGCGATGCCTTACATCGATATGTACCAATGTACAAAATTACTAGTGGCACATGAAGCATTGAACATACTGCTTAATTGGTAAAACTCGAATGAGAATAACATCTGCAGTAAAGTAGGCTTTGTTGCATGACAACAAAGCTTTGCAAGAAAGCAGGCACGCAACATCGTGCATAAAGAGGCTGAATTGTAGAGCGGCAGAATTGTGGCACAAAAGCTAGTTACAAACACGCCACGCATCCTGATATTCTCCCGCCTATTTTGTAGGGTTATTTAGTTGCGTAGCAATATATAATACGAAGCATAGTTTTATTCGTGTTCTTATTCGCAGAGCGTTATCCGGTGCACAGTTAGCAATGTTTTTAACGTAAAAAATAGTCAACCCATTTAAATCATATACAGAAGCAATGTCAATCATACTTTCAGATTATTTCATCAACATTGAACAGCATTGCAGCAAAGAGTTCAATTCGTATATATTAGGTATATTGTGTTATTGTTACATGTGGTTTCTATGCAATGTTAAAATATTTGCTATTCTTTGCACACTTTAGCATTTTCATTCGCCCATAGTTACCGACAATTGTAAGAACAAAATAATTTGGCTACCACAGGTATGGTATGTATTGCAGATGATTGCTTTCTGATACGACATATTCAAAAAAGTTGTTAAAGTGAAGCTCTCTATGCTCACTCAAGGCGCTTTTACGCCTTAATGCACTGCAGGAAAGCCAGCTTTATCAAATCGGAGGGCTTATGGTGGTGATGATGATGATAAACTCAGCGCAGCAAAGCCAACTTTAAACAATGGGAGGTCAAATTGTGGTGTAGTTGATAAAACGCGAAGTAAGAAAGCCAACTTTACAAATTTGGAGGTCACATATTGAAAAAGATTAATAAGAAGACGAAGAGGAGCAGGATGAAAAAGGCGAAGCTTTCTCCGATACAAATGAAAAGTCCACACTCCTATCCGCGAAAGTCCAAATCAATGACAACACTGAGCTAACCGAAGCAGCATATTCAGATGACCCAATTACACACTAAAAATCATAAACACCACATTAGCTCAGCTCAGCACTTTGCATTGTGCACTTTGCGTTTGTATCGTAGAAAGCTTGGCGTTTCAAACTTGTGTGTTCCATAAACAGCGTTAGATTTTTTATGCTTTGCAGTCCTAGAAAATCAAATTTTGTACCGCTTGCGCAGTAGTGGACAAAGTCACGGGACACACACCTGTGTGCCCTTACTTTTCATGTTTTTTTATCTGCGCCACAAAATCTTGCAATACGGTAGCAACAAACCTAGGTACCACTGTGGAAATTCAATCAGTCAATAAATATATGCTAAACATGCTGTTGACCCGTGACTCCCATTGCAAAGTGCAAGAGTCCCGTGACCTCTCCCTGTTTTAAAGAGGGTCGTGGAGCATAAAAGAGAGTCTTAGTAGAGTCTAAGGGAGTCAATGCAGCGACGACTCCCTTTGGACTCTCTTTTTTTAGAGTGTAATACGGCAGTTTAAGAAACGACAAACTTCACTCCTTTCCGATTGGTCCACGGCCGCGAAGTGACAACTATGTTGGATGCGATGCTGCTTCCGGATGAAATCAATGTGGTTACTCCAGACGCCACGGAATACGCTAGCCGCGCCGAAGCTGCCCGACAACTTGCGCAACAACTCATCCGTCACCAACAAAAGATTGATGCCCGCCGCTACAACTTACGGCACCGACAAGTAACTTTCCGACCCGGTGACCAAGTCTGGGTGTGGAGCCCTGTGCGACTCCGAGGACGTTCGGAAAAACTTTTACGCCGCAACTTTGGGCCCTAGAAAGTGATACGCCAAGTAAGCGCAGTGAACTATGAAGTTCTTCCCGAAGGAACACTACGGTCAACGCGTAGTAGGACACTCCCTGAAGTTGTTCATGTTGCCCGGATGAAGCCGTATCACTCACGTTGACAGTGGCCGCCAAATTTTTGCGTGTTGCGTCCTGCTGTTTTGCTGTGTGTGTGTGTTTTTTTTTTTTCAATTTATTTACATCAGGTAAGCATCGAGACGATGCTTTGAAAAAGCGGGGGGGTATTGCCACGACGACATGGTGTACGGGGGTTCACGTTTTTAGCAAGCTGCTGCCGCCGCCAAGCGGCTCCACGGCTTTATGAGCGAGGGGATCGGCCTGGTTGCTCTGTGCTCTTCTTCTTCTTCTCTCTTCTGGCCTGCGGCTGCTGGCTGTTCTGATCGCCGCTCTTCCATCATTAAAACCCCCTTCCACCTGGACTCGGCTTTGTGACGTGACAGTATTAGTAGAAAAACTTGTGCCGTTGCTAAATGTTCATCTTTCAACGGCGTACAAATAATGACAGGTCTCTGCAATTTTTTCAGAATCAGTGGTTTCATATCTTTCATATTTATTCTTTTCAGGCTTCGTACAAATTCGAGACGGTGAAAAACCCAGCAGCACAAAACATAAAACATTGCCAACACAACCGTTTAAAGAATGCAAACACAAATATATTGTAGCCCCCTCCGTCTATAGTTCACGGGCAAAAGGGTTCCAGTTTAGGCTACGTCTGTGGCTATTCGAAGAGTAGGGAGCCAGATACAACAGCAGAAACTACTGAATTCTTTCCCTGTTAGCCACTGGTGACATGGAGGTTAAAGAAGGCAGGAATCATTCGTTCTGTACTTGGAAGCTGAGTGTATACAGAGGCGTCACCACTTAACATCACGAAATACGCCGTTCGTGTATGTCTCTAAAATCAGCGGTATATATACTGGTGTGCTGCCACAGAGGACAAAGACAAGATGGCGAGAAAGGCCGAGGACAAGATGTGCAAGGTCCCTTGCGAAAATTCGGGGTTAAAGCGTTAAGTGAACTTCCACTTGATAGGCGTTGTTGGAGATCTTTGGTTGAGACTTTCATCCTGCAGTGGACGCAACCAGGCTGATGATGATGATGATGATGATATTCAGAGAAGTTTACCGCATTTGTGGATACTTGTATAAAGGTGGCTTCCGCCAAGCTATAGTATTCGCTTGTCAGACCATTCATGTCTTGCATGGTAGATGACTCTCTGTTGTTTATAGAATTGAGAATTTTTTTTATAAAATACAAGGCGATGTCCACTGAAGTCACGGAGTAATACATATTGCTGAAACGCACGTTTGATGTGCTATGAACTCCCCACAGCTTGGCAACCGGTGCTTGCAGGTGCACCTGTCGATGGCACAGAGAAAAGCATCCCCTCAAATTTGGGTCGACCTATTTCATAATTTACGGATATTTCTGCAGACGTTTAAGGGATTTGTGCCACTGCCGGTAACCCATTTGAATGTTCCCCATTGCTGCCAGAAATGGTAAATAACGGACACGTGACGGCAGTAGCGATGGGTGTTGTACATTTTATTTTCACGGACTGTACAACTTGCACTTCTCACTTTGGTCATGTACGGTCATAAGAAGCGTTCACAAATAAGGAAGATCGGACAGTATCCGCAAAGACGTAACTTACAAATGACTTACGTTGTCCCGTAGGTAAGAGATGCACAGGCTCAAAAGCAGTCTCGAGCCGAGCATCAGCAGTGTTAACGCCCATCATCAGTGGCCGGAATTGTGCTGGTAGGATGTTAAGATAACGTTAGGGGCAGGGGCTCGAACCAATTTCTTTGTTTTTAACACTTTGAAGGACATGCACAAAGCCACCGCACTTAAAGTGACCGTCACTGCGCAATTTCGGATTTATTTATCTTTGTCGTGTTATACTCAAACGCCCGGTCCTCAGTTGTGCCTAATAACAACGTGAAAACCAGGTTCACTTGGTAAAATATTTTAGTCTTTCTACGGGAATGACTTGCCTGGAAGCTTTATAGCATAGTTCTCTTACAAAAAATACCAAGAAAAGGGAAAAAAATTGAAACACCAGCGTAAAATTGTTACGCAACCCACAGCATTACCTGCATAAACTCAACCATGTAGTTTATGAAGGGCTTGACAGTCATTGCTTGCGGGCCCCTGGTTATGGTGGGAAACCTATAGTGCAGGTGAGCTCAAGGCACTAGAAAGATCACATGCAAATGATGCATTCGTTATTTATTCTACAGACATAAACGCCAACGGGCAGATGTGTCGCCGGAAGTTAACATTCCGCGAAAACGCCTCAAATAGTTCAAGGTACGGATATTGGACCCTATTTCTACGGTACTAGGCTGACTTCACTTGCAATACTTCGACGGAGTTGCTGTGCCAAAGCAGGTCTACGCATTTCCGTCATCCCCCAGTTATTCCCTGTGGAAACGCATCCAGTGTCGCTGCACCGACACCGCCACGGTCGGCATCTGAATCCGCATACTTCCGAAAGAGTCCGAACTGTTGTCACTCTTAAGCCGACCAAAGTAACGTTTCCATGCTGCATAAAGCATCGTGGTTGGGGTTTTTGTAATCACGAGGGCAGACGATTGCGCTGTTGTGCCAAGCAAATAAAAGCACACACATGGTATGGTTCAAGTCGAACCAGTATCTCCACATCAGCAGCGAAGAGCACTCTCACTCCTTATGTACTCTCAGTAAGGAACCGATTGTATAAATTTGCTATCGTTCTTTTACCTCTCTCGTGTTACCTACACCCATTTGGGTAGGCCAAGAAAATGCAAATTTCAAATGCAATGCGCACATTTTAAAAAATTGAAAAGTAGCCCACCAGCCTCGCGGAACGCTGCTTATAATGAAGCAGTGGGTGATCGAATGTCTAGTTTTCAACGTAATTGTTGGCTTAAGCCAAACAAATGAGAGACAAGAAAGGGAGAATTACAGGTTGTAGCAGAAATAAAGCCAGCCAAAGCAAGTCGAGCCAAAATGCAGAGATACAAAAACAAACGAAGAGCGGCAAATACAACATAGAAGTGCGCTAGCTATTAGTTATTGTGAACAAGCTTTCGTGCTGAAAGCATGTAGGAGGAGTTAATTTTACCGAAGTTTCTTTTGACATTTTCGAAGTGGCTTGTGCCTGTAAATCTTTTTTAAACCGAAAACCTTTCAATTCCTTTCGAAATATCAATTTTATTAGCGTTTTTTTCTGTCTTAAGGTTTTTACAATAATTTGAATGAGTAATTATGAATGAGCTCCGACTTCATCATAACTTGAAAATGAGTTAAGGGAGTCACGGTTTTAGGGGCCTCTATGAAAGGTCAAAATTGGCTCCCCCAACTAGACCGGTAGCGTGAAAAATCGGTTAGAGGTGGGGTACAAGGGTATGGATGTACTGAAAAACTTTACTTTAAAACTATTCCGTTAGTACTCCAACATCAGCACATGTGAACAGCTTGAAATTGAGTGTCAATAGTACATGCAGAGCCAGAGATAGAATGGGCACCTATAACCAAAGCGGGGTAGGAGATTTCCGAGCCTAAATCGAAGTCGCTACAAACACAGAGGCAGGTAAACGAGAACATCGTGCAGTAGTCATTTTAAATCAAAAAGTTTTATAGAACTTTCAAGAAGGAGTATTGAACAAAATTTTGAAGGCCTTCCTTCAACACTTCCTTAAAACTCAGTCGAGTCGTGGCGTGATTTTCATCTGAGGAACAGCATTATCCCGGTGTGTGGCATTTTCTTCTATGCATGATGTGCACTTAGAAATAGGACATGTTGCCAACATAGGTACTGATTTAGAGTGGCTCAGGCGACACCTCAAGCATGATAGAAACTGAAACATCGTTTTCCCTGTAGCTACCGGTTGTTACAACGTGTCCCGCAGCTACTGTTTTAAGCTTGCCTTACTGCGAGCACCATAGACTGGTTTAGTTTAAACATTGATTTAAGCGTTTACATTGTTTCCACATTTTCAGTTTTACTGGATGGAATTATGAGTTTTGTTAGAGTTTTATTCCACATGGGCAAAATAAAATGCCTGAATTCACCGAAAGGGAATTAAGAACGGTTGCGTAGAAGGTCTTCCAATAAATTGCTACTGCCACGATAGTTAGCCGACTCCCCTTGGTGTACTCAGACGGATCCACTGTGCCAAAACAGGATTTACGATTTTCAACCTTCCCCATGCGAACACCTGCAGAAGCGCGTATTCCTTGCTGCTGTTGGGCCGCCATGGTGAATAACCGAAGGCAGACACTTCTGCGAGAGACTGGACTTCTGACTTTTTTGAGACAAAGGGCCTAAGGCTACTAAAGTGCAAAAAAGTTTCCTGGTTGTGTTTGGGCTTTTCACAAGTGCAGATAATTGCGCCGTTTTACAAAGTAAATAAAACGCATTTGTAAACTGGTTAAACAAGAACCCATGTGTGCACAGCAGCAGCAGTGGGCTCTCTCAGTCTTGATATATCCTTCATTAAGAAGCGATTGCACAAACGTTGTTGTCGTTGTTTTTTCCTCCGTTCCGGACCATATAAGCCAAAACGTAGGTCAAGGAGACGTAGGTTTGAGAGACAATACGCCGCTTCATAGAAAAAAGAAACTACGAACTGGAAGGGTTAAAGTAGTAGGACACTGCGCGGCGTGGTGCAGACGAATGCAATATAATGTTAACAGAACAGATGCACACAAGGCGCGGCAAACACGGTTTCTAAGAAAGCTATTGTGTGCACCAGTGGTAGTGTCCTACGTATTTCTGACAAGATTCCTGCTTAACGAGGGCCAAGAAGGGGAGGATTACTCGGTGCAGCAGAAATAAAGCCAGTTGAAGTAACTCTCACCAAAAAGACAAGGATACAAAAGCGAACGTAGCGCTGCAAATATGATGTGACACTGCACAATTTATTGTTAAGTGTGCACACGCTTTCGATTTCAACCAACATAGGAAGAGTTTGGCGCCGAGCAATTTCTACATATTTCTGTTCACGTGTTCCGGAACCTTTATATTTTACCCATATCCATTCAATTGATTTTGAAGAAACGATTTGCATTACCTTTTTTATCTCTCTCATTAGGCGTGTACGATACCTGAACGAATCAACTCATATTAGCCCCTGATTCATACTAAATTGAAGATTTGTTAATGCCGTAACGGTGACAGAACCCTGGCTGTAACATACAAATGTGGGACTCCGAGTAGACCCGTAGTGTAGGAATAGTGTTGGAGGCAGGAAAAATAAAAATCGAAAGACAAATAACCCTATTTGTGAGAGCATTGTGCTAGTACTGCAATCTCAGTATTTTTACACGGCCAGGAGTTGAGCGGTGTTATTATAAATAAGAACGACAGCATGCAAACTTATGGTCCAAAGCAGCGCAGGAGAAAAAGATTGCCGAACTTAAATCTCAGTTGCCACAGTTGCAGAAGTCATTGGCTGAGTACGTCGGGTAATAGTCATTTCATGTTATTTAAAATGGCATGGAATGTTTTCAGAAAAATATTTAAGAAAAGGTCAGGACGTTCTTTTTACAGTTCACTTTCAACCGAAAAACAGTGGTTCCGTGATTTGTATCTGAAAAAGGATTTAGCCCGCGGTACAAGGATATTTGTATATGCAGGATGCCCGCTTTCAAAATACATGTTGCCGCTGAAGTCCCTCAGGTTATAGTGCAAACATGACGGCAACGAAAACATTGCTGTCGCTGTCGCTACGTTTTGTAACACGGCCTGCAACAGTGATTGCCTTGAGCTAAACAAGAGCGCAGATGGACAGCTTCCTTCCACATTGCATACCCTGCTTTACACTCTTCCACTTTGAATGATGTTAAATATTCTTTTGTTGATATTTTTCTTCCACAGAAGTAATTTAAACGATAGACTGTTGTATATTTTTATGACGCTCTTGCGATGAGTTCGTGTTCTAATATTTTGTTTTGCTTTTTTTTACGAAGCTGAGATCGTAAATATAAATGTGGGCTTTTTATTTTATTTAAATTGTATGGTATGTATATATTAACAAAACCTATCAGGAAGAAATGCAGCCGCCCAACATTCTGAGCGGCGCTCGTTTTCGGGAGAACATTTGTGGCTTAAACTTCACTGACGGTCCGGTGGCTGTCGGCTACAGCGCCATGCGATTCCTTCAGTGAAACTTCTGAGCGCTACCAATGATTGTTTGGATCCCAATGTTTCTATTGACTTCCCATGGGCTATGATGGGGAGCAAGTTGCTGTCCGTTTTAGTTTGGCATGTACAAGATGCCTGCAATGTGGTAAGAAACGCCAGAGCGGAAAATGAGTGCAATGAAACCAAATTGGTTTCTGCGTGAAAGGAATGGGTGCTGCGTGACCGACACCAAGCGGAAAAACTGCGGATATATGTTTTTAGAATAAATACCACACTTTGGGACAATGTCGCCACATTCTCTCGGTAATGTACTCAACAATAAGCTGTTTGTAGCCCTTTTCGATTAAAAATGAAGCGACGGAATGTTTTGAGCTTAT
Organism: Haemaphysalis longicornis; assembly: GCF_048455015.1. NCBI lineage: Eukaryota > Metazoa > Arthropoda > Arachnida > Ixodida > Ixodidae > Haemaphysalis > Haemaphysalis longicornis. Next base: position 10,298,649 of record NW_027526276.1, on the reverse strand, counting down.
GGCACCTGTTTAAATGGGACCGTTCAAGATTGTGACCTTAAATATTTTCACTTAACAGCTAAGCTTTGTATTGGTTTCTTCGAGCGCTTTACTAATTGAAAACCTAAGTTTTGCGGTCTCACCTGCAACGAGCGGTAACGGAGAGTATGTCCATTTCTGCAACTTCAAACATTTCCTTAAGCTGCAACGGTGCACTCTCCCTTTTTGAAAATAAATCACGCGATTGGTAATTCAGAGTTTCTGTATAAATATTTCAGTTATAATTCACGCAATATGCAACTGGAATATGAGTTTTTTATATTATTTAGCCATTTTGATTCAATTGCTTGATTTGCATTATCAAATTGAATTATGTCGTCTCCAAGTGCAACTAAATAAAAACGAAATTGTTTAAACCGTGTGAAAAAGGGTCAAATGTTCGTATTGTGTCTGCGCAATAAAAATGTCAATAAGGAAAGCAAATTCTGTGAAGCTAATGCAGTAAGAAGCGTATAATTTAATTTTGTGGTCTTTAATATTGTCTGTTTAGGATGAACGATCAAACACACTGCCCCGAATCGTTTCTCTGAGACGACGCCTTCCCTGTTAGTTGCTGACTACCCCATTTTTCCAAAAAAACAGTCCGCTTCGGAGCAGACGTTGCAGCACCAAAGCTGCCTTTGAATTAGGCGAATTAAGAAGCTTTATAAAAAGATATTATCACACATTTATATTTTAATTGCACAAGAATATCAAAATAAATCTTCCGGGTGCGTAGATTCTTTCTGAACAAACTCTTTTATATTAAAGCAAAGATGAACTAGTCTCATCCAGCGGTTTGGCCGTAATCCGCAATTTGACCTTCATTTAACAGCAGCTGTGCCACACCTTGGAGGCTCGACGTCGTAGTGGAAGCGATATATGGCTTCACCGTCGGAGATGATTGTTGTTGAATAGTCCTGTACAATCTTTGCCCTGTATCGCCTGTTTAGCTTGATCAAAACAGTCTCGGCTGTCTCACTACTGCTGAAAGTCTCCTTCAAACTTGCTGCTGTTTCTTTGTGCAATAAAAATCGCACCCTGTGTTGTTTCTGCACTTGGGGTCCCTGAAGTTCAGAAAATGCCCGCTAGTATCCTCCATGAAGCCTTCTCCTATCCTTCTAAAATCTCGTAACCCTATCTTATCCCCCTTATTGTCCGAGAGCTCCTCTGGCAATACAGCTAAGCTTCCCTCGCTAGACAAGGTTCATGCGTTGAATATTTCCAGGGTTAATTTTCAATGGCGACGTGTCCAAACCACAAGATATACTTAGCAACCCCCTCTGTGTCTCTGTTTTGATTACCACAGTGGAGAGGTGCTCTACAGCTGCTAAGGACTAAGGAAGCCGAGATTTCAAATGGGCAGCCATGGGAGGTGGCGGGCAACTACCACACAAAGGTGGTAAAGTTTTTCTCCTGTGAGGGAGTACCGGTTACGTCACTAAGACCCTTCCAGCATGGTTGAACGTTAATAGTTTAGCACCTGCGGTATCCGGGATGATGGTTACTACCAGAGAAGGCAGCACTCTTTACCTGCGAGGGTTGCGCCCAGAGACCTAGACGAAATAGATAGAGGAAGAGAGAGAGAGAAACTCTTCGAGGGGACGACGTGCTATGGGCGAAAAAATCGCATGCGACCGAAGAAAATAGTTAACAGTCGTGTAGTTGTGTTCCTTCATCCCGTGTTGCCTACCGGAAAAAGCGATTTCAGCTTCGTTTGCAATACAGTTGGTTTTTTCAAAATATTGGGCAGTAAACAACGATGAGTTTTGAAAATTCTCGCACTAACCACTATGTTTCCTTCAGAAGAAGGGCGTATATTTTTACGCAGGAGTTTGTAAATAAGTATTCTATGAAACGTTTTTACCAACGCGTATGAAAAGTATTGGTATGGACTTTATTTAAATGGTGCTTTCTGTAGTACTTCGGTGAAAGAGACCGACCTACAATACCTCATTAGATATCTTACTTTCAATAAATAAATTAGCGCCCTGTTGGTCAGTTGGAATTTTGGCAATTTCAAGGGTCCGTGGAATTTGTTGCCATGTGAAATTTCGCAACGGAAATAGGCACACACACTTGTTCATAAAAGAAATACGTTCGTAAAAGAATTATTACACGTGAAGGATTTTTTTAAGACTTGCGGGGTGCATTTTATAGATTTGAATCCAATAGCTGCATTCAGCACCTATTTCTCAGCAATTTATAAATGATAAGGTTTAAACTCGGCCATAGGAAACATGTTTCTAAGTTAATAGTATCGTCAATGAAGCCTTTTGCATGCCATGTTGTTTGGAACCTGCCCCTGCCAATATATCATGCATAAAAGGCTAATTTAGTTTTGTTTCGTGTGTATTTCAATAAATTGGCATGTTTAGTATGGTTCATATATGGAGTGTGTTTTACGCGAACACATCACTTTCCCATTGTCAGTGTTTTTGGACTGGTTGAACGTAACCAATGCCAATCATGCCTCGTAATTATTAAGAAAATCAGGATTCAATATACTTCTATGTATGTGTTTAAGTCAATGGCGATTTTCCTCTTACGGTTGAAGGTTAATGTGGTTGTCTTGTACATAAAGACGGCATGACCTTATTTAATCTAAAATACTGTAAAATTTTGGCAAAACAGTTCTGCAAAAATATAAAATTACGCGTATCTGAGATAAGCCATTTTTTGCTATCTGGAGGTTTCAGATTCCTCTTAAAGAAAATCATATGTTTTAGTATATTTAGCGAAAAAAAAACCATTGGCAAAACTTTTTAACATTACAAATTAATCAAGGATGGCGCCGAGGGATGGCGCTGGTGAAGCGGGTGCAGCCCCAGCCGCAACAAAAAAACTGTAATGGAATCGAGGCAAAGGTGATCCCCATCGCGAAGCTAGCATAACTAAGCAAACGTCCAAAAGCTGACGAATGCAGGAGCGTACAAACTGGACTGGTGGCGCATTAAGGAGGAGGTACTGTTATGTGGGAGGTAGCCGAAGGCAGAAACGACACAAGACATGCGCAGCCAAATTTTCTGCATGCGGTTTACACATTGCAGAATGGTCACCCGCCAGTTATTAGTACAGGCAACCTGCCTCATTTGCAATTTGTGGAAGCTCTGAGTTCTGGTTATCTAGGAAGTGGACTCTGCGCGGTAAGCAAGAGAATGGTGGTGCCTTAGTTTTTCGTCTGTAAAACATACCACACCAAAAACCGAAGCTGTTAAACGCCGGGGAACATAAATATCCTATTTTTAGAATTCTGGGTTCTTTTCAAAGTCCAAAATATTTGTAATGTACTCGCGAGAATTTAGGCACAACACAGCAGTAACTGTTTATTCCAAAACAGTTATGAACAGGAATTATGATGCAAAGCCAAAACCACGCCTTTCCCCATACGCTGCTGAGAAACCATATCATTGGTGTTTCGTTTAAACAGCGCTGGGAATATGGTACGAGTTAAAACGCACATGGACTCCTTTTTTCTGTCCTTGTGTGGTTCTTTGATCACCGAGTTCGCATTGATGTTCAGTGGTGTTTATTTATCTTAAGAAAAATTATTTGATTTAAGTGGTTGATTCTGACTTTTAACAAATCGACGCTACACAGGTGATGCATCGCGCCGTATTGGAGGCCTCTGGAACATTGTTGACCACATTAGGATCCTTAACCTGCACGGAAATCGCGTAAACCTTTTCGCTTTCTACGTTTGTCGTTGTCCCTTCGAACCCTCGTCCTTGGAGAAAAATTTGCGCCCTCTTACTGAAACGCCATCTCTCCAGTGACGTACAATTATTGAACGCGCTGACGTTTTTACGATATCAACCCTACCCTTTCTAGGATGTGTATTTCTTTAGGGTATGCCCCAAATGAGAGACGGTAGAAAAACCCGAAGCAAGATAAACTAATTTACTGTATACGTGATAGTTCAAAAAGTTAAAATGGAGAAATTTTGTTGGCGCCTTACACTTGCACCGCGAAAAAGAGTCCTCCGGTCTAGCAAAGGTGTTTGGCCATTGAAAAGCTCGGAGCCGGATCCACGTGTTATGCGTTAAAAAGTACGACACCCACCAGCTTGGCAGCAGACGGTATCTTCTCGCCAAGTACTTGGCTGTACGTGAGAACGTAACGAGGTGAGCCATTTTATATAACTAAAATCATGACTTTGGGGAATATCATAGCTGTTGCCGCGCATAACCCAGTACAATGTAGCAGCACTTCAGTGGGTTAGGCAAATTGTACATCTCTTTCTGGCTAGGCTACAGTCCGCTGCCTGTGTAGGCATTGGTAGGTTCTTGTCGATAGAATGGATTTTTTTTTTTCGATTAAATGAACAGGGATTCTGGCTGAACAGCACACAAAGGCCAATTCCTACAATGGCGGTTCAACGCTGCACGTGGTATCAAATATTACACAACCATTCCTGGTTGGTTCATTCCTCGTCCGAGAAAAGCGTGAAGGTACTCCAATATTGCATATATCGGTTTCAAAACAGCGTTATAAGATTTTCCACACCAAGAATGGGAAAACTAAACCGCCCGCCAATTTCTCCTTATTTTTGACAAGCGGCAGTACTAGACCACCAGGAAAATTTCTTGGTGCGAGAGGAAATGGGCAAATTAACCAGTGGAAGAAGGCGCACTATGTGTTGGTCATTTCGAATACATTGATTATTTAGAGGTGGGCATCACTTGTCTATGGAAAACAGGTAAGATCAGAAAGTCTGAATACCTGCAGTAAAGGGAAGGCCTTTTAGATGTCGTTCAGCAGCGCTCCTACCGAATTTGACTCTTTCGACGCAGTGTAATGCAGCCTAAAATGGGCTGTACCTAAAATATTCTAACTCAATTTAAAACTGATCTATACCAGACGTACCTAATCCAATCAACTAGGAGCACATTTTTTTTTTATTCTGCTTAAAGGAGCAAAACGCTGAGCAACAACTTCCAAACAGACGTACCCGACAGAAACCGATCGAGTGACATTGATAAGCAAAGTATGCGACCTGCTATACGAAGACTCGTTGTCACACGTACCAAAAGCGTGGTGAGCAGATATATATCGAAACACTTCACAAGCCACCTAAAGTGTTTGCAGGAGATCTATAAAGGCGCTTTTTTGAGAAACCGTAAACTCTTAAGGAAATGGGGGATCAGAAAAGGGTCCCAGAAACACGCCTTTTCTCTACGCTTGGTTACAATGGCAGGTAACACCAGTACTCACAGCGCGGCGTCGTAGTTTGTGCGACTCCTTTCTGACTTTCTTGGCGGAGCAACTGTGGGAAAGAGGGTGACTAACACGAATAGCGAACGGAAAGAAACACAACTATGCCTGTAATACAGCAATCTTATTGGCAACCGTAAATGTTACGTCAGTGCGTTACATCTCCACCGCGAGCAGGCGTGCAGTCGTCGACATGTGCACAGGCTGTATTTTAGTCGTAGCTTCAGGCTCCACCGGGGAAGCGTCTTTTACAATTATGGCTGTTTATGTAGGGTTTCATAACTTCGTGCTCTCGCTGGCCCGGGTCGCGAAAATGGGCCAGTGTTTTTGCCGTGTTGTGCTTGCGGGGAGCATCGGAGATTATTGAATCAATGCGGAAGGACTGCAGCAACAAATCAAGTGCATCTGATACAAGCAAGTGCAGTATTTACCACGGTGAGAGATTTTCGCTCCTAAAGAAACATTGTAAAGAACCTCCGCTAGAACATTCAAGTGTGTAGGATATACTGGCTGAAGTACTATTCGTGCACTCATGTCAGAAACGTCCAACCACATCTTTGTGTGTGCAGCAGGGTTTTGATGGCCTGGGTGGCGAACGGGGCAGCGTGATTGTTAGCGCGAGCTGCCTGCGAGGGCTAACCCACGTTAGAGCGACGGCCTTGATTGGTCCGGCTTTTGCATTGCGGAGGTGCAGTGAAAGCTTTGTTTTGTTTTTATATAGCGCTTTTATTTGCCCACAATTACGAATGCTGTATGCCCATAATGAACTAGTATTATTCTGGCAAATGTACCTAATGCGAACATCAGAAAAAAGGGGTATGCAACAGACCGCGGCTGCATTCGTCGCCCAAACAGGTGAGCGCTTTAAAAAAATCCACGACGCGTATAAATTCGTGTAATAGAATTTATCACGTAACAATAATTTTGATCATAATCCAAGCGATGACGTCCCCCGTGCACGCCGCTACAGTGTTTCCAGGACGTAGGGAGGCGGATGGGGGTGTTATACTTCATGTACTTCTAGTGCAGAAGCCGAGCAAACCAGATGGACCAACAGCTTTTTAATGCGCGTAGTTTTTGCGCGACATTTTTTCTCGTGTCACCATGCTTGTGTTAAGTACGTTAAGTCAAAAATCGAATTCAGTGATTTCCGCCTTAACCTCGTACGAATGCCGTAATTTTGTACCTTGCATGCTCACAGATGGGTGATATCCGGACGCCCTTCAGAACACTCAATGGACACGACATTATACCACGACTACTGTGAAGCAGGAAGGTTACCCCTTTTAATGGATTCTTCGTGTGAAATTGTGTGACCTTTCCGGCTTTGTTTTACGGATCCGGCTGTCCGCTCTCTCACGATTGTGTTTGGAAAGGAAAAAGAGTGTGAAATAGCTTCTCTTCAATAACAGTTTAAACTTTGTCAAGTTTTCATCACAATGGCCGTGCACCAAAAAAAGAACGACCGCTACGTCGACGAACTTGTGTAGTGGGTAAACGGTACCATGGGGCCTACTTAAACCTGGTTTTTATTTTTAAGCTTTTTACTCCTTCGTTTAATGCAGGCACTGCGTATATAATAACTTTCGCCTTTCCTATTTTCACAGTATGCTTGAGAGCTTCTGCATCTTTCTGAAGCCCTTAATAACTCCTGATATGTTCTGTTGATCTTTCAGAACCCCTTCCTTTCCTGAGTCGCAATTTTTACTGACTCCGAAATTAGAAAGCCAATATACGTGTGAAACTCAAATTGACAAGTTTGTTATATACTCGGAGTGGCCCGAACTGTAGTCGTCAGCACGGGCCGATATGGTTAGACTATCTCTACAAATTTCTAGCCAAGTTTTTTTATCAACGCAGAAATTATACCCAATTTTTATTCAATATTGGCATTGAGCACTTGAGCATAGTGTCTCAACAAAGCAAACGCCATGATCTAATTTTTGGTAGGGCACGTCAATTTATTCTGCCCCTTTCGTTCTGCCGGGAACATGTATATATTCCACCAACCAAAAGCCAAAGAGAAGGGGCGTACCATTGATATTATACATCAGTTATTAAGGCTCCATAAACCACTTGAACTTGATAAGATGAGTCTCTACCGTCATCATTTTGTTTATTTGGTAAAATAGGTGCCGGGTACACTGAAAGTTCCTAATAAGGATTTTCTAGAGTACGTAGGCAACGTTCGAGTTCTTTAAGAGGATTTGTATTCAGTTGCCGCAATGTTCCGGAAGTTCAGTTCCGAGAGTTATTTATTGTTTCCCATCCTGAGTAATTTCTTGGAAAAGGCGAAGAGTTGCACTTGGTAAAATTTATAATTGCGAGCATGTTTCCGAAGCATGACGAGCGTTGACTGAAGATGTGATGCTTACTGTTAAAGGGGAAGATAAATTTTAGTTCGTAAGGTGTCATCTGGAATGACCTAACGTTCTCTTTATCTCACAATTAAGATGCGCTGAGGAATAATTCTTGAAATGAAGTATGCTCTCCTCTTCAAAAATGATTTCTCATCAGAGTCAAACACGACCTGATGGGAATTTTAACATAGAAACATGGCTCACTGGCTTGATTCGATCGCTTTCTCAGGTTTTTATTAGATCACATTCACGTTGTAATTTCAGTTAGGTTCCAAGCCAGCACACCTAAAACCATTTCAGAATTAAGTGGTGATATTTGGCCGGGTGAAAATTCAGTGGCCGTAATACCAGATCGGTTATTCTACCTCAGCAGCTAAGGCATTCTGTAGCAAAGTAAGGGTTCCTTCCCAGTTCTGGCATTTGTTTTGATGAAGACGGAAAAAAAAAAACCAACTTTGAGAATTCAGCACGTGAAAGACTCCCAGACGGTTTGCCTTTGGTACAAATCATAACCTTTTTTCCAACAAAAATATTTCGGTTATACCGCGAATTTTGTCCGAAAAATCTTTTATTATTATTATTATTGTTAGGCTGACTAGGAAGCTGACTTGGCTGACTTAGGCTGACTTGGAAATATCACAAAAATATGTGTATTTCGTAGATAAAAATTGAATTCCCGGGTGCTGGAGTTGTCGTTTCCCTGATTGCTGCAATTTCTTGCGTATTACGATTTGAACTTTTTAAAGTTACCAGCAAGGCATTCTTAATTTCGCAATACAAAAAGCTGTAGCTTGTGATTTTGATGCCAGGTCTTTGTGTAAATATATTTTATATTTTCGAATTTGAGCACTTTTTTGCCATGCAGCTGAATTAATTTGAGTTTTCAGTTTATTTTCCAGAAACCGGTGTAGTTTTCAGTGAAAAAGCTGCCCTAGCAGCTTAACAAAGCACTCGAAGCCACATACAAGGCAATAGCAGCAAGCACAGAGATGTGTAATAAAATTCTGATTACTTAATCATGTAGATTAACATATGAAGCATATCATTGAAACTTTACGAAAGTACCGCGGACAATGAAGCATACGCTATGTAAAATGTGCAAAGATAACAGTGCATCTACATTCTTCCTAGAGAGACAGTATCAGAAGTAATAAGTACGACTAACGTTTTATAGCGATCACAGAGAAAATTTAAATGTGAACCCAAACATTCTGAGCAAACGTACAAGACATACCTAAATTACGATGGAAGAACGACATGTGTGGCTCAGTGGCTAAGGCGTTGCGCTGCTGAGCACGAGGTCGCGGGTTCGATTCCCGGCCGCGGCGGCCGCTTTTCTGATGGAGGCGAAAAACAAAAACGCCCGTGTGTTCGAGATTTCGGCGCACGATAAAGATCCCCAGGTGGTCAAAATTAATCCGGAGCCCTCCACTACGGCGCGCCTCATCGCCTGCGTTGCGTCGGCGCGTTAAACCCCACAATCAATCAATCAATCAAGAACGACATGTACAGGATAGCAAAAACATCAATTGCACGAAAAAAACAACAAGACCTAAAATGTCAGTCCAGCTGAGTAAACGTGTTCCTACAACCCCTGTTATGTGTTTGTTTTAGTGTAACTTAACACATCACCCACCGATCCTCCCGTAACTCTGCTCAACCTTTTCAATTGAATAAATTGGTTGTTTGATGATAGTTTTATAGGATGGAAAAAGCCTATTTGAGAAGCGGAAACGATCGGCATCCTTTCGCTCGTGTCTCGCACCCTTTGGACTCTGCACTAGGCGACGCCAAAAGACGACTGTTAGTGCATGCTCCAACCCACCATCTCGCAGGCCGGTTTATAAACCAATACGCCTAATCCTTGAAAAAACACTTTATGTTCATTAGCTTTGTGCCAAGTTTTTTTTTCAATTTAGAGCTACTTGCGGTCAACGTTTTGCGTCGTCGGTAGGGCGCGCCGACGGCACCTGCATTCAAGAGTTACAGTACGTACGTAGCTTGTGACAGCAAAGCAACTTGTCTCGGCCCGATCTTAAATTCCAAACTTTACAGTGAAAGCCACCCATTACACATGTATAAGACGCAGCCGCAACCACCACACTACACAAGCGCAGACCCAAGCGCAGACATGTGAGCTTACTGATTTCCCTTTATGCCGAATAAAACTAGTTACTTTAGTATTTTTTTTAGAGTAGCGAGACACCTCAGAGACTTTTATACATTATAGTCGCTGTTTATCACAACCAGATGCCCCTTTCGCATTTTCTAATACCTCTTAAAGCACAAGCAAACTTGTATTCACCAACTCAGAGAACGGCGTCCCTATAGTGGCAAACAGTAAGCAAAAGGTAGCGTTTCTTTAGCGCCAGATGTGTGTATGTGATCTCTACATTTTGTTTACCCACCCTCCAAACCAATCCTTAACGTATCTGTGCCGTACGACCACCTAATTCTGTGGGGTCCGGGTTACCCAGGAGGCTCTGTCGAACACGTTAGTGAAGCCGTAGGAAGGAATCGCGCAATGGACGTGAAGCTGCACCAAAACAGGCCCAAAACATCCGTCGCTAAACCAGACAACAAAGCCGCCCCGCCGACGTCGGCGAGCACGCACCTCCGCGAAAGGAACGCTGGGTAAATTCGGCGCGCCATATACAGTGTGCTCCGTGAATGAGCCCGTCCGCCAACAGCCACTCCCACCGCCGCCTCCGCTGCGGTGGGAGTTTATGGTCTTGCACACCGCGGAAGAACCTTTGGCCGGTAGGAGTAAAAAGGTTTGCTTTAAAAAGCGCACATGCCAGCTAGTATCCAAGTGACATTCGCCTCGGCAGCACACCACACTAGCCACTGAGCCACTGCCGCGGAATAAACATAGGAAATACAGCAGGTTTTCGAGTATAAATGAAAATGTGATTCACGCGTATTATGTTCACAATCTATTTACATTTTGAAATCTGCCATGCGATCCCCCTTCCATACCGGCCAACCAAAACACCTTTGCATCGAGAGGTAACCATGTTGTTACTGAAGTATTTCCGATTGAAGACCACCCGCCGTTAGAGCCATTTACTTTTTCAGAGATAAGGGACATTAGCCATTTGCAGCTCCATGAGTAATTGTGTTTAGATGAGATTGAACGCCTTGAAGGTTGTTGAAAGAAATTGTGTGGTAAATTACATCGTCTACAAAGAGACCTACGGCGGAGGATGTGCTACATAGAAGATGATTATTACAGATTAAAAAATACAGGACTAAGGAAACTTCCTCTGGGCGAACAAAGTTACTCGAGCAAAAGAAATTTCTAAAAAGCAGATATCATTCCAAAATATTTTCACTCGTCTCAGTGATAATTGTCATGCACATTAAATAAAGCTAGAAATACAGCTGCTTTGTGTAATCATACCTGCGGCGTAGACAGCCGTTGATTGACATCACCATAAAATTCTGTACCCCTTAGAACTTCACCTTGAATCAATAAAACTCACTGTAATTATAGTCGCCCTATCAGGAATATTTGGTGTACTTTTTTGCGTGCCTACACTAGAGTCAGAGCTTCGGGATTATAAAAGAAATTTGGCTGGTGCGAAGTCTGGTCATTACGAAGTTTTGTGCACGCACTCTCGACGCATGCAGTTCCGATTAGAACATAGCCTACAGCAGCTCCGCTCCAACATTTCCTAAAAATGCTTGACTAAATAATTTGATGGCATTCCTAATGATTCTTTTCAAGAGTCTTCCCGAACCCGTACATCCAGACCCCACGGCGCTGCTTCAATTTCCAATGGTTTGGGCATGGCACAAACTCTTGCCGTGACCGACTTACCTGCGCTAAGTGCGTCCAGCGTGACCATCGTTCAGAAAACTGTGAATCCGGAACCTTCACCTGTGCCAACTGTAAGGGGCCCTATGCAGCGTTGTCGCGAAAATGTGAAACGTTTAAGCAGGCGAAGCAGATAATTAATGTTAAGTTCACTGAGAAATCCCCTTTTAAGAGGCGTGGAAGCGGTTCGCCTCTTTTCCTCTGGGGATTTACGCCAACGCAACTCGCCGAGGGACGGAGCGGCGTCCGGTTTCAGCGGTGTGACGTTTTCGCCGAGCTGGGCTCCAGGCCGTCGCCGAAAGTTGACGGCGGACGCCGAAGACGCCACGTTTATTGCGGCTCACAGAGAGTAAAGAACCTAGTAGCGGAGCTCGCGTTTGATTTTAGGCCCCGCGGTAGCGAGGGAGAATGACAAACAGCACAAGCATAGTTATTCCACGTGCGCTGTGGCACGCGAGAATGCCGTTTAGTTCTTGCCCGCTTCTCCTGTTTCTTACAGGCGCGCTCGACTGCAGACGCTTTGGAACGACTGGTCTTCCTTCGACGCTCATTGAACGCACACACACAAAAACACACATGCGCTCCACCGCCACAGCTATCGGCCGGTTCGGCTGGTTCTAACTCGAGCGTACCAGTACAGATGCTTGGCGAGATTGAAGCTCCGCTGCAGCGCAACAGCTCCTACCGCAGGAAGAATGCATTGGGGGACGGGGTTCTTCCCGTCCAAAAGCCGAAAGTAGGTAGCAACGCGCTACTCTTGACTTCAGCCACTTCCTTTGAAAATTCATCGGCAGACGCACCCTACGAGCACTGCTCACGACTTGTAGCAAAAAGCATGAAAATGGGTGTCTTCGAAATTGCATGCTACCACATGGCGTCTGGACACTTTTCAGTTTATGAGACTTCAACCCTTGTAGGTAGAGGCTGAGAACAGCTGACGTCAAAGTATTTCTGTATAAGATGTGCTCGAAGCCACGATCCTGGGCACAGGCGAGAAAGCAAGCCCGCGCGAGCGCCACAAACAACCGCCGAGCGCGGCCAGGTCAGACCATGACGCGCAGTGTCTCCCAGCACCTTTCCAAGGGAAACGGAACTGGCGACCAATAAGGACCTGCCACATGCAAAGACGGGGTAATGACTTGAGAATCATTGTACTGCTGCATCATTGCTGTCTCACGCCAAGGAAGAGAAAGCCATGCTCAAACTATCTGCATTTGCGTGCAGGGGCCTTTGCTTATGTTTAACCGTAAATGCATACGGCTGCATGCTGAGGCTCCAACGCAACAATCCGCCGTTTTTATTTGACATCTGTTGAAGCCACGTGAGGGGGCGACGATCGGCAACAAGAGCACATTCGGGACCCGACAAATCACATAAAAGCTTATCCACAGCCCATACAAGGCATGCGCACTCTTTTTCGATGGCACTGTACGCCTGCTCTAGAGCGGAGAATTTTCGTCTCCCGTAGAGAATTGGGTGTTCGTTTGCACGTTCGTCTTCCTGACTTAAAACTACGCCTAACCCTTTTTCGATGGCGTCACACTGCTCAAGCAAAGGGTCCCAGTGGTCCTGGTTTTCTAGGGCTGGCTGACCATGAGCGCAGCCTTGGGAGAATCACAATCAGCCTCTTTCGCTGCGTACCATTTTAAACGATTAGGCGCGTCTTTCTCTAAGGCGTCCGTAAGTGGGCTGGCAATCATCGAGAAACCTTTGACATAGTATTGATAATAACCTACCATCCCTAAGAACGTGCGGATTTCTGTTTTCGTTTCAGGCCGGGCGAATTCTCTTATCTGCAGAATGTTTACATCCCGTGGGCTACGGTGTCTTTGGCCTACTCTGTGTCCTATATAGTCGACTACTAAGCGACCCAACATGCATTCTGAGCTTTCAATCTAAGCCCAGGTTTCTGGAACCTCCCGAACACTTCGCGCAGGTGATTGATGTGCTCTGCCCAAGAGTTAGAAAATACTCGATATCATCCAGACAGGAAAGTTGGAACGCTTCCGCCCCTGTTAGAATTTGGTTCATTAGCATTGAAAAAGCAAATGGTACATTTTTCAGTCCGAAAGGAAGAACCAGAGGGCGGAAAGTGCCGAAAGGCGTCGAGAAAGCGGCTAATTTCCTGGCTCCTTCACTTAATGAAACTTGCCAGTACCCACGCACTAAGTAGAGCGTTTAAATGTACCTTGCCTTGCATAACCTTTCAAAGTCGTCCTCCACGTGTGGTATGGGGCCCACTTTTGTCACATTCACAACGTCACGCTTACGGTAATCGATGCAAGGGCGCGGTTATTTAATGTTATCTTCCACAATTATCATTGGTGACACGAAATAACCTTCACCCGGTTCGGCTATCTTCATCGACAACATCTGCTCGATGACCTCCCTTATTTGTTTTTCTTGCCTCGGTGAACACCTGTACGCTCTACATCTTGTGCTGCCTTGAGATGTTAACTCTATGTCATGCGTCATAAGACTGGTGCGACCGGGCACCTTCGACAACCACTGTGAGTGTTCTGTTATCAAAGCTGTGAGATCTGTAATCAGGCTTTCGCTAAGAACTGCCCTTTCCACTGTTAGATCCAGAATTTTGTTTAGCAGAATAGCACGTTCCTTATGAGCTGTTGGTTTGACACTTGTTTCAGAGCAATGCGAGGGCTGTCAGCTCGGTTAACAATGCGCCAAACGTTCCTGTCGTTACTTCGCAAGAAACCACGCATCGTATTTTTAACAGTCTTCCTTTTCAGTTTTGACAGTAACAAATTTTTTGACTGCTGAGTGGTACAAAAAACACCTATAAATACTGGGAGATGTTTTGGCGAGACGGTATTTTTTTGGTTTGCTAGGCGCCTAAGTTATGGGTTATACCAGAGAATTTGCAGATTCGCGATATTTCCCGACTAGATACGAAGTAATATGGACATCATTGTGTAAATAAACAAAGGAAGGTTAAGCGTTGGGAACGCAGCGGAAGGAGAAAAAGAGGCAAAACGTTTATTGATAAAAAATAAAAAATACGGTGGGTGGCCTCGTCGGTGCAGTAGGCGGCACGCCGCCACTGCTCACGTGGCCCGCTGGACCAGGCTGAGCTACTCCTGCAGGTCTGAGCTCAGTGCTCGGGGGTAGGGGAAGGCAAAGGAGCAGGGTGTTGAGGGCACAGGAAAACGTGGTGGGCAGTGGGGGCTGGAACTTGACTGTCTGGGCAGTTGTACTCGAAACGTGAGGCAGAGATGTGGGAGAGGATGCTGGAGTTATAGTATGTACCAGTTCGTAGTCTGCGCAGGATTCGTGATTCTTCCACGGACAGGGTAGGGTGGGGCGGACTATACCTTTGGCGAGCGTGGTGTTAGTGTGATAGATGTCGGTGAAGTAGGGGGGAAGAGGATGGACAGTGGCCGTCGTAGATTGTGAGCAGCGTGGCCCTGTAGGGCCACGCGGCTCACAAGTGAAGCTCGCGGAAGTGAAGCTCACGGGCCGCAACTTGTGCTGCTTCATTCCCAGGGAGTGTGGAGTGTACCGGGGTCCAGACGATGGTTATTGTAGGTAGGTCGGGAATGTTTTTCAGGAGCTTTAGCGCCGCCGAGGGTACTCTTCCCTGGAGGTGATGTCGGCAGGCTTGTTTAAAATCTGTGATTATGGTTATGTGGGTGGTGGATGTGTGGGTGGCCGCCGCGAGAGCAATGGCGGTGGTTTCAGCAGCGGTCGAAGAGAGATAAACAAAGGTAGCGGCGTTGAGAACGGTGCCCTTGTTGTTTGTGACTGCTAGGGTCCAGCGGGGGTGTGATGGGGTTTGGGCGATGTCGCTATAGCGGGCATCCGGGGATGAGGAGTACTTCCGTTCAATGGGCTACACTCTGGCTTTGCGTCGGCCTGAGTTGTACACGGGATGCATGTGACGTGGAATTGGGGCCACTTAGGTATTGGTCCGGATGTGGGGAGGAAGAAGCGAAGCTCGTTGTGAGGGTTCGGCGTGGGGCGGCCTAGCGCCCTGAGGACAGTTCGGCCGGTAGGAGTGAGGGACATGCGTGCCAATAGACTTGTCTGTTATGCTTCGAAGAGTTCAAAAAGGGTGTTATGCAGCCCCAGTTGAAGCAATTTCTGTCTGGCGGCGAAAGCTGGAAGGCCTACAGCGATCTTGTACGCCCGGCGATTGAGTGAATCCAGCTTGTCCTGTTCTTGAGGTTTGAGACAGACGTAGGGTGTGCCGTATGTGAGGCGGCGGCGACGTAGGCCGCGGACGAGACGGCAAGTGTTTGGAAGGCATGAGGAAATATTACGCAATTTTTATTGATTACTTAGGCTAACTTTCTTTATTTATATATGAAGGAGAGAAGGTGAATAAAAGCGCAAGTTAATTGTGGGGCCCGACACACGCCTTCCGATTAGATCTGGGGTGGCGAATGTGGAAGGCATCCAAAAACTGATCTATTTCCCCCTTTATGAGTGCTCTCTGGCGGCGCAAACGATTAGGTGACGCTAAATTAATTTACAAAATTTGACAACCGAAGTAAAGCAAGCACGCCACCTAGATACATCATTGCGTGGGCATCATTTTCATGATAAAACTAGTGTATTTCATGTACTACAAAACATCTCGGGATTAAGAATGTGTGAGTGAAAAAATACGGTACTGCGAAGATGTGCAGCCTCTTGTGCCGCATGTGAAGGAGGTCAGAGATGTCGTGTTCAACCAGGGCACCTTGTACATCTGGAAGGTGCAAATGTTCTTTACCTATCGCAAAAAAAGAAAAATTTCATAAACAATTGCTCATGTTTTGGTAAATATTCTGCTTCAATGATGGCACGTATTACTGTACACCACAATAACCACCGTACATCACAGAAAACCATGAGGAAAAGTTTGTTCTCAATTCAAAGATTTAATGCAGAAGCTACTAAATTAAATCAACATATACATGGACGATTATATCCGCGACAACCATTACATTTACAATAAATTGACAGTGAATGCTGGGGCTGTGTTGTCGCGCCGATTACTGCTGCTCCCGCTCGTTTTGTCAGTTTTATTTTGTGGCAACCAGTGCATTGCAGAGAGTATCCGCTCGCCATTGTTTGAGAATTCGGTTTGTATTGGTTGTTTTGATAGCACGTAAAAACAACTGAAGAAACGTGTGCAACAGGGGGAATATGAAGAAAATATCTAAAAAAATGGCTTAAGCTGTTGGAAGCACAGTGAAATCAGAATAAAAAGAAAAAGACCCGCAGCATCGCGACCGGTAACGGAGGAGCACTGCGATAAAACGGAAGCCGAGGTAACGTTTCTCCAAAAATCGCCACCTCTTTCCATGTTAAGGAAAATGGCTAAGGGTGCACCATGCCAGCTGCATGTATAAGGGAAATGTTGGAAAAGAAGGAGGGATAAAGGTGACGTTGAGAAGTACGTTAGGCATTTTAAAGTGGTGCTTTCACTATTGCTTATTATAGGTGTATTTCAGGGACTAGGCTTTTTTATTAGCGCTTCTCCGCAGTCATTTCTAATTGCACTGTCTTTAATAGGCGAACACAAACATTTGTCCCTTGCTTTGCGGTGCTAAACACTTTGCCCTCAAAGAAGAACTTTTGCATCCCACACAACAAAGAGCTTTGGCTGATGAAATCTATATGCTCAATGTCAAAAAAGCACAACACGAAAATGTAGAAAGAATAGAGTGGTCCAGCTATACTTTTGAGCGGCGCACCAAAGCAGGTTCTTCAAAAAGTTAAAACGAACTGTCAGATGCAGAAGGAATGTTTTCCGAAGTGTTGCTTTGGTTCTTAGATATATTGATCTTGTGTTATATTTTTACTAAATAACATACATGGTGGCAGAAATAGTGCCCGTATAGGAAATTATATATTTTTTATGCAGGTGGTATTGTCAGCTCCCTTCGCTTTCTACAATGCTTGGATGCATTAGAAAAAGTGTTGTGGTAACTCTCAATTATTCGAAACGACTCATGTTCCTTACCTCCTTCGTTTTAGGGAGGCAAACTTCCCTTGGGCAGTTCAGTAGGCACTTGGTCGATCACCGGTAGATCCCCCGGTCGTTCACTTATATACCCGGCACGTTGATTCGGTATTTTTGAAGGTACTCCCGTAGTTCGTTCCTGCGACAAGCTGCGCATCACAAGGTCAAAGGTGTAAATGTAGCACATGCTCACCAATGAAGAAAGCAAAATTAAAAATGAAAAAGAAAAATTTGGTTGTATCGAATGAGTGCACATGTTTAGAAATGTCAGCAAAGAATTTCTGGTGTAGGTAGGCTTAAATAAAAATAGAAGTTTTTGTTCCCGCTTCCATCCATGCATGCCTAATGTGTTTGTAGCCCTCTAAATAAATAAGGGATGTAAATCATACAGAATGTTCTTATCTAATTCGAATTCAAGGTAACGCAATTTTTGTTCGTTAAGTTGATCTTGCGTGTGAGTCCGCCTTTCTTGCTTTGATTCAAATTTAAGGTTGTCGCTGAAATAGCGCGGCGCTTTAAAATTAGTGTCCACCCATGTTCTAAAAAGAGGTAAAAAAATTAAATTGGTATCATGAAAATTGTTCCCGGACTGTGCTACAGACCATTCTTAGGTCCTCTTACACCTACCACGAGTATAAATAGATAGAATGGGTAGGAATATATTTCTCATTCCTACAGGAATGCAGGTAGGGGTAACACACTCGCTTTTTTCCGTCGTCAAGATTCGGCAGTTTTTAATGCGGTTCGGAGATGCCCTCCTTTGAAGCGCGGCTTTCACTTTCTTCAGAACCAGCAACCCCGCACCGAACAGTAAATGGCGATGGCTTAGGCGTTCAAAACGTTCATGACGAGTACGCTTACGGTCCACCGGCACCAGCGGCGCTAGAGCTACGTACGAGTTGGTTGGTATGCCCTCACCACCGCTAACATGCTGTGTACGCATGGCAACGAGCACATGTGGTGGCTGAAGTGCCACCGCCTTGTCTTCATCTCTCTTCTGCCTTAGAACTATGGGAGGATACGCCAATATGTCCTGTGCCTACCAATGTGTGAACGGAACGTTAAGTGGGAAAGTTTTACCGATCCATTGTATTTGTCCGCTCTGTCTAGTAGATACACACTAAGCCATATGTGTCGCCATCCATTTGCAGTGTTTCTATTTTCGCAAAAATAGCCGCTCGAAATATGTGCCTCACGGTAAAGCTTAGGCATTAACAGGTAAATTGACCAGATCCCGCCTGGCGATTTTCAGTCCTTGCCGCCAATCAACATGGCCTAAAGAGTCGGGATAATTTCGGTACCCTAGGCTGTCAATTTTGTGGCCCTCTTCGGTGCTTCTTCGCCAAAATTCTGCGCAATGCATCCTCTTAGGCTCCAATAACTACCGTACACTACCTAAAGACTGCCCACCCAAACTACAGAGATATGAAGTGAAAAATACGGGATAGGCGAACATTCGAGTCAGGTGACAAAAATTACAAAGTGGTAGACTTACCGTCCTATAAAACTGCGGAGATATAAAGTAAAAGGCCCTACACGTTGTTTCTCCTTTCATTAAAATGGAGATATTGGCGGTGTTCACAGCCGCGGAAAGTTTTAGCGGCGCGAGCTTCCCGGGCTTTCGAAGGCGTCGAAGTTGGACGATTTCATGGAGTGGACGATCTTTTGGATTTTTTAGAACATTTATATTTCACCTCAAACGAGGGTGGGCGAAGTTTCAGGATTGGGCCTTCTCTGTCTTTACGGCATATGCATTGTCCTATCCAGCTGACGTGATAAATTTGGGGATGGGTAATGCGTATGTGGGTATTTTCCCGGATTATTGAACAGGCTTGTCCGGTCGACATCTTTATTTCGGCGAATCTTTTGTATAGAGCTCTTTGTGCACAGGGAAAAACATACGTGAGGATATTTCAAAGGAAAATATTTTCCTTTCTCGAAACAAATTGCCAAATCTGCCTCGGGTCACTGGCGCGTTGGGCAGCTCAAGAAAAAGTGGACACTTTTGCCGCAGTATAACGAAAACTACTGCAGCTATCGACATAGTTCTTTTTCTGGAAAGACTTTACATACTATTAAACGATTTAACATATTTATGTCTGACGTGCAGTGCGAATAACTTGTAATAAAACTTCTACAACCCGGACAACGTTTAAACTTTTTGCCAAATTTGGCGCTTTTTTCTCAGAATCTCAACAACCAAGGTAATTGACATTTTTAATGTTATTCTTTCATGCATATTCAAACTTTGTGCAAATTTCAGTTATTCTGGATCTGTGAAAAATCCTATAAATCTTCCGTGTTGTGTAGCACGGGAACACATTTTATTATATCTTTAAACTGAATAAAACAAAGGCCATATACGATCATTTTTAAATTATCAGAAACGTAAAACCAAGGTTGATTCCTAACACCTACATTAGAAACATGTTGCATTATATCTGTTGTTTTTGCAGCTACAGAGCACCAAATATGGCCGTGTTAGCGCTTTTGCAGCGACATGGCGAAGTAATCTGTAATAAGCTTGCAACTGCAATGTAGGACTTGAACTGGCCGTTACAAAGAGAAAATCATTAACTAAACAATGTGTTGAACATGCTTTGCTAAAATTGGCCGCGTATAAGGTACATTGTAGCTAAATCCATTGTTGAAGCTCCGTCTTCTGGGCCCATGTTTGGTCGTGTAAATTTATTTAGACTGGTGCGGTCGCAAGCGCGCAGCTAGAGACCTGGTCTTTTTAGGTTCTGCGATTTATTTGATTGCCATAATATTTTGGATGAAAAATCGCGAAGTGATGGAGTGATACAAAAATGTCTGTACTTAACCAAGACTGAAAATTATCCTTCTGTTCCAACTGTATGCATTTCAGTTCTCTGATCTGGTACTTGCGCTGTTCTCAACCTTCAGGAATAGTACCATCGTGAAATTGTTCATTAACATTTTCGGAATACATAAGGGGGTTTCCGGGGCTCTCTGAGAAATTACGTGCTACTGCAGAGCCCTTAGCACTGACGAGACCATACGCCTTTTCTGTCGTTCACTTGAGCATGAAGCAGGGGGCAGTGAGGCTGGTCCAACTGGTCACTAGGGGTTTAGCGGCAACCAAAAGGTTTTAGAGACTAACAGCCCTAGGGCGGCAGCCTTCTAGCGGTTTTCAATAAAGGCCAGGATGTAGTGCAAGCTTGTTAGTCGGCTAGACGGGATCTGTTAGTCGGCTAGACGACGCAGGCCCTGAGGCGCACCGCAGTGAAGGGCTCCGGATTATTTTTTACCACCTGGGGATCTTAAACGTGCGCCGAAATCTCGTACACACGGGCGTTCTTGCTGTTGGTCTCCATCAGAAAAGCGGCCGCCGCGGCAGGGGATCGACCCCGCGACCTAGCAGCGAAACCGATGGAAGATTACAGTAATGCATCACTTGAAGGTAGTGAAACTGTACGCAATCTTCACTATCATCAAGACGGTTTTAGTCCATTATTGCACCCGATTTGCTTCGTTTTGGCTGCCGCAATGACCTTTACTCCATCAGTGTTGCTATAAGTGAGGGATTACTTCATTTGCTTTTTGAAGTTCTCCTCATTGGACATCAGCTTGGAGGCGCGTACGCCATGACGTGTCTTCCTCAGTCCGAGCAAGTGTTGGTTTGCAGCAAGTCGGGGCACGATTACGACTAACGCCGGAGTTTTTTTGGCTGGGTAATGTTGTACAATGTCCAGAAGGGGGTATGCTGGGCTTGCCAAACATACGCCGGGGACGCTGGGCGGTCGTCGCGAGGCACGCACACACGACCACTCGGCACGTTTTGGCTTCTCTTGACTACTAGCGAGTCGCCGACAGGACAGCGCTCCCGTGCGGGTGCTCGGTAGGTTCTTCGTATATTATCTGCGGACAGGAAAAAAAATGATTGGCTAAGCAGCTTTGCTGTTGAGACTTGTGATCCTAATTAAATATGTGTGACACGTTCGTCGTGCGCGTTTTAAAAAGCATCCCCGATGAGCCCCTTACTCGGGGTAAAATGTTCAGTTAATGTGTTTCTACCGTATGCACCCAAAATTGATGGGGGAAGACCAAAACAAGCTACTCCCTCAGAAATGTTCATAAAGCACGACATTCCTTATGCACAGTATATATATCGCAAATTCGGCTACCATTCACGCGACATTCACCACATTTCCGTGAAGTTACCCTAGCTATCAATGGTTATACATCTGCTGTATTGTTTGAGACCGATTAATGATTGCTGCATCTTTTTATATGTGAAAATGGCTAATGGGGAAAAAAACTTCTATAACTGTGTTATTTAACCCTAAATTATATAAAAAGTTAATTAGGGTACTGCGCATTGTAATTCATTTTTCGTTGCACTTCTTATATTTCAGCAAAAGTTTGTAAAATTCATTTACAAAAATAAAAATACTATTGTAATATTGTTAAACTAAATATAACGCTGAGGGCTTTATTTATGTGTTTATTATGTAAGCCTCATTACAAACAATTGCCTTGTGTAAAACATACGAAAGATTCCATAGAAATTCTTGGTACTTTGGTGTTGCAATTTGAATTTCTGCAAGCAACCCGCGCTGTACCGAACTATTTTGCAGAACACAGTAGTAGCGCCCTCCATCCAGCCCCAACGGTCGAGCCGTAGTAGGCCGCGCTGCCCAAATGGCCAATGGAGGATCAGCGAATGCTGCTTGTTCGGGCACACACAACACCCGCCGCCGCAGGACGCCGGAGCATGGACGGCGGACTTCCTGTGCTTTTTAGCAAAGACATGGTTTCATATAAAGTTTTCCCCACCCCTACCACCGACTTGAAAATACCGTCCGAGCGCTGTGGGCGCGTATGTTCCACGAAACCCTTGTGTTTTGCGACGAATAATGGTCCCAATGCGCTAGCGACAAAACTTTAGGCATACACAACTATTCAACTAGCTCGGTTTGCAACACGCCAGAATTGTATCGGATCGTGATTTTAATTTACACCTTTAACGTACCGAAGCTGCACTTCAGCGTTGAGGCGCACCCTAGTTAAGGACTCTGTTTAATTTTACCGTCCTGGGAATTCCCACCGCACTTCAAAATTTTGTTACACTGGCTTTTCCGCTTTTAGCCTTAATCAGTGGGACAGTCACCGTAGAAGGGACCAAAATTGCGTACTTGGCGTTGGCAGTACAAGGTCTGAATATTTCCGGTAACGCGAGGGTTAGCTTGGAGTGCGCAGAAAAAAATTTTGCGTTGTGTGGCCAGCTATAAAAAACTACAAAGCCTCAGCGCCCGTGATTAGCAAATTCTTCCGTCTATTTATTTATGCAGTGGCCTCAATGATACGTATTCAATCAAGCATTTTATACATGTTTGGTGTAGCTGAAAATTCAGCCGTCTTTGCCTTCAGTCTTCAATCTGCTTCACTGGATAGTCTAGCCGACACACACTACGTCAGCGAACTTTCACAGTTATATAACAGGTTCGTAGTGGACAAGTTACGTCCATCCTTCAAAAGCTACCCCCCATCCCCATACATTGTAAGAAAAAAGGTCCAAGGTGATTGCGCCTTCCTTATTTAACCTAATGTTGCTAAACGCCCCTAACTTTCTGTCTGATGTTTGCGTATTGTCTTGTTCTTATTAAACAATGTTATACAAGTATGAACAAATAAACCGGACTTAGACGTTTTCGTTTGGCTGTGAGTCACAGCCAAATTCGACCACACCCCAACTGTGCTACCTTGAAAACCCCGAGACCCTTCCACATTCTCAAGCCAAGGCATCTCGTCTTGCGTGCGCACGTCCCATCGACGTGATGCTACTTGCCACCCTCATCTCCGCGTGTAATACGGCCTACACAGAGCTATTGAGCAACTATGACGGTATTTGACCATTGGTAAGTCGCTCAGATGTTGTTGATGCCAGGGGGTCAAATCTGCTGATATTGTCACGAAGACAAGGACGATGCAGTGGTGTTGAATGAGAAACACGTTTATTGGAGCGAACTTGTGCTCCCCTAACAACTCAAAAGAATGCAGAGGCGGCGAAGCAGCGGTCAACAAAGTGACTTGCACAGGCGAGTGTCGTCGAATCGAATGCCGCGGCGTCCGCACTGCAGGCTTTTTATCTTTTGGCGCGCGTGGTTCTCGAAACGTCGATTCGCATCGAGAACATAGTAGATCCAAGAAGATTATTCTGGGCTGTTCACGTTAGATCGGAATGCTCTCCCTATCACAACAGATAACACATGCGGCACAGAAAGAAAGAATGGAACACGCGCTTCCCTTGGCGCAGAGATAACACAGACCGGCGCAGCCGGGCGGTAAAAGCAAAACACAAATAAACAAACCCAATGTATGGTTCGCGGCATTACCCCCCCTCTAAGAGTGCATCGACCCGATGCTAACATAAGCGACAGTCCGAACAAATGAAAATAAAAGTTCGTCATCGTCCGTAGAAAGGTTTTAAGCGAACCACGTGGACGACTTCAGGCCGCGTGCGTCGTCGTGATGTGCCGGAGTCACCATCGGGGATCACTTCGTAGGTAAGTTGGCCAACACGTCGTAGAATCTGGTAGGGTCCGAAATACCTTCGCAGGAGCTTCTCACTGAGTCCGCGTCGTCGGATGGGAGTCCAAACCCACACACGATCCCCTGGTTGGTACTCGGCGTCTCGGCGTCGGAGGTTGTAGCGGCCCGCATCCACCAGCTGCTGGTCCGTTATACGAACTCGAGCGAGCTGGCGGGCCTCCTCCGCACGTTGAAGATATCCGTGGACGTCGGCGTTGAGGTCGTCGTCTTCTACGTGCGGAAGCATGGCGTCGAGCATCGTAGTCGGCCTTCTACCGTAGACAAGCTCGAACGGCGTCAGCTGTGTCGTCTCCTGGATAGCCGTGTTGTACGCAAACGTGACATACGGGAGCACTTCGTCCCAAGTCTTATGTTCAACGTCAACGTACATTGACAGCATATCTGCGATTGTCTTGTTCAGACGTTCTGTTAGTCCGTTCGTTTGGGGGTGGTACGCCGTCGTTCTTCGGTGATCCGTGTTGCTGTAGCGTAATACTCCTTGCATCAGCTCCGCAGTAAATGCCGTTCCGCGGTCTGTGATTAGGACTTCCGGGGCTCCATGTCGCAGCACAACCTGGCTTATAAAGAACTTCGCCACTTCTTGTGCAGTCCCCCTCGGAAGAGCGGCGGTCTCTGCGTAGCGCGTCATGTAGTCTGTCGCTACGACAATCCACTTGTTCTGTGATCGTGACGTAGGGAACGGGCCTAAAAGGTCCATTCCAATCTGTTGAAATGGTCTCGATGGGACGGCGATCGGTTGCAGAAGTCCGGCGGGTCTTGTCGGCGGCGTTTTTCGTCGCTGGCAGTCACGGCAGCTCCGGACGTAGTGGGTGACGTCAGAGGTAAGGCCGGGCCAGTAGTACCTCGCCTTGATTTTTCCGATAGTGCGGGCTGTGCCCAGATGTCCGGAAGACGGGTCGTCGTGGCACGCTTCCAAAATTTCGTCACGAAGGTCCGCGGGGATGACGAGAAGGTAATTCGCTCTTGTTCCGGGGCTGAAATTCTTCTTCACAAGGACGGAGTTTCTCAGGCTGAATGCTGGTAAACTGCGTTTGAAGGTCCTAGGAACGGCAACGTTGCATCCCTCGAGGTACTCGATTATGACGCGTAAGTCGGGGTCGGCACGCTGCTGGGCGGCTAGGTCGCTCTCCGTCACGATCCCGAAGAACGCGCTGTCTTCATCAGAGTCTTGTGGTGGTGGGTCGACGGGGGCGCGGGACAGGCAGTCGGCGTCGGAGTGTTTCCTGCCGGATTTATAAACGACTGTAACGTCGAACTCCTGCAGGCGCAAGCTCCACCGCCCAAGACGGCCAGAGGGGTCCTTCAAATTGGCGAGCCAACACAGCGCATGGTGGTCTGTTACAACCTTGAATGGCCTTCCATACACGTATGGGCGAAATTTTGAAATCGCCCATATAATAGCCAGGCACTCTTTCTCAGAGGCAGAATAGTTTTTCTCCTCCTTCGACAGACCACGGCTAGCATAGGCGATTACCCTTTCGCAGCCGCTTTGCTTTTGGACAAGGACGGCACCCAAGCCTATATCACTGGCGTCCGTATGCATTTCCGTTTCGGCATTTCCGTCGAAATGAGCGAGCACGGGCGGGCTTTGCAGGCGTTTTTGCAGCTCGCCGAATGCTTTTTCTTGGTCGTTTTCCCAGCTGAAAGGGGTGCTATCTTTCGTCAAGCGCGTGAGTGGCTCTGCAATGCGTGCGAAGTTTGCGACGAAGCGCCGGTAGTATGCGCACAGCCCGAGAAATCTCCGCACGCCCTTCTTGTCTTTTGGCCTTGGGAAGTTCGCAATGGCTGAAGTTTTTGCCGGGTCAGGTAGGACTCCCGCGGCGTTGACGACGTGGCCCAAGAACTTGAGTTCCCCGTATGCGAAACGGCACTTTTCAGGCTTCAGCGTCAACCCCGACGTACGAATGGCCTCGAGTACAGACTCCAACCTTGCAAGGTGTTCGTCGAAAGTCCGGGCGAATACCACTACGTCGTCGAGGTATACGAGGCAGGTGTGCCACTTAAGGCCAGCTAGCACAGTGTCCATGACTCTTTGAAACGTCGCTGGTGCTGTGCACAGCCCAAACGGCATCACCTTGAACTCGTATAGGCCGTCTGGGGTTATAAATGCAGTCTTCTCTCGGTCTCTCTCGTCCACTTCAATTTGCCAG
The DNA here is from genome assembly GCF_048455015.1 of Haemaphysalis longicornis. Lineage (NCBI taxonomy): Eukaryota > Metazoa > Arthropoda > Arachnida > Ixodida > Ixodidae > Haemaphysalis > Haemaphysalis longicornis. The sequence continues at coordinate 10,272,540 of NW_027526276.1, read as the reverse complement.
TAGCCGGTCTTCAGGTCCATCGATGAGAAGTACTTCGCGTGGCAGAGGTGGTCGAGGGCGTCGTCGATTCGGGGGAGGGGGTACACGTCCTTTTTCGTGATTTTGTTCAGTCGCCGGTAGTCAACGCAAAACCTTAATGTGCCGTCTTTTTTCTTTACGAGTACGACGGGCGCAGCCCAGGGGCTTTTCGATGGCTGTATAATGTCATCGCTCAGCATGTCGTCGACTTGAGTCCGGATGGCTTCCCGTTCGTGTGAAGAGACGCGGTACGGTGACTGTCGGGTAGGTCGGGCTCCATCTTCGGTTATTATCCGGTGCTTCGCTAGAGGGGTCTGACGTAGTTTTGCGCTCGACGAAAAACATTCGCTATAGCGACGCAGCAAAGCCAATAATTTTTTCCGTTGTTCTTGCGGTAGCGCCGGATTCACGTCGAATGGCTGCGGGAGCTTGAATGTTTCTACGGGTGTGCGTTCAAAGTCGGCGACTGCGATCACATCACTTGCTTCTTGCGTTTCTTCGAGGAACGCAATTGCAGCTCCCTTGTTTAAATGCTGGTACTCTTCGGTGAAATTAGTGACCAAAACGTGAGATTGGCGTTGCTTAAAGTGCGCAATGCCTCTTGCGACGGAGACACCGCGGTCGAGAAGCAACCTTCGATCACTCTCTACGATAGCGTCGATGTCAGAAGCAGCATCCTCACAGTAGACGGCGATCATCAAGCTTGCGCGGGGTGGCAGGGTGATGTGATCGTCGGCGATCCTGACAGCAGCACGGTGATCGGGGTTCGGCTGCGGCGTCGTGGAGTGATTGGAGGAAAATGTTATCGACTTGGTCTGCAGATCAATTATTGCGCCGTTGTCCGTCAAAAAGTCCATTCCGAGAATCACGTCGCGGGAGCAGTTAGGCAGAACGACGAACGCCGCAGGGTACGTTGTGCCGTCTATGGTGACGCGCGATGTGCACGTTCCACTTGGCGTCACGAGGTGGCCTCCTGCTGTGCGTATGTGCGGACCGTCCCATCTGGTCATAACTTTCTTCAGTTTAGACGCAAATGGTCCGCTCATTACCGAATAGTCAGCTCCCGTGTCTACGAGGGCGACTACGTCAAAGCCGTCGATGGACACCTTGACGTCAGATGCAGTCGTCCTCGAGTTGCGGGTTCGTCGGGGCGTCGTATCTCTGCTTGTACGTGTTGATGGTCGGGCACTGTGCATAGTCGTTGTCGTCGTCTTCTCAACGGACGTCTTGGTCAGGTCGGGTACGCGTCGCGCCGTGTAGCTGTCGTCGTGTTCAGGAGTCTCGTTAGGGCTAGGTCGGGTCGTCGGGATGAGGGCATGTCGTGAATGATGGTCTTCAGCGAGTCGCTGCGTCGTTGGAGGGTTTTCATTTTTCCGCCGTTGTGCAACTTTACCTCCCGAAGTTGCTGCTTTTAGTTTCCCCCGCGTGGGCTGGGGGACCTTCCACGTGAGAAGTCAGCAGTGCTGCGGCGGTTTGGTGACTGAGACGGGTAGGGCGACGGTGAACGGTTGAAGCGGGCTGGTCCTCGGTTGGTGTTGGAGAGGTATTCTTCGATCTCAGCAGGGCGCTGGCCGTATCGGGGGCGTGGGGCGTCGACGGAGAACCCTCGCAAACCGAGCCTCTTGTAGGGACAGCGACGGTAGATGTGGTCGGCCTCTCCGCAGTGGTAGCACAGCGGGCGATTATCGGGCGTTCGCCACACGTCGGTCTTCCTTGGCGTCTGGTATTGGTCTACAGGGCGTCGGGCGGGCGGCGTTGGACGGCGGTATGGCTCAGCCTCTTGACGACGGGTGGGAGCAGGGCGGGGTTGACGAACAGCCGAGGAGTAGGTCATGGCTTGTAGTTCGCGGGGTGCTTCCGACGGCGTAGAAGTTCCCAGTGCGTTTTGGACTTCTTCTCGGATTACGTCGGTCAGGGAAGCCACTTGAGGTTGCGGCGTCGTTGGAAAAAGCTTCCGAAGCTCCTCCCTGACCACTGCTCGGATGGTCTCTCGCAATGTATCGGAGCTTCCATTTGCAGCACCGATGGTCTCCGAGAACAGCGCGTTGACAGGGCGGTCGTACTGCCTGGTTCGAATTTCTAGCGTCTTCTCCATCGCGGCCGCCTCAGACGCGAATTCGGCCACTGTCTTCGGAGGGTTACGGACTAGACAAGCAAAAAGCTCTTGCTTCACTCCTCGCATTAGAAACCTGAGCTTCTTTTCCTCGGTCATTTCAGGGTCCGCACGACGAAAAAGTCGCTTCATCTCCTCAACGAAAATCACGACTCCTTCGTTGGGGTGCTGCGTTCGAGTTTCAAGCAAAAGCGCAGCTCGCTCTTTTCTCACCACGGTAGTGAAGGTCTTAAGGAACTCCCTCTTGAATTGAGTCCAGTCGGTCAAAGAGCTCTCATGGTTCTCGAACCAAGTTCGAGCAGCATCTCCTAAGTAAAAGAAGACATGCCGGAACGTTTCTTCATCATCCCACCTGTTGAAGATGCGGACGCGCTCCAACTTCTCCAACCATTCTTCGGGGTCTTCAGCGGGGGCTCCCCGGAACGATGGCGGTTCTCGGGGCTGCTGCAGGATGATTGGCGACGTTGTTTCTTGCACCATGGTGTTGGTTGCAGCGTTCCTTCTCTTGGGCCCTTCTGGCAGAAGACCGAACTCGGGCGGTAAATCTTGCAGGCGGGGGCTGGCTCTTGTTGGACTGGCTTGCCGGCTTTTCGAGGTTGTAGTGGGCATGAAGGGTGCGTACCCAGCACCTCCACCAGATGTCACGAAGACAAGGACGATGCAGTGGTGTTGAATGAGAAACACGTTTATTGGAGCGAACTTGTGCTCCCCTAACAACTCAAAAGAATGCAGAGGCGGCGAAGCAGCGGTCAACAAAGTGACTTGCACAGGCGAGTGTCGTCGAATCGAATGCCGCGGCGTCCGCACTGCAGGCTTTTTATCTTTTGGCGCGCGTGGTTCTCGAAACGTCGATTCGCATCGAGAACATAGTAGATCCAAGAAGATTATTCTGGGCTGTTCACGTTAGATCGGAATGCTCTCCCTATCACAACAGATAACACATGCGGCACAGAAAGAAAGAATGGAACACGCGCTTCCCTTGGCGCAGAGATAACACAGACCGGCGCAGCCGGGCGGTAAAAGCAAAACACAAATAAACAAACCCAATGTATGGTTCGCGGCAATATACACCTCTCCCAAGAATTCACACCGTCTATGGCCTTGCCGTATTGTTCACCAAGTGCACCAGCTAAAGCCGCATGTAAGCTTAAAAACATTATCGAGCCCTGTGATAAACCCTTAGCAACCAGCCCGTATTGGTGTCGCTCTAGCGTGTACTGGCCCGCAAAAAAAAAACGCGAAAATACTCCTGCGTATCTGAAGCCAATGAGTGGGCCTGCTCGTATAATACAATCAGTTCTCAACACATTCGCTCTTGAGGCTGGTTGTTTCGTCTATAATTGGTACTTGCCTAAAATAATTTGTTTATTGTGTCGAAAAATACAGAAGATATTCATTTAGCGCAGAAACTGATGCAGGCGTAAAAGTGAGGGAGCTTGAAGTTCATAACTTATTTAAAGCTGTTCATAGGCGACCAATGGCGAAAGTTTAAAACGCAGTCGATGTGAACAGACATTGTACACTCAGGCGAGAATAAACTTCAGCCTGCTAAGCATGAACCGGGAACATTTATTTCGCTGCAACGACTCTTCATGCGGCCAGGCATGTATCCTCTTAATTTATGTAGACAACGAACGTGATATAATGTAAACAATTATATAAGCAATTGCCCATATGAAGAATATGCAGTGAGACGTGCCCCTACTTAAAACTGCTGCGAAAGAGTGGTGTGCTTTTTGAGTACACAGTGATTTTTCGGAAGTAAAACCAATATGTTTTGAAAGCTTACCAACGTTGGATACACAAACATTAGGGAGGCAAATAAAAAAGTGCCTAAGAAACATTATAACGCGTAATGCACAGCACCCATAAATTGTCGGCAAAGGCTGCCTAATGCGCCTATTCTATTTCTGTTACGAAATTTTGCTATGACTCACCGAGTATTGTTGGAGACGCTTTGCTGGCGCTGCTGCCGTTGTGGTACATCTGGGACGGTGCCTATTCGCGAAGCCGGATCCGGCTCGATGAATCGCGCTCGATGAAATGATAATGCATATAATCAATGCGGCCCCTAGGATCTTTCATACACGTGGGATTGGTGACTTCTAGGTGCGAACAGAAATGTCTAATGCTCAAACAAAACCTGAAAGCTAGCTGACATCGTTACCGCTCCATATAAAGGTGTGCCCTATATCCGCAATGAGAAGTTCGTGTATTATAAGAATTCCGGCAAATTACACTGACTATTCCGATAATTCTTAGAAGGCATGGAAATGTGATTGCCAATAAAAGGGAAACATCTTAGGTGGGGTTTTTGTTGCTGTTGCAACTGAAATGCTAAAAGGCAATGCGGCGCGCACCTCGGTCACGGAGATTACCAAGTCGTTCAGACCGGTCGCTAAAATCGTGCATTCCTCCGTCAAACGAGGGCTATGGTAGGACGCCAATAATTATTCTGATGGATCCTTTGTTTGTCGTCTACGTTTTCCAACCGGCTTCGACCATGCGGAAATGGACCAGTCAGACTGGTTCCGGCTTCGTTGCGCGCGGGAGCCATGTTCAATTCCGGCCGGCCATCCAAAGCGCTACTTTTTTTCACTTCCGCGTTTTCACTTTACAGACGTCATCAGTGAGCTTTAATAAATCTCTACCGACCTTGTTCATTATTTTGCTTCCAGCATACCTTGAACCCAAGGCTTGAATAAAGCCCGCGAGCTCGTGGCGAGGACGGGTCGACCGCAGCCCACTCTCAAGTACATGCGCTACCACTTGTAACAGAAAACAAGTATTTTCACCACGCCATAAAAGCAGCGCTTGCGTAAAAAAATAGTGTAAACATAAACATATTAGTTTCTGAGGTAAAGTGACACGTCAAGTTCGAGAATTGATTTCTTGCACCAATGGTTGCGAAAGCTGTGAAAACCGAGATTGAGGGCTGCAGCTGTATGGATGGCGGTTCATTTCATTGATTCATTGACTGATACCCTTTGTAACGGGTTATTGACGTGTCAATTTACCGCAGAAACTAATATGTTTATGTTTACACTATTTTTTTACGCAAGCGCTGCTTTTATGGCGTGGTGAAAATACTTGTTTTCTGTTACAAGAGGTAGCTGTCTTTGTATTCCCCTCTCTGGTTTTCGTCCGCCAGCATTCTAATCTTCTTGTAGTCATCTGGAAAGCCTTGAAGTAACCGCCTTGGAAACTCGACAGCCTTGAAAGTAATCTATGAGCGGCAAAAGACGCTGTCACGCCCGATTTTCAACTTACGTCATATCCGAGGATTGGAATGGCCACAGCAACGGCGCGCCGCCGATCGAAACGCGTGGGCCACGCGTTTGTGTACGTACTTTGCTTTTCTTCCACTTTCCCGTTTTGTCTGGTAAGTCGCGCGCGGCTACTTTCCTACTGTCCCTTCCGCCCTCCAGCGGGAATAAGTTTTAAAATTGTCTCCCCTACTACTACGCGTAATATTTTGAAATTCTTCGGTTTTTTTAGCCGAATGCAGCCCCGTGTGCACAGTTTTTTTTATGCGTCCCGCTGTTATTGTCTGGGAGTCGGCGAAGTCTGTGGTAGAAGTTGACGGAGTAACGTGCGTGTCTCACAGGCATAGTTGTTTGCCTCTGTGGATGCTAGGTGAATGATGTCACCTCCAAGAACGATGGCAAGCTGTTCAAACTTCTCTTTTCATAGTGTAGTGGTGTATTGTGCCATGAAGTAAATGGAGGTTACAGGAGGGCCAGGCTTGTGGAGGGATGAAGTGCCCGCAGTGGCTGCAGTGGATATCGTATAAACGCACAGCTTCTACTGTTGCTGTGTCTTCTACAAGAGTAGCAAATTTACTTTCTTCGGAGTTCGTTAACCAAAACCATACCCAGCTATAAAATTCGCCAGGTCACCGCCCGAGCGGCCTCAAAAAGCCCAGCGTAAGTCCGTCTGTTCGAAACTATGTATTCCGGCGAATGATGACGGGAAAATTGGCAAGGGCGTGATATTAACCGCTTGGAGAGTATCTTGTTTTATTTCATAACCTAGCTATTTTATTCATTCAAAAGGCATTTCAAATATTATAAGCCTGCTAAAGTATCTTGGAATCGTGGAGTTGGACGTGCGAAAAGTGTTGGAAAGGCTTTCCTTTTTCACAAAAGCAAGTTCATATTTATTCTTTCTGTGTCTGTTTTGTTATAATTCCCTTTTAGAAATGATTTATTTTGTGTGCAAGGAATGGGCTTGTAACTTCGCAGTATCGCATACATCATTCCACACGATTTGAAGATTAGGCAAGAAATGCTGACGTAATAAACTATAATCAATTATCTATATTCTACGCTAGCGTTCGGCGGGACATTGCAGTCGATTATATTAACTTGGGGAAAAGATTGCACTTTGAAAAAATGGCAATCTGCAAAATTTTGGTCTGAATTCCCATAGGTTGACACCGAATATGTGGTTTCTGGCGTATAGTTTTTTTCTTCCAAATGGCTGAAGCAACTTTTATCTCTTAGATATTTCTTACTGCTTTTCTTTATTGAAAATTGCAGTTCAACTTTTCGCACAGAATGCTTCGCACTGTTATGCGAGCAGCGGCGCCTGCAATAGCTTTGATAGGTTGGAAGTGTCAATTTGGGCGGAGGAAAGGGGGGAGGGATGTGAGGGAGTCACTCACACCACCGCCTCGCCCCCTCATGCACGCCACTTCCATGTACTGCAATAAACGAGTTCATCGGTATGTGGCATCGACACACATTTCTGCAGTCATTGTCAAAGGTTTCTAGGGCACGCTGAAAGTGCACAGCCGAAAAAAAAATTCAATGTACAAATTTACGTCTCTAGCGTAAAATAAACGTTTTAAGCTGCATTTTTAGGGAAAGTACCTTTCTGTCTAAATGTAAAAAATTAATTTGTTCAGAGTGACAGGTAAAGGCCATTGAATTTTGTGTTGTCACGATGCGTTTGGCATGGGGTAGAAAATTTTGGCTAAGCTCCATTATTAATATAGCTTGGTACCTTATAATTTATTCAATCTTTACTGAACACGTATATACATCACAAAAAAACAGATATGGTATCGCTACCTTCAGTATTGCGATGTAAGGACGGCAATAAATACGGAGCTTGATTCATTGCACAAGCATACACGAGATTAATATAAGCAGGGCTTGAATGACGGAATTTGAATCGCATTGACTAATTAAAGAAGGTACACTCAGGTGCTTTTTAATATACCTTGTGTAGTAGCTGTCCTCATTACCCGTTTACTGTATTTAAACTTTCTAGTGAGGCGTTACAGAAGGAGCAATATACACAGCCCATCTCGTTATCGTCGTGTAAACACCCGAGGTATATCTGTGTTTTCAAATTATTTCTATCAAAAACACGGTGTCTATACTATCAATAGAGTTTACATCAAATTTCTCAAATTTTTCAAACAGTTTTTCCGCTGATATTAAAAGCAAAAATTAAACAGGAAGCGGCCATTAACTTAATTGTTTTAAATTTGGCTGCAAAAAACCGTTAAAAAACTTCTTTAGCATTTTCTTCTTTGTCCCGTTTCTTACGGATTTTTGAAATAAATATGTAACTATCGAAGTGATGTTCGCTAATCAGTGGTTGATGTTGTAGATCTGCCGCTGTCCCTCGAATCAGCCACTGCCAAAAGCACGACGAATTTTTCAAAGGGACGATAATACAGCTAACACATTTTTCACCAACTAATTATGTGGCAGGCTTGGTACTTCTCGACAGTGTTCGGCAAAAATGACAACGATATATTTTGGAGGTATAAAAATGGAAGTAGAAGTATAAATGGAAGTATAAGTATAAGTATAAATGAAAGTATAAAAACTTATATTTGCAAACCACCTAAAAGCGCACGAGGTTAGCTTTTAATCAAAGAAAAGCAAACGCATAGAAGATAATCATTTGGCCAAATTCTCTTAGATTACCAACTGGCTTAGTGGTGCACTGAGCTTTTCACCATGCACTCAGCTTTTCACCAGTCTGGATCTTGTGGCGTCGATCATTCCAAACCTTACAATAGGAAGTCGCTTAGACGCAAAAGCATTGCGATGCTAGAAAACAAAACCTTGTTTTGGCAAGCATTTATCACATTTAGCGTGCGGAGAGAAGGACGGGAGGGATAGAACTTGTGAGGTGGGCGGGGGTAGAAGAGACAAAGTGGGAGGTGCTGAAAAAAAACAATCCCCTTTCAAAGACATTTGTCCCGATGCCAGCATATACGATGCCAATGCTTTATAAATTTAAGCTGCAACTGCTTGATGTCCTTGATGCAAAGATTTTACCCGCCATCTGGCGTCTGGCGGCGGGAATCTGAATGCGAAAATCTCGAGGTATGCTCTCTAATATGCGGCTAGGTCGTAGTGCTGGCGCACGAACTCATCATCGCAGTTTTTTTAGTGTGAAATTATATTTACGCCGAAGAATGTCTCTTCGAATAAACAATCGACGGCGGTGTGGTAAGGTTCGATCCGGTTTGTGTTATTCTAGCGATTTAAACGACGTGTATTGGTATGCCACCGCTGAACTCTACATTGCGTTATTACTGCCGTTCGTGCCGTTGTTTCATGGAAACATTTTGCTCTCCATGTGTACCAACACGCAAGCAGAAGGAGATATCTTGTTTATAGATGTTGCTGGGAAATTCGTATTTCCACTCCCCGGCAGTACGCATTTACCAAGCTGGCGTCAGCGCTTAGCTTCGCCCCAGACATTCAAATTTTTCACATCGAAATTGCAGTATTTTTGTCGAGGGCTTTGACGCGAACAGTATTTCGGTTATTTCTGTGTGGCGTACTGCCCCCAATGCTAAAAAGGGTGCAGGCAAGAGCGGACAACAACGAGAATGTGTTAGAACAAACAAAATTGAACAGAGTACACAAACCTAGAACATTGAACAATCAGTAAAGTAATCTTGACAGCGGCAAAAAAAAAGCAAAGTAATGGCAACTTCGCTTTTGCTAAATCTCCATGACAAGAAAGTATCTCCCACACCGACACATGTGACATAACTTCCACACTGCGAAATATCTCCCCCTCTTAATGCCCCTACAATATCATTTGTTGCTCCTTCCCGAATAGCAAATGACCCCTGCTCTGACGTTGCGACATGCGGCCAAAATCCCGTCTGTAGTGGACCTCGAGTTCCTCCGGCTGCCAAGCCGTCGTCAAAGAGCGGAAGGTTTACGTCAGGTAAGAATGAGGGCTTTAATGCAACTGGCTGCGCGCGGAGAGCGAGCGCGTGCCATCGCTTCTTTGTCACATAAAACTGATGATGATGCAGCGTCGTCTGCTACAGCGCTAAAGAAAACGAAGTACCAACACTCTCCCCCGCCGACATTTGACGCAGGGGCACTTCATTTGAATGGTCTTTGCAGAGCGGGTATACTTCTTGCTTGAGTGAATATGGCTTGAAAGAAAACTTTGGCCGACAAAGCATCGCTGAAGTTCGTGTCTTTTGTACATGGCGAGTTGTACCCAGCCCCTCTGGCGAACTTTGGTCAGGATGTCTCGTACTCCCCCATGGAGCAACTGTGCGTGGGCGTGCTGGTTTTCGAGAGATGTTCAGTTCTTTTTAAGTGCGAATGCACTTTATAAGCGACCCCAAACCATCCACCGCCAGCGGCGGCGGCGGCGGCGGCGTCCGCAGTGCTCCTCTATATTTAAAAAAGAAACAGCATCCGGCGCCAGGTTTCGATCCGAGGACTTTGCGGCCGCAGCGCGACGCTCTACCGACCAAGCCACGGACGCGACGCTGATATCAGTGTTAGTGACGCACCTTATATCTTTAACGCATTCAAACTACGTCGTCAGCGGCGTGCGTTGGCGACTCAGCGGCGTTATAGCGGCTTGATAACTGCGTGGTGTACACGTGATACTACAAACCCGATGGAAGAGATGGAAGAGAAGGCGGCTAGGCGGTGGGCTGCGGGGGCCGAGCGCAAGCGCCGCAAGCGGGCCGAACACCGTGCATTCGCACTTTCACATTCTCTCCCTCGGGGAAATGCGGGGGAATTTTTTTGGTTCCTTTTTTCCGGTGATCTTGAGTCGTTGCGTCATACCTTCTCATAAGCGTGACACTTTTTTCTAGTTTTTTCGTTGAGCTGGGGATCCACATCGTTGCAATAGCAAGTCTATTTCATAAATCAAAGCTTGGTTTCAATGGGAAAACAACCTCTTGGCTCTGGTTCGTAGCTTCGACGGCGTTTTTTATTCGTGTCATTGCCAGTTTCGTGGTGTGCGAGCTTTGTTTGTGCTAGCATTTGAGGCCTATGCCTCCAACTTATGACGAACGGTTCAGAACTTTCAACAGCTCGTTTTTCACCGTTGCTTTAAGCACGGTAACTCTTGCACATTGATTTCTTTTGCCTCCTAATGGCATTGGTCCTTGAACCATCTAGCCTAGCAATGTTTCCACTTCTCTTTGTGTCCTGGTCATGGATTGTACATTGCCGGTTACTGGACTCTAGTAGTAGTCCGCATCAAGAAAAATCGATAATTTCATTTCGCAAAGTCTTTGTGCGCTGACGGCCTGTGCGTCCAAGTGCATTTCTCTTATCATATTGATGATTTGGGCATTCGGTATAGGAATATGCTCGTTGCATATCGCCTCCTTTTCAAGTTCCTCAATCTGCACGGACGTTTCTGTATTTTCAACAACGATGAGCAGGCATACTTTTTGAAAGGTTCGTTTCAGTTTCTGTCCTCCAAAGACACCCACAGTCAAGATTTCCTCGTCTAAAAACTCGCATCCTAGTTTCTTGGACGCCTCTGCAGTGATAAAACTGCGTTGGCTTCCGCCGTCACAAAAATGCGGTGGAGTCTGCAATTGTTGCGGTCAACGTTTGGAGCTGTACCATAGGGCCGGTTTGTCGGGAAAACACGCTCACAGGGGTAGAGGTTATGGTGCTGCTGCTTGGGGCATCTAACATGCACCTGCGTTCTTTCTTGCACACTTGTCGCCCCATAGTCGACCTCGTCATTACTTCGCCAAGTGACCTCGCTTAAAACATATATAGCATCCGCCTTCCATTGCGAGCAGCTGCTTCTTGCTTGTAGGGCTCCATTCTTCGCAGTTGCATGCCTCTAAACGATGTTACGTCTTCTGGCAGAACAAGCACATTTGAGGGGTGTTCACTACGCTCTGCAGAGATGACATGGTGTGTGCATTCCTAGGTGGCTCTTCTCGTGCATCACCGACGACCGGAGGTGATGCTCCCGTATGGTGTGGCAAGGCTTCTCGACATTGCACTTGATGATCGACGAATTGGAGAAGCTGCTGAAGATCTTGTTTGGGCTGTGTCGTCTGGTGTGACGGATCACCTACGCCTTGAGTCGAAGTAGATGTCATTGCGGAAGGCGTGGCTTGGTATACGCGTTCGCAAAACTTCAAGACCATGTCGGGCGGCAGCACCCTCAACAGGATCTCCTGCAACATGGATAAACAATTGGTGGGATTAGGGCCAAGTGCCTTCAGGCTTCGCACATGCACCTGGACCTCATCGTAAAGTCGTCGAAACTGGCGCACGTTCGCTGACGACAAAACCGGTTTTAAATACAAAATGCTATGGAGATGATCCTGAATTATTATTTTCTCCTCCACGAAGCGCTTCTTTAGCATGTCGATTGCGTCTCTGTAACACTTCTCGCTGGCCTGGAGTCCAGAGATGGCAGATCCGGCAGTTCCGGTCAGCAGGGTGTTGAGATAGTTAAACTTATCTGCTGGGCTAAGGTTGTCGTTCTTGTGCACAGCGGACGTAAACTGCACCCTGAAGTAAGGCAACTTAGGCTTCCTGGGGATCAGAGTCTGATAATTCGGCTGTAGTGAGGGTCTAGATGCGAGAGCGTCTTGCAACCTGAAGCGAAGGGCTGCTGTCGTATTCAAGACCTTGTCCGCATATTTTCCGGTGTCTGAGGCCTTACTGTCGAGGAGCGCGGTCCAATTCCATTTTTCTGACCAATAGCAACGCGAGCTGACAGTTAGGCGTGGGAGCATGAGCAACGCTTTATTGTTTGCGGCCATGCAGGTGCAGTGGGGCGCTCGCGGCATGGCGTGTGCTAAAAGCCGCTGTTTTGGATATTCAATGTTAGCTTTTCAATCATCTCAAGACTGCACCATTCTCCACTACAAGTTCTTAGCGCAGTGTGGCAAAAAATATTCAGTAGATAATGGATAACGAACCCAGGCACTTTCGAGGACAACATCCTTTTCACAGTTTTTTGATGGTTGCATGGAATGTTCAAACATTGGTATTTCATCAATGCTAATAAGAGGGGTAGTTGAAGGTGTAGATGCTATTAGTTGAAAGGTTCAGAGGTGAATTTCTTCGCCTGGCAACACTGGAAACGGCCACACTCATGGCTGATGCGCCAAGGAGACGGTGAGGCTTGGGCCACTGCGCCCACAATCCGAAGAAAAGAAAAACACCGGCTTGCGTCACCTGCTCCGTTCCAACTCGATTCTAAACGGTGGCGTCAAAAAAGATGTTATTAATCGCACTCACATTGAACTCGACGGAACACTTTACGTTCGGTGAGATAGAGTTTGTAACGTGAAACAGTCATGTGATTCCCCGTCGTGCTTAGCATGGACAAGTACTGCCAACCCGCGGAGCCCGACGTAACGGGTGACGGCGCAGCACGGCCGGGCTAGAGCGGCGGCGAGAACAATGCAGCGATCTGGACGTAAAGTTCCGCAACCAACGCACGCACGCCGCTGCTCTAGCCCGGCCGTGGGCGCACCCCTACGGTTGCATGAAGGAGAAGAGGGGTGCCTGATCTGCGGGCCGTGCAGACAACATCGCCTAGAAACAGACGCTTGGCCACAGATATGGCGGCACACACTTGGTTGCCTGCGTGCATTCCAGGCCAATAATACCGATATATAACGGTGTATTTTTAAAACGATAAGTTCGTTTCATTTTCTGTTCCCTTTTGTGGACTTGTATTATCAGCGCTTCAGATATTGTTTTCTATTTAAACAGAGTGATTATAGGTGGTGACAATGTACTATGCCCCTATTAAACATAGCATCATCTGGGCAGTTTCAAGGACTACGTGCGCACCCATTGGGTCGTTTGCTGGTTGCAGACGTGTAAGAACGCAAAGGACGCGTAATATTTTGATCAACTCGAAATGTCCTCCAATTAGGCTGACAGGCGTCGTGGAAGACAGCACTTTTAAGACATCCTCTATGTGCCGGGTGAATCGTTTATTTCGACGGTCATGGATTTTATGGGCTAATTTATTATACAGTTTTTTCGCAGCTCTTCAAATAAGAAATTTTTATACTGGCGCCCCGTAGCTGTTCGCTGCGTGGTACAGAACAGCGTCACATTGTGTACAGGAACTGCTTCAATTGAACAGTTCTTGATCGGATTGGGAAAAAAAACGTTTTTATTTTAAATCTGTTTTTTTTATTTTGATGCTGTGCACTAGTGTGTGCTTTTTTCTTCAGACAATGTCCTTGACCTATTTCTTTAGTCGCCTGCTCCCACATAAAAAGGGCGCCTTTGAAATTACTTTTTAAACTTCACGTATCATCATGAAATTTAGGTTTAACTTCTGTAGCTGTTGATAAAATAATGGGTCGTGCTGCTGGAAATACGTCCGCCGCTTTGGTTCTGTTACGGGAGCCCTGGGCATGAAGGCGGCAGAATTATTGTTTCTTTCTTATGTCTGTTTCATAATCCCCCATCGCCGTCTCTTTGGCGCATCGGCCATGACTGTGGCCGTTTCCAGTGTTGCCAGGCGAACAAATTGACAGGTAAACCTTTCAACAAATATCATCTATACATTCACAACCCTCCTTATTAACGTTGTTGAAATACCAATGTTTGACTATTCCATGGAACCATAAAAAAACTGTGAAAAATAATGTTGTTCTCGAAAGTGCTTGCTGCATAGTTCTCGCCGCCGCTGCGAAGGCCGTATCAACACAGCGCGCGCCGCCGCTCTAGCGCTGCCTTGGTGCGCCGTCAGGGACATTCCTAATAACCTTCCTAATAACCCTCGTGCCGTGACTCGTGCATCAACGATATGTACAGAGCGGTCGACCAGTGTTGAACGCTCAAGATAGCTACGGCACCAAGTCTATCCAAGAAGATGTACCCGAAATAAAGGAATTATGTCCGCCGCTTTGGTTCTGTTACGGGAGGCCTGGGCATGAAGGACATGAATTATTGTTTCTGGTGTATGTCTGTTTCATACTCCCCTCTGCGGTAAAGAAATTTCTAGGAATTTATTGCGACGTGTGTAATTGACTAGGCCGTGCGAGAAAGACGAACAGCGTGTTAACGCCTAGTTAATTTGTTTACCCTGTTGAACATTGTAGAAATGCGAAACTCACGTTTACAAAATTTTAGCCAAGCTTGCACTAACGCGCAAGACTCGTTTAGCGAAGTCTTTGTAGCTGTGAAGAACCGGACACATAGGTACGTTTCAGTATTATTGTTCATTTGCACAGTTATAGTGATCATAATCATCGTCACATGCTTCGAAGAAGTCTTCGTCGCGGCAAGTTGTGGATGCAAAGTGATCCACAGCATTGAAGACTTCCACCAGTTCTTCGTCATCGACTTGAGGCAGGACATCGTGACTGTAACTTCAGCGCACAAAGCAGGCTGAACGAAAAGACAAGAAGACAAGATTGCAGCAGCGGCGGGATCTGCAAATTGTCTCGGGATGGATGGGTCCACCCGTAGCGATGTCTCCAATTGTCTATAATGTCTTTTAGAGAACCCGGCGGCCATGTTGACATTTCAGGGTATGAGGAAATATATACATTAGCACTAGCGCTGTAGTATTTTTTACATGCGTGTTAGCACATGACAGCGATGAAGTTGTATCTTTCTTTTTACTAAAGCGACAGCGTGAGCAGAGGCCTGGGCGGTCGCTGCGAGGCACGAGCTGACGAGCTTTCAGCATTTTCTCACTTTTCTGGGTTTTTTTTCAATTTCCTTTTTCCACATTTTGTATATGGCCGGCGGTCGCCGGGAGCCACGCGCTTACGAGCGCCCGGCACTTTCTTTGTATTGTGTCCTGCAGCGGTGAACTTAGGACGCGTAAAACAGCTCCGGCGTTAACAGATAGGTGTCAACAGATGATAATTCACGCCGAACATCAGTGGTCACAGCAGCGGGAAATATCCACCCGCCTGGAAAGCTTGGAATGTACGGTACAGCACTGACACTCCCACAGAAGCTACGGAGTGTTAACCATTCCCTACAGGCAGCAACTGCGTAGACGCAAGCTTGGACTGTGCTTCCAGCAATAGAAATTTACGCGTATTTGCTGTGAAGCGTCCTAGAGCTGTTAAAAATGAAAGGAAGTTTGTATTTAGAAGAACCAAAGCAAAAAGGTCGTGAAATTCGTAGCATTCTGTACCAATTTCGGCGTATTCATATGCCTCTACGCCGTTTTCATCTTTCCTTCACTTGGGGGCACTGGAGCTGCACTTAAACAAAGACAGCGTCCTTATAATTTATTAGGTGGGTGAGGTAATGAGGCGATACACGTCTTACCGTTGTCTCAAGAAGGCGAAGGCACGCACTGCCTTCACACTTACAAGCCAATTCCTCGAAAATAAACTCGGACATCCTGACCGAATATTGTCTGGAACGGCGACAGTACTCACCACAACACCCTCATCTCTCCAGACCTGAAGCGGCCTCCTTGCATCCGCTTCAGACAAATTGCTCTCTGTGCGTCATTCTCCTCGATACCATGTATTTCAACTTCCACCTGGTATTAAATTCTTTTTAATACCAGGTGGAAGTTGAAATACATGGTATCGAGGAGAATGACTAATAAACTCAGCTGACCGAGCCATATACACGAACCTGACATTCGCATCAGTAGGGATACATACTAAATGAAGCAACACGCCAAAACATCGTGGAAGCGATCTCAACATCATAACGCTGGAGGCAGACTGCAAGCCACGTGCATCAAGTGGATGTACCAGCCCATAACGGACTAAGAAAAATTAGAAAGACCGCACTGAAGTCAAGGCACGCGCGCTATGTTTTCGTTGAACAATTTTTAGAATGTTCCCTTTGTTTTTATTTCCATGTTTTCATTCTCTCTCTGAAGTGATCTTCAATTTCTTGCCTTTTCTGTATTGATATTAACATGGCTTCCAGCTAGATTTCTTTCTGTTGTAGGTAACAGTGTTCTCGTTTCATGTGTGGCAAGTGCTTCTATTGAGGTTCTAGTTTACAGTAATGTTGGAGTTTGCATGACCAGGTGTGTTCTTCCTGATTGGGTTTGAGCGAAGGTACTTCATCGGTGTTTTCCTGGACCTTCTTTGGAGTAATGCACTGCGCGTTGCTTTCCCTATCTGTTATATATGGGTGTGTTGGGCTTGGCGTTCTTTCCTTGGATTGCTGGGGTAGCGCGGTCCTCACTTGGGTTTGTGGTCTTTGCAGGGATTGTTCAGTTTGTCCGTGTAGTTTTGAGAGGGCAGGGAGCTTTGGTAAGTTCTCATCCGTATTAAACGGTTGGGTATGTTCTTCGGCTTGTTCGAGAAGGGCGACCCTGTTGCGTGTGGGATGCAGTTGCCTGGGTTCACGATGTGCACGTAGCTGATTTCTTGCTGTTCCGAAAGGCGTGTTTGGCGGAATCTCATCAACAACGCCACGGCATGCCTCTTTTTCTGCTGCCTGGTAATTCCCGACCTGGTGATTCTCGCCGCCGGTTGCAATGTGTGTGGTTTTAGCATCATGTCGCTGGCTCCTTCCGCGTGTGCGACAATCAGGGTTATGTTCTTTTGTCCTCACCTGCTTATTGGTATTTGGAACTTCGTTGAGATGAAAGCTGTCCGTGAGACCTAGTGCTTTAGTTGCAGCTATGGGTCCGAGCGATGCAAGCAAAAAGCTTCCCTCTCTCCTTAAAATCAACTTGGTGGCACTAAGATGCTTGTCAATAGACTTCAAGATGCCAGCCGTCTTAAGTGAGCATGTAATTCATTTAGAAAGGCATCCTCGGATTTCGGTCGGCGTCTGGGAAGGAGCGCTGTGGTTAGGACAAGCGGCATCCTAATTTGGCCGTAAAAATCCAACTTTTGGCCCAACCACATTATCTTTGGTGTCGTTTTGCTCGGGAAGATGTCAAGTCGTCTGTTAATGAAGGTTTCGGTACATTGGCAAAAACACCACACGGTCTCAGTCTATATAAAGAGAGCAATGTGACTGTTAATGTTTGTAATAATGATGCGGCAGATGCTGCGCGTATTCTTCTTTGCATGGAGGAAAAAGTTTTCTTCCGCCATGCATCGTTGTATCGGCATGGCGTTACACAGCTACATTAGTCCTAACGCCACTGTACAATCACGTCGCCCCACAAAAACGATCGTAATAAATTGTTGTAATTGTCTCATTTCTTTGTTCGTAAGTGACCCCCCCCTCCCTCGATTCTTCTCCGCTCTTTACCCACCAACATTCTAACTTCTCTTACAAACCTTTACTGATGTCCAATTCACTTTTATGTGAATGTAAAGAAGAAGAAGAAGAAGAAAACTGTTTTTCAGAAGACGTTGTTACAATTCCTGCTGAAGGGTCAGGAGCTAAAGGCATTGAATCCTGAAGAGGACTCCTGACCCTATGGAGTTCACAACAGAGGAGTTCACAGCAGAGGACATGTTCAAATCAAATATGCATGCTTAGCAATAAGATCCAGAAATACAGAGTGGAAAAAAAAACTAAATTAGGTAAAATACAAAAAATCTTAAATTTCCAATTATGAGAATCCCAAGTTATACAACATATATAAAACTTTTTTTTGCAATACATGTTAGCAGCAGATACAATAGAACACGACATATTTCCCTACTGATTGTTCCTCATGTCTATGAAAAAATCACGTCTTCACACAATACAGTTTAAATTCCTTAGAGTAAGACACGCCTAGTGATTGTCATATCTCACTTTGTTTTCGATAAACATCACCTTGGTTTCAGTCTTAAATATGGTTGCACTGGTGGTAAATTTTAAATTATCCGCTAGGATGTTCAAGACATGTGGTACTTGATAAGTGTCCGATTGTTTGCGGTAATTAGTCCTAGTTTTAGGTGTACGTCTTTTTCGACGCCGTACACAGTAATGACGGTTTTCTGCGTCACCATCTACATATAACTTGTTTTAAATGCAGAGCATTTGTTTAGCTCACGATGTCTTCCCGTTCTAGTTGTCCATCGTCGTACGCACCCCTCCCACTGCACTATATAAAAACAATAATACTTACCGGCGCCTGGTTTCGATCCCACGACCCCGCGGGCGGAACGCAAGGTGTATGGTGCTCTACCCACTGCGCCACAAAGCCGACACAGAATGGAAGGTTACGAACGCGCCTTATATCCTTGACTCATTCAAACTACGTCAAGAAGCTGCTGATACAACGCATTCACTACCTGTGGGCCGAACGCGAGGTACATGGTGCTCTTCCCACTGCACCACAATAATCATACCCACCTGCTAATAAATAATGTCACACCCACCTGCTAAAAAATGATGTCACGTGACCACGTAATTACGTGTCCTCATTTAATTACAATACAACAACCAACAGCAGCAAGTGCAACACCATTAATGTAACGCAAACTACATAACGTCGTGCGCCCCCGGAAATGCTGTGCATTTGATCGTGCCCCTCGCGAGGGGGATGTTTAGTTTCCTGTCGCAGCAAAAACCAGGCGGCCTCCTGCGTAGTTTGTGGCGCATACCCACTTGGGGGATTGGCCAGGATCGTTTCACTTACTACATGCCGGTTACGGCAGGGTTTGACTCGAACTTTTTGTGTACCATCTGCACAAGTATAAAGTAATACAGCTGGTCAGCTCTAAGTATTGAGTGTTTTGAAAACACAGGTGAAGTCGGCCGGTCTTGGAATTTCCCTTGAAAATTTTTGAAACACCGTAACATCTTTTTTGAAGGAAAACAAGCTTTTTGTAACTATTTCGTGAGGTTGCCCCCCACAGCAATATTCCGTACGTTACTATTGAATAGAATAGAGAATAATACATGTGTCTTTCTAGCCATAGCGGTACTAAGTGGGATATTTTATAAAAACATCCAACTGTTCGTACCAGAGCCGTAAGTAAGTGATTTACATGTACTGATCAGTTTGACTGTTCTTAAAGCCAAACACCCAGAAACTTTTGCTCATGTACGCGTGCAATAATATGACCTTCGTATTTCAGATTTATATCTTCATTTAGGGCTTATTTATTGGGCGGAAAATTATATAGGTTGTCTTTGTGGCATTTAATCGCAGCTTGTTTTGTTGTAACCAGTTTGAAAGATGCACCAGATATTCGTTTCTAATAGATTCCAGAATTGTTAAACTGTTTGATGAGAAAAAATATTCGTGTCATCTGCATACATAATAATATCAGATGAACCTGGTATTTTAACAATATCATTTATGTACACAAGAAATAATAACGGGCCAAGTAGGGATCCTTGTGGGAGACCTTGTTTCAATTTCATTTCGGCAGATAATAGGTCATTGATGCCACCTATATGATATCGATCATGCAAGCAGTTTTCCAGAATTGTAATGCGATCCCACGATTTCCACAGCTAGATAATTTTTAACAGCAAATTAAAATGTATTGAATCAAATGACTTTTGAATATCTAAGAAAAGACCGAGTGTGTATTTTCTGTTTTACATATTTACGATTATCTTTTCCTTGATATATGCCAGAGCTTGCTCAGTTGACGAATGCTTTTGAAAGTTGTATTGGTTGTTTGCTATTATTTGATGCTTGTCGAAAAAAGAAATGAGTCGCTCATGGATTACGCCTTCGAATATTTTAGATAGAGTTGGAAGCACCTATATAGGACAATAGTTGGACAGGTTGTTACGTTCACCACCTTTGAATATAGCAGTGACTTTGGCCAGTTTTAAATGTCTGGGAGAAATGCCTGTGATCAAGGTGAGGTTAATAATGAAGGATAAAACTTTGCATATCAATGGTGATATCAGTTTTAACTCTGCGGGCCCTATTTCATCTATGCCAGATGCTACTTTGGTTTTACGCTTGCGGAATAAGTTTCCAACCTCAACTGCGTCAGTTGGTCGAACAAAGATGGACTCAGGCACACCGGGGCCATCTGTTAACGCGTTGTCTGCGCTAATGCTACGTCTTTCACAGCCAAGGATTTCCCGTCTTTCGAAGCCAAGGATTTCCGGAAACTTGATGTGACATTTCCTGAAGACTAGTAGGATACCTTTCCACTTTGCTACAATTTGTTGCATGGTTTCTGTCTCCCTTTCATGACCTACGCCAACTTCATGTAGAGGCTCGCGTGAGAAGCGATTTCACCAGCAAGCAGCTCATCCAGGGCTTTCCGTCTTTTGCTCTTGATTCCAAGCTATGTTGATATTTAAGGGCATATTTTCGTCAATCCTCCTGTGCCAGATCGATGTCTCTGATTTTTTAACTTCATTTTTTGTTGCCTTCGTCGTTTCTCTCCACTTCCAGTTTTGATATACATTTTCGCGAGCATTCTGATTCTCCTCCTCCACTGCGTGGACGCTTTTTATGAAAAGATACTGCAAACGCCTGGCCTCCCCTCCATGGGCATCAATATTTCAAAGTCGCTCTTCAAAACATGCTTTGCTTTGCCCTTCGCTCACTTCAAAGGAGGCATATCCCATGCATGCTTGCTTTGCCTCATGTGCGGTTTTACTGTGCGCTCCGAATGCCAATCAATCTAGCGACACCTGATTTACTTGAGGCCCTCTTTGAATCTGATTTGACACACACTACTGCGTTTGAAAAGGTGGGTGCCGGTACCATTACAGTGTTTCACATTCCGGTCACCACTTCATGTATAATGCTTTGTGTTTCATTAAAGAGGGGTTTCTTTTCATGAAGCACACAGCACTATGAGGATACAACGAATGTGAAGCAGTGACAGGAATCTGGAAGGGTGCAATTCGATCCCGTCTGCAGTGCATCCGCGCCATCTCCACCGCGGAGGAAGTACACAGAGGGGCCATTTTGACGTGCCGGAATCTGATGCAAGGTAGGGCTGCCCTATCCGCACTCCCGGCGCAAATTATGTTTAAAATTGCACCAGCTCCGAGCGCGGATCATAGAGTGTTTTAGTACATTTTATGGCGCGGATACCTTTTAAAATTGTCCGCAATTCTACGGGCATTAATTTTGAAATGTTTCTCGTTCCTAAAGCACATATTCAGCGCCGTCTCCCAGTTTCGTTTTCATTTCCATTACGCTGTTTGTAGCGTTTTGGAAGTAGGTGAGAATTTCTCGAAGTTGTTGATATCACGTGCGTGTCTCCAATCCGTCATTGTTCTCCCCTGCGTTGGCTAGGTCAATGAAATCACAGCTAATGCAATGGCCATGTTCTAACTTTTTTCTAGTGTAATATGCACAGAACATTAGGGAGGGTCGAAGTTGAGACCCTCCGCATCGCTCCCCTCTAAACAAAAAAAGAGCGTGCACGGGCCCTCAAGAACGCAGTGCTGCTTTTATTCTTCGTAGTGTCGTAGATGAGTAGTAAATTAACCTGAAGAGTTAAATAAAGAAGCCACGACATGATGTTAATTTCACAGGTCAAGGAAGCGCTGGCCGCTTCTGAATTCTGCGGGTGCGTTTGTGTGAGCTAAATTGTGCGGTGTTTCGAATGACGACGGGATACGTGGGGACGGCGTATCAATAACAGTTTGGAGCAAATCTTGTACTGTTTTGGAACCCAGTGCATGCTGTTAACGAAAGCGCTTATGCACTGAAAAAAGCATTTCAGTTATTACAAAACAATTTTATGCCAGCGTTGCACATGCGAAAAAGAAGGTTGTACCTCGCATCAAAAATCCTTTCCTTCAGCACCTGTAGATACTTGTATTCGATTCGCTGTATTGAAAAGTTTGTTGTGAGTAAGCGGTACCGGCAAGTTCTGCTACGAACTGTAATTTTTAAGGGCCACAGAACTGCCTTTTACATCGTTTAGAGCAGCTTCGTTTTCGCGTGGATGTTGAAAGATTTAGTGAAGAAACAGTGTACTTGTAACTTTGTGTAATCAACGCGAGCATGCTTTGAACTTTTTGGTGTAATCCAGAGGGCATATATATTTGCAATCATTCAAGCTGGCCGTGCGTGGCAATGCTGAAGGGGGAAAGAGCCTGTGTTTTGCTTAATGTATATACCTGTGCAGTATTGAATGAACAAAGACATGGTGCCTGTTAACTGCAATGAATGACAATGATTGATATACCTTCATATACGTACATATATGTATCTCGATGCTACTTATCGGTACTCTGCAACAATTACAAAACTAATAACAATACTTTATTTCAGAGCAGGAGGGCTGGGGTGAGCTCGAAAGGCCAAAGGCCTGCACAATGCACACCGAGCATAAACTCTTTACTGCTCAATAGAAAGCAGTGGCATATCTGAAGGACCTATACAGGCAGGAGGAGGGGGGCTGCGGTTGGATTGTAAATTAAGGATGAAAAGAAGTGGACTGTCGATATCGTACAACCCATATAGAGAGGTTCACCTGCGTTCAGACTATTCTGAACTTGGAATTTTCTGGGGGAGAATGCGTTAGGGGAAAGAAAAGTAAAGAGACGTAAAGAAAAGATAGAAGTGAAGTGGTTGCCAACGTGGTCGGGTGCACCGCAGAAGAGCGCACATCACAGTGCAGTCCCGCGTGGTGCTGCGCGCGGGATATATTGTACTTAAAAGGAGCGGTGAAGCATAGAGGCGATAATGCGATGCGAAGTGCATGATGTCGACGGGGCTCCTTAACTTAGGAATCTTCTAGGCGAAGATTCAAACAAATAGGCTGGTACTGGGGAGCGGGAGCTTACACTCGGCAGCCCGTCACAGCATGTAGCTCATTGCAAAATGAAAAACACAGGCCATCGACCTGTGGCTGGCGAAATCGTGAACAGTGGCTGCCACGGGTGAAAGAACGAAAATACACGTCCGCACGCCACGGCAGCAGCAACCACAGTATGAGTGCTAGGCGATGGTATATGCTGCGGTCCTGCGGTTAACTGGTTCTCGGCCACTCCTTCCTCCATCTAAAATGACACTCCGAAGCTGCCTAGTGCACACGGCCAGCATCACGGACCAGCATAGAGTTGCAGAGAGTTGCAGAGAGCAACTCGAGCAGAGAGTTGCTTGCGGGTTTTCAATGAATAGATTGCCCCAAGGATATTTAAAAACAAAGTTTCTTCAGCCGCGAGAAGAAAAAATCTACAGGCTTGACACTCCGCATTCGCCGTCAACGAGGGAATTCATTCAGAAACTTGGCTGTTTGTTATCTTGGTGAGCTGTAATCTTTGCCCCAAATGAACAAATTGGTCTGCAATGTGCCGTAGAAGGTTAGGCGATGAAGCAATGCGAGACACGCACACGCACTTCAACGACTACGACCAGAGAGCACGAATCGGGCAGTGCGAAAATTGAACTGATAATTTAATATAATTCAGACACTAATAAATATTTTTGGAATAATAGTCGCTTCAGGCGTTCGGAGCAAAAATCTATATGCATGCGACACATATGCGGGGTTACTCGTATTCTACGAGCAAGCGCGCTCATGCGCGTGAGATACGCCTGGGTGTTTTTGGAGTCGTTTTATCAGGCCAGTACACGCTGAGCCGAAACCAATACAGGCTCGTTGCTATAGGCCTTTCTTACAGTGCTCGATGCTATTTTTGCTCTTACATGCGGCTTTAGCTGGTCCACTTGGTGAACAATACGGCAAGGCCTTAGACGGTGTGAATTCCTGGCCAAATAAAAGGAACTTGTAACTCGATTCGACCCAACTGGCCTAAGCAACATCTGAGCGACTGTTGCCAATTGTGAATTACCAGCAGGATTGCTCAATAGCTTTGTGTGGGCCGCCTCAGAACCGGCGGAGAGGGCGGTAAGCACCATCACTTTGAAGTAACGTGCGCATGCAAGACGAGGTGCCCCCGCTTTAGAATGTTCGATGGTTTCGTCGTTTTCGGCGTACCACAGGTGGGATGTGCGTGAAGTGGCGAGGGAGTTTAGGAACATTGGGTTAAATTCGGAGGGCAGCCGTCATGGTGGTCCTTTGTTGTTACAATAAATGGGGATGGCGGGTAGTATCAGAAGAATGGACGTAATGTTTCCCCTACCAGCCTTTTATAAAAGTGTAAAAAAGCACTGATGTAGTGTGACTCGGCCAGACTATCCAGCTGAACAGACTGAAGACTGAAAGCAAAAAGGGCAGAATTTTCATGAACACAAAAAACGTGCTATATGATTTATTGAATTTATCGCTTGAGTACAGTAAACAAATCGGCGGATTGGCAAATCACTGGCAAATCACGCGCACGTCCGTTCTGTAGTTTTTTTTCTTGGGCCGCAAAGCGTAAAATTTGTGTCTGCCCACTGCAAGCAAACGCTCGCATTACGAAAATGTTAAGGTCTTCTTCTGCTAAGCCCAAGTAGGCGGGTTTGGTCCCTGCTACGGTGACTGTCGTACTGGTTATGGCTTAAAGCGAAAATGCCAGGGTTAGGATATTTTGACTTACTTTTGGAATGCCCAGGAGGTGAAAATTTAACGGAACCACTCAACCACGGTGCGCCTCACAGCCGAGGTGTAACTTTGGAACGTTAAACGCCTAAATTAGATTCAGAAACCGATATCATTTTGGCGTATTTCAATCCGACCAAGTTCAATAGTTGGTCATGCCTAAATTTTTGTCGCTAACGCATTGGGCATACTATTCATTGCCAATCACAAAGCTTTAGTTGAGCAGACCCGCCCACAGTGTTCGGACGACGTATTCAACTCGGCGGTAGAGGTGGTGAGAACTTGAAGTGAAACGATGTCTTTAGTCCAACGAGCAGGAAGTCCTCAGTCAATGCACGGGCGTCCTGGGGCGGCGTGCGTTGTGTGCGCCAGAACAAGCAGCTCTCGCTGGTCCTCCGTTGGCGAGTACTTCAGCGCGGCCTCCTACTGCTCGACCGTTAGGAGGGCGCTACTAAAGTATTCTGCAAATAGTGCCATACCGCGCGGGTACTCGGAGAATTCCAAATTGCAACACCAATGTACAAAGAATTTCTATGGAATGGTTTGTGTGTTTACATGACGCAATGCATTGCAAGTACATTTGCATGTTTGATATAAAAAAGTTTTAACATTTTATTTCTTGTACAAGTCATTTGCTAATAGTTTTTTTTTTAATTTCAAGACAATTTTTTCCCAATTTTTGTTCCTTGTGTTAAGTGTAACGAGTATAAGAAAAAACATTTACAATCCACACCACTTCAAACATGTCTGCAGAAATCCTGAGCTTTAATTAAAAATTGAAAAATAATTTTTTTTTTATTTTCAGTTTTCGTGTGCACAAAGTGTTTCCAATGACTTTATGTAAAAACAAACTGCAAATTTTAATAATTGTATGGAAACCACCTTCTGGGGCGAAATATTCTTTCGAGCTTGTATATGTAGTCATGTACGCAACACATCACGTTCTTTAACGACGAATTTCAAGGTTTACCAACCTTTTGGGGACTTACTGAAAAACATTTATTTACAGACGTTCTTAGAGGGAGGGTGGGGGATGGTCCTTAAGACGCCGCCCCGTACAAAGACTGGGCGGGCTCCCCCTTACGGGCGCCCAATGGCGTCAGCCGAGGCCCGAGCCCGCCCGACCAAGGCCCGCTGGGCCGTCAGGTTAGAGCAGCCGAGCAGGGCTGCCGCCCAGTCCTCCCTGGAAGGGTTGAGTAGAGGGGGTAGGTTTGGGGCTTTTGGCACGCCCACACCATGTGGAAAATGTCAGAGGAATCTTCCTCACAGTGCGGGCACTTCCCCGTGCAAGGGGGGTCGACGTGTTTTAAGATTGCCGGGAACAAGAGAGTTTTCGTATAAAGGCGAACGAGGATGCGCTCCTCTGCCTTCGTGAAGCCCCTATAGGGCTTGGAATAGACGGAATAGCCGGATTGATAAAACTGTGTGACCTCCTTAAAGGTGCAAGCGGGATTGGGTTCTAGGTCCGGATCGGTAGGGGATGAGGACGGCGCCTCAGAGTGAGCGCGCGGGCAGCGGCGTCAGCCGCCTCGTTACCCTCAAGGCCCGTGTGAGCCGGATCCCATGTGATCCTCGGATTCATGGGGGCACTCTGGTAGTTACTGTTTTGCAGAATGTAAGCAATGTACGAAATGCACCCTGGTTCGATATCCTCCTGAGACCAGAGACATGACGAAGTAAAAACAAGGTAACTTTTTTTAAATATTTTAATTTACCAGATGTTAGAGATAAGATAATTCTGATGTCATTATGTTTTATGGCGGTTCGCTGAGAAGTTATCAGATGTGCAATATATTGCACACTGGGACTAAGTTGTCAAAAAATCATGCTACATGATGTCATAGACAGTGTGTGTGTGTATGTGTGCGCGTGTGCGTTCACGCATGAGTGCGTGCGTGTACGTGCGCGTGCGCATGTGCGTGTGTGTGTGTGTGAGCGTGTGTGTGTGTGCGCGCGTGCGTGCTCGCGTGCGTGTGCATGTGCGTGTGCGTGTGTGTGTGTGTGTGTGTGTGTGTGTGTGTGTACGCGCGCGCGCGTTGTGTTGTATTGTGTGCGCGTGGTTTTATGTGTGCGTGTGTGTGTGTGCGTGCCTGCATGTGTGCGTTGTGTAGTGTTGTGTGCGTGTTATGTGTGGTTTGTGTGTGGGTTGGTTGTGAGTGTTGTTTGTGGCTTGTGCGTGTGTGTGTGTGCCTCGCTATTTCTGACAAAGATGAAGAAGTCAATCAGCTATGGAAAGTCCGTCCTCTTCCTGGCATCATTAGAAACGCGTGCCTCACTCTGCCGTGCTCACCATACATCTTCGTTGACGAGCAAATTATTCTGTTCACTGGTAAATGCCCAGTAAAGCAGATCGTTCTGGGAAGCTCAAATCGACAGGCCTGAAGAACTTTAGCTTTACAAGCCATCGAGGCTTAAGTGTTATATTTTGTAACCTTAGATTTTGAATTCTTCGATTTCAAGTCTTAGATTTGAAATCCTTCCTGTAAAAGGATGCCTAGCACAAAAGAAACAACATGGAATCGGTGCTTCTTTTTCCTATTGCCGTAATTCTCCCAAGAATTTTGAGGGCAGAGGCATCGGCAGCGTCTAAAGAGGTTTTTATTAGTTATTTGCACAAAAAGGCCTCTAATTTCAAAGGGGTCAAAGAGGAAATAAAAATCATGAGTTCTGCTAAATGTAGTGGCAAAGATTCATCATTGTCCTTACGTGCGATCTGTTGCACATCGAATTCACGAGGGAAATAACGAAGAAAACAAAAAAGTGAAGGCGGAAATAGTGGTGGTGTATGAGACCTTATTCTTTCATGAGGTAGTAAAACAAAATTCAAGAGCTTCACAGCATTTCTAATTACATGAAAACGGTTTTCCTTGGTGGCTTCAGCAGAAAACCTCCGGACTAAAAAACGCAAATTTTGTTTCTTAGTATGAGCGCAACCTCCGAACTACGGTTTAATAAAACAACAACAGGAGGCACCACTGGTCTCGTCTAGCTTGGAAAGACGGTTTCGGTTTCGCTTGCAGCTTGTATTGTTGAAGAAACGCCTAAATCTGCATGTGCTATACGTTGCACGCGGGGTCTTATGAGGATATTGCGGCAGGCATCCCTTGAGTCGGTGATAATGACTCGCGAGTCCTGATCTGCGGCGGCTAGCCCAATGGCAATCTCCTCTGTGTGTGTAATATTGTGTGCACAGAAAGTGAGTCGCTTCACTGCCCTGTTTTGGTGGACGACCACGGCCGTGTACCAACCCCCGTAGTGCTGGCCGGAGGGGTCCACGTAAAAGACTCCGTTTTATCGACCATAGTAGCGAGCCAATGCTTCTGCCCGCGTGACGCGTCCGACACTGTGGTCATCTCGTGTCATGTTTGCCGGACGAGTATGCGCCATGCAAGGCGTATCTCCAGACGTCGAGAATCTGTACGCGTTTTGCCGTTTGTATTCGGTTGGTGGATGTGTAATCTGGCAAGAAGGCGGCAACACGACCGCGTTTTAGACCGTATTGTATATTGATTTGTCAAGTGCGCCTCACGCAGCTCCTTGAATGTGTTTACCATTCCCACGCCTAGAAGGCGCTTGTTGGAGGTGTGGAGCGGAAGGTGGAAAGCGCGCTTGTAGATTTTACGGAGAATGACCTCGAGTAACTTCTCTTCAAACCTGCGTAAGTGGAGGTATGCAGCCGAGTACATGACTCGGCTGGTTACGAATGCATGCGCCAGCCGCAAGGCATCTTTGCATCGTAACCCCCCGTGCTTATTGGAAACCCGGCGGATCACCCGTCCCACCTAGAGTTCCTCTATATAGCTGCCGCAGGGAGCTAAGGGTTGCGCGACCGCCCAGCATGTTGTTATCTGGATTGCTGCGGGAAAGCGGCCCGTCGCTCTTGTAGGAGCCGCGACGCCGTGCTTCCGACGGCGGCCGACGCGTGGTGGGGCGCTTCTGTCGGCTGCGCCTTACGGCGGCTACGCTGGATTCCTGCGGTGTCGCTCACGCTTCTGCTGCTGCTGTATTCACACGAGAGAGAAATCCGCCGTTTCGCTCCTCGGAGTGTGCGCCACGTGACCTCTACGTCACGGTTTCTCTCCGGCGCACCGCCTCCAATGGGAGATCGGAGCTTCTGTTCGCGAGCTACAAACCCTCCGACGCTTGGCGGCGGAGGCGGCGGGATTTCTTAGGCTCGTCTGGCAACAAGTTGAAACTGAAGTTTTACGCACTTTCTTTTTATTGCTTATGATAAATGTTTTTATGGTTTTCATGGTTTCTTTTTATGTTGTATTTGTAATTAAGCTGTATATCTTACTACAGCATTCACCATCTACGATGAGCGTGGCGTAATCACCGTCATCGTCATGACTATCACTTCATCGCTCCGTGCTCTGCCTTGCTCCCGCTGCTTGCAGCTCTTTCTCCGTCGCGCGCGATGTCGAAGTTGGGGGAAGACGGTTTGTTTTTTCTTTTTTCTCTGGTGGAAGTATTTCCAGTTCTCTGGGACCCCGGGCAACGCAGACTACAACAAAACCTGCATCAAAAACGGCATCTGGAAACAGATAGCTGACGAGATGGCCCTCCGCCACCCGGAGTTCGCGCCGTACACAGTGGGTGAGTAGCACGTTTTTCTCATTGCAAGCGTTGACGGCTAGTTCTAAGTATTTAAACCGTTTATCAAGCGGCGAATACCGCAGCTTTGGTACTTTGTGGCATTGGTTCATTGAGGAGTGTCGTTCGGTGACCAAATGATAGGGAAGCCAAACATCTGCATATCAGATGTAAACGCCAAAGCGCGTCTTCCTTACGACTGTTTTGAACTTGCAACGCCTAAAAATGCAAGTGATTACAATAATCGACGCTCAAAAGTGTGATCGGGCACTTTATTTCAGGCTGTGAAGTAAATCTATGATCGCAGACTTAAACTCTGCAACAATTGTGTACGACGTCTCAACAGCAAGTCTTGCATCGCTGGGTAGTCGTGAACAAGTGCGCTAAAGCTTTTTGTTTTCCAGACGGTTTAAAATCGTTCACGCAGAATAAGCGGCGGACGTACCGCGAGGAGCGGAAAAAAGTCGTCCACACGAAAAGTGGGCAGCCAGCTGACGACGTTTACGTCGGGAAATGGAAATTTTTTGGAGCCCTCAGGTTCCTGGATGGCGCAACACAAGCCACGGACAGCCACTCCGTGAGCGAGGACTTTGGGCTTTCAGAGATGGTGAGAATTTGTGTACTGACGTAGTTTTGTCTTCACGAGGCAGTAGTATTCCATGAATAATCATAATTTGCGCGCCCCTCACCCCCTCCAACATTCTTTGCTCTACTTGAATCATTTTTAAATGTAATTGGTATTCAAAATGTGTGCGTAAACGTAAACTTTGTTTAACATGCCAACTGGTTTGTTTGTCACAGTGTGCATAGCTAGCATAACCTAGCGGAATATAACAAGAGACAGATGTCACAGTGTGCCAGTAAATCATTTTATTGTAGCACATATCACTCAGGTGCAGTACATAGATTTTTTACTGTGATAAAACTAAAAAGGCACAATTGAAAAAAAGGCGAAATACAGAGTATGGCACAGCAGTACTTTCATACTCTATGTGCGACATGTAAACCAGTGCAAGTGCGCAAAGTGGGCCCAGAGTGTAGCTACAAGTCATCCATATGTGTACATGCATGTTCCAGTAGTCCATTCTGCTTCCGTACAGTTTGAGAAAAAATACATTTGTACTTGAGTCACTCTAGACGTGGTGCAGTGTTACTGCAGCTCGTGAGGGCATTCTTAGCATCCATGTTGTAATTATGGCTTGTTGCAGAAATCGAGGGGTTGTTGCAATGAAATTCAGCGTTTTGTTTGGAGCGTTGTCTATCATCTTCATGGTTTATTTAAGAGTTAGTTTGCTGCAGATGTTGTGGGTCTTGGGGGAAGTTGAACTTTTCACTTTTGGTGTATCAAAACTCACACAGAGCAAGCAGGTAGATGTAGAAGAGACATATGTACCGTAGTATAGCTGACTGTTATGACAGGTAACGTAAACATAGGCGGCTAGTTAACCTATTTACATTGCACGTCAGACAGCACCAGCACACGAGACAACATTCAACGGTGCAGTATAGCTACAAAGTCATCATGTATCAATAATGGCTTCATGTGCGCTAAGTTGTAGACATGTTAATTAGTTTGATATAAAAACCACATCAAGGAATCGTGCATTATTAGGCTGTGGCTCCTGTTTCGTACTTTTTATCACAGTCTGGTGAGGGGACCGCTGCTGAGAATCACCCCCCGAGCCCAGTTCCCAGCCCTGCCGCAACAAGCCACAGTGAGCGGGATGAGCCCCCTGCAAAGAGGGGGAGGTCAGGCGGCCAGGAACGAGCTGCTGAGCTCCTGGAGCTGCGTACAGCAGCACTCGCAAAAATGGCGCAGTGCATGGATGCTCCCATGCCTGCACCCGACGACTGTTCGGCGTTTGGTGCAGTAGTCGCCGGTCACATCCGGCAAATGACAGGGCATCAGCGTGCTGAATGCCAAGCCGCAATTATGGCACTCATCTCAGAACGACTGCAGCGCTACCAATAAAAATGTGGAAAGAACACCACGGTACAGCTTCACCATTTCTCACATTTCAGGGCCAGGCTAACACTTGGGCCGAGTTGCTTGCTTTTTGTAGCCACTAACATCCACCCCAGCACGCGCATCCTGCCAGGACACTGCATCATCCCCAGAAAAGTAGTCACTGAGCCGTTCCAGCACTGAGACGGCTACTGCCCCCGACCGGACCTTGGAATGCTTGAGGGGAAAGAATGTGCGGCTGCCAGTGTTACTCTTTCTTTCGAGTGGCTCACACTGCTCGCCTTTCAGCATGTTGTGCAAGACGCAAGCTGCTTGCACCATTTTCTTCACCCTTGCGGGTTTGGAATGCACTGTCGTCAAAAGAAACCGGAACCGGTGCGCCAAGATGCCGAAAGCATTTTCGGAAACTCGACGTGCCCTGGAGAGCCTGAAACAATATGCATACAGGTGCTTTAGGTAACGCTTCCTAACAGAGGGAAAGAACGTACCGGTAGTTGAAGATCCTTTGTGGAGGTGCCAGCTCTTGCCCCGGATACGGCTTCATTAGATTTGGAGATAATGGGAATGCATCATCTCCCACTATTACGGGAGGGAGCTGGAGGCCTGAGGTTATGGCCATGGTTTCGGGCAGGTGCGCCTTGTTGTGAGTGATGGCCTTCTGGAGTGGAGTCTTTAGCCACACGGATCCGTCACCTTTTGATCCAGAAGTTCCAACGTCAATGTATGCAAACTTGCATTCTGAATCCACTAGTGCAAACAAGATTATGCTGAAGGTTTTCTTGTAGTTAAAATATAAAGACTCTGATTTTGGCTGGTTTAACAATGTTGACGTGCTTCCCGTCGATAGCTCCAACGCAGTTGGGAAACTGCCAGAGTTTCTCAAAACCGTTGGCAAGGGCAAACCAGTCTTCCTCATTTTTCGGTGCTTGAATCATTTCATTCTTCAATTCCTCGTAAATGACTGCGCACGTCTTGTGTATAATGTCATTTACAGAACTGTGCCCGACACGGAACTGCCGACTGAGTGAATACTGGCTTTCCCCTGGAAAAAAAAAAGATTGTGAGGTGTAACGCCTGGTTTATTTCAGTAAACTTCTGATAATTGCAGTACACCACAAATGTTAGCATTACAACAGATAGCAACCATTCGTAGTGCATCAGAATATATCAAATCAGCTTTACAATTAACCTCCATGCCAAAAATGAACATCGATAATACCAACACTACATTTCGTTACACCACTTCCCAGGCAGTTTGATATCAAGCACTTCGAAATTTATTTTATTACATGCATTCTGTTGTCACCACAAAAAAAAAATTCGGAAAACATCATACTGTACGGTTTGCGATGTACGCACCGATTCGTTTTACGCAGTAACACTGCCCCGAGTGTATTAACCGGAATACGATTGACATTTGGATATATGTTGAATTTCCTGCCGGTCACCGCGCTGACAAGCTATGAAATCGTAAAGAAATGTACGTACCGGACGCCAGGTAGCGAAGAGTAAGTTGCAGACGAGTGGGCGGGCTTATGGGACGCCGCATGTTTGTGTTTTGTTTCTGTAGCCGGGATTCAGTACGCGCCAACAGCTGCAGAAACACGTCGTGGGACACTCGCAGCAGCCATTTATATTCACCAGGGTCACGTTCCAACTTGTTGTGCAACAGATGTTGTACACCGAGAGATTTTTCTTCCATCCATGATTTCACTCAACACGATCGCTGCTTCCGCCGGTCCATAAAGTTGTCGTCGTCAGTTTCTTCTAGAGCTGCAGCCATTGCGGCGTACCGACGTTTCATGGAGGCGCCCATGTTGTGCGTCGGCGACAGCGGAGAGCGTGCAGAGCGTCGCTTGTCAACACTGATGTCCGTCCTTCGATCGCGTCCGCCGTGTGAGCGAAGGAGCTGGTCGAGCGGAGGTGCGCCGTCGGTGACGTCATCCCCTCCCTCAGC
Source organism: Haemaphysalis longicornis (assembly GCF_048455015.1). NCBI lineage: Eukaryota > Metazoa > Arthropoda > Arachnida > Ixodida > Ixodidae > Haemaphysalis > Haemaphysalis longicornis. The sequence goes on along the minus strand of NW_027526276.1, from coordinate 10,239,332 downwards.
TTTCTCCGCTGAAACGCTCCGTCGTGTGAATACCCCTTTACTGGGCCCGGCGGGCGCTGCCCGCGTCGGCGGCTGCGGCGCCGTCGTAGCGGGGACTTCTCCGCGCGGCATGGATAACCGGAGTTACGTCATCACGGCGGCGCCTGAAAAAGCGTCCCGCCACTCTTAGCTCCCTGCGGGAGCCCTATAGAGGAACTCTAAGCCCACCTGGTCCCCCAGTTTACGCAGTTTGGCCAATGTTGTGTCTGCTCTGAGGTGTTTGTGAATGAAGATCCCCAGTACTCTGATCTCATCGCTTTCGGGTATGGGTCCGCTGTGAAGGGACAGGTTGATTTTGGTGGTGCACTTTGGTGAGGAGCGTATGTGCACGAATTCGGATTTGGAAGGGAAGCACCGAAGGCCACAACGACGGGCGTAGTCGTCCACGACGTGCGCCGCTTGCTGCAGGTTGGGTTCGAAGTCTTCTAACGAACTGTGTGACGCCCAGATGGTGATGTCGTCGGCATACAGCGCATCCCGGATGCCTTCCACTTTCGCCAGCTGAGCAGGGAGCCTTACCATTGCCAGATTGAATAGGATGAGTGAGAGGACCGCTCGCTGCGGGGTCCATGGCGCGCCTAAGTGGTAAGGGCCGTGTTCCATGTCCTGAATTGGAATGTATATTTTCGGTCAGTGAGGAATTGCTTAAAGTATATGAAAGCATTTTGGAATCATGGATGCTCTTTAGTACATGACAAACCTGTCACACAACTTTGATAAGAGGCACAAGTAAGTTTGAAGAGCGAAGGTGTTTAGCAAGACACCTTGAAAAACAGTGCAAAAACACGGACGTAGAGAGGTTACACAGACACGAGCATACCCAACTAGCCCAAAGTCAAGCCTTATTGTGTTTAGCAAATCATTTTTTTCCTCTCCGCTGTTTTTTCACGAAGAAACTTCTGAGCAGGCACACGCGAGCGCTGGCCTTGTGGCGACGGCCTCGCAGTATAGAGAAACCAAGAAATTGCACAGCCCTGTTTTGTGCGCGCCTCCCGTCGACCGCCCAGCGTCCCCGGAGCCCTTTTGCCAAGCTCAGCATTCCCACGTCCCGAGATTGGCCAAGATTGCCCTCGCAAAATCTCTGGCAGTCGTCGTATTTGTGCGAACACTTTCACGGATCCATTAGGACTACAGCGTTTCTCGTTGTTTTTTTGTGCAGTATTAGAAAATGTTTTCATATGTACAACACTGCACCCGTAAGGCCCAAAAATTCAAGAAGAGAGTGGGGCTGGGACATCCATATCCAGTACTTTATATCTGGGGTCTACCAGGATGAAGCCCTATGCCTCGGGGGTGTTGCGGTCGGCTGTCTCTAAGGCTTGGGCAAGTCCGCAGCAAATGTTCAACGTCAGCATCTATCGCACGAAGAACACAGAAGGGGCAAGTGTCCGCAAACGGCGCGTGATAGCAGGTAGGCCAAGCGTGTGTAACTGCGGGGGGTTACGCCACCCCAACCCGAAGCTTCCGCAGCACGACCTACTTCCAACGGGTGGGCCCACTGGGGAGGTCAGTTCCGCGTGCTGGAAATAAAGCCCGCGTGGTGAAACGGAGGGTTTTCTTATACACCTACAGTTCTTCTATAGTAGATAAAGGAAGAAGTAATATTGGCCGTGCGAGACTGCTGTGACAGTAGCGATCCGCCGTTGTGTGGGCAGGAAGCATGTTCCGGCGAATACACGAAAAGCAGACAGGGCATGGATAAGTGTCGATAAGCTAGTGAATGCATGCGGCCAGGCTTGTACAATGCGCAACACGACGAATATCGCGAATCGCTCCCGTTGAGTCCGTGTAAAGTTCCGGCTTGTCCCAGTCGTCAAAGTGTATTCAAGCGCCTGCAGGCCATCCCTAAAGGCAGTACGTTTTGCAAGCAGGCTTGGGAGGGCATTGACTGACTCGTATCGTAAGCGAAGCTTTCATTTAGGGCAGGGCAGCAGGGACACGTCAAAGCCGTGGTGACGAAGCGGTCATACGCCACGGCATCCACAAAGCCTGGATAACCAGCGGTTGAATCTCAGGCGCCCAATTAGGGATGTGAAGGACGGCTTCTGGAGGCTGCTGAAGGCCCGAGGTACGGAATTGTAGCTTGGCCGATGCTTGATATCTGTCACATGATGGAACAGCTGCGGCGGCATTCCGGCTAAAGAGGCCTGCATCATATTCCGCTGCTGGTCCATGTACACGGCGAGAGCTGCTACCACTGCAACCAGTCCACGTTTAAGCAGGCGTGTGGATTGACGCTGATCAATGAGTTCATTAAGCGTGTCTAGCTGGACTTCTGCTTGGAGCTGCGGAATTGGTGTTGGGCGGGGGAGGCCAGTACTAGGGCGCATGGCGGCCCTGGTAATGTCCTCCAGCCTCCCAGTCACTTCGCGTCATGTGCTGGAAGGGTATCTGAAACGGAACAGTACGGAGCTTATCAGGAGACGGGCCATAGTCCAGTAGGTCCCGCCAGACCTCAGGGAGATGCGGCGAACACGGTGGAGCCTTCGTCCGGGTTTCTGTCCAACAGATTGGACCCACTGATGCGCTGAACCTGAAGCCAATATCTCCAATCCCAGAAACTGAATGTGTCCAAAAATGGGAATGGCGGACTCATTCAGCTGCAGTGCGATCGGAGATAGCACAAGAGAGCGACAGCCCGAAGCGTTCGCGACGCGAAGCGCAGCATTTTTCTCTTGAGACAAGGTAAGGCCCGCATACTCGCACCATTTCTGGAAGTCTTTTAAGGTCTGGATGAACTGACCATAGAGTAATGGCATCAGCGTACATAAGTATTGGATAGTGGAAAGGTGCAAAGGTAGCGACCACAAGACAACTTTAAAAAGTAGCGGAGACAGAGGAGACCCTTGTGGAACGCTGTCTACTGGTGTAAACCAGCCGCACTGTAAAAAGATGTCCAATTTTACGGAGAAATGTGCTGGTAAAATCTCGCCCGACACATTTCCGTAATTTAGGCAATGAAAAGAATTTTTAGAACGGACATTCCGTAGTACCGAAAGGCCATAACAAAACAAACACTCCGTCCAAAAAGCATGTCTTTCCGTAATTGATATAACCTTCAGAAAATAAAAAATGTACTTCGACAAGGAATCGAACCCGCGACGTTGATCGAATGGGCACGACGCTCGAGACCACTGCACCACCGCACGAACGCTGCACTTGTGCCGAACAACCTATTACTACATGGATGCCCACCCGGCGTGTGCCATACATCGGTGTTTACTAGCTGACTTACAGATTTCGTGGCTGATAGAGTGCGATTTCTTAAATAGCGCCTGCGCACATTTATCCTTCCGTACCCCTCCCCCAACTGTCGGGCCTGCGAAGCAGTGGAAACCCTGGACCATCTCCTTTGGAATTGTCCCCACAACCCCTTTCCCCCCTTACCAGACGGTGGGCATTGGGCCGAGGTGCTGGGCAGCTCCGACCTGTCTACCCAACGGGTGGTCACGGCGAGGGCTGCTGCGGTCACCGGTACGCCGGTCACCACGCCCCCCTAAGGGGCCTTTAAAGGCTCAATAAAATGTTTGGCGTCCTCTCCGGGAAGCCACCAAAATAGTTGATCGCCATCAACTCCGCTGTTTCGACAAAGCGCTCGCACAAATGTGTGTGACTGGCTGTGACTGCGATTTCGTACTGCATGAATAGTGCTTGCTGGAGTTTGGTTTTAAGCTTTAGGCCAAATACTTCGGCCGATATTGATTCCTTAAGAACTTTTTGCCTTCCGAAACTTTGCTTCTACACGCATATAACGTTATATTTTCTACAAGTATGCCGGTCACACACGCATGTGGAGTTTGCAGGTCCGGGGCAGCGACGCCACCGGAGCGTCGTAAAGACAAGATACAGCGCTCGTGATGAGCGATATGGCCCTCTAGGTCCTCACTGAGTTTACGACACTTTAAACACTAACGAAACAGAGCCGCGCTGCATTCATTACGCCAAGAATATTGTCGGGGTGCAGTTTTCGCTTCTCGATCGATTCCCGACGATTGACATGACAATATGTTTCTTGCAGTTATAATAAACTGATCTGTTTCTTTTCTGCATCCCACAGAAGAAACGCACGTATTTTCCAAAGCAGAAAAAGATTCCGTTTGATGTGTAACGGAGAGAGCATCCGTATACAGAGGCACGGAGCGCACTTCCATTAAATTACGGTCGTTTTCTTTGTTCTGCATCAAGCGGAACACGGCTCTGTTTTATTACGGTCATCTGGTCCATAATTTGTCCGTAAAATTACGCATTGTACTTACAGTGCGAGGCTTCCCAAATTGATGCGTATAGAAAAAGACCCGGGTTGAACAAAGTGTCGGATAAAGTCACAGACTTTGTCTGGAAGGCGAAGACAACAAGGATTTGTAATATTTTGGCGTGACTAACGTTTTCATGCGTCTTGCATATGTCCATAGCCAGTACAGTCCTAACACGGCCAGAGCGGCCTCCCACCAAAACCATAGATGACAGGTATTCCAAGCCATCTTCAGTACCAAGATTAGGCCTGAATCCGATTTCCGCCGGATGATACCATTGAAAAGTATCAAGCCACCACGGAAGACGTGTGGCAAACATCCGCTCTAAAAGCTTGCGCAGCGCAGCTTTCAAATCAATTGGCCGCAATTGGCGAAGTTCGTGATGTGGTTTACCGGGCTTTGGGATCGTAACAATATCCTCCCGAAGCCAGGATTGGGGGAGTTGACCAGATAGCCACTCCTGATTTACGGAGTCAAGAAGCATCCTGAGAGCTGGGTCGTCAATATTTTTTATACCTAATCAATAATGCCATCGGGACCCGGAGCAGTCACCAGTTTAGCCCCATCGGTCGCCATCATGAGTTTAGCCATTGTGAACGGTAACTGAATTCCTCAAATGGCATCAAATGTTGGAGCTAAGCCAACACTGCTCGTAAGGGGGAACGGAACCGGCATTGCCGCTGTCACAGCATCAAAGGCAGGAAAGTCCCGGGCAACGGGGAAGAATTGTGCTGGACCCGTGTTTCATGCATGGCAAGCACAGCTGCTTCTTACGCAGGGCGACTGCAGGATTTCATGGCGCGAAAGGTGCCTCAGACAGACACCGTAGAAGAAGACGTACCAATAGAAGCGCACCAGTCAATCCATCGCTACCTGGACAGTCTTTCCTCGTTGCGTCAAGCAGCGGCAGAAAGGTGCTGATACTGCAGCTTGGCAGGTGTCGACGAAGGGTGGTGGATGGCCATTACATCAACTTGCTTACGTTTTGCTCACAGCTGCATGAGCCCGAGATGGGGCTTTGGGTGGGTCTCCTCCACCCACGTATGCTGGGAGACATCCGCAAGAACACGGCGAAGCAGATCGGTGGGGTCAGGTGTATTCTCCGAGATGGAACCTTTGAGCGTAGATCGTAAGTTATCCCAGTTCACTACTATGCACCGGCGATGAAGGTGAACTGTAGACACAGGAATGGTACTGTTCCGAATTGGGTGGTGATCGCTGCCCCAACAGTCCGCTTCGCGTTGCCGAGAGATCATTTGCGTACCCAGCCACCACGACAAGTCAGGTGAGTAGGGAGTATTCGTATGTGCGTAGACCGGCGTATTGTGCTAGTAATGTCATTCAGAAGTGTAAAGCTGCCATCGGTGAAGTGCTTTACGGCCAGTCGACCACGCTCACTTGAAGACGCATATATCAGAGTCAGAGAGCGTAGCCGAGGCAATACTTAATCGGAACGAGGAAGACACGGCATAGCGTACGTGCCTCAAAGTTGATGTTCAATAATGATCAGTTCAAAAAAACTGATAAAGGAATCTCACACCTATAGCAACACTGACGAGTAAAGGTCGCTTCGGCAGCCAAGAACAGGTGAATCGGCTGCAATCGTGTGCTAAAACTATTTGATGGTAGTGAAGTTTGAGTACAGCTTCACAACCTTCACGTCTTACGCGTTAGTGTAAGCTTCCTTAAATTTTACTGCTTTTTGGCGTTGGCGGTGGTAATCCCTACATAAAATGGACGCATGCATATACAATCAATTTGGATGTATTCCCAATTTTTACGAATGCTTTCGTTATTACTGATAACAAAATTCGTTCTTAACGAATATCCAAGTAATAAGACATAAAGCTTAGTGTCCAAATCTTGTTTGCAATGGCGTACGGCCTTAGTGGTGAATGCGTTGAACTGGCCCACATGCAGGCATGTTGGCTTCGCAGCGCCGCATGGTTAGACGTAGTACATCCGCTAGTAGTTCCCACATTCTCGGGGACACGTACAGTCGCCGAGAGCGGCGATATGGGTTCGGTTCTGAAATAAGCTTGGTCCTTGTACCTTGATTCTTCCTCTTTCGGCTTTACCGAACGCGCGAACACCACAACATACGGTATACCAGTCTAGCAGAGTCATATTAAAAATTTTATTTTGTACCTAATGCACACGCGTTAAATGCATCTAACAGAAACTTAGCAAAAGTTCCTAACGACAAGCTTTATTCCACTTTTCATAGCTGGCTCGGCAGTTTTTACATCAAGTAGATCGGTGTAAGATAAACTGCGATATGAAAATGTAAAATTTCGTCCAGTTAGGGTTGCAATCAGTTATATTTTACTCAAGAAGGCGTTTGAAGTTTCATCCCGTATCTGTAACTTCATTTCTTTATATTTCACTAAGGCAACTACTAATTTCTTTCGGAAAACAGTATGCTTCCGAAATGTGTATATTTGAAGTGTCATTTTTTATCGCAATATACATTAGAAGTTGTTGGTAGAGCCATAGCCGTATTGGAGTTCTCCAAAAGAAGAGAACCCTCGTTTACAGCAGATGAAAATGGTGTCTTTACTAATTGACAAGTACATCAACTACTGCTGAAAGGCCTGAGTATACTTAGTCTCTCTGCTACAAAAAAAAAAAACACTGTCCCTTTCCTGCTCGTTACGAGGTCCCCCAATCAAGTAAGTATTCGGTTTCACATTTCGTTTATTCAGTGATTGTGAGCACCGGTTCTCTGCTTCGGGAGTTCGTCACTCATTTAATCTCCAGTCATTAAGGACTTTAAAAATTACAGGCCGATCAGCTTACCGTCAGTCGTCTACAAGGTACTTAGCAAGGTAACCGCTAACAGAATTTCTGCAACCTTAGGTTTCAGTCAACCTAAAGAACAAGCTGCGTTCCGTAAATGCTATTCTACAATGGACCATATTCACACGATAAATCAGGTGATAGAGAAGTGCGGTAAGTATACTGAACCCCTATATATAGCCCTCATAAATTATGAGAAAGCATTTCGCTCGATCGAAACCTCAGCAGTCATTCAGGCATTACGGAGCCACGGAGTAGATGAGCATGATGTAAGAGTACTAGAGAATATCTACAATGGGTCCACAGCTACCATCACCCTCTATAAGAAGAACATTTAAATACCTATAAGGAAGCGCGCCAGACCAAGGGGCAAATCTCTCCAATTGTATTCACAGCATGTTTTTAAAAAAGTATTCAGAACGTTGGAGTGGGTTATGCAATCTTTTACAGCAACTAAAAGATGGTTTTGATAAGAGAATAATACGTAACCTCAACATCAATGCTAAAGACCCAAACATTGGCAGGAAACTCATTCTCTAAATATTCAATGATACTTTCAGAGTATATTTCAAGAAACGGCTGCGGAAGTTTCAAAGACGAGAGGCGTATTTGCAAATAAGTGGACACCTGAAGCTGCCCAGTAGCTCTGTCAGACACCACCACTCCGAAGGGAATGTCAGTTTTGTGTGTTTTGACGGTGCAGAACAATTCAAGATGCAGTTTTGGTGCTTTCCTCACAGACTTGGCTAAACCCTCAAGATTTACCTCTTCAAGCCGGGACTAAGCTTCTTTCCTTTCTGCCAGATTTACACTTGCACTCTTGACGTTCTTCTGTACTGCACACAGCGCCTTTTCCTGATACATGCCTTCAGGTACAACAAAAAACCCTCCTTATTAGAGACGATAGCCCGAAGACCATGCAAAACAAGGTACTCAGCTAATGGTTTTTCTGGATTGTGCCTCTGACGCCCCCCTGGAGTACGAGCAAGAAATTTTACACAATCATTTACACACCTGCTCCGCTCTGCTACAGGGCGTGTCTGCTGATTCCTCTGGCCAAGGCAACCTTGTCGACGGGAAGAAGCAGAGGTTCGAAGAAGAACTTGGGGCCATACTCATGCCCAAGCATGCTTTCCGCACTGGACAAAGTGGAACCGTGGGCCGGAAAATAATGTGCAGAAAACCAAAGTAATGATCAATAACCTCGGGACAGCAAAGCGGTTTGAGATAGGTGGCGATGCAGTGGAAGTGGTAAGCGAATATATCTACTTAGACCAAGTTGTGACCCTGGATCCCAACCATAAAACAGTGTTAATTAGAAGAATAAGAATGGGGTGGAGCGCATGCTGCAGGCATTCTCAGAAAATGAATGGCAGCCGACCATTGTCCGTGAAGAAGAAAGTCTATGACAGCTGCTTCTTACCGGTACTCACCTAAGGGGCAGAAACTTGGAGGCTCACTAAGAGAGAGGGTTCAACTTAAATTGAGAGCAACTCAGCGGGCAATGAAGTGGAAGATGCTTGGTGTAACATTAAGAACAAGAAGAGAGCGGATTGGGTCAGGGAACAAACGCTTGTTAAGGACATATTAGTGGAAATTAAGATAAAGAAATGGACGTGGGAAGGGCATGTAATGAGAAGGCAAGATAACCGTTCGTCATTAAGGGTAACCAGTGGATCCCTAGAGAAGGCAAGCGTAGCAGGGGCGGCAGAAATGTAGATGGGCAGATAAGATCAAGAAGTTTGCTGTGATAAATTGGTCGATGTCAGCACTAGACCGGGGTAATTGGAGATTATTAGGAAAGGCCTTTGCCCTTCAGTGGGCGTAGATAGGCTGGTGATGATCGTCTCGAGTCAATAGAGGTGTTCTTTGCGGTCTTTCAGCAATGATCAACTGAATGATGGTGGACACCGGGGTTGGTAAATAAATACAACAGTTCTAGAAGTTTCAATCATGCCGGCTGCATTGTGCGTCATGGCGCTTTCGATGTACCCATTTTATAGTGTTTCTGGCAGCGATCCCAACTCAGGTCCAAGTACTCCCGGTCAGTGGTTATCACGATTTGGAGTTGCTTGGCAATTTGCCGATGGCGTAGGAGCATGCTCCTAGCACTTCAACCAATTGTCACTTTGCAGAAAATGCCCCGGTATTTTGTTACTATATAGTGTTTATTCTTATGAGAGTAAACTTGAACGTATATGTACCAGAAAGACAAGGAACACAGAATACAGTAATGCGAACTTTATAATTGTGGTTGGTACAATGGCCCGGTCAGCCTTTATAGGAACCTTGTGTTCCGTGACAAATTCCAAAGAAAACCCGCGTCGCAAAACACAGTCAGCGAAATGACACATGGCCGACCATCGGCTAATGAAATTGCGCGTGATTTTTAGAGCATAGTAACAGCGGAACAATGCTGCTAGAACTATTGTATTCAATAACGCTTTCAACAAGATAACATCTCAGCACAGTCAGTGAAAAAAGATAACCCTGGCAGCGTCCACACTAATAGCAATCTGGGGCCCCAGCAGAAACACCAGATAAAATGAGTGGGTGCAAGCAGGATCTTGAACCAAAGAGGGTATCCTAAGGCCTAGTTCGCGTCATTTTATACTGACGACTGAAGACTAAGCAGCACTCGTTACGGATTCTAGAACAAATTCTGCAGCTGCAAACCCAAACATTTCCCGTTTAGTGATTTGATGTTGAAACCCAACCAACATCAGCTAGTTAATCGTGCGGTTGTGGGTTAGATGCCTGGAGTGCGGCTGTGCTCTTGCTATGTGCAAGGAAGAGAGGGGCAGACGGTGGTGGAGAAGAATACCCGCCATGAAGAGGGCGTGCAGTCACAAAATATTACAAGGAGGCACCGGTCGCATCCCAGTTCACTACGACTTCACGCCTGGGGTGGTGACTGCACCTGGGTGCACCTGTTTTGTCTTGGGGTATAATCAAAGTGCGTTAACGGCGCACTGTTTGCGTAAAGTCCAAGATATGGTTAAATTTACAGTACAAACAACGAGCACAAAAGTACGAGGTGAAAAAATGATATACAGGCACTGCGTGTCACGTGAGACGCAAGCGAGACGCCCCACCTGTTAGTTTCACTGTCTTTCTCGTTCTTTTCTGTAGCTTAGCATAACTTTGTATTCAATAATTGGGAACCCCAACTCACCCAGGCGCCAACATCGTCCAAGGTGCCAACATGGGCATTGCCGTGATGGGCATAGTTGGAAAGATCAATTGCGCGCGCAACCAGAAAATGATGCATGGAGGCGGTTGTTTCACACAGGTTGCCTACGGCTTCCCACCTACACTGGGGACTGGCCCGAACGTTGTTTGTGTTTTGATTTACGCTGAAATTGTTTGCGCTTTGGCTGCGCCCTCACAATGCGAAAAAGCTGTCCCTGCACAAACCTGCTTAAAACGCCTCAACGATGGGAAATTTATTTTTAAGTTTTCTTGGCAGTGGTCATCATACAAGAGTTCTCAGCGAATCAACCTTGCGTTGGAGAAAACGCCGACTTTTACTACAGAGGCTCTGAATTGATCGCAATGTCCACGTTTTATTTGCAATACACCCTAGAAATAGATTAAATATATTTGTGATCGCAAGCGGCTGCATTTCATAAACGGTTAAAAAGTCTGCAAAATCTCATTAGACTTACGGTAGTGTTACCGTGGTTGAAAAGAAAAAAAAAACATTATCACATACCTCATAAAAATGACCTGGGTATTCTAGGAATACACAATGAGCAGGTCGTCAGAGGCTTACAACCACGTGAATTGCGGGGGTAAAAACACACTTTTAACATAAATGTTTTCTTAAGCTCCCTTTTCTTGCTTTAGTCTGAGTTTATTTGCCAAATAGACGAAATTGAAGAAAAGGAACAACACCCCATATATTGTAAAAGACAATATTTCTTATCCTCATTGGGGCAAAAATTTGTGATGTTTAGCACCACATTTGGAGACCTGACAACACCCACACGACATTCCTGCAAAGCAGAATCTCTTGAACGTTGAGTGACTGCTAAAAAATTGCTCCTAAAAACGATTAACCCTTCAAGATAGCCCATCCTCCGTTTTAATTCTATCACTGTCTCAATTTCACGAGAGCTTCAGCCTGATTCAAAATAAATGTCCTCTGTTTTAAGAATACATATGATGGTTTTTTTAGAAAAGAAACAGAGTCAAACACTTGCTCAAATAGCTCGCGCAAGGTATTAAGGAGTAACAGCAAGCGATGCGCAAATCGGGTAACACACCGGAAAAAGATTGTTGAATGCGTCAGTTGTTTGGGATCGTCATACTCAAATTGACACTTACAAAACAGAGAGCGTGCAGCGTAAGACCATTATATTCGCCTACAACTCACATACTTGATATACATCACCCACCGCTCTTTTCGAAAATGTCCAATTAGAAAGCTTGCAGTTAAGACGATACTGGACAGGGTGAAATTTATGCACGTACCTTACAAGTACGAATTACGAAGTAGGAACTGACAAGCTGAAATATTTGCAACCAGTAACATTACGGCGGACACCGGCAAACGCCGCTAAGAAACTGATTACTTTTTCAAGAACAGGCGTGTTTTAGAACTGTTTCCCCACGAACTGGTCGAGAATAAAACGAACTTCGGCCCGGTGCTATAGAGCGTTTGACGGTAGATGCATTCATGTCATCTCTGAAAAAGCAAGCGTCACCATGGAAGTGTGTGAAGTTGCTGTCTTTCTTCTTTACACTTTTATTGATTGTAGGGGTGTTGTTTATCGTTGCTGTTTGAGTCTTTGTCTTGATTGTTTACGTTTCCCTGGGCTTATTTTCTGGAATATTCCCAATAAGAGCGTTCACCCCCCTCGTCGTCATTATCGCGACGAGGCAAAAGCCTGCCCACATATTTCTTTGCATCTGTCTACTAAGTCATATCATTCTTTTGTTGCGTGTATGACACTGTGCACGTGAAAACACGCTTTTCTATTTCTTCCTCTTTTTGGATTCCTGTACACTACTTTATTGCTGTCTCCTTGCCATTCTGCAGCTTGAACTTAACTTATATTATTTATAATTTTTCTACTGTTTAGATTTTTCCATCTTGCAGTACTGCAATGTACACCCACTCTTTCCGAAGGCCTTGTGTAAGGCTTGCAGCATTCTAGAAATAGATCAATTTAATGTCGTAATTCTGAGGTCAAGTTTGCAGCTTCAGCCCCCTTAGTCTTGGAAGACGCCAGCCCGCGCTGCTTCAGGGGCTATAGTCAGGAGGGCCCGCCAAAGATTTTGTAACCACGATAATGAATGGCAGCAGAGTGTGTCTGTGATGAAGTACCGGCCACTTTCTGTTTTAAAGCATTTTTCTCAAACAAGACGGCCAATCTCCATTTTGAGCGTATGCGCCGCGCTAAAGAATAAGAAGCGGAGCGGAGAAAGACGACTCGGCAGTGGAAACAGACGCCGTGTTCCGGCCTTGCCGTGCGGCGGTCGTGAGAAGGCAACCGGGCAGCCTGCCGACCAGATGTCGCTGTTGCGATACCCGGTGCGCGACCGTGGTTCCACTGCGACGGTCAAGAAGCACGGCAGCGAGAGCACGGACTGTGCTGTCGCTGTTATAAAAGCATAATATTGCAATACGCACTTACACTGAGTATTGTTCTTTCCGCAACTTCAAGATTCCAGTCAGCTTTAGCAGTGCAAACTCCGTGTTCTAAAACTAATGACATGAGTATTTTTCAAGCATTCTTTTTAGCAATCCATCCGGGATATGTTACACTTCCAGATAAAAATGTCGCTGAGATCAGACGGTTCTATTTGAAATTTACTACCAAACTTTGTATTTACCAACGCTGACTCTATCAAACAGTTAGCAAATTTATTGGTGTATATTTTCGCGACACGTTCACCCTTACATCAAGTGGGTTATAAAGCGGAGCTAAAAATGAAAAACCTGTGCATAAACGTTTGTTGGAATAACAATACCACTAAGCGTGCCGTGAACAGTGATAACCTTCTCGACAGACTTCGAACGATCCGTCAGCCGTCCCCCGTACGTATTTTCGTAATTCATGCATTGTGTGTAACCGCACATAAGACACCAAGGCTATGATGCACCCGCTAAGGCTATGATTCATGCAGTACCTATAATGAATCTGTGCGTGTTTTATTGTTTTGTTACCGGCCTGTGCGGCCATGCGTCTTCTCTCTCTATTATGTTATTTCCAACATGTTTAGGAAGCCAGCACAAATTAATTTTTTGTCCCTGTGTTTTGCCTGTCACTAACTTGTGTATTAGGTCTGCTATAAATGGTATAGCTGCATTTTTCTTATGTATTGCTGTGATTGTGCTGATGAAGTCTGTGTAGATAACACTTTTCAGCATACCATCAGTAATTATTTTTTTATACAGCTACAGCAATGAAATCAGCTTATTCTGTGAAAACAGAGGCACACTGAGGTAGCCTGGTCACCCTCACCCATTTTCTTTGTATTACTGCACTTCAACCATAGCATGGTGTTCTGGAACCATCTGTGCAAAAAGCTGTGTATTAGTTGTATTCTCGCTTAGTGCCAAACATTCTTGTGAGATATGTTCGCGCGGAGTCGGCTTTTTCCGAATGTAGGTCAATGGTAAACCGCTTACAGGAGGGAAAGTATGCCAAGGTGGTTTGTTGGTTCTTTGGGCAGACCCAGGTAATATGTCTAGCATAGCAAGTTCTTGGCAAGTCTCGTCAAACCGAAGGAGCAATGGTCGACAAGCTTGGGGTTTGTATTAAAGAGTGTTCTACATGGACCTTTCGTAACTACGGGATACGAAAGATGCTTTGGAAGTGAACAAATCGTTATGATGTATGAGCATGTCAGTAGGGTTCTTGTGTTTGCAAGTGGTGGTTCATTGGTTTCAACATACAATATCCTTATTGGTGGTATTATATGTGCACCAGATGAGAGACGTACACATAAATTATGTACTCTGTCTAGCAGTTTCATGTATGACTGCCTTCCTGAGCCACACATAATACAACCATACTTTAAGCAGGACCGTACAACTGAGCGATAAGGTTGTAGAAGGCATGATCTGCCGCAACACTAGGGCTTACGTGACAGCACTTTCTTTGTGGTTATACCTAGATATTCTTGCTTTTTTTGCAAGTTCATGTGAGTCAGGAAAGTGAGTTTTGTCAAAGGTTACACGAAGAAATTTCTATTCGTTTTATACAAGTAGTTCGATTTCATTCAGGCGCAGGGTGGGGTCGGCCTGCAAGCCTCTTTTGAGTGAGAAAAGAATAGCCACTGTTTTCTGTGGTGAAAACTGAAAATCATTTCTGTCTGCCCATGTTAGTCTATTTACAGTCAACTGTACTTGTATATCAAGTGCTGTTATCACCCGCCGGTGTTCGAAGTGTTCCGCCACAACAGATAGCGGGCACAAGCTGCGTCCGCCAAGCTGTATGTCATGTGATGTTTGAGAGTGTATATTATCAGCCATCGGAATAAACGGGGGGGTCTTTCGTTCGTAACCTTCAGCGCACCTGTACGATTCCCTTCTGGCTTGCGCCGGCGCTTCGCGCATGCGGGCTGTGTTTCGACATGGTGTCAGAAGTGGGCGGTAGTCAACTATCTCTCTGAGGCCGGGTACAGCAGCGTTCCCAAGAAATGAAAAACAAGCCTGCAACGGTGATCCCGGCCCTTCAGCAGCCGCCACCGCTGGACTTTGACAAAACGTCACAGTGGCCGGCGTGGATCGACCACTTCGATGACTACCGCTTCGCCACAGCCCTCAACGAACGCTCCGGAGAAGCCCAATTGCGCACCCTACTTTATACAATGGGGCGCCAAGCACGCGAAGTCTTCTCTACGTTTGGGCTGACTGAAGAAGAAGCAAGAAGTTACGACGTAGTAAAGCAGAAGTTCGACAGTCACTTCATCAAAGAGCGCAACATTGTTTAAGAAAGCGCCTGTTTTCACAGACGTCAGCAACAGCCTCAAGAATCGGTGGACCAGTTCGCGACGGCACTTCATGTTCTTGCGGACCGTTGCGATTTCGGAGATATGAAGAAAAGGCTCATCCGGGACAAGTTCGTCGTCGGTCTTTATGACGCGCAACTGTCCGAGGCCCTACAGATGGACCCGCAGCTGACATTGGCATCGGCGTTGGCCAAGGCTCGTCTAAAGGAAACCGTGCGACAGCAGCAGCAGTGTCTTCGGCCGGAAGGTGTTCACTCCGGTAGCCCACCGGAACTTCAGGAACAGGGCACCAGTGTGGACGCCGTGATGCACCAGAAACGACCGCAACAAAACCAGGGACGGTGCTTCTACTGCGACGGCAACGCCCACCCGAGATCTGCGTGCCCGGCAAAATCTTCCAAGTGCCACAACTGTGGCAACAAAGGACATTTTGCCAAGGCCTGCCTCAAGAAAAGGGTGTCCTCGCAAAGAAAGGTACGCGTCTGCGCGGTCAGCAGCAGCAGTGTCTTCGGCCGGAAGGTGTTCATTCCGGTAGCCCACCGGAACTTCAGGAACAGGGCACCAGTGTGGACGCCGTGATGCACCAGAAACGACCGCAACAAAACCAGGGACGGTGCTTCTACTGCGACGGCAACGCCCACCCGAGGTCTGCGTGCCCGGCAAAATCTTCCAAGTGCCACAACTGTGGCAACAAAGGACATTTTGCCAAGGCCTGCCTCAAGAAAAGGGTGTCCTCGCAAAGAAAGGTACGCGTCTGCGCGGTCCAACCCGACACCGGGAAAACTTTTGTTGGGGCAATTGACGCGGACGGGAAAGCGCGCTATGTGCAAGTTACGATAAATGCAGTGCCAATTGTTGCTAAGGTGGATTCAGGTGCAGAAGTGTCTGTTTTACCGTCTACTTTTCCAGGGTTGCCCACACACCTTGATAAGGCGGATAAAGTGTTGCTGGGTGCCGGCGGCCATAAGCTGAATGTACTAGGCAAGTTTGTGGCTGAAAGTTCATGGAAAGCGTAAACTGTCCGTCGAACTTGCTATGTTGTAAGTAAGCCCACTACGTGACGTTCTTTTGGGGCTGCCAGC
Source organism: Haemaphysalis longicornis (assembly GCF_048455015.1). NCBI lineage: Eukaryota > Metazoa > Arthropoda > Arachnida > Ixodida > Ixodidae > Haemaphysalis > Haemaphysalis longicornis. The sequence continues at coordinate 10,223,194 of NW_027526276.1, read as the reverse complement.
CTTGGAGGCCTTAGGCGTTGTGAAATTCGCCGACTCACTGACAGCAGATCAGGAGCGATACGAGGTACTTTTTCCGCATGCCGACTGTAGCCTAGGGACAATTCCAGGAGTGTACACTATCCGGCTACAACCTGGGGCTATCCCCCATGCCATAACAGTCCCGCGGAGAGTGCCGATTCCCCTCATGGGCAAGCTAAAGCAAGAGATCGAGAGACTAGTGCGCATGGGGATAATTAGAAAAGTAGACGGCCCCACTGAGTGGTGCGCCGGAATCGTGCTGGTCACGAAGCAGTCGGGAGAGCTAAGAGTGTGCGTAGACCTCACCAAGCTAAATAAGTGCGTTGTTCGTGAGCGCTTTACGTTGCTTTCGGTAGACCAAACTCTAGGATCTTTGGCAGGTGCTAAGTGGTTCTCCAAGCTTGATGCCTTCTCGGGGTTTCACCAAGTTCGTCTAAGTAAGGACTCCGAAGAGCTAACTATGTTCTTGACTCCTTTCGGGAGGTACTGTTTTACCAGACTTCCATTCGGAATAACGTCCGCTCCTGAATATTTTCAGAAAAGAATGTCCGAAATTCTATGTGGCCTGCCAGGCGTTGTCAACGTCATGGATGATGTCTTAGTGTTCGGCGAAACGAAAGCCCAGCATGATGAACGTTTAGCCCTGGTTCTGTCGCGCTTAGCTAGTTCCAACGTGACCCTGAACAAAGAAAAATGCGTGTTTGGTGTTATTGAAGTGCGATTTCTTGGACATATTTTGAAGGGGAACGGAATTGAGCCTGATCCAGCTAAGGTCAGTGCTATCAAGAATCTCAGCGCACCGAAAAGTGTCACTGAAGTAAGAAGCTTACTCGGCATGGCCAATCACTTGGGACGCTTTCTTCCTCATTTGGCACACACTACGGCCCCGATGCGTGCTCTTTTACGCAAAGATTGTGAGTGGGTATGGGGGTGCGACCAAGAAAAATCCCTCAATGACCTGAAAGAGCTAATTTGTTCGGCGAAGTGTATGGCCATGTATGAAGCAACGCTTCCAACAGTTCTGTCGGCGGACGCCTCCTCTTTCGGATTGGGAGCGGTTCTTTTTCAGACGCAGAAAACGGGTCACCGTAGGCAAATAGCTTTCGCGTCTCGCTCCCTTACAAACACCGAGCGACGATACTCTCAGATAGAAAAAGAAGCGCTGGCACTGACATGGCCTGCCGAAAGATTTGACGAGTACATACGTGGCCTCAATGTCGTCTTTGAAACGGATCACAAGCCTCTGGTGTCTCTATTGGGCCAGATGGCCATTGACGACATGCCGCCGCGAATTCAATGATTCCGGCTGCGCCTGATGCGATATCTGTTCAGTGTCCAGTACGTGCCGGGTAAATCGCTTATCACTTCCGACACACTATCACGGTCACCGGTGGCACTCGGCGATGGCGAAAAAACGTCGAGTGTATCAGACGTCACGGCCTATTCGAAGGCGTGTTTGCTGGGTTTGGAAACGGGGGACAATTTTTTGCTCAGAGTGAAAGAGTGTCAAATGAAAGACGACCTTTGTAAATGGTTGCACAGGCTGTGCCATACCGGTTGGCCTAGAAAACCCACCGTTCCTTCGTTCCTGATTCTATACTGGCAAGATCGAGCGTGCCTCAACATCATTGATGGTCTCTTATTGAAAGTAACGAGGCTGGTAATCCCGAAACCTTTAAGGGCAGAAGTGCTGCGCAAACTGCATGATGGGCATCAGGGCATCGGTCGATGTCGCAGCGTAGCTAAAGGTTCGGTTTGGTGGCCTGGATTAAGCACCGAGCTGGCCCAGTTCGTGAACCAGTGTGATGTTTGCGCACAACATGCGCCGCAGCGAACTGAGCCCATGATAGCGACTGCGACCCCTTCATTCCCTTGGGAGAGGGTCGGGGTGGACTTATGCGTGATCAAAGGTCAGGCCTACCTCGTCGTGGTTGATTACCTTTCGCGCTACCCCGAGGTTGCTATTCTCCCTTCCACACAATCTGGCGTGGTAATTGAAAGACTGAAAAGCATTTTTGCACGACACGGAATCCCTGAGTGCGTGGTGACTGATAACGGTCCTCAGTTTGTAGCGACTGACTTTGAACAGTTCGCTAGGGCTTATGGGTTCCGCCATGTCACCGTAAGTCCGAGGCACCCGCAGGGCAACGGGGAAGTTGAACGAATGGTTCAGACGATTAAGCACCTCATTTTAAAGTCCAAGGACCCTTACCTCGCACTTCTGGCTTACAGGGCAACTCCCAGAGTACTTGGACTGAGTCCTGCGGAAATACTTATGGGTAGGCGGCTCAATACAAGAGTCCCAATGCTACCCCGTCTCCGAAACCCAGGACAAAGCAGCCCGACAGTAGCAGTGGCCACTGATCAAGAGGTCAGGAGGCGGCAGTGCCGTTATTACAACCAGCGCCACCGCGCCAGGCCACTTCCTAAGTTGGAAGTAGGGGACCGGGTGTGGATGACCGACTTGAAACGCAAGGCCACAGTCCTTGCACCAACGCCGCAACCCCGCTCATACGTGGTGCGGACAGACGACGGGGTTGATCTCTGCAGGAACAGGAGAAGGCTTAACCGCCTACCGAGAGGACGGGCAAGCACAGAAACCTTTGAGTTTCCAGAGAATGAAGAGCAGCCGGGCGCTGCACAGTTGGTCAACGGCACTGATCTTAACAGTAACCGGGGGTCGCTTAACCGTCGTCCAAATGAAAGGGGAAACGCGGACATTTCCGCGCAGGCGAGTACTGCCCAATTGGATGGTAGCACAGGCGACTTGAATGCATCAGACGCGGTGCCTCGAACTGGCGACGTGGCCCATGGTGACTCTACACGCACATTAACGAGATACGGTAGAGTGGTGAAGAAGCCCATAAGGCTGGGTATTGATGAGTAGTTCTCTGCGGTGTTGTTGTTTTGGTGGAATTGTTTTTGTTTGTATAATGTATGTTCTCTACCTCGATGGTGCACGAGGATGTGTAGCTGTTGTCTTTGAAAGGGGGATGTGCTGTTATCACCCGCAGGTGTTCGAAGTGTTCCGCCACAACAGATAGCGGGCGCAAGCTGCGTCCGCCAAGCTGTATGTCCCGTGATGTTTGAGAGTGTATATTATCAGCCATCGGAATAAACGGGGGGGTCTTTCGTTCGTAACCTTCAGCGCGGCTGTACGATTCCCTTCTGGCCTGCGCCGGCGCTTCGCGCATGCGGGCGGTGTTTCGACATATCACACGTCGCTACACTGGAGGGTGTGCAAGCCATTTGAAGGTCATCGACACACACAGAATACATGTTACACTCCGGAATTATTTTCCATATGGAGCTCATTGCTACGATATAAAGTGCTGTGCTTAGAATACACCCGTGAGGGACCCCGTTTTCTTGTACACAATTCCTCGAGAGGACTGAGCCTAGCCGCACCTGAAATGAATCATTTGCAGTGAAGTCATTCACGCAATGCAGCACTATTCCATGGAGGCCTTAGTCTACTAAATCACACATTATTCCAAACCTCCATGTAGTTTCGTAAGTTTTCTGAAGATCAAAAAAGAGAGCAACGAATTGTTGTTTTTGCAAGAATGCTTCTCGTACGATATTTCCGAGGCGGACAAAATGGCCAGTTCTTGAAAATGCTTTGTTGAAACTGCACTGGTGCACATCGAGAAGATCGATTGTAAATGAATGCTTAGTCTGGTATTTATGATAACTTGAAACGTTATGGCTAGCCAGCTGGTCTAGACAGCTGGTCTATGGCTAGGCAGCTCTTGTTTCGAGCTTTTCGCATTCTCCCCAGTTCCCAGATTTTCTTAAAGAACTTGAGAAGTCTTTCTACAGAGGGACATGAAAGGTTTCCGAGCATTTGTTAATGTATATGATGTGGGCCTGGTACAGTGTGCTTACTCGCCAATAGAGCTCTCTTCAATTTGTGGGGAGTTATTAGACTAAAGTATGGTTGGTTTGTGCCAGCACCACATGTTGGCAGCCTTTGTTTTTCTGCTATGTTTTTGTACTTTATAAATGCTTCATTGTAGTGTGATGAAAATGAAATTTCGGAGAAACGTTCGCCTATTAAATTTGCCTTCTCTTTTACGCTTGTTTGTACCCTCGGTACTATTCATAGAGGAAGGGTGTGCCATTTCGCCTACGAACTTGATCCCACATTTTTTTTGAAGTGGCTGATCTTGGTTATCGATGAGATGTAATTTGGCCACGAGGCCTTCTCAGCCTTGCGGTGAATGCAGCTACCTTTAGAGCTTTTCTTTAAAAAGCACAGTACGTTTTCCAGGGTTAAACGTTTTCGAAACGCACCATATTGTCGCGCAGACAAGGACGATGCAGTTGTCTTGAATGAGAAACACGTTTATTGGAGCGAACTTGTGCTCCCCTAACAACTCAAAAGAATACAGAGGCGGCGAAGCAGCGGTCAACAAAGTGACTTGCACGGGCGAGTGTCGTCGAATCGAATGCTCCTGCATCCGCACTGCAGGCTTTTTATCTTTCGGCGCGCGTGGTTCTCGAAACGTCGATTCACATCGAGAACATAGTAGATCCAAGAAGATTATTCAGGGCTGTTCACGTTAGATCGGAATGCTCTCCCTATCACGACAGATAACACATGCGGCACGGAAAGAAAGAATGGAACACGCGCTTCCCTTGGCGCAGAGATAACACAGACCGGCGCAGCCGGGTGGTAAAAGCACAACACAAATAAACAAACCCAATGTATGGTTCGCGGCATTACCCCCCTCTAAGAGTGCATCGACCAGATGCTAAAATAAGCGACAGTTCGAAAATAAAAATAAAATTCCTTATCGTCCGTAGAAAGGTTTTAAGCGAACCACGTTGACGACTTCGGGCCGCGTGCGTCGTCGTGATGTTCCGGAGGGATCACCTCGTAGGTAAGTTGGCTGACACGTCGTAGAATCTGGTAGGGTCCGAAATACCGTCGCAAGAGCTTCTCACTGAGTCCGCGTCGTCGGATGGGAGTCCAAACCCACACACGATCCCCTGGTTGGTACTCGGCGTCTCGGCGTCGGAGGTTGTAGTGGCCCGCATCCACCAGCTGCTGGTCCGTTATACGAACTCGAGCGAGCTGGCGGGCCTCCTCCGCACGTTGAAGATATCCGTGGACGTCGGCGTTGAGGTCGTCGTCTTCTACGTGCGGAAGCATGGCGTCGAGCATCGTAGTCGGCCTTCTCCGTAGACAAGCTCGAACGGCGTCAGCTGCGTCGTCTCCTGGATAGCCGTGTTGTACGCAAACGTGACATACGGGAGCACTTCGTCCCAAGTCTTATGTTCAACGTCAACGTACATTGACAGCATATCTGCAATTGTCTTGTTCAGACGTTCTGTTAGTCCGTTCGTTTGGGGGTGGTACGCCGTCGTTCTTCGGTGATCCGTGTTGCTGTAGCGTATTACTCCTTGCATCAGCTCCGCAGTAAATGCCGTTCCGCGGTCGGTGATTAGGACTTCCAGGGCTCCATGTCGCAGCACAACTTGGCTTATAAAGAACTTTGCCACTTCTTGTGCAGTCCCCCTCGGAAGAGCGGCGGTCTCTGCGTAGCGCGTCATGTAGTGTGTCGCTACGACAATCCACTTGTTCTGTGATCGTGACGCAGGGAACGGGCCTAAAAGGTCCATTCCAATCTGTTGAAATGGTCTCGATGGGACGGCGATCGGTTGCAGAAGTCCGGCGGGTCTTGTCGGCGGCGTGTTTCGTCGCTGGCAGTCACGGCAGCTCCGGACGTAGTGGGTGACGTCAGAGGTAAGGCCGGGCCAGTAGTATCTCGCCTTGATTTTTCCAATAGTGCGGGCTGTGCCGAGATGTCCGGAAGACGGGTCGTCGTGGCACGCTTCCAAAATTTCGTCACGAAGGTCCGCGGGGATGACGAGAAGGTAATTCGCTCTTGTTCCGGGGCTGAAATTCTTCTTCACGAGGACGGAGTTTCTCAGGCTGAATGCTGGTAAGCTGCGTTTTAAGGACCTAGGAACGGCAACGTTGCATCCCTCGAGGTACTCGATTATGACGCGTAAGTCGGGGTCCGCACGCTGCTGGGCGGCTAGGTCGCTCTCCGTCACGATGCCGAAGAACGCGCTGTCTTCATCAGCGTCTTGTGGTGGTGGGTCGACGGGGGCGCGGGACAGGCTGTCGGCGTCGTAGTGTTTCCTGCCGGATTTATAAACGACTGTAACGTCGAACTCCTGCAGGCGCAAGCTCCACCGCCCAAGACAGCCAGAGGGGTCCTTCAAATTGGCGAGCCAACACAGCGCATGGTGGTCTGTTACAACCTTGAATGGCCTTCCATACACGTATGGGCGACATTTTGAAATTGCCCATATAATAGCCAGGCACTCATTCTCAGAGGCAGAATAGTTTTTCTCCTCCTTCGACAGACCACGGCTGGCATAGGCGATTACTCTTTCGCAGCCGCTTTGCTTTTGGACAAGGACGGCACCCAAGCCTATATCACTGGCGTCCGTGTGCATTTCTGTTTTGGCATTTTCGTCGAAATGAGCGAGCACGGGCGGGCTTTGCAGGCGTTTTTGCAGCTCGCAGAATGCTTTTTCTTGGTCGTTTTCCCAGCTGAAAGGGGTGCTATCTTTCGTCAAGCGCGTGAGTGGCTCTGCAATGCGTGCGAAGTTTGCGACGAAGCGCCGGTAGTATGCGCACAGCCCGAGAAATCTTCGCACGCCCTTCTTGTCTTTCGGCCTTGGGAAGTTCGCAATGGCTGAAGTTCTTGCCGGGTCAGGTAGGACTCCCGCGGCATTGACGACGTGGCCCAAGAACTTGAGTTCCCCGTATGCGAAACGGCACTTTTCAGGCTTCAGCGTCAACCCCGACGTACGAATGGCCTCGAGTACAGACTCCAACCTTGCAAGGTGTTCGTCGAAAGTCCGGGCGAATACCACTACGTCGTCGAGGTATACGAGGCAGGTGTGCCACTTAGGGCCAGCTAGCACAGTGTCCATGACTCTTTGAAACGTCGCTGGTGCTGTGCACAGCCCAAACGGCATCACTTTGAACTCGTATAGGCCGTCTGGGGTTTTAAATGCAGTCTTCTCTCGGTCTCTCTCGTCCACTTCAATCTGCCAGTAGCCGGTCTTCAGGTCCATCGATGAGAAGTACTTCGCGTGGCAGAGGTGGTCGAGGGCCTCGTCGATTCGGGGGAGGGGGTACACGTCCTTTTTCGTGATTTTGATCAGTCGCCAGTAGTCAACACAAAACCTTAATGTGCCGTCTTTTTTCTTTACGAGTACGACGGGCGCAGCCCAGGGGCTTTTCGATGGCTGTATAATGTCGTCGCTGAGTATGTCGTCGACTTGAGTCCGGATGGCTTCCCATTCGTGTGAAGAGACGCGGTACGGTGACTGTCGGGTAGGTCGGGCTCCATCTTCGGTTATTATTCGGTGCTTTGCTAGAGGGGTCTGACGTAGTTTTGCGCTCGACGAAAAACATTCGCTATAGCGACGAAGCAAAGCCAATAACTTGTTCCGTTGTTCTTGCGGTAGCGCCGGATTCACGTCGAAGGTCTGCGGGAGCTTGAAGGTTTCTACGGGTGTGCGTTCAAAGTCGGCGACCGCGATCACGTCACTTGCTTCTTGCGCTTCTTCGAGGAATGCAATTGCCGCGCCCTTGTTTAAATGCTGGTACTCCTCGGTGAAATTAGTAACCAAAATGTGGGATTGGTGTTCCTTGAAGCGCGCAATGCCTCTTGCGAGCGACACACCACGGTCGAGAGGCACCCTTTGATCAGTGTCTACGATAGCGTCGACGTCAGGAGCAGCATCTTCACAGTAGACTGCGACCATCAAGCTTGCGCGGTGTGGCAGGGTGACATGATCATCGGCAATCCTTACAGCAGCACGTCGTTCGCGATTCGGTTCCGGCGTCATGGAGTGATTGGGGGAAAAAGTTATTGACTTGGTCTGCAGATTGATTATTGCACCGTTGTCCATCAAAAAGTCCATTCCAAGAACTACGTCGCGGGTGCAGTTAGGCAGAATGACGAACGCCGCAGGGTACGTTGTGCCGTCTATGGTGACGCGCGATGTGCACGTTCCACTTGGCGTCACGAGGTGGCCTCCTGCTGTGCGTATGTGCGGACCATCCCATCTGGTCATAACTTTCTTCAGTTTAGACGCAAATGGTCCGCTCATTACCGAATAGTCAGCTCCCGTGTCTACGAGGGCGACTACGTCAAAGCCGTCGATGGACACCTTGACGTCAGACGCAGTCTTCCTCGAGTTCCGGGTTCGTCGGGGCGTCGTATCTCTGCTTGTACGTGTTGACGGTCGCGCACTGTGCATCGTCGTTGTCGTCGTCTTCTCAACGGACGTCTTGGTCAGGTCGGGTACGCGTCGCGCCGTGTAGCTGTCGTCGTGTTCAGGAGTCTCGTTAGGGCTAGGTCGGGTCGTCGGGTTGAGGGCATGTCGTGAATGATGGTCTTCAGCGACTCGCTGCGTCGTTGGAGGGTTTTCATTTTTCCGCCGTTTTGCAACTTTACCTCCCGAAGTTGCTGCTTTTAGTTTCCCCCGCGTGGACTGGGGGACCTTCCACGTGAGAAGTCAGCGGTGCTGCGGCGGTTCGGTGACTGATACGGGTACGGCGACGGTGAACGGTTGAAGCGGGCTGGTCCTCGGTTGGTGTTGGAGAGGTATTCTTCGATCTCAGCAGGGCGCTGGCCGTATCGGGGGCGTGGGGCGTCGACGGAGAACCCTCGCAAACCGAGCCTCTTGTAGGGACAGCGACGGTAGATGTGGTCGGCCTCTCCGCAGTGGTAGCACAGCGGGCGATTATCGGGCGTTCGCCACACGTCGGTCTTCCTTGGCGTCTGGTATTGGTCTACAGGGCGTCGGGCGGATGGCATTGGACGGCGGTATGGCTCGGGCTCTTTACGACGGGTTGGAGCGGGGCGATGTTGACGAACAGCCGAGGAGTAGGTCATGGCTTGTGGTTCGCGGGGTTCTTCCGACGGCGTAGAAGTTCGCAGTGCGTTTTGCACTTCTTCTCGGATTATGTCGGTCAGGGAAGCCACTTGAGGTTGCGGCGTCGTTGGAAAAAGCTTCCGAAGCTCCTGCCTGACCACTGCTCGGATGGTCTCTCGCAATGTATCGGAGCTTCCATTTGCGGCAACGATGGTCTCCGAGAACAGCGCGTTGACAGGGCGGTCGTACTGCCTTGTTCGAATTTCTAGCGTCTTCTCCATCGCGGCCGCCTCAGCCGCAAATTCCGCCACTGTCTTCGGAGGGTTACGGACTAGACAAGCAAAAAGCTCTTGCTTCACTGCTCGCATTAGAAACCTGAGCTTCTTTTCCTCGGTCATTTCAGGGTCCGCACGACCAAAACGTCGTTTCATGTCCTCAACGAAACTCACGACTCCTTCGTTGGGGTGCCGCGTTCGAGGTTCAAGGAAAAGCGCAGCTCGCTCTTTTCTCACCACGGTAGTGAAAGTCTTAAGGAACTCCCTTTTGAATTGAGTCCAGTCAGTCAAAGAGCTCTCATGGTTCTTGAACCAAGTTCGAGCAGCATCTTCTAAGTAAAAGAAGACATGCCGGAAAGTTTCTTCGTCGTCCCACCTGTTGAAGATGCGGACGCGCTCCAGCTTCTCCAACCATTCTTCGGGGTCTTCATCGGGGGCTCCCCGGAACGATGGCGGTTCTCGGGGCTGCTGCAGGATGATTGGCGACGTTGTTTCTTGCACCATGGTGTTGGTTGCAGCGTTCCTTCTCTTGGGCCTTTCTGGCAGAAGACCGAACTCGGGTAGCAATCCTTGCAGTCGGGGGCTTTCTCTGGTTGGACTGGCTTGGCGGCTTCGAGATGTCGTAGAGGGCATAAAGGCTTAGTACCCAGCACCTCTACCAGATGTCGCGAAGACAAGGACGATGCAGTTGTCTTGAATTAGAAACACGTTTATTGGAGCGAACTTGTGCTCCCCTAACAACTCAAAAGAATACAGAGGCGGCGAAGCAGCGGTCAACAAAGTGACTTGCACAGGCGAGTGTCGTCGAATCGAATGCTCCGGCGTCCGCACTGCAGGCTTTTTATCTTTCGGCGCGCGTGGTTCTCGAAACGTCGATTCACATCGAGAACATAGTAGATCCAAGAAGATTATTCTGGGCTGTTCACGTTAGATCGGAATGCTCTCCCTATCACGACAGATAACACATGCGGCACAGAAAGAAAGAATGGAACACGCGCTTCCCTTGGCGCAGAGATAACACAGACCGGCGCAGCCGGGCGGTGAAAGAAAAACACAAATAAACAAACCCAATGTATGGTTCGCGGCAATTTTTGCCGACGTGGCATTCGATTAAGCTGCTGGGTACATGCTTCCTAAGCCCTCGTCACGCCGAGAAGCCAGCCCAACTCATGTCAGCCACCCATAGCAAGGTCTTTATCAAGAGTTTGAACTGCTTCCGGTTAAAGTGAAGAAAGAAGACGCAGTGAAAACCACCATGGTCAAAGGTGGCACCATGACCAGCACTTCGAATCCTGCGCTCGTTATTCAGCAACCCAGCGAGCCCCATCATTTCATAGGTCACCTTCGGAGGACCCCGAAGACTGGTTGGAGCAAGTCTAACAGGTCAGGCTGTTTAACCTATGGGACCACGCGGATACACTCAGGGAAATGTTATTCTATCTTGAGGACTTAGCATGGATCTGGATCACAAACTTTGAAAGCTCGCTATAGTCATGGAACGAATTCAGAACACAATTTTATTGACGTTCACCGCGGGTGTGCGAGAACAGCTGACCGATGTCTTGGTAAAAACGCTTACACAACATCCCTACGAAAACATTGTTGTGTTCCTCGAAGAGATTAGGAGGCTTTTCAGGCGTGCTGACCCTTGCATGGCGGAAGAAAGAAAAGAACTTACGCTTCTTATTACCCGGTCTGTAGGAGGAGCTGTTTGCCGGACTTGTCCGCAATCCACCCACAACCATCGCTGAATTTGTGACCGAAGCTACCATAATTTAAAAGGCCCTTAACTGCGTGCTACGCAATATGACCGCAACTTCGCTGGGGCGTCCAATTAGAACTACGTCGACAGCATGCCTATTCCTGCAGTTAACCTACGTGAGGCTATCCACGCAGTAGTGAGAAAGAAGCTCCAGAAACTTCTCCCAACGCCGTTGCATCACCAAGTCGCTTCCTTTACAGACGTCATTAGGGAAGAAGTGCAGCAAATGCTGGAAACTCAACGGCGCCAGAAGCACCCGCCGATCCGCAAGACATGGCCTACGTGGCTGCTTTCCGTCGACCTCGCCCACGTGTACCCCATCGTAAATTAAATCCTATCCACCGTACGTGGCAATTTTGTGCCTTTACATTTTCAATTATTCCTTCCTAATCTTCGTTTTCAAGTCGGTACCCTACATGTTGCTTCTCCTACAGCTGCTGCTGATTCACTTAGCGTCACTGTAAGGTTCTCACTTAGCGTGTGAACCCTACCCTCGTTCTGCTCGTCTATAGTCCCGAAATTGTTTTAGGAGTTTGTTTACACTCCTGAAATATGGCTGCGACAAAATCCATACAGGTCTGCTTAGTTTTCACGAGTTTGCTTCTTTTTTTTATTTGAGGTTGTCTTATCTTGCATCAAACCATCCTATATTCACGGCTGCGAATCTTGCCTAGCTGCTATACGTTTCGCAAACGCCTGGGTTTTCACTTAAAATGGAGCCAATATCGGTTCGGAGAAAAATGGGATAGTTCGCTTGTGGACGAATGGGTTCATTTATCTCAAAATATTTCCCCCGGAAAATCCCACCGCTATACTTCTTGATTGTTGCAATCGTGTATTCCGATGTTTTTCAGCGACTTTTCTCACAATTTCTTCTTACCTGTCATTGCGGTAAAGCATCCCTTCACAATTGTAAATCGTGTTGCTGACTTCTCGATTGCTGGTTCGACGTCGTAGTAGAAGCGATATACGGCTTCACCATCGTATATGATTGTTGTTGAATAGTCCTGTACTACCATTAACCTCTATTGATTGTTTATCTTGAACACAACAATTTCGGCTGTCTCACTAATGCTAAAAGTCTCCTCCAAAGTTTTCTGCTGTTTCTTTGTGGATTAAAAATCGCGCTCCGTGTTCGTTCTGTTGTTGGAGTCCACTGCAGCCCAGAAAATGCCCGCTAGAATCCTCCATGAAGCCTTTTCCTTTCCTTCAAACATCTTTTATTCCTATCTTATCCCACGTATTGTCTGAGAGCTCCTCTGGTAATACAGCTAAGCTTCCCTCGCTAGACACGGTGCATGCGTTGAACGTTTCCAGGGTTAATTTTCAATGGCGACCTGTCCAAACCACGAGATACTTAGCACCCTTCTCTGCGTCGCGCTTTTGATCACCACAGTGGACCGGTGCTCTACAGCTGCTGGGGACTGAGAAAGCCGAGAGTTCAAATGGGCAGTCATGGGAGGTGGCGGGCAACTACCACACGAAGGTGGCCAGGTTCATCTCCTGTGAGGGAGTACAGGTCACGTCACTAGGACCCTTTCAGCATGGTTGAACGTTAATAGTGTAGCGCCTGCGGTATCCGTAATGATGGTTACAACAGAGCTGGCAGCACTCTTAGATTGCGTGGTTTGCGCCCAGAGAGCTAGAAGAAATTGATGGAGAGAGAAAAAGAGAGAGGGAGAAAATCTTTGAGTGGACGACGTGCTATCTGCGAAAACATCGCATACGACTGCAGAAAATAGATAACATTCGTGTAGTTCTGTTCCTACATCCCGTGCTACGTACAAAAAAGGCGATTTCAGCTTCGTTTGCAATACAGTTTGTTTTTATGAATATTGGGTAGTGAACTACTATGAGATTTGAAATTTTCCCACTAACCACTATGTTTCCTTCAGGGGAAGAGCGTATAGTTTTGACACAGGAGTTTGTAAATAAGAATTCTATCAAACATTTTTACCAACGCGAATAAAAATTATTGATTTCGACTTTATTTAAACAGTGTCTTGTGCTGTACTTCGGCGAAAGGAGGCGGCCTACAATACCTACTTAGATATCTTAATTTGAGTAAGAAAATTTGCGCCCTGATGGTAAGTTGGAATTTTGGCAATTGCTGAGGGTCCGTGGAATTTTTTGCCTTGGGAAATTTCGCCAATGAAATAGGCACAAACAATTGTCTCTTAAAGAAATATGTTCGTGAATTATTACACGTCAAGGATTTTTTTAAGACTTGCGGGGCGCGTTTGTATACATTTGAAATTAACAGCTACTTTCAGCACCTATTTCTCAGCAAATACCGAAGCTGTTGACCGCCAGAGAACATAAATTCTTTTTTTCAGAATTATGGGTTTTTCAAAACTCGAAAATATTTGTAATGTACTCTCGAAAATTTAAGCACAACGCAGCAGTGACTGTTTACTCAAAAACAGTTATGAAAGGGGATTTTAATGCATAGCCAAAGTCATGCCTTTTCTCATACGCTGAGAGAGAAACCTTCTCATTGGTGTTTTTTTAAACAGCGCTAGAGATATGGTACAAGTAAAAACGCACAAGGACTCCTTTATTCTGTCCTTCTGCGGTTCTTTCATCACCCAGTTCGCATTTATGTTCAGTAGTGTTTTAAGTGCGAATGCACTTCTTAAGTGAGCGTGAATTGTCCGCCGCCGTCGTCCGCATAGCAACAGCTGCGGGTGCGCGCGCTCTTCGGCTTCCCTAGCAACGGGGGGAGATGGGCGCGCGGTACTCTTCTCCTCCTCTCTCCGCTTAGTGACTGCGGGTGTTGGTCGCCTCCTCTCCACTTCGGGCGGGAGAGCTCTTACTCGCGTAGCGGGCGCTCCGCATTCCGACGCGTGAGGGCGCTCGTGTAGCCCTCGCCGTAACGGCGGGCGCTACTCTCCTCCTCCTCTCTCCGCTCAGTGACTGCGAGTGTTGGGCGCCTCCTCTCCACTTCGGGCGGGAGAGCTCTCGCTCGCGTAGCGGGCGCTCCGCATTCCGACGCGTGAGGGCGCTCGTGTAGCGGCCGCGTGGCGCGGGAGGGTATTAGTCGAGCGCGCGCCGTCGTCGAGAGCGGTCGCTGGTCCTGCATCTCGATAACGATGATGGCGGACCGGGCAACGGTACCAGCAATAACGAGTGAAATATCTTTCTTTGTAGTTGTGTGCATGTGTGTAATCTCTCGACTACTCATTAAGGTCCCGATATCCACCGTAATCGCGCAATCAACAACCGTGCACTCGCACTTACACACTCTCCCCCTCGGGGAAGTGCGAGGGAATTTTTTAATTTGTCTTAAGAAAAATTATTTCATTTATGTTGTTGATTTTGAGGTTTAACAAATCGATGCGACACAGGCGATGCAGCGAGCCGTAATGAAGGCCTCTAGAACATTACTGGCCACATGGGGATCCTTAACCTGCGCAGAAATCTCGAAAACCTTTTCGCTTTGTGCGTTTGTCGTTGTGCCTTCGAACCCTCGTCCTTGGAGAAAAATTTGCTTCCTCTTACTCAAATGCCATCTCTCCAGTGACGCACAATTATTGAACGCGCTGACGTTTTTCTGATATCAACCGTACCCTTTCTAGGATGTGTATTTCTTTAAGGTATACCCCAAATGAGAGACGTTAAAAAAACCAGAAGCCAGATAAACTAATTTACTCTATACGTGATAGTTCAAAAAGTTAAAATATAGAAATTTTGTTGGCGCCTTACACTTGCACCTTGAGAAAGAATCCTCCAGTCTAGCAAACGTGTTTGGCCATTCAAAAGCTCGGAGCCTGATCCACGTGTTATACATTGAGCAGTGCGACACCCAACAGCTTGGCAGCAGAAGGTATCTTCTCGCCAAGTACTTGGCTGTACGTGAGAACGTAACGAGGTGAGCCATATTATATAACAAAAATCATCCCTTTGGTGAATATCATAGCTGTTGGCGCGCATAACCTAGTAGAATGTAGTGGCACTTCAGAGGATTAGGCAAATTGTACATCTCTATTTCTGGCTAGGCTACAGTGCGCTGCCTATGTAGGCATTCGTAGGTTGCTTTGTAGAGAATTCTCTTGTCAGTAGAATGAAATTTTTTTTCGATTAAATAACCAGGAATTCTGACAGAACAGCAGACTAAGGCCAGTTGCTACAATTGCGGTTCAACGCTGTACCGGCTATCAAATAATACACAACCATTCCCTGTTGGTTCACTCCTCGTCAGAGAACAGCGTGAAGGGACTCGAATATTGCATATATCTGTTTCAAAACCGCATTATAAGACTTTCCACACAGACAATGGGAAAACTAAACAGCCCGCTGATTTCTCCTTA
The DNA here is from genome assembly GCF_048455015.1 of Haemaphysalis longicornis. Classification (NCBI taxonomy): domain Eukaryota; kingdom Metazoa; phylum Arthropoda; class Arachnida; order Ixodida; family Ixodidae; genus Haemaphysalis; species Haemaphysalis longicornis. The sequence goes on along the minus strand of NW_027526276.1, from coordinate 10,207,916 downwards.
TTTTTGACATAGCGGCAGTACTAGACAACCACGAAAAACTCCTTGGCGCAGGAGGAAATGGGCAAATGAACCACTAGGAAGACGGCGCACTATGTGTGTGTCATTTCGAATACATTGATTATTTTCGGCATGGGGGCCGAAAGCAGGTAAGATCAGGAAGTCTGAATACCTGCAGTAAAGAGAATGCCTTTTACACGTCGTTCCGCAGCACTCCTACCGAATGTGACTCTTTCGACGCAGTGTAATGCAGCCTAAAATAGGCTATACCAAAACCTAAAACTAATCTATACCACTCCTACCTAATCCGACCTACTAGAAGCACCATTTTTTTATTGTGCCTAAAGGAGCCAAAGGCTGAGCAACCACTTCCAACAGACATTCCCGCCAAAAACCAATCGATTGACATGGAGAAGCGAAATATGCGACCTTCTATACGAAGACTCGTTGTCATATGCACGGACCAAAAGCGTGCTGAGCAGAGATATATCAAAACACTTCACATGCCACTGTAAGATTTTGCAGGAGATCTATAAAGACGATATTCTTGGAAACCGGAAACTGTTAACGAAATGGGGGATCAGAAAAGAGTCCCAAAACACGCCTTTTCTCTACGCTTGGTTACTATGGTAGGTAACACCCGTACTCACAGCATGGCGTCGTGGTTTGTGCGACTCCTTTCTGACACTCTTGGCGGAGAAACTCTGGGGAATTGGGTGTCTAATACGACGAGCGAAAGGAAAAAAACACAATAATGCCCGTGATACCGCAATCTTGTTGACCGCCGTAAATGTCACGTCAGTGTTTTACATCTCCACCCCGAGCAGGCGTATTGTCGTCGACATGCGCACAGACTGTATATTTGCCTTGGCGGCTGGCTCTGCCTTGGAAGCGTGTTTTCTATTATGGCTGTTTGGGTAGGGTTTCATAACTTCCTGCTCTCGCTGGCCGGGGTCGCGGGGGCAATATTTTTGCCGTGCTCTGCGTGAGGATAGCGTCGGCGGTGAGGGAAGCAATGGGGAACGACATTAGCAACACAGCAGGTGCACCTGATAGAAGTAAGTGAAGTATTTACCACAGCGAGATACTTTCGCTTGTAAAGAAACATTGTAAAGAAACTCCGCTACAGCGCTGAAGTGTGTAGGATATGCTGGCTGAAATACTACTCATGCGCTCATTTCATAAACGTTCAACCACATCTTTGTGTGTGCAGCAGGTTTTTGACGGGTTGGGTACTCAAACGGGTCAGCGTGATTGTTGGCGTGAGCCGCCTGCAAGGGGCTACCCACGTTAGAGCGACGGCTTCGATTGCTCCGTCTGCTGCACTGCGGAGGTGTAGTGAAAGGTTGGTTTTGTTTCTATACAGCTCTTTTAATTGTCCACAAATAACGAACGCTGTATGCCTTAATGAACTAGGATCAATCTGGCAAAGTTACCTAATGCCAGCATGAGAAAAAAGGGTTATGCCACTGATAGCGCCGGAATTCGTCGCCCAAACAGGCGAGTGTTTTATAAAAATCCACGACGCGTATACATTCGTCTAATAGAATGTTGGACTTAACAATGATTTTGATGATATTCGAAGCGATGACGTCCCCCGTGCACGCCGCTACACTGTTTCCAGGACGTAGGGAGGGGGCGGCGGGTTGTGGACTCCGCGTCCTTCTAGTGCAGAAGGCGAGAAAACCAAACGGAGCAACAGCTTTTGAATGCGTGTAGTTTTTTCGGGACATTTTTTCTCGGTTCGCCGTTCATGAGTTAAGAACGTTAACTTAAAAATCAAATTCGCTGATTTCCGCCTTAACCTCGTAAGAAGCGCTGTAATTCTGTACCTCGCATGCTCACACATAGGTGATATCCGGACGCCCTTCAGAACACTCGATGGACACGACATTATTGCCACGACTACTATGAAGCAGGAAGGTTACCCCTTTTAATGGATTCTTCATGTTAGATCGTGTTACCGATCCGGCTTCGTGCTACGGATCCGGCTATGCGCTTTCTCACTATTGAGGTTGGAAAGGTAAATGAGTGTGAAATATCTTCCCTTCGATAACAGTGTAAACTTTATCAAATTTTCATCACAATGGCCATGCACCAAAAGAACAACCACTACGTCGAGGAGCTTGTGTAGCTCTGTGGGTAAACGGTACCACGTGGCCTACTGATATCTGGTTTTTATTATTAGACTTTCTAATCCTTCATTTATTGCAGGCCCTTTTCCTATTTTCACAGTATGCTTCAATAGCTAATGCATCTTGCTCAAGCCCTTAATGACTCCTGATATTTTCTATTGATCTTTCGGAACCCCTTCCTTTCCTGAGTGTCAATTTTACCTCACTTCGGAATTTGAAAGCAAATATACGTGCGAAAGTCGAATTGACAAGTTTGTAATATACTCGAAGTGGCCCGAACTGTAGTAATTAGAGCGGGCTGATATGGTTAGACTATATCCGCAGATTTCTAGCTAAGTTTATTTTATCAATGCAGAACTAACACCCAAATTTTAATCAATATTGGCATTTAGCAGTTGAGCATAGTGTATCAACAAAGCTAACGCCGTGATGTAATTTTTGGTAGGGCATGTCAATTTATTCTGCCCCTTTCGTTCTTCCGGGAACGTGTATAAATTCCACCAACCAGAAGGCAAAGAGAAGGGGCGCACCATTGATATTACACATCAGTTACGGAGCCTCCATAAACCACTTCAATTTTATAAGTTTAGCCTCTACCGTCATCATTGTGTTTATTTGGTAAAATAAGTTGCGGGTACAATGAAAGTCTGAATAAGTAACTTCTGGAATATGTAGGCAACGTTCGAGTTCTTTAGGTTGATTTGTATTCAGTTGCCTCAAAGTGCCGTTCCAGAACTTTTTTATTGTTCCCCATCCTGAATAATTTCATGGAAAAAGCCGTGATTTGCACTTGGTGAAACTCAGCATTGCGAGCATGTTTCACAAGCATGACGAGCGTTGACCGAAAAATTCAGGCTTACTGTGAAAGGCGGGAAGATGGGTGTTATCTGGAATGGCCTAACGTTCTCTTTATCTCAAAATAACCTGTGCTCAGGAATAAATATTGAAATGAAGTATGCCCGCGTCTTCAAAAATCATTTCTCATATTCAAACACCACCTGATGGGAATTTTAACATAGAAACATGGCTCATTGGCCTAATTCGATCGCTTTCTCAGGTTTCTACTAGATCATATTGGTGTTGTAATCTGGTGTTAGATAATATTTATGTTGTAATTTGAGTTAGGTTAAAGCCAGCACACCTAAAACCATTCCACAGTTAAGTGGTAATATTTGACCGGGTGAAAAGTCTGTGGCCGTAATACCAAAGCGGTCATTGTAGCTTAGCAGCTGAGGCAATGTACAGCAAAGTAAGGGTTCTCTCCCTGTTCTGGCAATTTTTTTATGAAGGCGGAAATGAAAACTACACACTGTCGAGAATTGAGCACGTAAGAGACTCCGAGATGGTTTGCCTTAACCGCTACTCCACTATTATGGTACAAATCATTACATTTTTTCCAACAAAAATGTTTCCGTTATACCGCAAAATTTATCAGAAAAGAAAATTTTTATTAACATGATTAGGAATACTTGAAAATCTGAATTACAGAAAATGTAAACGAAATATGTGTCATTCGCAGAAGAAAATCGAATACCCGGGTGCTGGTGTTCTTGTTTCCCTAATTGCTGCAATTTGTTGCTTGTTAAGAATTGAAATATTTATGTTATCAACAAAGCAGTCTTATATTCGCAATTCAAAACACTGTAGCTTGTGAGTTCTTTGCTAGGATTTTGTGTGGATTTATTTTAGCATTTTTGAATTAGAGCACTTTTTTGCCGTGCAGCTGAAATAATTTGAGTTTTGAGTTTATTTCGCAGAAACCGGTGTGGTTTCCCGGGTAAAAGCGGCCTTAGCAGATTGACAAAGCCCTGGTAACCACATACGGGGTAATAGCAACAAGCACCGAGATGTGTAATAAAATTCCGATTAATATTCATGTAGATTAACATTGGAAGCATTACATAGAAACTTTTCGAAAGTACCACGAAGAATGAAGCATCAGCTATGTGAAAATGTGCAAAGATAACAGTGCATCCACATTCTTCCTATGGGTACAGTATAAGAAGTCATAAGTACTACTAACGTTTTATAGCGACCACTAAGAAAAAATGAAATCTGAACTTAAACATTCAGGGCAAACGCACAAGACATACCTAAATTACGATGTAATAATTACAAGTACAGGATAGCAAAAACAACAATTGCACTAAACAAAACAACTATGACCTAAAAAGTTATTCCAGCTGACTGAAAGTGTTGCTACAACCCCCTGCTATGTGTTTGCTTTAGTGTAATTTCACACATTAGCCACCTATCCTCCAGCAACTGTGCTCAACATTTTGAACCGAGTAAATTGGTAATTTGCAGATAGATTTATACGAGGGCAAAATCTTATTTGAGAAGCGGAAACGATCTGCATCATTTCGCTCGTGTCTCGCACCCTTCGGATTCTGCACTAGGTGACTCCAAAGGACGACTGGTAGTGCATGCTCCACCCCACCCTCTTCCAGGCCTGTTTTTAAAGCAATAAGCTTAATCCTTGAAAAAACACTTTATGTTATTTAGCTTTGTGCCAAGTTTTCTTTTTCAAGTCCTAGCTACTTGCCCTCTACGTTTTCCGTCTTCGGCAGGGTGCGCCGACGGCACCTGCATTCAAGAGTTACAGTATCCACGTATCTTAGGAGAGCACAGTACCTTGTCTCTGCCCGATCTCCAATTCCACAGTCTACCATGAAAGCCACCCGTTACACATGTATAAGCCCAGCCGCGACCACCACGTTACACAAGCGCAGACACCAAAACACCTCGGCATGTGAGTTTAATGATTCCGATTTATGCCGGATAAAACTAGTTACTTTAGTACTTTTGAGAGTTGCGAGACACCTGAGAGACTTTTATAGTTTATAGTCGCTATTTATCACAACCAGTTTCCCCTTTCACATTTTCTAATGCTCCTAAAGCACAACCAGACTTGTATTCACCAAATCAGAAAACGGAGTCCCATTAGTGGCAAGCAGTAAGCAAAAGGTAGCGTTTCTTTAGCGCCAGATGTGTGTATGTGGTTTCTACGTTTTGTTTACCCGGCCTGCAAACCAATCCTTAACGTATCTGTGCTGTACGACCACTTAATTTAGTGGGTTCCGGGTTACCCAGGAGGTGCTGTCGAACAAGTTCATCAAGCCGTGTGAAGGAAGCGCGCAATGGACGCGAAGCTGCACCAAAACAGTCCCAAAACAACCATCGCTAAAGCATACAACAAAGCCGCGCAGCCGACGTCGGCGAGAAGGCACGTCATCGAAAGGATTGCTGGGTAAATTCGGCGCGCCATCTAAAGTGTGCTCCGTGAATGAAACCGTCCGCCAACAGTCCCCTCCCCTCGCCGCCGCCTCTGCCGCGGTGGGAGTTTATAATCCCGCTGACAAAGAAAGAACCTTTGGCTGGTTTAAGTATAAAGCTTTTCTTTAAAAAAGCTAACATCCCAGCCGGTATCGGAGCAACATCCGCCTCCACAGCGCACCACACTAGCCACTGAGCCACTGCCGCGGATTTAACATAGGAAATACAGCAAATTTTGGAGTAAAAATGGTATTCACGCGTCTTATTTTCACAGTTTATTTACCTCTTGAAATCTACCTTGCAGTCCCCCTCCCCTACCGGCCGACCAAAACACCTATGTTTCCTGAGGTAACAATGTTGTTAAGGAAGTATTTCCGATTCAAGATGACACGCCGTGAAAGTCATGTACTTTTCTAGAGATAAGTGACAACTCCATCGTCTACAAAGAGACCTACATCGGAGGATGGGCTACATAGAATGATTAAAACAGATTAAAAATACAAGACTAAACAAACTTCCTGGGGGCGAACAAAGTTACTCGAGCAAAAAAAAATTATGAAAAGCAGATGTCATTTCAAAATATTTTCCACTCGTCTCAGCGGTAATTGTCATGAACTTTAAATAAAGCTAGAAATACAGCTGTTTTGTGTAACCATATTTGGGGCGTAGACAGCCGTGTATTGATATCACCGTAGAATTCTGTACCGCATAGGACTTCACCTTGAATCAATAAAATTCAGAGTAATGATAGTCGCCCTATTAGAACATTTTGGTTTGCTTTTTTTCGTGCCCACACTAGATTCAGAGCGTCGGGTATTTAAAAGAAATTCGGCTTGTGCGAAGTCTGGTCATTACAAAGTCTGCACGCACTCTAGACGCATGCAGTTCCGATAAAAATCTAGCCTATAGCAGCTCCGCTGCAACCTTTCAGGAAAATGCTTCACTAAATAATTTGATGGCATTCCTAATGTTTCCTTTCGGTTAAGCATACAATAGAACCCAGCCTTTGGCACAGTAACTGTACAATTCGAGAGTCTCCCCGAACCCGCACATCCCGAACCCGTGGTGCTGCTTCAAGCTCCAATCGTGCTGGCATGGCACAAACTCTTGCCGTGACCGACTCATCTGCGCTAAGTGCGTCCAGCATGACCATCCTTCAGAAAACTGTGAATCCGAAACCTTCACCTGTGCCAACTGCCAGGGGCCCTATGTAGCGTAGTCGCAAAAATGTGAACAGTTTAAGGAGTACAATGTTAAGGTCACTGTGAATGTTAAGGTCACTGCGACCTTAATCAATGCTAAGGTCACGGAGAAATTCCCTTTCAAGAGGCACCGAAGAGGTTCGCCTCTTTCCCTCTGGGGATTTACGCCAACGCAGCTCGCCGAGGGACGGAGCGACGTCTGGTTTCAGCGTTGTGACGTTTTGGCCGAGCTGGGCTCCAGGCCGACGCAGAAAGTCGACGCCAGACGCCGAATACCCCACGTTTATTACAGCTCACTTCCCGACAGAAGAGAGAAAAGAACACAGGTTTGGGGCTCGCGTTTGCTTTTAAGCGTCGCTGTAACCTGGAATAGTGGGAAACAGCACACGAAATAGCTATTCCACGTGCGCTGCGGCACGCGAGAAGGCTGATCAGTTCTGGCCGGCGTCTCCCGCTTCTTACACGTGCGCTCGACTGCAGACGCTTTGGCACGACTTGTCTTGCTTTGACGCTCATTGAACGCGCGCACACACGCACACACACACACAAACACACACACACACACACAAACACACACATATATATAAACACACCTGCGCTCCAGTGCGGCAGGTTTGACTGGTTCTAACGCAATGGTTCCAGCGCAGACGCTTCGCCATATTGAAGGTCCGCTTGCTCCACAGCGCAACATCGGGTACCCAGCACCGAGAGTCGGACTTTGTCCCGCCTTCGCTCCCCTCATCCCGTGGCTTGTCTCAGGCAGCCCAACCCGCCCCCGCACCACTCGCTGAGCCAGCAGAAGCAGTTGTGGCAACACCCACAATTGGGACGAATCCCACTCCGGCCCCGTCTTCTTCACCCTCCCTCCTCCCAGTGTAGCATGCGGAGGAGAACGACACGGGGGGTCACACATCGGCTCCCGGCTCGGCCACACCGCCCGTGCCACCTGTGGTGCTCCCGACACCTTCCCCGGCAGTGGCTCAAAAAACAAAGAGCACCCGGATGAGATGGATGTGGGACTGTTCCTGCTTTGTCGCAGCGCAAGGCACGGGTCCCGGAATCTAAACCTCTATAGAGGTAAAAAATCCCCCTCCGCGAGTCCAAATCGCGAAAGACGATACATAAACATTCCATCCAATAAATCCAAACACTTAATAATGGGAAGAGAAAATATAATCAAATGGAACTGCAGAGGCCTTCTTAAACATCTTGACGATGTATACGAAATACTGCATGGTAATTAGACAATTGTGATATGTGTACAGAAAACACATTTGAAATCCAGTCACACAAATTTATAGAATAGTTACATGATATTCAGAAAAGAATGGAAGTCTGCACACACTCTTCTGGCGGTGTGGCCATAATTGCCCGGAAATCCTTTGCATGCCACCCTGTCACTTTGAACACTGTCCTAGAGGCTGTAAAAATTTGCACAATATTATTTAATAGGTTGATAACGATATGCTCCTTGTACATTCCTCCGGATCTTGCACTTTCGAGCCCTGCCTTCGAGGCGCTGGTTGACTAGCTGCGTTAACCATACATCCTCAAAAGCGACCTTAATGCACACTGTTTTCTTTGGGGCTCTTCTCACACGGATGCCCCTGGTCGCTTGATAGAGAATTTTTTAACATCCGGTAGAGCATGCCTTTTCAACAAGAAATAGCCTTCATACTATAACATAGAACACAATACACGCTCATTTCTTGACTTGGCAATTGGCGCCGCAGTTCTCATTCCTCTTAAGAGCGGTGTGGGCAGTTACCCGTATGGCAGTGACCACTTCCCCACTTCACTAACAAATATAGGTAAAGGACCGTGCAGTCCATCTTCACACAACAGTTTCAATGAAGCAAGAGTTAACTGGAACACATTTACAGAGACATCCAAACTAGACTACATCCTCGACGCCACCGCTAAGTCCACTACCCACGCTTCTGGTGCCCTGCACAACCAGAGGGGGCCGTGGGGAAATGAGGAGTGTAGGCGGGCGCGAGAGTCCAAGGAGAAGTCGTGGGGTACCCTTCGCCGATACGCCACGTCGGATAACCTTCTATTGTTGAAAAGGTCAAAGGCATTAGGAAAACGTTTGCGCCGTGAGGCAACTCAAAATAGTAGGCCTTTATTAAAAACATCAATAATCTCCTATACTGACACACGAAAATTATGGACATGAATACGCAAACTCAAAGGATAACAAACACACAGCCTTCCCCTGGTTAGCACTACAAGTAGGACCACTGGAAGACCAGGCTAACACATTGGAAGACCAGGCTAGCACGTCAACAAGTACCGTCATAAAAACGCCAACGTTGCTGTTGACTGCCGGGCTGTGGCCGTCGGTCATGCCATCGGTTGCGCCAGTGGTTTGGCCGGTTGTTCTGGTGGCGGCGTTTCGCCACTGGACATCACCAATGACGATCTCAAGGTGGTGATTTACCGACGTCGAGTAACGGCGTCATGTGTAACTTCCAAGTGTCCCAGGATAAACACTATAACGCCGAAACTCATTTCCAAAGCTCTCTTCGTATCTAGGCTTGATTCAGTAACGTCGATTCAAGACGTTAACGATTTGTTAAAGCCTGTCCTGGGCGTCAAAAGGGAAGGCTGTGTGACGTTGTGCACGAAGTACAACCCTCACGCCTCGTTTCGCATTTCTAAGTGATGATAAGGTATTGCAGTTGTAAAGTGAACGGGTGGTGGCGTGGTCTTTACCAGCTCGGAGCAATGGACACAGGGGAGCCGTTGACGTTGACACACAAAAAAAACCTCAGGCAAAGCGCCCAATATTTAAACTACACACAAACGATAAACACTCAAACCTCCACAATCCCAAAATACAACTCGCATACAAACCCCTAACTAACAGCTCAATATACAATTCAAATCAAAATTTAAAAGTATCTCCAATAACGTCCTACAATAAGTACACTCTAAATACACTCCTTAACCAAGTTCTAGTTAATTTCTATCGTACCACAACTACCTAGTGGTGCCCTTTACAACTGCGTCCCTACTGGACTGGCCTACCCCGCTGTCGTCGGCGCTGACGTGTCGCACCCGTTCCGTGGCCGCGACTCGGTGGTAGTAGCCGTCCTCGTCTCGTTTCAATGCTGGCATTCGGCGCGCGCGGTCACTTCTTGGACGCCGTGGGATCCCCTTATCCTCACTTCTTTCCTCTGTGGCTAACCCTGGTAGGCGCTCGCGCTGGAGGTCCTTGATGCCGGCGTTCGACGTGCGCGGTCATCCCTTCGGCGGCGTGCTTCCTCGGTGGCTACCCCCTGGTAGCCGCTGTCACTGGAGGTTCCAGGTCGGCTCGGCCCGAACGTAGGCTTTCGGGGCCGTCGAGACGAAAGTCGACGGAGCGTGAACGTTGGCCGCTGGTGCCCGACCGATGCCGCTGGGGCAACGAAGACACAGGTTCGTGGTGCACCTACGATGACGGTGCCGATGCGCAGTCGGCCCGCTCCCGCCCAGGCTGGGATGGCGTGGTCGATGGCCTGGCCGCGTCCCCCTGGCTCGTTCCGTGAAGCTCACGAGCTCCGGCCGCCTCCTGGTTGTCTGCCTCCCGGTGCCTTGCCTCCCCCTTTTTCTTTGTGCGCCCCGCTTATATACCCTCTGGGCTCTCTCGTGGCGCACTCCCATTGGTTCTTGCTTTTCCTTGTCCTTATATGGTCAATACGCAACTTTTCCCATGGGCGGCCTTCCCTGATTGGCCGCCAAGTGCGCTGCCACCTTTTCCCATGATTCCTCGGTGCGTCGGCGCTGGCGCTTGCTGATTGGCGCGCTCCTGGGGCGCACTTCAAATGGCCGTTCCATTGTTCTTTTTCCTCGTTGTTTCGGGTGTTTTGATGCGTCCCCCTCTAAGGGGGTGCATTGACACATGATAATTACCCCCACTTTAAGAGTTTTTTTCTAAAAAAACTGCTTCATCTTGGCCGCCGATGTCCTCTTCCACAACCCTTCGTCACTTCTCATGAGTCCACTATTCACCACCACTGCTCACGTCTTTCTACGCACCTTTCACTTCACACTTCGCTTTTTCCACCCTTGTCTGTAGTTCACTTGTGTCCCGAACACACCCACTTGATTCACACAACGTTCCCCTTCTATCACAAATACATTACTTTCTCAAACGCCAATCTACTCAAACACTCCGCTCTAACACATCATAAAAAATCAAACAGATCAATGATCGCTTGTTCAACAACACTTTTTCTCAATCCACATCAATAACGTCTCCTTCCCCTACTCCTCAATCGGACTCTTATATCTACACTTCATGCAAATACACCACTCTACTCATACAATCTGTTCGATCACATCCCCAAATCAAAGCCATCAATTTTCGAATATTCAACATCCCTATTTCTCCTTCGGAACTTTGTCACTTACTCATTCATATCTCTATCATATACATCTACACCCACGTTGCCTTTTCACTATACTAGAACATTGAGGCTCTCCGCCACACACAATCATTCGTCACCGTAATGGGTCCTATTCCTTTCCGAGTCATCTCTGCGGTTTCCATCAAGTTCCTTGACCTATGGCTTCATCTTAACCTTCTTCCGCCTCAACCAATCCTCACCCATAACTGCACTGTCGGCTCGACTTTGACAGCAAATGTTCCTAACCTTACTCGCGAAACTCTGGCACGTAGCCTGGCTAAATGGTTTGGCTAGAACCGGACGCCTTACGATCTCACCCATCACTCCTCCCTTGAGGGCGGTTGTTTGCCCCTAGTACTTCGCAAGCTGCTCAGCGAGTCACATCTTTGTGTGCTGCGCTTCTGGTGTTTACTCTGGGGCTTCGTATTAGCCTGTCTCATCTTGCCGCATAGCCTGCTCATCTGTCTAGCTTTTGGTGTTTGCTGGGACACTGTTCTGCTTATTCTGCATTTTTTAGGAGAGCTAAGCTCACGCACTCTCACTACGTCTGCGCCTCAAGTAGCCTTCTTCCCTTTGCTTCGAACAGTCACAATACATGCACGCTCTTTCTCGCTAATGTGCGTGCGATATCCCTTACTGGCTTGCAAGGCTTGCCTAACCCGTGTGTCTGCGCCCACTTGCTGCTTCATGGTAGGCATGCCCGATTCTTTTGTTCGCTTGCTTTGGTCGTGGGCAAATCATGCGGCCTCAGGGCGCTGTTTTAGGTTGTCATAAAGTTCGTTACGTGGCTGTGCAACTTTGCCTCGGGTGATGGCCTCCAAGTCCGAAGTGTCTGCCTTAATACCTTCAACATTTGCCTGGTTTTTTTAGTGAAAATGACATTTTTATACACGGGCATTTTTGAAGGACCAGCACTAAGAGCTTCTTGCCTGATGCTATTACCTGCGCTTGCTAAAACAGACACCCAAGTCTCACTTTTGAATATTTCGGAGACCGTACAACCCACAACCTTACTAGAGATATTACGCGGGAGCAAGCTGTCCTCGCCTGGCGTGTTCTCGGAGCTCTTATCGCCAAGCGCCTGGCCTGCGGTTGAGCCACGCCCGGCCAGTTCACTGTCTCCCGCTGCGGACGCAACTTTCTCCTCAGCAGGTTGTCTTAACAAGCAATCGTTTCCTTTGTGTTCATTTTTACTCGTGGCCTCATAGTGATCAGCGACCTGCGTTGTAACAAACGCACGTGCTCCTTCGTTGCCGCCGATCTGCGTGCTTTCCTTACGTGCCTTGCAGAGGGCAGCGACCCGCGTGCCTCCGGTCTCACGTGCGGCTATTTCACCGTTCTTGTCGCGTTCCTTTTCCGCGATGCGCCGTGTTAATTCCGCGTGCTCTCGTTTCAACTCTACCATTTGAATTTTCCGCTCTCTATCCTCAACCTCGAACCTCCTTTTCTCGGCTCAAACCTTTCCCTTGCTTTGCGAGATTCTTCTATCTTTGCATCCAATTTCTCGTTCACTTTGCGGCTCTCTTCATCCAACCACTCAAAAAACTGCTTTTTGTTCAAACCTCGCGTTGGAACCAACGTGAACAGCCTTTCCCAATCCCTTCTCCCAGCTGGTAAGACACGTGACAGGGTCCGATGTAAATATCCTGAGTGAGGATAAATCAATCCTGGCAGGCTCGCCAATTATTTGTCACGTGAACGGATGGTGGGGTGGTGTTAACCAGCTCGGAGCAATGGGCACAGGGGAGCCGTTGACGTGTTTAACAACATACATTTACTGCACACACAAAAATAACCTCAGGCAAAGCGCCCAATATTTAAACTACACACAAACGATAAACACTCAAACCTTTACAATCCCAAAATACAACTCACATACAAACCCCTAACTTAACAGCTCAATATACAATTCAAATCAAAATTCAAAGGTATCTCCAATAACGTCCTACAATAAGTACACTCTAAATACACTCCTTAACCAAGTTCTAGTTAATTTCTATCGTACCACAACTACCTAGTGGTGACCTTTACAACTGCGTCCCTAATGGACTGGCCTACCCCGCTGTCGTCGGCGCTGACGTGTCGCACCCTTTGCGTGGCCGCGACTCGGTGGTAGTAGCCGTCCTCGTCCCGTTTCAATGCCGGCGTTCCACACACGCGGTAACTCCTTGGACGGCGTCGGCTCCGCGCGTCCTCACTTCTTTCCTCTGTGGCTACCCCCTGGTAGCCGCCCTCGCTGGAGGTCCTTGATGCCGGCGTTCGACGCACGCGGTCATCCCTTCGGCGGCGTGCTTCCTCGGTGGCTACCTCCTGGTAGCCGCTGCCGCTCGAGGTTCTAGGTAGGCTTGGCCCGAACGTACCCTATCGGGGCCGTCGAGACGAACGTCGATGGCGCGTGGACGTTGGCCGCTGGTGCCCGACCGATGCCGCTGGGGCCACGAAGACACAGGTTTGTGGTGCACCTAGGATGACGGTGCTGATGCGCAGTCGGCCTGCTCCCGCCCAGGCTGGGATGGCGTGGTCGATGGCCTGGCCGCGTCCCCCTGGCTCGTTCAGTGAAGCTCACGTGCTCCGGCCACCTCCTGGTTGTCTGCCTCCCGGTGTCTTGCCTTCCCCTCTCTCTTACTGCACCCCGCTTTTAACCCTCCGGGCTCTCCCGTGGCGCACTCCCATTGGTTCTTCTTCCCTGTCCTTATATGGTCAATACGTAACTTTTCCCATGCCGGCCTTCCCTGATTGGCCGACCAGTGCGCTGCCACCTTTGCCCATGATTCATCGGTGCGTCGGCGCTGGAGCTTGCTGATTGGCGCGCGTTTGGCGCGCACTTCAAATGGCCAATCCTGTGTTCTTTTTCCTCGTTTTTTGAGGGGTTTTGATGCGTCCTCCGCTCGGGGGGTGCCCTGACACATGACAGCCGTTGTAAACTCACCCGGCATTTGGCAGAGGGCGCTATATTCGAGGGATTTCTCGGTGTGAACTTCACAAATCCCCTTTTTACGAAGACCAAAATGCCAACAATTGAAACTAGATCTGTCACTTCTGTCTATTATCAAAATCTCAAACTCCTATCCACGAAGCGCAACAATTTTTTTCTGATGTTCTCGCTTCCTGGTTTCATATAGTGTGTCTAACAAAGACATGACTTGGCAAAGATTTATGCGACTTCCGGTATTTCACAAACAATGATACTCTTTTTTGTTGTGATCGAAACTACCTAACGTTTGATCAAAATTTGCAGATGCACGTTCACATTTACGAACACACGTAACGTGTGATTGAAATTACGTGTGATCAAAATTTCGGAGACCTATGTTTGGAGAAGGGCCCCTTCTAGTGGTCTCAGGTGCGGCAAAGTGTGCACGAAGTTATGACCTTGAGACCTGCGATGAAAGTGTTTCGGTCTACATTCAGGTTAAACCGTGCAGGTACCTTAAAGGCAGCTATTATTCTCACCAAATATGAGCCCTTCATTTTTATCACATGTTGTTGCCCACTATCTGTAAAAGTTGATATTAACTAACAGCGTATGCATCTGCATGGTAATTTCAACCTTCGCAAGTATGACTTGTTTCTTGGTAGTACAGATGACAGTGATTACGGGACGGATCAAGGCATCTTCGTTCCTTCCTTGTATCAACTTCAGTAGCATGATTTAGCCAAGCGTGAGTAACGGTGGGATAGTAACTTGTGGGCAGGCTAAGCGTGAGTAACTGGTGGGATAACGCCACCCCGACTCGACGCCTCCGCAACAAGACCTCTTCCCTGCGAGTGAGCTCACTGCGGAGGTGAGTTCCACACGGTGGATGTAAAGCACGTGTGGTGTGGCGGAGGTTCTCTTTTTCCACCAACAGTTCTTCTAGGCCAGATACTCGGAGAAATCGTAGTGGCCGTGGGAGGTCTCTTCGTTTGCAGGCGCAATCTGCCGCAGCGTGGGAAGGAAACATGTCCCGTCGAATCCGTGACACACGGACAAGGAATGGGTAGGAGTCTATATTCGCGTGAATGCGTGCAGCCATGCTTGTGCGCAGCGCAACGCCACGTAAATCCCGAATCGCTGCCATTGAGTCTGTGAAATTTTCCAGCTTCACCCCACTAGTCAGTCTCGATAGGAGCGCCTGCAGACCATCCCGAATGGCAGTACGTTCTGCTACGGAGGGTCTCGTACACGCAGGTTTGGTTCAACACAGGTTAAAACGGACACGTCAGGGCCACGGTGACGATGCAGTCGTATACCCCGGCGGCCAGGAAAGCCTGGAAAACTGGTTGCGTCGCAGGCGCCCTGTCAGGGACAAGAAGGGCTGTGTCTGGGGCTGATTATTGCCGAGGGTACGGACATGGAGCCCTGTCAGGGGCTTGTTGTCCGTCACCTCATGGTAGAACCAGGAAGGCCTAGCGGCAGAAAAGGCTGGCATCGTCTCGGGCAGCTGGCCCATGTACGCAGCGAGAGCTGCCGCCTCTGGGACTTGTCCACGTTTCAACAGGTGGGCGGAACGACGCTGATGATCGATTTCAACGAGTGCGTTTAACTGGGCTTCCTTGCCTGGAGGAGTACACGTTGAGCAGCAATGCCGATCAGGAATGGATGGCTGAGCGTATGCCATAAATCGAGGCAGACCAGGCAGCGAGTTCGTCTCCTGAAGAAAGAAACCCCAGGCATGGAGCTTTCCCAGACGTAGCCTTTCACGGAGATCACCAATTTTTGTCGAGAGACCCCCACAGCTCCACTGGAGAATGTATTGTTGTGGTTCAGGCATGCTAGCAGACTGGTTAGCAAAGTTTAGCAGCAAGTGCCGAAACCAAACTCAGCCGCTGGTGCACTGAAAATTGGAGGAGCTATTTCTGGGAAATGGCACAGGAGGCTGGTGGTGAGGGGAGGCCAGTTCTACACGCGGCTTGTTGATCAGGCTTGGAGAAAAGACGAGGTGGGCGCGATAAGTCTTGAGAACATTGAGGCAAGTTCTGCTGGTGGGGTGTTAGTTGCAACCATCGCTTGGTGAGAATGTTAATTTCTCCATGCAGCAAGGTCAGGTTTTTGTCGAGAGCCACAAGCTCGTCCTCCACACAAGACAACGGTGGCTCAAAAACAGCTTACCGACGACGGCGCAAACCACGGGTATCGTCTCCATATATTGGCTAAGAGCGGTACTATGTGGCTTCCTCTTCCTCCACTGCGTCCTCACCCTCTTCCGCCAAACAGCCGAAATAGTTCAACGTTGACGTTTGGTCAGGCTGGGCAGGAGCACGCCATGATCGGCGTTTCGCACGCGTTACCTTGCTTTTGGTGGGGCAGGCTTTATCTGTAATCGCAGTGTCGTTCGAGTGACAGAGACCACAAGTAATCGTTGGCTGTTGAGGCCAAATCGTTTTGTCTTCATTGGACTCCGGGGTTGAGAAAGGACAGGAAGTGGTCGTGGGACCACGGCGAAAACAACGTTAACAGGGCACTACGCCTGCTCAGAAAATAAGGGGGCGGCGGACACAACCATTGTTGAAAAGCCGGTTTGCGGGTTTTAGCGGGCACCTTAGCGCCACGAGGCAAGTGCGGCCCACTACCATATAACGCAAAAGAAGCACTCCATCCGCGTCGCTCCTTACGTAGTCACGAAGGTAGTCCGGATCCCCCAGAATCCACACCCTAGATGACATAGCGGCGGTCTTCAGCGCCTGACACCAGGTATGCTTCAACTGTAAGAATCATGTCGGCAGATAGCGCGATGTACTACCGAGAGCTTAACTGGCCCACTGCGTTCAGAGACGAGAGCCCACACGGACCGTGTTCGGAGCTCCGTGATAAGCGTATCCAGTAAATCCAGTGGTTTCGAGGCAGCCATGAAGCAATTTCTGCAAAATCTTCAGGGGGAGATTCCGGATGTTAAAACGCGGCCGAGGCCTCATGGCAACTTTGTACCTTGCTTGTGGCAAAGAGCTGCGCAGTGTAGTGTGCGCTTCAGGAGCTTCCGCGAGAGCTGGAGTTGAAGCAGTTTGCTGGGTGCCACAAGCAGACCATGGCCGTTTCTCAGCAGGCAGGAGAGTCCCTACCTCTGTAACTTCAGTATGTTGCTTGTCTGCGGAACGCTTCGATGTCGGGTTGGTTGTTGCGTCCATCAGTAGCGGAAAGTCATCAGTGGTGCCAGCAGCAGCGTCAGCAGCTACAGATGCTCCTGGTAGCTGCGAAGTTGCAGTCGATGGTTGCTGCTCCAACACGTCCCACATGGCAGGGCCGTGTCGGTCGCAAGCAGTTCGGATGCTTCTGGGCTAGACGTAGCGGCCGAGGGTAGGGATATTAGCTTGCGGACGGCCCGACGGGGTCATCCTTGAGCTTGCCAGGATAATTGCAGTGGCGAAATGGTACTGTCACAGTGGACTCCCAGATTAAAGATTGCTGCAATATTCCGAAAAACTACTAATTACATGCGCCCAAACACAATGATAGGTGACCGACATCACGTAAACAAACGGTTTGCAATGCATGCGTGATGCTATTTCAACTAACGCAGAGCCATTCCGGCTTGCAGTAGACTACCAAAAATTCAACCAACTATGGGCTATATTCGGAAGGCATTTTCAAAGTAAGCATTATCACGTGTTTCTAAAGAAAACCTAACAATGCAAATACCACTGTGCATCACGTGAAACTTGAATTGACTAGGGGGGCACATGAGGGCGCGTTCGGAACTATTTTTAAATGCCTTCTGCTGCCCATCTGAGGATGTCACTTTGCGGGACATTCTCGCATAGTGTTCCAATATTTCAGCACTATAATAAAATTCAATTTTAATCGGTTTTGCTATCTACCCCCCTCTTAAAAAGTGGTACCACTTTCCCTATTTCCCAATATACAGGGATGATACTTTGATCTAATGATTCTTCAACTAGTTTAACTAGGATACTAAAGACGTTTTGTTACTACATTTTGAGGAATTTGAAAATAATATTATTAACACCAGAAGAAGAAATTTTAAGCGAGTCAGAAATCTTCATTATACCTTCGGGTTCAATTTGCAGGGAGTACCTCGTTAAATAGTCGCTACCTTTAAATTAGGGCACACAGGAAGTGGGATTGTTAACGAAAGTATCAGAGAACATTTTATCAGAGAACAGAGTATCAGAGAACACTAGCACGTCCTTCATAAGCTGTTGGGTTGACGCTTGTTTCAGGGTAATGCGACTGCTTTCAGCTCGGTTAACAATGCGCCAAACGTTCCTGTCATTATTTCGCAAGAAACAAGGCATCGCTTTTTTAAGTCTTCCTTTGTAGTTTTGACAACCGAAACATATTCTTTGACTTCTCAGTGGTACAACGAACCCCCATAAATACTGGGAGATGTTTTGGAGAGGCGGCAATTTTTCGGTTTGCTAGGCGCCTAATTTAAGGGTTATACCAGGGAGTGTGCAGATTCGTGATATTTCCAGAGTAGATACGAAGTAACAAGAGTCTCATTGTGTAAATAAACAAAGGAAGGTTAAGCGTTAGGAACGCAGCGGAAGGCATGAGGAATAATTATGCAATATTTATTGATTAGTTGCGCTAACATTTTCTATTTATATGTGTAGGAAAGAAGGGAACAAATGAACTAGTTCATTATGGGGACTGACCCACGGCTTCCGATTAAATCTCGGCTGGCGAATGTGTAAGGCATCCATAAAACTGATCTATTTCCCCATTTATGAGTGCTGTGTCGCGGCGCAACCGATTAGGTATCGTTAATCAATTTACCAAATTTGACACCCGCAGTAAAGCAAGCATTCTACCCAGTTACATCATTGCGTGGGCATTATTTTCACAAAGAAACTAATGCATTTGATTTACTACAACACATCTCGGGATTATGAATCTGTGAGGTAGAAAAAACGGGACCACGAAGATGTCAAGCGGCATGTGAAGGAGGCCAGAGAAGTCGTGTTTAGCCAACGGAGCTCGTATTTCTGCGCCGTGGAGATGTCCTTAACCTATTGCAAAAAAAAAGGAAAATCTTATAAACAATTCTTCATTCTGTGGTAAATATTCTGCTTCAATGATGGCACGCAGTACTGTACGTCACAACAACCACAGTGCATCCCAATATACACTTAGGAAAGTTTGTTCTCAATTGGTATATTCAATGCAGAAGCTAATAAATTAAATCAACATCTACATCGATGATTATATGCACGACGAACATTACACTTACAATAAATTCACAGGGAATGCTGGGGCTGTGTTGTCGCGCCGAATACTGCTGCTCTCGCAGGCTTTGTCAGTTTTATTTTGTGGCATCCTGTCCATTCCAGAGAATATCAGCTCGCCATTGTTTGGGAATTCAGCTGGTATTGATTGTTTTAATAGCACGTCAGAGGAACTGAGGAAAATGCGTAACAGGGGGAAAATATACAAATATTTTGGAAAACTGGTGCTTAGCTGTTGAAAGCACAGTGAATTCAGAATACAAACAAAAAGACGCGCACTATCCCGCCCGCTGACGGATGAGCACTGCGATAAGACCGAAACTGAGTGAAAGTTTATAGCAAAAATTACCCGCCCTAGCAATATTAAAGGCCAACAGCAACAAATGTTTATCTCCCCAAAATTTTGTTTCAAGTTGTGGTATATACCACTAAAGTCCCTTGTGACCTAATTTTAAGCTCCGCACCCGCGCAGTATTTTTATTAGAACCGTTCGAAAACACGCCGCTTCAGCCAATGGATCACCTAGCGGAGCGTAGCCACAACTGGTCCCCACTGCGGCGAACTTCCGGATGTGACGTTCCACTCAGGACTCCCGTGCGGCAGTACCCGCTTGTTATTCGGCCAGACGGTATCTGTTACTCGGCTAGACGACGCAGGCGATGCGGCGCATCGTAGTGTAGGGCTCCGGATGAATTTTGACCACCTGGGGATCTTTAATGTGCGCCGAAATCTCGAACACACGGGCATTTTCGCTTTTGGCCTAAATCACAAAAGCGGCCGCTTTGGCCGGGAATTGAACCCGCGACCTAGCAGCGAAACCGAAGGAAGCTTACACTATTGCATGACTTGAAGGTAGTGAAACTGTACGCAATCTTCACGACCACCAAGACGGTTTCAGTGCATGATTGCAGTCAATTTGCTTTTCCTTGGCGGTGGCAACGACCTTTACTCCACCAGTGTTGCTGTAAGTGAGGGATTACTTCATTTGGTTTTTGAAGTTCTCATCATAGCACATCAGCTTGGAGGCGCGTACGGTATGACGTGTCTTCCTCGTTTCGAGCAAGTGTTCGTTTGCATGAAGTCGTTGCAATATTACGATGAACGGCGGAGTTTTTTTGGCGGGTTAATGTTGTAGAATGTCCAGAAGTGGGTATGCTGGGCTTGCCAAACATACGCCGGGGACGCTGGGCGGTCGTCGCGAGCCACGCACACACGAGCGCTCGGCCTGTTTTGGCTTCACTTTACTACCAGCGAGCCACGGAGAGGACAGCGCACCCGTGCGCATGCTCGGTAGGTTCTTCGTATATTATCTGCGGACAGGAAAAAAAATGATTAGCTAAGCAGCTTTGCTGTTGAAAGTTGTATGTCTAATTACATTTTTGTGACGCGTTTGTCGTGTGCGTTTTAAAAAGCATCCCTGATGAGCCCCTTACGCAGGGTAAAATGTTCAGGTAATGCTTTTCTACCATATGCACCCAAAATTGATGGAGGAAGAACAAAACAACTTGCTCCCTCAAAACTGTTCATAAAGCACGACAGTCCTAATATACAATGTTATATATACGAAATTCGGCTACAATTCACGCAACAACAACTCATTTGAGTGGAGTTCCCTTAAGTAGCAACGGTAACATGTGGGATATTGTTTAAAACCTATAAGTGATTTCTGCTTCTATGTATATGCAAAAACAGTTAATGCGGAATAAAGCTTCATAGACTGTGTTATTTAACCCCAAACTATAGTAATAAAGTTAATTTACATACTCGGCCTTGTAATCCTTTCCTGTTGCACTTTTTAAATTTAAGGCAAAATTTGTAAAAAGGTATAAAATAAAAATATTATAATAATATTGTTACAACAAATAAAACGCTAGAGCTTTTTTATGTGTCTGTTATGTAAGTGTCATTGCAAACAATTGCCTTTAGTAAAACATACAAAAGATTCTATAAACGTTTTTGGTACATTGGTGTTGCAATTTGAATTTCTCCAAGTATCCCGCGCTGTACCGAAAGATTTTGCGGAACACACTAGTAGCGCCCTTCATACATCCGCAACGGTCGAGTCCTAGAAGTCCGCGCTGCCCAAATCGTCAACGGAGGAGCAGCGAAGGCTGCTTGTTCGGGCACACACAATACCCGCCGCCGCAGGATGACGCAGCATGGACTGCGGACTCCCTGCACTTTTTAGCACAGACATGGTTTCATATAAAGTTTTCACCACCCCTAACACCGACTTGAAAATACCGTCCGAGCAATGTGGGTGCGTCTGTTCCACGAAAACCTTCTGTTATGCGACGAATAGTCGTTCCCATGTGCTAGCGACAAACATTTCGGCCTACACAACTATCGAAATTGCTCGAATTGCAACACGCCAGAATTTTATCGGATCCTGATTTTAATTTACACGTTTAACACACCGAAGCTGCACTTCGTTGCTGAGGGCACCTTAGTTCAGGTTTTATGGTTAATTTTACCCTCCTGGGAATTCCTACCGTGCTTCAAAATTTCGTAACACTGGCGTTTCCGCTTTTAGCCTTAATCAGTGGGACAGTCAACGTAAAAGGGACCAAAGTTGAGAACTTGATGTTGGCAGTACACGGCCTGAACATCTTCGGTAACGCTCGGGTTAGCTGGGGGTGCGGAGAAAAACATTTTACGCTCTGTGGCCAACTACAAAAAACAACAGAGCGGCAGTGGCTGTGTTTTGCCAATGCATCCATCTACTCATTTATGCACTGGACTCAATAATATGTATTTAATCAATCATTTTATACCTGTTTCGTGTAAATTCGGCCCTCTTTGCCTTGAGTATTCAATCTGCTTTACTGGATAGTCTAGCCGAAACACACTACGTCAGTGATCTTTGACATTTTTATTACAGGTTCGTAGTGGAAACGTTACGTCCATCATTCAAAAACTACACCACATTGTAAGAAAAAAGGGCCACGGGGACTGCGCCTTCCGTATTTACCCTAATGTTGCTTAACCCCCTCGCCACTGCGAGCACATCCCATATGTGCTACCTTGAAAACTCCGAGACCCTTCCACATTTTCAAGCCAAGGCATCTCGTCTCATGCGCACGTCACATCGACGTGATGCTACTTGCCGCCCTCGTCTCCGCGTGTAATACGGCCCACACAGAGCTATTGAGCAACTATGACGGTATTTGACCATTTGTAAGTCACTCAGATGTCGTTGATGCCAGTAGGGTCAAATCGGCTTACATCGCCCTCTTATTTGGCCAGTAATTCAAAACGTATAAGGCCTTGGCGTATGGTTTACCAAGTGCACCAGCTAAAACCGCATGTAAGCGCATAAACAATATCGAGCCCTGTGAGAAAACCCCATAGCAACCACCCCGTATTGGTTTCGAGTTAGCGTGTACCGGCCTGCTAGAACGACGCGAAAACACCGCTGCGTATCTCACGCCAATGAGCAGGCAGAGTCGTAGAATTTCAATGAGTTCTGACACATTCACTGTAGACGCTGGTTGTTTCTTCTATAAACGCTACTTGCCCTAAAATAATTTGTTAATTGTGACGAAAAATACAGAAGATATTCATTTAACGCATAAACTGACGCCGGCGTAACAGTGATGGAGCTTGAAGTTTATGACTTATTGAAAGCTGGTCATAGGCGACTGATGGCGAAAGTTTAAAGCGCAGCCGATGTAAACAGACATTGTACCCCGGCGAGAATAAACTTCAGCCTGCTAAGCATGAACCGGGAACATATAATTCGCTGAAACGACTCTTCATGCTTCCAGGCATGTATCGACATAATTTATGTAAACAACGAACGTCATATAATGTAAACAATTATGTAAGCAATTTCCCTGATGAAGAATATGCAGTGAGACATGCCCCTACTTAAAACTGCTGCGAAAGGGTGATCCGCTTTGTGAGTACACAGAGATTTTCCGGAAGTAAAACCAATATGTTTTGAAAGCTTACCAATGTTGGGTAGACAAACATTAGGGAGGCAAATAAAAAAGTGCCTAATAAACAATATAGCGCGT
Source organism: Haemaphysalis longicornis (assembly GCF_048455015.1). NCBI lineage: Eukaryota > Metazoa > Arthropoda > Arachnida > Ixodida > Ixodidae > Haemaphysalis > Haemaphysalis longicornis. Next base: position 10,184,727 of record NW_027526276.1, on the reverse strand, counting down.
ATTGCACAGCACACATAAATTGTCGGCAAACGCTGCCTAATGCAGCTATTATAATTCTGTTACGAAATTTTGCTATGACTGACCGAGTATTGTTGGAGACGCTTTGCTATCGCTGCTGCCGTTGGGGTACATCTGGGACAATGACTATTCGCGAGGCTGGATCCGGCTCGATGAATTGCGCTCGATGAAAAGATAATGCATATATACAAAGCGGCCCCTAGGATCTTTCGTACACGTGGGATTAGTGACTTCTAGGTGTGAACAGAAATGTCTATTGTCCAAAAAAAACATGAAATCTAGCTGACATAGTTACCGCTCCATATACAGGTGTGCCCTACATCCGCAATGAGAAGTTCATATATTATAAGAATTCAGGCAAATTACAGTAACTATACCTAAAATTCCTAGAGGGCATGGAAATATGATTGCCAATAAAAGGCAAACATCTTAGGTGCGGTTTTTGTGGTTGTGGCAGCTGAAATGCGAAACGTAATGGCGGTGCGCACCTCGGTCCCAGAGATTACCAGGTCGTTCAGGAATCGTTCGAAAAATCGTGCATTCCTCCGTCAAACGAGGCATATGGTAGGACGCGAATCTTTCTCGTGATGGATCTTTTTGTTTGTCGTCTACGTTTTCCAACCCGCTTCGACCATGCGAAAATGAACCAGTCAAACTGGTTGCGGCTTCGTTGCGCGCGGGAGCCATGTTCAATTCCGGCCGGCCACCGGAAGCGCTACTTTTTTTCACTTCCGCGTTCTCACTTTACAGACGTCATCAGTGAGCTTTAATAAATCTCTACCGACCTTGTTCTTCATTTTGCTTTCAGCATACGTTGACCCCAAGGCTAGAATAACGTCCTGCAGCTCGTCGCGAGGACGGGACGATCGCAGCCCAGTCTCAAGTACATACGCAGGTTTTTGCAGACCTACATAGGAGTGTAGTCGCGCATAAGAAATCGAAAAACAAATTAGGCAGTTGGGTGTCATTTTTACGCGGGACCTTTCCCAATGACGGTGTTATCAAAAAGAAACAATAAAGTTAATTAGTCAGTTGAATGTCATTTTCACGCGGATATATTCCAATGTCGGTGTTATCGACAGGACACATTGAGTTCTGTGGACATCGTTCTGCGGGACAGCGCATGTGAACTAAACAGGCCTAGATGTCATCGTAGCTCACATAAGTGCCTCATCAGGAGCTAGTATACTTCGGTCCATTAACAAAATAAGTACGGCAATTGATTTCTTGCACCAAGGGGCGTGAAAGCGGTGAAAACCGAGATTGAGAGCTGCTGCTGCATGGACGGCGGTTCATTTCACGGATTCATTGACTGATTCCTAAGGGTATTCCCTTAATAACGGGATATTGGCGTGTCAATTTGCCGAAGAAACTAATATGTTTATGTTTACACTATTGTTTTAACGCAAGCGCTGCTTTTATGGCGTGGTGAAAATACTTGTTTTCTGTTACAAGTGGTAGCTGTATTAGGCAATATTCCCCTCTCTGGTTTTCGTCCACCAGCATTCTAATATTCTTGTAGTCATCTCCAAAGCCTTGAAGTTACAGCCCTGCAAACTCGACAGCATTGAAGGTAATCTATGGGCGGGAAAAGACGGTGTCACGCCCCATTTTCAACGTACGCCGTCTCCGGGGATTGGAACGGGCGCAGCAACGGCGCCCCGCCGATCGAAACGCGTGGGCCACGCGTTTGTGTACGTACTTTGCTTTTCTTCCACTTTCCGCTCTTGTCTGGTAAGTTGCACGCGGCTACTTTCCTACTGTGCCTTCCGCCCTCCAGCGTGAATAAGTTTTAAAATTGTCCCCACTAGTAGCGCGAATAATTTTTTAAATTCTTCGGTTTTTCGAGCCGAGTGCAGCACCGTGGGCCCAGTTTTTTTGCGTTCCGCTGTTATTGTCTGGGAGTCGGCGAAGTGTGTGGTAGAAGTTGTCGGAGTCACGTCCGGGTCTCACATGCATAGTTGTTTGCCTCTGTGGATGCTAGGTGAATCACGCTACCTCCAAGAAACAATGGCATACTGTTCAAACTTCTGTTTTCGTAGTGTAGGGGTGTAGTGTGCCACGGAGTAAATGGAGGTTACAGGAGGGGCCAGGCTTGTGGAGGGATGAAGTGCGCGCAGTGGCTGAAGTGAATAGCGTATAAACGCACTGCTTCTACTGTTGGTGTGCCTTCTACATGAGTAGCAAATTTGCCTTCTTCATAGTTCGTTAACCAAAACCATAACCAGCTATGAAATTCGCCAGGTCGCCGCGCGAGCGGCTTGAGAATGCCCAGTGTACGTCCGTCTGTTCGAAACTATGTATTGCTGCGAATGATGACGGAAAAATTGGCAACGGCGTATTGTTAACCGTTTGAAGAGTATCTTGTAATATTTCGGAACCTAGCTGCTTTATGCACTCAAAAAGCTTTTCAAATATTATATACCAGCTAAAGGATAATAGAATCGTGGAGCAGGACGTGCGAAAAGTGTTGGAAAGGCTTTCCCTTTTTCACAAAGCAAGTTCATATTTATTCTTTCTATGTTTCTTTTGTTTGTTTGAATTCTCTTTTACAAATGATTTACTTTGTGTGCAACGAATGGGCTTGTTAACTCACGCAGTAGCGCATGCATCATTCCACACGATTTGAGGATTAGGCAAGAAATGCGGAAGAAATAAATTATATTCCATTAGATATATTCTACGCTAACGTTTGGCGGGACATTGCAGTCGATAATATTAACTTGGGAAAAAGATTACAGTTTGTAAAAGTTACAATCTGCACAGTTTCGGTCTGAATTCTCACATGTTGACCCCGGATATGTGGTTTCTGGCGTATAGTTTTTTCTTCCAAACGGCTGAAGCAATTTTTATTTCCTAGATATTTCCTACTGCTTTTCTTTATTGAAAATTGCAGTTCAACTTTCCGCACAGCCTGCTTCGCGGTGCCATGCGAACAGCGGAGCCTGGAATAGCTTTGACAGGTTGGAAGTGTCAATTTGGGCGGAGGAAATGAGGGGGGTGTGAGGGAGTCACTCACACCACCACATCGCTCCCTCATGCACGCCACTGCCAAGTACGGCAACAAAAGAGTTCATCGATTACGTACGTGGTATGTGGCATCCACACACATATCTGCAGTCTTTGTCAAAGGTTTCGAGGGTATGCTAAAAGTTCACAGGCGACAAAAAAATTGAAAGTACAAATTTACGTCTCTAGCGTGAATGAAACGTTTTATGCTCCATTTGCAGCGAAAGTACCTTTCTAAGTGTCACAAAATAATTTGGTCAGAGTTAAAGGTCAAGGTCGTTGAATTTTTTTTGTCACGATGCGTTCGGCGTGGCGTAGAAAATTTCGACTAAGCTCAATCATTCATATAGCTTGGAACCTTATAATTTATCCAATCGCTACTGAACACGTATATACATCACAAAAACAGATATGCTCTCGCTACCTCAGGTATTGCGATGTAAGGACAGCAATAAATACGGAGCTTGATTCATTGCACGAGCATACACGAGCTGTAAGGAGGGCTTGAATGACGGAATTTGAATCGCTTTGACTAACTAAAGAAGAGACACTCAGGTGTTTCTAATATACCTCGTGTAGTAGCTGTCCTCATTAGCTGTTTACTGCATTTCAACTTACTAGTGGGGTGTTGCATTAGGAGCAATATGCCCAGCCCGTCTCCTTATCGTCGTGTAAAGACCCGTGGTATATGTGTGTTTTCATATTTTTTTTTATCAAAAACACGGTGTGTGTGTACTATAAATAGTGTTTATACCAAGTGTCCCAGTTTTTGCGAACACTTTGTTCCGCCTATATTAAAAGCAAAAATTAAACGGAAAGCGGCAACTAAGTCAACTTTTTAAAATTTCGCTGCAAAGAAATCGTCAAAAACCTTTTTAGCATTTTCTTTTTTGTCCTGTTTCTTACGCATTTTTTGAAATAAATTTGCAACTGTCGAAGACCTGTGCACTAATCAGTTTTTAATGCTTGCATTTCCTCAGAATTCATGTTCTTAGAAATGCGAAGTGGAACAGCACAACCACTGTTATAACCCTTCGGTGTGCTGCGCCCTGAAGCCACCCAAGCAGCAGAAATTCCCAATACCAAGCATGGCAAATCATCAGTGGTCAATGTGTCCGAGCTTGGCATTACCTCGGCCGCCATCATTGGCTGGCGCTTGGGAAAGGTGACAAGCCAACGAATGGCCATGCTCTGGAAGGCCAGTATTGGACAACGCTTGGCAAAGTATGTTGCCATGATATTGCCTATAGGTGGACCCCAGGCTATTTTCATGCACATTTTTGGCTTTGTGGCCAGTCCTTATGACAAATGCCTGTTTTATGAGTTGCCTCGGGGCCGAATTTTTGCTTTATACATGCCATTGCATAGGGAAGTATTTACCGAGTGCGAATAATTTATTTATAGCGCACTCGTTAAAAATTTTTTGTACAATGACATGTATAAAACAGAAATGGGACCGCGAGACACAATAAACAAACTTCATCAACTTTACGAAGCAATTACGTTACTTGTCATAAACAATTTAGCAACACAAGACGCCGAGTCTCTCTCTATAGTTTTTTTATTATGCATATCAAATTTACAAGAAACCTGGCTTAACAGTGGCAAGAATACGAACACAAACACGAAAGCAAGCACACACAATAGTCGAGAAAAAATTTTAAAAAGCGCTGCTCATGAAGCGCGAACCGATTATGCTTCGTTTAACTGCTTGAGATGCCTACAAAACAGAAGCATTCAGGTAAATGAAAACAGGACCATTATCCCCGGTAATTCTCCGACCTGCCAAGATCACGATATGTTGTTCAACAGCACTATTGTAGAATAGGCAAGCTTGGAAAGCTTGTCTCGGCTGCATCCGCCACGTGTCCACGGGAAACATCTTTACGTTGTGGCGCCTGTAGTAAGTAAAAAAATAGTTCACTACAATGCAAAATGCACGCTGCTTACTAAATACAGCACTTTGCACCAGCCTTACCACATGTCGGTGTGAAAATATGTCCGTGCCTAAAGTTCTAGCTTGTTAACACTCGCTATAAAACATAAAACGTACTGCACTATTCATTTCTCAATACGTCGTTCTACGGTAGCAGTTACTTGGCTCGTTCTTGAGAAAACAGTCCGGAATTTCACGATAATGGGCTTCACACTTGTTGCAGTCACGCAAGGTAATTAAAAAAGTCCAATACACAAAGAAACACGGAAGCGGTACCGCGAAATTTTGTTGTGGCTACTGTACCCCATAAACATTTAATCGCGACTGAAATGTCTTGCCGTCAACGTTTTTTTTAGCGTAAGTTTTGTTCGCTAACAACGCGGGACCCAGAGACTACAAGGCAATGCACTACACAATGAATTCGGAACGCACGAACGTTCAGGATTTTTTTTTTGCAAGGCATCTATGCTGACTTGGAGGTTGAATACAAACCTTGTGACCTTTGAATGCGTTATATTGTGAGGGGTAACAAAACAAAACCACAAATAAAGTATTAAACTGGTTACGGTGTTACTGTCGCCGTCACTCACATGTGCCTCGTCAGGCGTGCCAGATGCGAACGGAACCGACGGAGAAGACCAGCGGCAGTGTAAATACTTAGTCGCTCGACAATATCTTTACTTTGCTCAAGAAGATAATGAAACGGAAGATTCATTTACAGCTAGAGTTTAAGTAAGTCAGTTTGGAGCATCCGCAACCGCACATACTGCACACCAGTCTTGCTTCAACGCAAGCTGAACCTCGTGAACCTCCAGTAGGAGCACGGCCGCTTGTTCGGAGAACACAACGCCGGAAAAAAGGATAGCTAGAACTGCCGTCACACCAATGGAAGTACATGTATGTGACCGCTTTTTTCTTCGCAAGAACCAACAACGCTAAGCAGCACTCACGGGCGCCAGTTGTTATAAACGACAGCTGAAGTTTTCGCGTGAACGAGCGCGAGATCTCCCGCACCACGCAAGGAAAAATGAAATGGTGACTTACGTTTTGAGCGGCCGCCACAGCAAACAAACGATGTTATTCCGCCAGTCAGGTATACTTCACAGAGCCACCGACACCAAAACGCACCTCACAGACACGTACAGGCGTACTACCGAAGTTTCAATGCCACAAAAAAGACGGAGCCGTCGGTGCAACGCGTCCGTCCACCGGCCCCGCCGCGGGTTCAAAGAACGCGCAAAGGCACAACGCTGAAGTAGTTCTACGGCCACCGTTGCGTTAGGGCACACAAATGACCCATTCCTACTGAACGTGTAACACTATCTCACGCTTTTTTGAATACGCTGCACTTTAGTTTAAGTACGCTTTGTTTCATGGCCCGGTGCTGTGGCTCTTTAGGTAAACTTTTTGCTGCGTTGTGGCCTGTTCACACGCTCTAACCGTCGCCGTCATGGGCTGGGCAAGCTCAATGCCAAAATGCGCTTTTATCCGTCAGCTGAAGCGCGGCTTCCGATGTGCCTTCCGTGTAACGTTACTTCCGGTCGCTGTTTGCTTGGCTCTCACTGAATCTTTCACCCAAGTTACCGATGAGTGGCCGACGGCTCGGAAGCCAATGGGGACCCATGGGGTTTCCAATCATTGGCAATCGGCCTCGGCTGTTTGGGCAGTTAGGCCTCCTAATAGATCTTTACAGCGCCGCAGCGCGTTTTAAAGAGAATGTTCTTGTTGCTACTTCTGATCGAATTTTTTTGTCTGTCTGTAGATCTGCCGCTATCCCTGGAATCAGCCACCTTGCCAAAAGCACGACGAATTTTTGAACGGGACGAATATATAGCCAAGCCTTTTTCGACACACTAATTATGTGGCAGGCTTGGTACTTCTCGACAGTGTTTCCGAGCAAAATGACAAGCGTATATTTCGGAAGTACAAAAATAAGAACTGATATTTGCAATACACCTAAAAGCGCAAGGGGTGAACTTTTCCTCAAGAGAAACCAAACCTGTAGAACATAATCATTTCGCCAACTTTTCTTAGATTACCAGCTGGCTTAATGATGCACTCAGCTTTTCACCAGGACATTAAAACGGCTAACGTGCGAGTCTGGATCTTGTGGCGTCGCTCACTCCAAACCTTACAATAGGAAGTAGCTGAGATGCAAAATCATTGCGATGCTGGGAAACAAAATGTAGTTTTGGCAAACATTTATCGCGTTTAGCGTGCAGAGAGCTGGACGAGAGGGATAGAACGTGTGAGGTGGGCAGGGGTAGAAGAGACAAAGTGGCAGGTGCTGAAACAAACAATCGCCTTTAAAAGACATTTGTACCGATGCCAGCATATACGATGCCAATATTTTATAAATATAAGATGCAACTGCTAACATTCCTTGATGCAAAGATGTAACCCGCCCCTTGGCGTCTAGCGGCGGGCATCCGAAGGGGCAAATATGGAGGTATGCTCACTATTATGCGGTTACGTCGCAGTGCATGGCCCACAAAATCGTCATCGCAGTTTTTTAAGTGTGAAGTTATATTTCCTCTATAAAATTTCGCGTCGAATAAACAATCGACGTCGATGTGGTAATGTTCGATCCAGTTTGTGTAATTCAAAGGATCCAAAGGACGCGTATTGTTATGCCACCGGTGAATTCGAGATTCAGTTATTACGACCGTTGGTGCCGTAGTTTCAGAAAAACATTACCCTCTTTATGACTACCAACAGGCAACCAGAAAGACCTTTCTTGATTATAAATGTTGCTGGGAAATTCGTATTTCCACTCGCGGGCAATACACATTTACCAAGCTAGCATAAGCGCTTAGCTTCGCCACAGACATTCATATTTCTCACATCGAATGTGCAGTATTTTTGAAGAGGTCTTTTAAGCGAACAATATTTCTGTTATTTCTGTATAGAGTACTGCCCGAAATGCTAAAAAGGGCACAGGCCAGAGCAGAAACCAAGAGAGTGTTTTAAAACAAACAAAATTCAACAGAATACACACAACTAGAACATTGAACACTGAGTAACGTAATCATGATAGCGGTAAAAAGGAGCAAAGGTAATGGCAATGTCGCTATTGTAAAATGTGGAAGACAAGAAAGTATCTACCACACCGACACATGTTACATAACTTCAATACTGCAAGATATCTCCCCCTCTACATGCCCCTTCAATCTCATTTCTTGCTCCTTCCCAAATAGCCAATGACACCTAGCCTGACGTTGCCACATACGGCCCAAATCCCGTCCATTTCCCTTTTTCTGAGCAGTAGCAAAGCAAGCTGACGGTTCGGCTAGGGAGCATAAGGAACGCCGAACTGCTTGCGGCCATGCAGGTGCACTGCGGCCAGCAGCATGGCGTGCTCTAAAAGCCGCTGTTTTTGATATTCAATAATAGCGTTGCAACCGTCCCAAGACTGCAGCATTTTCAACTACAAGTTGGTAGCACAGTGTGGCAAAAAAATATTAAGAAGATAATAGATAATAGATAATGAACTCGGGCACTATCGAGGACAACGTCAATCGCCTTTGATTTGTTAACCTATGCTCGAAAAATCTGTGCGAGGAAAACGAATGAAAAGTGTCCATTTTGAACAATCATAGTCATACTATTTTTTACACAACCTGAGGGTATTTTAATACCGAATTCCGTTTTGGCGGTCTATCGTTATCGACATTGTTAGTGAGCCTAAAAATTCAGCTCTGCATTTGATTTTTTGAAGAACGACGACACTTAACGCTGCATGGCTGTAATTTCTTAAAAATAAATATTCCGTTATGGCGCAGACACTATTACGCAAAGGTTTTTTTTTTCGCATCCGGAAGATTTCGGGGCATGAATACCGGACACTAAAAACAGATAGATTTCAATATCATATGAAAAAATGTAATTTACCAAACACAATTTCCCCTGTGAGTGGTCTATTTTGCATAATGGCGACAATAGGAGCAGTTATTATTCACTGCTTGTGCACACTGACTAGCCAACTTCACTCCTAATATTTAGCTGTCACTCGCGAGTTAGTCAAACCAAGCAAAACTGCTCCCATAGCTGCAATCATTAAAAATTAAATAACCAGAAAATGGTATTATTGCTTTATAAAAATTTTAATGTTTTGTTATTCTGTATATTTTTGTATTTGTAAAAGTGTTGACAAAGCGTCAAATGTTTTGCAACTAAACGTTTAAATTTAAATAATCTGAACAATTTTGTTATATTGTATTGTGTTTTTCTGCTGTGTTAAAGCTTTTCTATTGCACTTTTTTCAGTTTAGTTATTGCATTTCAATTTACAAACTCCCCATTCCTCTGTCTTTAAACATATCGGTATATGCATAAATTCAACACGTTCAAAAGTATGTAGTTAATCTGTATAAGGTAATTGAAAGTGTGGAGCTATATTCTTACTCACGAAATCATATCAAAAACGTGGTTGCCCTATTCATCACTTAACTCGCGTCTTGTGGACTTCGGCATTGCAGGTGACGACGCGAAATGACGTAGGAGAGCGCGTGCACCACATTGTCTCCCAGATAGAATTGTTAGCTAAATACGCTTAATGGTCGAATTGGCTGTTTCTGCTTCTGTATGTAGTTTCTGTATATTGGTCCCCGAGCGGAGCACAGTGTCTCGTCTATGTTCTAACGATCTATTCTCTACTCGTGCGGGAAAGCCACCATCACGCAGGTGGGAACCGCCGCGCCTGTAGCAGTGGCAGGGCGAATTTGGCACGTGTGTGGCCTGCCTGCCTGTTCTGGCTGTGTGCTCTGCACGTTGCAGCCGTTGCAGCTGACGTGAACCGAATTGTAAAAGAAGTACGGAGCGTAGGACAGAAAGCGGGCGTTCCTGTCAGGGAGGACCCGCTGGAAGCAGCGGCTTGTGAAAATCACACGTACATCTCTGTGGGGTACATATAAGCACTGTGCACCAGATACCCGCCAAACGCATTATGTAATTTAAGACAAAAAGAATGTGACACCCGGAATTGCCGTCAGGGGGTGCACGCAGAGAAGAAAATCTGTCCACTCCCTCCATGCACCGCTTATCACATGACCGCACACCACGCCTTCGTGAGTAAATATGCACGGTCGGCAGTCCGCGACTCGTCGAGGATTCTCGCGGAATGCTTCTTGCCTGTGTGGCAACTGCGCTTCTATTCCTTTTGGCGCCCTATTCTCGATTTCGTTGTTTATCTGCGAATGCGTGTTTTGTTGCGTAAGCACAATGTAAGCAAGTAGGGTTCGTACGTAAAGCTCTGAAGGCGTGCAGTGCAATCACACCCTTAGTTTATAAATATGCCTATCAAGCTTCCATATATTGTTACGTGTGTAACCAGCAACAGAGCGCAGACGCCAATTTTCCAGAGCCGGTGTGCGCCGTTCTGGCGTGTCTCCATCATCCTCATCCTCATCATGGAAATCACAAGCATGATCATCACCGCCTAAGCCGCGAGGAAGACGACAACGTGCCCCCTTCGTGAGCGCGTGTTACTGGTGCGACTGCTACCAGGCATCAGGCACAAGTTTTCCAATATAAACCCTCTTTTCTCTCTCCTGCTGGCCCTCATCAATTGTTGCACCGTGACACTGGTGGAGGAGCTGGGTACCGGAGCATCTGATGCCCAGGTCGCCCTCTGAAAGCCCTGAGCGACCTCCCAGCGTCTGCGCTCTGTTGCTGGTTACACACGTAACAATATTGCGTATAAAAGGCATCAAAACAGCGTGCGAGTATAATGAACATTAGGACAGCAGGTCAGGCTTGAGAGGGAAAAACATTTCTTAAGGTCAAATTTGGTCAGCAGCAAACGGGGGTCAAGTAACGTTGACCCCCAACCGAAAAAACGGCGCCTGGTAAGCTAAATAATATCAGAGAATCTTTTTTGCCATATCTTTTTATTTCTCTCAATCACTTCTAGTCACTTAGATGAGCTCTCTACTTTATTGCAAGCTTTGTAGCGTTATTACTTCGTGGGCTTAACCACCGCCACCCAGTGTACGGCGGCAATGATTCATTGTTCGTGGGGTTTATATAACCCGCCGACGCAACGCAGGCGATGAGGCGTACCGTAGTGGACAGCTCCGGATCAATTTTGACGACCTGGGGATCTTTAACGCGCGGCGAAATGTCGTACACACCGGTGCTTTTGCTTTTAGCCTCCATCAGAAAAGTGGCCTCCATAGCCGGGAATCGAACCCGCGACCTCGGGCTCACCAGCGCAACGCCTTAGCCACTGAGCCACCGCGGCGGGCTATGGCGGCAATGTAACAAGTACATATCCTGACCACATAAAAAAGAAGCGTTACCATCATTTGTATCACGCTATAAGGACAGCGTACGCTACGCGAGCCTGTAGATGACGCCCATTCACTCATTCGTCAAGCCTCCCCCAATCAGCGCAGTAACAAATAGAACAGTTTTCTTGGTATTTGTCGGTTAAATTCGATTATGTCGGTGGGAGCATAGTAGGAAGCCTGTGGAAAAATGCATTGAGTTAGGTTCTTTGTAATAAAGAGTTTTGTGCTACCTTATAGGCTCTTTTAATGCCAGACAAATAGCTGCTATGTTATTATTGAAGGTTAACACTTCTAGACGTTATTTTTACACTCCGTTATCGCTCCCTTGTAAACTGCAAAAACTGATTTCTCTCGCTAGAAAATTCTTTTTAACCTTTCGTCATGCGACCCTGCGTCTGTAGTACTTTTATGGAGATTTAGAGACGCGGAAGGTCCATGACTTATATGGCGTAGTTTCAGGGTGACCGCAGCCGCCATTTAAAATCTCTTCGCTTATGGTCACTTACGAACGCTTAAGTTACAAACGTGCGATGTATACCTTACAGGCAACAGTATTTATTACGTGACATCTGCTTAGCCAATCATTGACAAGGCGTGAAGTACAAGCCATTATGTCGTTGAATAGCAATACAGGCTTGATCTACCATGTCTACCACCATTCCGGTAATTTCTTTTTCAATGCGCTCTGCAATTGCGCGGTTTCAGTAGAGTGAAATGAGACAAATTTTGTCACTGGCGTAAGTAAACATGACGAAACGTCTGTAAGGTCCACTTATGAGATTAGCGGCCACGCGCCCGGGCATCGCGTGAGAACCCGCCGCTCTGTCTGATGGCCCAGCACTGTAGACTCTACGGTGCAGCCGTCGCTAATTCGGTCACGCCGCGCACGTGAGACGGATTGTCTGGCCCACCGCATACCACAGGGATAATCCCTCATTGAGAAAGCAGACGGCGCCGCCGGATTCCGGATCCGTCTGCGCGACGCGCGGAGGTGGTGGGATTACCGGCGTCGAAGCGCGCGCCGCGCGAGACACCATTGTTAGCGCGCCCTGGCCGGCCCAGTGCACTGTCGCTGTCTTTCGCTATCCCCCACGGGGTCACGCGCACCTGCTCGTCTGCGAGCGTGCCGTTGACCCAGAGGTGGCGACGCCTCATTGAATATTCCGTGGTGTGCTGGGTGACAGCTGTCTGCGTGAATTTGGGCACTCCCTTACGCGTGTACGAACGCTACAGGGGCGTTCCCGGGAGAGGGTGATCTCGAGATTTTATAAGGCCGAACTTGGCTGTTGGAGATCGTTCTTGTCTGAACGCCGAGATGTGCAGTTCCCGGTGGGACAAGGAGCCTCGACCGTTAAAGCTAGGTTGGGATTTGTGAGCCCCCTAGGTTAGAGGTCAAGATCGCGTCGGATGTTTAGGGTACAGCGCCGTACTGGGCAACTAGACGGATCTTGCGGCGAGACAGAGTCTTGGCCGTCGTTTCTCGAGCGGTTTGCGTACGCTCCCAGGGTAGGAGAGTTTGACGAAGTTGAGAAGCGCAAGTGATTTGTGCGCGCTTGGAGCTAGCGTCTAGCGGAAGTTTGAAGTTTTTCCTTCTATTACTCATGTACCCAGTTTTCCTACTGTAAATGGCTGTATATAAATTCTTCGTTTCACTTAATCAACCCCAACGCCTCGAGTTCGTCAATTCTACCGCCGTCTTCAAGAACTTCAACACGATCTTCTGCCATCCTCCTGCCAAATCAACCGGAGCCCGGGCGATTGGCTTCCTGATTGACACCGGACTTCGGGGAAACCATCTTTACTGGCGCAGCCGACAGGATTTGGCAGAAGAAATCACCAGACGCAAGCAGACGCAAGCCCGCCTTCATCGGCGGAAGCCGAGCTCCGCGCGGAGTAGAGCGGCAGAGCCAAGCCAGCGCATGGGGCTCCTTTTTCGATACTTGGTTGAGCTTGCCATAGTCGACCCAAATTCGTCAGCTTCCATCTTTCATCTGCCCGTGAACAGTAGTAGAGGTCCAGGGGCTTTGCTAGGTCAACACCACAATATAATACAGCACACGCTTCCCTTCAATCTGTATAAAATCTCGTACATTGAAAAGTAAGCAATAACGTACTCGACAAATACGTTTTTTACCATCTGCACTGTTAGAGTAATGTTTCGTAAGATATGTTTGTTGCAACACGGTAGTTGAACAGATGGAGTCGTTTCATTCAAGCAAGAGCTCAAGCAGGCATTGTTGCTCTGCGGTTAAAAGGTCTGTCAGAAGTCGAGAAAGGGAGTCCGGCTGCTACTACTCCTTTCTTGGTCCTGTAAAGACAGGCATTCTGAGCTGTTGGCGATGTCCTCAAAGCGTGTTACAATGGTTCCCTTGGCAATGTGCTGGCGTTTGTTACACAGTTTGTTTGGAAGACCTTGGTTCAGCCATAAATCAAGTTCACTAGTCTTCGTGCAACCTAAATTTCAATGTCTAACTAGAAGGTACTAATTGCTTCTGTAATCCCTTCACGCAATCATGAATCGTCACGTTTCACCTAAACCAAAGCACATGATCGCCGAGCTACTATCCCGTCTTCATCGGTGATTGGTAATGTCAAGCACCCTGAGTCCTCAACTGTGGGTCATGAAGCCCTTTGAGTTTGCGACAGAATGGTATGAGATGGTCGGGACGGCGTAGCATTTTTCAAGTACTCCATCTCCAGAATAAGCTCTTTCCAACATTGCGAAACGAATACAAAAGTAATGATAAAGTCCGAATCCTGTACACGGGTGTTGCATTAGACTTAACAATTGCCGTCAAAAGGTCTAAACCAGCAGAACCAGCCTGCTTCCTGGTCTATAGCGTTGATATTTTCTAGCCGATGACCGATTTGTCGTCTCATAATCGAATTATCCATCATGAATCAGCCAGAGCTAGCTTACGTTTCCACATCTATTAAGCCAGAGAGCGCGGGCTTCACCACATCATCGGTACATACTTCCATTGTTATCTTCCTGAACACTGGGGACATACTGGGATCTTCGGGGATTAAGTAGTTTACAGCCATGCAGCCAGGGCTCACTGATTCAACTTTCTCCACTGAAGGCTAAGAGAGCTTTCTCACGGGGCTCCTCGTGAGCTGGCATTGTGTTGTTAGGTGTTCATTCGAGCAAACGGCAGCGAACGTGGTCGTATTCTGCTCTTACCTCATCGGTAAATAGGCAATGATGCCTGCTGGCTTTACCTGAATATACGAAGACGAGCAGCATGTGGTAAACTAAGAATTGCTCTCTTGAGTAGGCACAGCGTTGACACAGATGACCCACTTAACCGTCGTGGTAGCAGCACGTTGGGTGGTTTATGCTGTTCCGGAAATAAGTCTTCTGCACTCAATCTTGAATGCCTAGTAAGGGCAGGGAGAGTGTTTTTATAGGTAGCTGTCTATCCTCGGGAGTAGGAGCTCGGCAAGGCAATTTGCAGCCAGGGGCATTATTATAGCTCATCTCCAATACATGGTGCAACGGTATGGTTTTAAAAATCACATGCGGGATATTTTCGGTTACGACCTCGGCAATTGAAGCAATGTCCGGCTAGCTCACGCTTTCCTTTCGTATTTCTTCTGGCGCAATGGTTAAGACGACATTCCGAAGTAAACTATTGTTGGCTGCAGAAAGAATATAGGCTGCGCTGTTAATAGGTTCTTTTGACGGCAGCAATTGCTCAGTTTTTGAATGGCAGCCATCAATTGTTTAGTAAACAATTGCGCCTTTCACTGTTGGTGTCGAACGAGCAAAGAAAGAGCTTCTCTTCAGGCGCGTTTACATGAATGCGATAAATGACGCATCGCCTCGCATCGAATCAACTATCGAGAACATCACGTCAATGTAAATGGGGCTAATCCGTTAGGAGAGCGCGTCGAATGATGCGCCACACAGAGCGAATTTCACCAGAAAAGTCCGAATTCAAGTACATGTAAACGTGACCCAATCGCATTACCTATTGTGTCGACAACATCAGTATGGTATGCAAACGCCAATTGCATTGAAAAACATCTTAATCGTATGCGAGACACTATACAATGCGACACGAGAAAAAAAACGAAAACCAGCCACGCCGGAAGCACCGAAGCACCAAAACCGCATCTTTCCTTAGATGTGCGACTCCATATGGCGCCACCATCCCACCCGGGTAAAGCGCTACACATAAGTACTAGCGCATTGCATAACTCGTGATGCACTACCAAATGTGAGTTGCCACTTTCGCATTTTCTTGCATTCGTGTAAATTCGGCTTCTCACGTTCTACTTACGCCGTCTTACGGTACCCGATCTTCTGAGGTTCAGTCATGTCGCGATCGGCTCCCCGGAAAAGACGCGCATTGTCTTTAGCAAACGCAACGATGCTTTCTTTCAATTTTCGAATGCGTGGCAGAATGACCATAAAGTCATCATCTGTGCTGCTAATGCTTTCGAAATTGCGGCGAAGCTGGCGGCAGAAGTCGCAAGGTGATTGGAGCCTTACCTCATGGTTCTAAAACAAAGTTCTCAGATTTCTTCTCTAGCACACTTAGAAATTTCTTAGCTTCCAGCCAGGATTCCAATGAATAAAGGCAGTCCCCGGCTGAAAGTTGTGGAGTCATTCTTCCAAATCTTCTATCAGTGGACAATTTACCTTCTTCACAGCTATAACCTGCTGTTAATTTGGCACGTCACGGCCAGAGTGGCTTCAGAATGGCGCACGCTCGTCTTGGTCTGCTAGAATATAATGACGGAAACTTTGCGATGGTGTGCTGTTTATCGTTTACAGCATGCCTTGTATTAGTGGTGATACCAGTACGTTCTCGTTGCATTATCCAGTCACAAAATATTATTTCAATAATTATAAACCCAATAACACACTAATAATAAAAATTATAATAATAATAATATTATTATTATTATTATTATTTATTTCAGTATAGTAGGAATAGAGGCGTGGATTTGCGTATGCAAAATATATGAAGTCCATTGCTTTGCTGCAAATGTCCCTTTTGTTTCAGCGTCTGATACGCCATTTCATTGGTTCTATAATTTTCGTATCTGGAAAGTTCGTTGCTGAGACAAAGCAGGGCGAGTATTTTTTCTACTCAGCCTCCCCATACAGTGCGCAAATAAATTGGTTAATTCTCACTAAGTTGCAATCTCAGAAAAAGCACTGAGAAGGATTGAGGGGTTTATGAACAATAGTTATTAAGCGCCATAACGCCCTTTCACATCATTTCGCGAAGCTGTGTTTTTCCGCGTGGATGTTTAAGCTTTAGTGTAGACTTAATAAATGTGTCACTTGTTAGTATCTACCCCAGAATGCCTTTGCACTGTTGTACTTTTGCACTTTCGTACCACTGCCGTGTTTGATGGAGTGAGATGGTGGGGTAATTGACCCCATAACTTCCCCCCTTCTCAGCACACATTCACACTGCCAACCTATGAAAGGTATTTCAGGCGCCGGTGACGCATGACAGTGCGAATCAGGCAGTGCGAAAAGTTGAACTGCAATTTTAAATAAATCAAAACACTAATAAATATTTTTGGATTAATAGTCGCTTCAGGGGCGCGGAGGAAATATCTATACGCATGCGACCACATATTCGGCGTCACTCGTATTCTACGAGCAAGCGCCCTCATGGGCGTGAGATACGTAGAGATGTTTTGGAGTCGTTTTATCAGGCCAGTACACGCTGAACCGAAACCAATACGGGCTGGTTGCTATAGGCCTTTCTCACAGAGCTCGAGGTTATTTTTGCTCTTACATGCGGCTTTAGCTGGTGCACTTGGTGAACAATACGGCAAGGCCTTAGACGGTGTGAATTCCTGGCTAAATAAAAGGGAGATGTAATCCGATTCGACACAATTGGCCTAAGCAACACCTGAGCGACTGTTGCCAATTGTGAAATACCTGCAGGATAGCTCAATAGCTCTGTGTGAGCCGCCTTACACCCGGCGGGCGAGGGCGGTAACGAGAATGACGTCGAAGTAACGCGTGCATGCAAGACGAGATTCCTTGCCTTTAGAATGTTGGACGGCCTCGGCGTTTTGGGCGTACCACATGTGGGATGTGCGCGAAGTGGCGGGGGAGTTTAGCAACATTAGGTTAAATTCGGAGGGCAGCAGTCATGGTGGCCCTTTTTTGTTACTATAAATGGGGATGGCGGGTAGTTTCAGAAGGATGTACGTAATGTTTCCACTACTAACCTCTTATAAAACTGTAAAAAAAACGCTGATGTAGTGTGATTAGGCCAGACTATCCAGCGGAGCAGACTGAAGACCGAAAGCAAACAGGGCCGAATTTTCACAAACACATAAAAGGTGCTAAATGATTGATTGAATTTACGGCTTGAGTACAGTAAACAAATCTGTGGATTGGCAAATCACTGGCAAATCACGCGCACTGCCGTTCTGTAGTTTTTTTTTTATCTTGGGCCGCAAAGCGCAAAATTTGTGTCTACCTACTGCAAGCAAACGCTCGCATTACGAAAAATGTTAAAGTCTTTTACTGCTAAACCCACGAATTCGAGTTTGGTCCCTGGTACGGTGAATGTTGTCCTGGTTACGGCTGAAAGCGAAAACGCCAGGGTTAGGAAATTTTGACTTACTTTTGGAATGGCCAGCAGGTGAAAATTAACAGGAGCCACTCAACCACCGTGGGCCTCACAGCCGAGGTGTAACTTCGGAACGTTAAACACCTATATTAGGTCCAGAAACCGACATCATTTTGGAGTATTTGAATCCGACTAAGTTGAATAGTTGGTCATGCGTAAAGTTTTGTCGCTAGCGCATTTGGCATACTATTCGTTGCCAATCACAAAGCTTTTGTTGAGCAGACCCGCCCACAGTATTTGTACGACGTATTCAACTCGGTAGTAGAGGCGGTGAAAACTTGAAGTGAAACGATGTCTTTGTTCCAACGAGCAGGAAGTCCTCAGTCGAGGCACCGGCATCCTGGGGCGGCGTGCGTTGTGTTCGCCAGAACAAGCAGCTCCTGCTGGTCCTCCGTTGGTGAGTTTTTCAGCGCGGCCTCCTACTGCTCGACCGTTAGGAGAGCGCTACTAAAGGTGTCGGCAAATAGTGCCATACCGCGCGGGTATTCGGAGAATTCCAAATTGTAACACCAATGTACTAAGAATTTCTATGGAATGGTTTGTGTGTTTACAAGACGCAATTCTCTGCATTTATATTTACGAAGTTTGATATAAAAAAATTTAAGATTTCATTTATTCTAAAAGTCAATCTCTAAGAGTTATTTTTTAATTTTAAGACATTTCTTTCACAATTTTTTGCTCCTCGTGTTAAGTGTAACGAGTGTAAAAAAACATTTACAATGCTTACCACTTCCGACATGTTTTCACAATTACTGATCTTTAATTAAAAAGTAAAAAAAAACATTTTCTGTTATTTACAGTTTTCGTGTGCACAAAGTGTTTCCAAAGACTTTATTTCAAAACAATCTGCAAATTTTAATTGTATGGAATACACCTTCTGGGGCAAAATATTCATTGTAGCTTGAATATGTGGTCATGTAGGCACTGCATCACGTTCTTTACGACGAATTTCCAGGTTTACCAACATTTTGGGGACTTACTGAAAAACATTTATTTACAGAAGTTCTTACAGGTAGGGTGGGGGACGCTCCTTAAGACGCCGCCCCGTACAAAGACTGGGCGCACTCCCCCTTACGGGGTCCCAATGGTGTCGGCCGAGGCCTGGGCCCGACCGACCAAGGCCCGTTGGGCCGTCAGGTTAGAGCAGCCGAGCAGGGCTGCCGCGCAGTCATCCCAGTAAGGGTTGGGTAGAGGGGGTAGGTTTGGGGTTTTTGGAACGCCCACACCATTTAGAAAATGTCACAGGAATCTTCCTCACAGTGCGGGCACTTCCCCGTGCAAGCGGGGTCGAAGTGTTTTAAGATTGCCGGGAACAAGAGAATTTTCGTATGAAGGCGAACGAGGATGCGCTCCTCCGCCTTCGTGAGGACCCTATAGGGCTTGGGATAGACGGAATGGCCGGATTGATAAAACTGTGTGACCTCCTTAAACGTGCAAGCGGGATTGCGTTCTAGGTCCGGATCAGTAGGGATGAGGACGGCGCCTGAGATTGAGCGCGCGGGCAGCGGCGTCAGCCTCCTCGTTATCCTCAAGGCCCGTGTGAGCCGGAGCCGAAGGTGTTTAGCAAGTCACTTTTTTCCTCTCCGCTGTTCTTTCACGAAGAAACTTCTGAGCAGGCACACGCGAGCGCTGACCTCGTGGCGACGCCCTCGCAGTATAGAGAAACCAAGAAATTGCACAGCGCTTTTTTGTGCGTGCCTCCCGTCGACCGCCCAGCGTCCCCGGAGCACTTTTGGCAAGCTCAGCATTCCCATGTCCGGAGATTGGCCAAGATTGCCCTCGCAAAATCTCCGGCGTTGATCGTTGATCGTTGAAAATGTTTTCATATGTACAACACTGCACCCGTAAGGTCCAAAAATTCAAGAAGAGAGTGGTGCTGGGACATCCATATCCAGTACTTTATATCTGGGGTCTACTAGGATGAAGCCCTGTGCCTCGGTGGTGTTGCGGTCGGCTGTCTCTAGGGCTTGGGCAAGTCCCAAAAAAATGTTCAACGTCAGCTTCTATCGCACGAAGAACACAGAAGGGGCAAGTGTCCGCAAGCGGCGCGTAATTGCAGGTAGGCGCAGCGTGTGTAACTGCGGGGGGTTGCGCCACCCCAACCCGAAGTTTCCGCAGCACGACCTCCTACCAACGGGTGGTCCCACTGGGCCGGTCAGTTCCGCGCGCTGGAAATAAAGCACGCGTGGTGCAACGGAGGGTTTCATTGTACACCGACAGTTCTTATATAGTAGATAAAGGAAGAAGTAATATTGGCCGTGGGAGGTCCCTGTGACAGTAGCGATCCGCCGCTGTGTTGGCAGCAAGCATGTTCCGGCGAATACACGAAACGCGGACAGGGCATGGATAAGTGTCGATAAGCTCGTGAATGCATGCGGCCAGGCTTGTACAACGCGCAACAGGACGAAAATCGCGGATCGCTCCCGTTGAGTTCGTGTAAAGTTCCGGCTTGTCCCAGTAGTCAAAGTGTATTCAAGCGCCTGCAGGCCATCCCTAAAGGCAGTACGTTTTGCTAGCAGGCTTGGGAGGGCATTGAGTGACTCGTACGCGAAGCTTTCATTTAGGGCAGGGCAGCAGGGACACGTCAACGCCGTGGTGACGAGGCAGTCATACGCCACGGCATCCACAAAGCCTGGACAACCAGCGGTTGAATCTCAGGCGCCCAATCAGGGACCTGAAGGACGGCTTCTGGAGGCTGTTGAAGGCCCGAGGTACGGAATTGTAGCTTGGCCGAGACTTGTTATCTGTCACATGATGGAACAGCTGCGGCGGCATTCCGGCTAAAGAGGCCTGCATCATATTCCGCTGCTGGTCCATGTACAGGCGAGAGCTGCTGCCTCTGCAACCAGTCCACGTTTAAGCAGGCGTGCGGAATGACGCTGATCAATGAGTTCAATAAGCGTGTTTTGCTGGGCTTCTGCTTGGAGCTTTGGAATTGTTGTTGGGCGGGGGAGGCCAGTACTAGGGCGCATAGCGGCCCTGTTAATGGCCTCCAGCCTCCCAATCACTTCGCGTCATGTGCTGGAAGGGTACCTGATACGGCACAGTACGGAGCTTACTAGGATACGGGCCATAGTCCAGCAGGTCCCGCCAGACCTCTGGGAGATGAGGCGAACAAAGTGGAGCCTTTGTCCGGGTTTCTGTCCAACAGATTGGACCCACTGATCCGCTGAACCTGAAGCCGAATATCTCCAATCTCCGAAACTGAATGTGTCCAAAAATGGGAATGGCGGACCTATTCAGCTGCAGGACGATCGAAGATAACACAAGAGAGCGACAGCCAGAAGCATTCGCGACGGGAAGCGGAGCATTGTTCTCTTGAGACAAGGCAAGGCCCGCATACTCGCACCATTTCTGGAAGTCTTTTAAGATTTGCTGGAGCTGTCTGCTTGTCGGGACAGGTCTGGATGAACTGACCATAGTGTAATGGCATCAGCGTACATAAGTCTTGGAAAGTGGAAAGGTGCAAAGCTACCGACCACACGACAATGGTAAAAAGTAGCGGAGACAGAGGAGACCCTTGTGGAATGCTGCCTACTGGTGTAAACCAGCCACACTGTTAAAAAATGGCCAATTTTACGGAGAAAGCTGTTGGTAAAATCTCGCCGGACACATTTCCGTAATTTAGGCAATGGAAAAAATTGTAACAACGGACATTTCGTAGTACGGAAAGGCCATAAAAAAACAAACACTCCGTTTCAAAAAGCACGTCTTTCGGTAATTGATATTACCTTCAGAAAAGAAAAAAAAGTGCTTCGACAAGGAATCGAACCTGCGACGTTGATCGAGTAGGCATGACGCTCGAGACCACTGCACCACCGCACGAACGCTGCACTTGTGCGAAGAACCTATTACTACATGGATGCCCATCCGGCGTGTGCCATACATCGGTCTTTTCTAGCTGACTTGCAGATTTCCTGGCTGATAGAGTGCGATTTCTTAAATAGCGCTTGCGCACATTTATCCTTCCGTACCCCTCCCCCAACTGCCCGGCCTGCGGAGCAGTGGAAACCCTGGACCATCTCCTTTGGAATTGTCCCCACAACCCCTTTCCCCCCTTACCAGACGATGGGCACTGGGCTGAGGCGGTGGGAAGCTCCGACCTGTCTACCCAACGGGTGGTCACGGCGACGGCTGCTGCGGTCACCGGTACGCCAGTCACCACGCCCCCCTAAGGGGCCTCAAAAGGCTCAATAAAATGTTTGTCCTCCTCTCCGCGAAGCCGCCACAATAGTTGATCACCATCAACTCCGCTGTTTCGACAAAGCGCTCGCAAAAATGTGTGTGACTGGCTGTGACTGCGATTTCGCACTGCATGAATAGTGCTTGCTGTGCTTTGTTTTTAAGCTTTAGGCCAAATACTTCGGCCGATATTGATTCCTTAGGAACTAATTTACCTTCCGAAACTTTGCTTCTACACGCATATAACGTTATATTTTCTACAATTATGCCGGTCACACACGCATGTGGAGTTTGCAGGTGCGGGGCAGCGACGTCGCCGGAGCGTCGTACAGACAAGATACAGCGCACGTGTTGAGCGGTATGGGCCTCATGGTCCTCACTAACCAAAGAGAGCCAAGCTGCATTCATTACGCGAAGAATATTGTCAGGGCGCAGTTTTCGCTTCTCGATCGACTCCCGACGATCGACATAACAATATGTTTCTTGCAGTTATTAATAAACTGATCTGTTTCTTTTCTGCATCCAACAGAGGAAACGCACGTATTTTACAAAGCAGAAAAAGATTCCGTTTGATGTGTAACGGAGAGAGCATCCGTATACAGAGGGACGGAGCGTATTAAATTACGGGTGTTTTCTTTGTTCTGCATCAAACGGAACACGGCGCTGTTTTATTGCGGCCATCTGGTCCATAATGTGTCCGTAAAATTACTTACTGTACTTACAGTGCCAGGCTTCCAAAATTGATGCGTATAGAAAAAGACCCGTGTTGAACAAAATGTCGGATAAAGTCACAGACTTTGTCTGGGAGGCGAAGACGACAAGGATTTGTAATATTGCGGTGTGACTAACGTTTTCATGCGTCTTGCATATGTCCATAGCAAGTACAGTCCTAACACGGCCAGAGCGGCCTCCCGCCAAAACCATAGATCACAGGTATTCCAAGCAATCTTCAGCACCAAGATGAGGCCTGAATCCGATTTGCGCCGGAAGATACCATTGAAAAGTATCAAGCCACCACGGAAGACGTGTGGCAAGCATCCGCTCTAAAAGCTTGTGCAGCGCAGCTTTCAAATCGATTGGCCGCAATTGGAGAAGTTCGTGATGTGGTTTACCGGGCTTTGGGATCGTAACAATATCCTCCCGAAGCCAGGATTGGGGGAGTGGACCAGATGGCCACTCCTGATTTACGGAGTCCAGACGCATTCTGAGAGCTGGGTCGTAAATATTTTTTATACCTAATCAATAATGCCATCGGGACCCGGAGCAGTCACCAGTTTAGCCCGATTGGTCGCCATCATGAATTTAGCCATTGTGAACGGTAACTGAATTCCTCAAATGGCATCAAATGTTGGAGCCTAGCCAAGACTGCTCGTAAGGGGGAACGGAACCGGCATTGCCGCTGTCACAGCATCAAAGGCAGGAAAGAAGTCCCCGGCAACGGGGAAGAATTGTGTCGGACCCGGGTTTGATGCATGGCAAACACTGCTGCTGCTTACGCAGGGCGACTGCGGGATTTCATGGCGCGAAAGGTGCTTCAGACAGACACCGTACAAGAAGACGGACCAAAAGAAGCGCACCAGTCAATCCATCGCTACCTGGACAGTATTTGCTCGTTCCGTCTAGCAGCAGCGGAAAGGCGCTGATACCGCAGCTTGGCAGGTATCGGCGAAGGGTAGTGGGTGGCCATTACATCAACTTGCTTACGTTTGGCCCACAGCTGCATGAGCCAAAGATGGGGCTTTGGGTGGGTCTCCTCCACCCACGTATGCTGGGAGGCACCCACAAGAACACGGCGAAGCAGATCGGTGGGGCAGGTGTATTCTCTGAGATGGAACCATTGAGCGTAGATCGTAAGGTATCCCAGTTCACTACTGTGCACCGGCGATGAAGGTGATGAATGTTACAGTTGCGGATTGGGTGGTGATCGCTGCCCCAACAGTCCGCTTCGCGTTGTCAATAGATCATTTGCGTACCCAGCCACCACGACAAGTCAGGTGAGTAGGGGGTATTCATATGTGCGTACACCGGCGTGTTGTGCTAGTAATTTCATTCAGAAGTGTGAAGCTTGCATCGGTGAAGTGCTTTAAGCACAGTCGACCACGCTCACTTGAAGACGGATATATCAGAGTCAGAGAGCGCAGTCGAGGCAACACTTAATTGGAACGAGGAAGACACGCCCTAGCGTATGTGCCTCCAAGTTGATGTTCAATTATGATCAGTTCAAAAAACAATAATAATAAAGGAATCTCACACATATAGCAACACTTATGAGTAAAGGTCATTGCGGCAGCCAAGGAGAGGTAAATCGGCTGCAATAGTGTACTAAAACCATTTGATGGTAGTGAAGTTTGAGTACAGCTTCACAACCTTCAAGTCTTACGTGTTAGTGTAAACTTGCTTAAATATTACTGCTTTTGGGCGTTTGCGGCGGAAATCCGTGAAACTATGGACGCATGCATATACAGTCAAACCCGGCTATAACGAACCCGGATAGAGCGAAATATGCTATATATCGAACAAAAATAATTCAGTTACGGAAATACATGGGAAACTTATTCCTTCTAACGAAGTTCACATCCGATGTATCGAACTCTGCGTGCCTTGAATGGCCGCCGAAATGCATGGTCTCGGAGCGGCGATTGAGATGTGGATTGGCCGCGACCAGGGAGCAAGAGTTGCGACTTTGAAATTGCGCCTCACACGGAGCGACATGACGCCCGACGCTTTCCGCAACTGCTTCCGACGGGCGGGACTCACGACGGAACCCGCGCAGTCAGCGAGTTCGGACCAAGACAGCAGCATCGGTGAACTGTGGGAAGAGCTCCCCCACATTCCCGATGATGTCGCGAGTGAAAGCCGTCAGACGCTTATAATGAAGCGCTTTCGGCAGTCAATGTACTTCGCCAATGCTTCTTAGATTTTGGAGGACGCGGACCCGAACTGGTGCAAATATAGTTTCGTGTAGAGAATGCTACGCTAGTTGAAGCCGCCAAAACGAAAGTGAAAACCAAAATCACCGCTTTTTTCTTTGCAAAGTACGCAGTTGAGGCGGAAAGTAGCTTTAATACTTGCAATAAATGGATTATTTTGGGTATGGTAACGGCTAATTTACTGTGTTCGTTTTTGCATGCGGCGATGGTGGAGTTGAGGAGGAGGAGGTGGGCTCCCGCGGATTACGAACTTGGAATGATAAGATCGTTATAGGCGGGCTCGGCTATATCGAACTACTGGATATATCGAACTAATCGCGGTGCATATTGCTATTCGTTATAAACGGGTTTGACTGTACAATCAATCTGGCTGTATTCCCAATTATTATGAATGATTACGTTATAACAGGTAACAAAATTCATTCTTAATGAATATCCAAATTATCACTTGGATATTCGTTAAGAATGAATTTTGAATGAATGAAAAAAATACAAGCTTATTTTCCAAATCTTGTTGGCAATTGTGTACGGCCTTAGGAATGAATGCATCCAACTGGCCCACATACAGGCATATTGGCTTCGCAGCGCCGCTCGCTTGGACGTAGTACATCTGCTACTAGTTCACACATTCTCGGGGACACGTACAGTCGTCGGAAGCGGCGATATACGTTCGCTTCTGAAATAACCTTGGTCCTTGTAGCTTGATTTTTCCTCGCTCTGCTTTAACGAACGCGCGAACACTATCACATACGGCATACCAGCCTAGAAGATTCAGATTAAAAAGTTTATTTTGTTCCTAAGGCACCCGCGGTAAACGCATCTAATAGAAACCTAGTAACAGTTCCTAACGACAAACTTTATTCCACATTTCATAGCTGGCTCGGCAGTTTTTACAGCAAGTAGACCGGTGTAAGTTACACTGCGATGTGAAAATGTAAACGTTCCTCTAGTTAGGGTTCCAATCAGTTATATTTTAGTGAAGAAGGCGTTTGAAGTTTCATCCCGGCTCTGTAACTTCATTTCTTTCTATTTCACTAAGATAACTACTAATTTTTTCGTGAAACAGTATGCTTCTGAAATGTGTAAATCTGAATTGTCACTTTTTATCGCAATAAACATTAGAAGTTCTTAGTAGAGCCGTAGCAGTAATGGAGTTCTCCAAAAGAAGAGAACCCTCGTTTACAGCAGATATAAATGGCTTTTTTACTAATTCCAAAGTACATCAAATATTGCTAAAACGCCTGAGTATACTTAGTCTCTGCTACAAAAATAACATCATCCCTTTTCAGCTCGTTACGAGCTTTCCCAGTCAAGTAAGTATTTGGTTTCACATTTAGTTTGTTCGGTCATCGTGCGCACCAGGCCTCTGCTTCGGGAGTTAGTCACCCATATCATATCCAGTCATGAAGGACTTGAAAAATTACAGGCCGATCAGCTTACTGTCACTCGTCTACAAGGTACTTACCAAGGTTCGGTAACAGAATTTCTGCAACCTTATATTTCAATCAACCTAAAGAACACGCACGGTTCCGTAACGGCTACTCAACAATGAATCATATTCACACGATCAATCAGGTGATAGAGAAGTGCGCTGAGTATTCTGAACCCCTATATATTGCCTTCATACAATATGAGAAAGAATTTGACACGGTGGAAACCTCAGCAGTCATTCAGGCACAACGGAACCAGGGAGTAAATGAGCATTATGTAAGAATACTAGCGAATATTGCCGCGAACCATACATTGGGTTTGTTTATTTGTGGTTTGCTTTTGCCGCCCGGCTGCGCCGGTCTGTGTTATCTCTGCGCCAAGGGAAGCGCATGTTCCATTCTTTCTTTCTGTGCCGCATGTGTTATCTGTTGTGATAGGGAGAGCATTCCGATCTAACGTGAACAGCCCAGAATAATCTTCTTGGATCTACTATGTTCTCGATGCGAATCGACGTTTCGAGATCCACGCGCGCCAAAAGATAAAAAGATTGCAGTGCGGACGCCGGGGCATTCGATTCGACGACACTCTCCCGTGCAAGTCACTTTGTTGACCGCTGCTTCGCCGCCTCTGTATTCTTTTGAGTTGTTAGGGGAGCACAAGTTCGCTCCAATAAACGTGTTTCTCATTCAAGACAACTGCATCGTTCTTGTCTTCGTGACATCTGGTGGAGGTGCTGGGTACGCACCCTTCATGCCCACTACAACCTCGGGAAGCCGCCAAGCCAGTCCAACAAGAGCCAGCCCCCGCCTGCAAGATTTACCACCCGAGTTCGGTTTGATGCCAGAAGGGCCCAAGAAAAGGAACGCTGCTACCAACACCATGGTGCAAGAAACAACGTCGCCAATCATCCTGCAGCAGCCCCGGGAACCGCCATCGTTCCGGGGAGCCCCCGCTGAAGACCCCGAAGAATGGTTGGAGAAGCTGGAGCGCGTCCGCATCTTCAACAGGTGGGACGACGAGGAAACTTTCCGGCATGTCTTCTTTTACTTAGAAGATGCTGCTCGAACTTGGTTCGAGAACCATGAGAGTTCTTTGACCGACTGGACTCACTTCAAAAGGGAGTTCCTGAAGACATTCACTACCGTTGTGAGAAAAGAGCGAGCTGCGCTTTTGCTTGAAACTCGGACACAGCACCCCAACGAAGGGGTCGTGATCTTCGTTGAGGAGATGAAGCAACTATTTCGCCGCGCGGACCCCGAAATGACGGAAGAAAAGAAGTTACGCTTCTTGATGCGCGTTGTGAAGGAGGAGCTGTTTGCTGGACTTATCCGCAACCCGCCCAAAACCATCGCTGAATTCGTGACCGAAGCCAGCACGATTGAGAAGGCTCTCGAAATGCGTGCTAAGCAGTATGACCGAAACTTTGTTGGCGCGGCCAGTGCGAAATACGTCGACAACATGCGGATTCCGGCTGATAGCCTACGCGAGACCATCCGCGCAGTAGTGAGAGAGGAGCTGCGGAAACTTTTCCCGACGACGCCGCAACCCCAAGTAGCTTGCCTAACTGACGTGATCCGGGAAGAAGTTCAAAACGCTTTGGGAACTTCTGTGGCATCCGAAGTACACTGCGAGCCCCAAGCTATGACGTACTCCGCGGCTGTTCACCGACCCCGCCCTGCTCCAACACGTCGTCAAGAGGCACGTCGTGAAGAGGCCCCGCCCTACCGCCGCCCTCTGTCGCCCGCCCGACCCCCGGTAGCGCAAACCCAGACGCCGAGGAAGACTGACGTATGGCGAACACCGGATAATCGTCCTCTGTGCTACCACTGCGGAGAGGCCGACCACATCTACCGTCGCTGCCCATACAAGATACTCGGACTACGTGGTTTCTCCGTCGACGCACCACGCCCCCGACCCGGCCAGCACCCATCTGAGATTGAAGAATACCTGTCGAACACCAACCGTGGACCAGCCCGTTTCAACCGTTCGCCGTCGCCCTACCCGTACCAGTCGCCGGCCCGCCGTAGCAGTGCTGACTTCTCACGTGGAAGGTCCCCCAGTCCACGCGGGGGAAACTAAAAGCAGCAACTTCGGGAGGTAAAGTTGCAAAACGGCGGAAAAATGAAAACCCTCCAACGACGCAGCGAGTCGCTGAAGACCATCATTCACGACATGCCCTCACCCCGACGACCCGACCTAACCCTGACGAGACTCCCGAACACGACGACAGCTACACGGCGCGACGCGTACCCGACCTGACCGAGACGTCCGTTGAGAAGACGACGACAACGACGATGCACAGTTCCCGAGCATCAACACGTACAAGCAGAGATACGACGCCCCGACGAACCCGGAACTCGAGGAAGACTGCATCTGACGTCAAGGTGTCCATCGACGGCTTTGACGTAGTCGCCCTCGTAGACACGGGAGCTGACTATTCGGTAATGAGCGCACCATTTGCGTCTAAACTGAAGAAAGTTATGACCAGATGGGACGGTCCGCACATACGCACAGCAGGAGGCCACCTCGTGACACCAAGTGGAACGTGCACATCGCGCGTCATCATAGACGGCACAACGTACCCTGCGGCGTTCGTTGTTCTGCCTAACTGCTCCCGCGACGTGATTCTCGGAATGGACTTTTTGACGGACAACGGCGCAATAATGGATCTGCAGACCAAGTCGATAACATTTTCCTCCGATCACTCCACGACGCCGCAGCCGAACCCCGATCACCGTGCTACTGTCAGGATCGCCGACGATCACATCACCCTGCCACCCCGCGCAAGCTTGATGATCGCCGTCTACTGTGAGGATGCGGCTTCTGACATCGACGCTATCGTAGAGAGTGATCGAAGGTTGCTTCTCGACCGCGGTGTCTCCGTCGCAAGAGACATTGCGCACTTTAAGCAACGCCAATCTCACGTTTTGGTCACTAGTTTCACCGAAGAGTACCAGCATTTAAACAAGGGAGCTGCAATTGCGTTCCTCGAAGAAACGCAAGAAGCAAGTGATGAGATCGTGGTCGCTGACTTTGAACGCACACCCGTAGAAACCTTCAAGCTCCCGCAGCCATTCGACGTGAATCCGGCGCTACCGCAAGAACAACGGAAAAAAATTATTGGCTTTGCTGCGTCTCTATAGCGAATGTTTTTCGTCGAGCGCAAAACTTCGTCAGACCCCTCTAGCGAAGCACCGAATAATAACCGAAGATGGAGCCCGACCTACCCGACAGTCACCGTACCGCGTCTCTAAACACGAACGGGAAGCCATCCGGACTCAAGTCGACGACATGCTCAGCGACGACATTATACAGCCATCGAAAAGCCCCTGGGCTGCGCCCGTCGTACTCGTAAAGAAAAAAGACGGCACATTAAGGTTTTGCGTTGACTACCGGCGACTGAACAAATTCACGAAAAAGGACGTGTACCCCCTCCCCCAAATCGACGACGCCCTCGACCACCTCTGCCACGCCAAGTACTTCTCATCGATGGACCTGAAGACCGGCTACTGGCAAATTGAAGTGGACGAGAGAGACCGAGAGAAGACTGCATTTATAACCCCAGACGGCCTATACGAGTTCAAGGTGATGCCGTTTGGGCTGTGCACAGCACCAGCGACGTTTCAAAGAGTCATGGACACTGTGCTATCTGGCCTTAAGTGGCACACCTGCCTCGTATACCTCGACGACGTAGTGGTATTCGCCCGGACTTTCGACGAACACCTTGCAAGGTTGGAGTCTGTACTCGAGGCCATTCGTACGTCGGGGTTGACGCTGAAGCCTGAAAATTGCCGTTTCGCATACGGGGAACTCAAGTTCTTGGGCCACGTCGTCCACGCCGCGGGAGTCCTTCCTGACCCGGCAAAAATTTCAGCCATTGCAAACTTCCCAAGGCCGAAAGACAAGAAGGGCGTGCGAAGATTTCTCGGGCTGTGCGCATACTACCGGCGCTTCGTCACAAACTTCGCACGCACTGCAGAGCCACTCACGTGCTTGACGAAAGATAGCACCCCTTTCTGCTGGGAAAACGACCAAGAAAAAGCATTCGGCGAGCTGCAAAAACTCCTGCAAAGCCCACCCGTGCTCGCTCATTTTGACTAAAATGCCGAAACGGAAATGCACACGGACGCCAGTGATATAGGCTTGGGTGCCGTCCTTGCCCAAAAGCAAAGCGGCTGCGAAAGGGTAATCGCCTATGCCAGCCGTGGTCTGTCGAAGGAGGAGAAAAACTATTCTGCCTCTGAGAAAGAGTGCCTGGCTATTATATGGGCGATTTCAAAATTTCGCCTATACGTGTATGGAAGGCCATTCAAGGTTGTAACAGACCACCATGCGCTGTGTTGGCTCGCCAATTTGAAGGACCCCTCTGGCCGTCTTGGGCGGTGGAGCTTGCGCCTGCAGGAGTTCGACGTTACAGTCGTTTATAAATCCGGCAGGAAACACTCCGACGCCCACTGCCTGTCCCGCGCCCCCGTCGACCCACCACCACAAGACTCTGATGAAGACAGCGCGTTCTTCGGGATCGTGACGGAGAGCGACCTAGCCGCCCAGCAGCGTGCCGACCCCGACTTACGCGTCATAATCGAGTACCTCGAGGAATGCAACGTTGCCGTTCCTAGGACCTTCAAACGCAGCTTGCCAGCATTCAGCCTGAGAAACTCCGTCCTTGTGAAGAAGAATTTCAGCCCCGGAACAAGAGCGAATTACCTTCTCGTCATCCCAGCGGACCTTCGTGACGAAATTTTGGAAGCGTGCCACGACGACCCGTCTTCCGGACATCTGGGCACAGCCCGCACTATTGGAAAAATCAAGGCGAGGTACTACTGGCCCGGCCTTACCTCTGACGTCACCCACTACGTCCGGAGCTGCCGTGACTGCCAGCGACGAAAAACGCCGCCGACAAGGCCCGCCGGACTTCTGCAACCGATCGCGGTCCCATCGAGACCATTTCAACAGATTGGAATGGACCTTTTAGGCCCGTTCTCTACGTCACGATCCCAGAACAAGTGGATTGTCGTAGCGACAGACTACATGACGCGCTACGCAGAGACCGCCGCTCTTCCGAGGGGTACTGCACAAGAAGTGGCGAAGTTCTTTATAAGCCAAGTTGTGCTGTGACATGGAGCCCCGGAAGTCCTAATCACAGACCGCGGAACAGCGATTACTGCGGAGCTGATGCAAGGAGTATTACGCTACAGCAACACGGATCACCGAAGAACGACGGCGTACCACCCCCAAACAAACGGACTAACAGAACGTCTGAACAAGACAATCGCAGATATGCTGTCAATGTACGTTGACGTTGAACATAAGACTTGGGACGAAGTGCTCCCGTATGTCACGTTTGCGTACAAAACGGCTATCCAGGAGACGACGCAGCTGACGCCGTTCGAGCTTGTCTACGGTAGAAGGCCGACTACGATGCTCGACGCCATGCTTCCGCACGTAGAAGACGACGACCTCAACGCCGACGTCCACGGATATCTTCAACGTGCGGAGGAGACCCGCCAGCTCGCTCGAGTTCGTATAACGGACCAGCAGGTGGTGGATGCGGGCCGCTACAACCTCCGACGCCGAGACGCCGAGTACCAACCAGGGGATCGTGTGTGGGTTTGGACTCCCATCCGACGACGCGGACTCAGTGAGAAGCTCCTGGGACGGTATTTCGGACCCTACCAGATTCTACGACGTGTTGGCCAACTTACCTACGAAGTGTCCCCCGATGGTGACTCCGGCACATCACGACGACGCACGCGGCCTGACGTCGTCCACGTGGTTCGCTTAAAACCTTTCTACGGACGATGACGAACTTTTATTTTCATTTGTTCGGACTGTCGCTTATGTTAGCATCGGGTCGATGCACTCTTAGAGGGGGGTAATGCCGCGAACCATACATTGGGTTTGTTTATTTGTGTTTTGCTTTTACCGCCCGGTTGCGCCGGTCTGTGTTATCTCTGCCCCAAGGGAAGCGCGTGTTCCATTCTTTCTTTCTGTCCCGCAAGTGGTATTTGTTGTGATAGGGAGAGCATTCCGATCTAACGTGCACAGCCCAGAATAATCTTCTTGGATCTACTATGTTCTCGATGCGAATCGACGTTTCGAGAACCACGAGCGCCAAAAGATAAAAAGCCTGCAGTGCGGACGCCGGGGCATTCGATTCGACGACACTCGCCTGTGCAAGTCACTTTGTTGACCGCTGCTTCGCCGCCTCTGTATTCTTTTGAGTTGTTAGGGGAGCACAAGTTCGCTCCAATAAACGTGTTTCTCATTCAAGACAACT
The DNA here is from genome assembly GCF_048455015.1 of Haemaphysalis longicornis. NCBI lineage: Eukaryota > Metazoa > Arthropoda > Arachnida > Ixodida > Ixodidae > Haemaphysalis > Haemaphysalis longicornis. Next base: position 10,152,038 of record NW_027526276.1, on the reverse strand, counting down.
GCATCGTCCTTGTCTTCGTGACAATATCTACAATGGGTGCATAGCTACCATCACCCTCAATAAGGAGAGCAGTAAAATGCCTACAAGGAAGGCCGTCAGACAAGGGGACAAATCTCTCTAATGTTATTCACAGCATGTTTACAAGAAGTATTCAGAACATTGGATTGGGAACATGTGGGAGTAAGGGCTAATGGAAAATATCCCACTAACCTCAGATTTGCTGGTGACGTTGCCTTGGTAAGTAACTCGGAGGACGAATAGTAAAGCGTGCTTTTCGCCCTAGACAAACAGAGTAGAACCGTGGGCCTGTAAATATAATTTGCAGAAAACCAAAGTACTGATCAATAACCTCGGGACAGCACAGCGGTTTCAGATAGTTGGCGAAGCAGTGAAAGTGGTAGGCGAATATATCTACTTAGGCCAAGTTGTCACCCTTGATCCCAACCATGAGACAGAGATAACAAGAAGGATAAGAATGGAGTGGAGTGCATACGGCAGACACTGTGAGATAATGAATAGCAGCCTACCATGTTCCCAGAAGAAGAAAGTGTATGACAGCTGCATCTTACAGGTACTCACCTACGGGTCAGAAACTTGGAGGATCACTAAGAGGGTTCAACTTAACTTAAGAACGACTCAGCTTGCAATGGAGCGGAAAATGATAGGTGTAACATTATAAGACGAGAAGAGAGCGGAGTGGGTCAGGGAACAAACGCATGTTAAGGACATATTAGTAGAAATTACGAAGAAATGGACGTGGGCAGGGCACGTAATGCAAAGGCAAGATAACCGTTTCTCATTAAGGGTAACAGAATGGATCCCTAGAGAAGGCAAGCCTTGCAGGGGCCGCAGAAAGTTAGATCGGCAGATGAGATCAAGACGTTTGCGGGGATAAATTGGTCTTAATATGCACCAACTAATATGCACCAACCTTAACCAACTAATTTGCACCAAACTTAATATGCACCAACTAGCCCAGCATCAAACTCTCCTATAAATTGGTCACAGTTGGCACAAGACCGGGGTAATTGGAGACTAATAGTACAGGACTTTGCCCTTCAGCTGGCGTAGATATCTGGTGATGATCGTCTCGAGTCAATACAGGTGTTTTGAGGTCGTTCAAGAATGATCAACTGAATGAGGGTGGACATCGGGGTTGGTAAAGAATTACAACAGTTCTAGATGTTTCAATCATGCCGGCTGCATTGTACATGATGCCGCTTTCGATGTACCCATTTCATAGTGTCTCTGGCCGCTATCCCAACTCGGGTCCAAGAGCTCCCTGTCGGTGGTAATCACGATTTGGATTTGCTTGGCGATTTGCAGTTGGCGTAGGTGCATGCTCCGAGTACTTCAACTAATTGTCATGTAGCAGAAAATGCCGCGGTATTTTGTTACTATATAGTGTTTATTCTTATGAAAGTAAACCTGAACTTATGCAATCACCAGAAAGACAAAAAAAGGAATACAGCTAATGTAAAGTTTATCATAGTGGCTGCTACATTGAACTGCTCAACCATTAGAGGAAACTTTTGTTCCGTGACGAATTACAAGAAAACCCGCGTCGAAAAAAGTCAGCGAAGTGACACACGGCTGACCATCGACGAATGAAATTCCGTGGGATTTATTGCGCATAATAATAACAGAACACTGCGGCTAGAACCATCGTATTCAATACCGCTTTCAACAAAACAACATCGCAGCCCAGTCGGTCAAAAAGATAACGCGGTGCGGCATCCAACTGAAGCGCCTGTAGAAACACCAGATAACATAAGTCGGCGCGATGAGGCTCTGTAACCAAAAGGGGTATCTTAAGCCCTAGTTCGGGGCATTATATACTGGTGACTGAAGACTAAGGAGCACTCGTTACGGATTCTAGAGCAAATTCTGCAGCCGCAAACCCAAACGTATCCCATTCAGTGATTTGATGTTGAACCCCAGCCAACATCAGCTAGCTGATCGTGTAGTTGGGGGTGGATGCCAGTAGTGCAGTTGTAGTCACGCTATTTCCAAGGAAGAGAGGGGCAGGTGGTGGTGGAGAAGAATACCCGCCAAGAATAGCGCGTGCAGTCACAAAATACTACAAGGAGGTACCGGTCGCATCCGAGTTACGAGTTCACGCCTGGAGTGGTGACTGCACCGGGGTGCGCCTGTTTTGTCTCGCGGTATAATCAAAGTGCGTTAACGGCGCACTGCTTGCGTAAATTCCAAGATATGGTTAAATTCACAGTACAAACAATAAACACACAAATACGACATGTGAAGATAACTCACCGGAGCTACCTGTCACGTGAGACGCAAGCGAGACGCCGAACCTGTGGGATTCACTGCGTTTCTAGTTCTTTTTTGTTGATTATTATACCTTTCTATTCAATAATTGCGAAACCAAACTCACCCAGGCGCCAACGTTGTCTGAGACGCCAACAAGGGTATTGCGGTGATGTTCACAGAGGAAAAGATCAAATGCGTGCGCCACCAGAAAATGATGCTTGGAGGCGGTTGTTGCACACAGGTTCCCTACGGCTTCCCACCTACACTGGGGACTGGCTCGAACATTGTCTCTGTTTGGGTTTACGCTGAAATTGTTTGCGCTTTTGGTGCGCCCTCTCAATGCTAAAAGTAAGCTCTCCCTCAATAAACCTGCTTAAAACCCCTCGACAAGGGGAAATTTATTTTGTAGTTTTCTTGCCTGTGGTTAGCATACAAAAGTTATCAACGAATGAACCTTGCGTTGGAGAAAACGCCGACTGTTACTACAGAGGTGTGACTTGATCGCAATGTCCACGTTTTATTCGCAATACACCCTAGAAAAAGATGGAATATATTTGTCACCACTACAGGCTATATTCTATAAAGGGTTAACAAGTACAACTTCAAGCGTGCAAAATCACATCAGATTTGAGGTAGTGTTACCGGGGTTGAAAAGAAGAAAACCTTGTCACACACCTCATAAAAATCACCTGCGTATTCTAGGAATACACAATAAGCAGGTCATCAGAGGCTTACAACCACGTGAATTGCGGGGGTTCAAAACACACCCTTAGAATAAATGTTTTTCTTAAGGCTCTTTTTTTCTTTAGGCTGAGTTTATTGCCAAATAGTCGAAATTGAAGAAAAGGAACAACACCCTGTGGACTGTCAAATACAATATTTCGTATCCTCATTGGAACAAAACTTTGTGATGTTTAGCACCAGATGTGTACACTCATAACACCTACACAATATTCCTGCCAGGCAGAATCTTGTGAATGTTGAGTGACTGCTGATAAATTGCACCTAAAAAAATTAACCCTACAAGACCGCCCGACCCCCGTTTTAATTCAATCACTACCTTAATTTTCTGAGAGTTTCAGTCTGATTCAAAATAATTTTTTCTGTTTTAGGGATACATACGATGGTTTGTTTAGAACGCAACCAGAGTCAAACACTTGCTCAAATAGCCCGCAAGAGATTAAGGAGTAACAGCAAGTGATGCGCAAATCAGTTAATACAACGAAAAAAGTTTGTTGAATGCGTCAGTTGTTTGGCATCGTCATATTCAAATTGACACTAACAAAATAGAGAGCGTGCAGCGTAAGGCCATTAGATTCGTCTACCACTCCTATACTTGATATATATCACCCACCGCTCTTTTAGAAAATGCACAATTAGAAAGCTTGCAGTTAAGACGGTACTGGGACAGGGTCAAATTTATGCACGTACTTTACCAGTACGAATTAAGAAATAACAAGCTGCCGTGTGCCTTGTGTAAGTCTGGCAGCATTCCTGAAATAGATCAATTTTGTATCGTAATTCCAAGGTTAAGTTTGCAGCCTCAGTCCCCTTAGTCTTAGAAGAAGCCTGCCCGCGCTGCATCCGGGGCTATAGTCAGGAGGGCCCCACCAAAGATTTTGTGACCACGATAATGAATTGCAGAAGAGTGTGTTTGTGATGAAGTACCGGCAACTTTTCCTTTTAAAGACATTTTTCTCAAACACGACTGCCTATCTCCATTTTTTGTGTATCCGCCATACAAAACAGTAAGAAGAGGAGTGGAGAAAGACGATTCGGCCGCGGAAACAGACGCGGTCTTCTGGCCTCGCCCTGCGGTTGTCGTGTGAAGGCAAGAGGGCAGTCTGCCGAACAGACGGCGCTGTTTCACAACCGGGTGCGTGACTGTGGTTTCCCTGCGATGGCCTAGAAGACAACGGCCAGGGAAACGACTGCATGGACTCACGCCCTAGCCCCAGAAAACGTTGCAGCATGTTTTGTCGGCGCACCAACAAAGCTCCAACAAAATCTAGCCAACCTGCAGCCTTCTGAACAGCTCGTCCAACCTGTGAGACTGTTCACGTTTACCCAACTTGCCTTTCGTTAGAACGGACTCGTGTTTTTGAACAGCTTCGGATTCGCTATTAGTTAGCGGTCCTGTATATTTGTTTTAATCGACGCCCATCTCCGTGGGATTGTCCCTTTACTCGACCTCATCAAGTGTGCTGATTTTCAGTTTTGTTTTTCATGTTTCGTTGTCCAGTCTCATAATTCTCCCGTCCGTAACGCTGGTGATCGTTAGGAGCCGGTGTTCTATCACCGTGTTTTACTGAAGGGTGAGGCGCGTGTATAAGAGAAGGCTAAGTGGAACTGAGGAGCGCATAGACGCAGTTCTTTCGTAAGGGGAGCAGGAAAAGGAGGATATTTGGTTGGGCATATTGCGGATAAATGTAGGGCGCCGCATTGAATCCTCAACAAGATACATACCTCGTAGTTAGATCAGTAATGGTAAAGGGAAGGGTATCGCCACCTCGATTGGATATAGTGGGAGATGGCGGTGCAGGTAGATTAGACCGGGGAGACGGGAGGAGGCTAGAATCTTTGTTCTACTATTCTGATTAGAGCACCCATTACTGAAGACCGTGGGCTGACGTGTGTTGTGCTTCATCCCGGCAAGGCCATTCTGACGAGGGCTACATAGGATAGTGACTTAGGACTCCGCCGAAACTTTCTAAAATTGCTTAAGGGCGAGAGCTGATTCCAGGCTTGCTGTGAAAGGCGAAACGCACAGTTTTATTTCTTGATGATGTTACTGTTGCGTTGGCTTCTGTGCGTTGTCTAAGCAAGGGCAGTACCAAGGGCAGCAACTGTGCTCGCCGAGGGTAGTTTAATAGCCTTGATTAGCATAGATATTGCAAAGCGAGATAGTTGTAGAAAGCCGATGTTATGTGCACCACTTTGCAATTCATGTTCGCGTTGAACGCAACAGGAAAATGTTGATTTTGCGACTGCACTCTATCACCCAACTTCAGCAATGCGTACTGCCTGTTCTAGAAGCAACGGTGCAATTATTATTCAAGGGTTTATTTGCTACCATGTATTTATAAAATCTCCATACCAAATTAGGAGCTGCTGTTTGAGATGTGTGGCTTATTTCATGTTCATTTCTGAAGGGCGTCCTTCGGGACGCCGTTTTTTTAGCACGCGGTTAGCAAAACACACTTTGTAAGAGACACTAGCTTTAAAATATAATAATTCGTCTGTGTCACGTAAGAGGTCTCATAAAGCAAACTGTGTACGCTTAATGTGTACGCAACCGTGTGTTCGAAGTACGGTAATAATCAAAGCGCCCCAATTAATGATGATGTTCTTGTCTTTTTTAATGACTGGTGATTGCAGCGCAATATGCGTTTCAGAGAATCCAAACTGCCAAATATTTAGCCTCTCCTCCATAAAAACGAATCCAAGAATTTGTAGTGCCCTGTAGCATTAATGTAACAAAAACAGAGTAATCACCTTTGTTTTCTTAAACCTATGCTCGAAAATTCTGTGTGAGGAAATCGAATGAAAAGTGTCCATTTGGAACAATCATGGTCATACAAATTTTTACACTACCTCGGGGCATTTTATTACCGAATTTTGTTTGGGCGCTCTATTGTTATCGACATTGTTAGCCAGCCAAAAATTCAGCTCTGCATATGCTTTTTTGAAGAACGAGGACACTTAACGCTGCATGGCTGTAGTTTCTTTAAAATACGTATTCCGTTATGGCGCAGACACTCTTACGCAAAGGGTTTTTTTTTCGCATCCGGAAGATTTCGACAATAAAAACAGATAGAGTTCAATATCATATGAAAAATGTAATTTACCAAACCAATTTCCCCACTGAGTTGAGTGGTCTGTGTTTCATAATGGCGACAATGGGAGCAGCTATTATTGACTGCTTGTGCTACTGACTAGCCAACTTCACTCCTAATATTTAGCTGTCACTCGCTAGTTAGTGAAACGAGGCAGTTCTGTCGCTAGGGTGAAATAAACAAAACCTGCTCCTACAGCTGCCATCCTGGAATATGAAATAACTAGCCAATGGTGTTATTGCTCAATAAAAATTTAGCGTTTCTCAATTTTGTAAATATGTCAGTTTATAAAAGTGTGAACAAGCCGTCGCACGTTTTGAAATTGAATGTGCATAATTTAGGGAATTTGGATGGTTTTCTTGTGATTGTTTGTGCTTTTCTGTGTTGAAGTATTTCTGTACACATTTTTTATTCTAGTTACTGCATTTCAATTTTTCGAGGAACAACATTGTCTGCCGCAGTACTGACCGATTCATTATTAAATATGCCAAGCCAGGAAGCTGTAGTAAATTTGGCATAAAGTGAATTGAATGTGTATAGCTATACAGTTGAACGCGGATAATCGAACACGGGTATATCGAATTATTGTCTATATCGAACTCATAAATTACCCCCTTGAAAATTCTGTGTAAAAGTATAGGAATTCGTACGTTTATATCGAACCGTATTTTTCCGAACATTGGGTATATCGAACGCCGCGCGAGCTGGAAGATGGTCTTCGGCGGTCGCTGCACCCCCGATTGAGGTTGAGGAGGATGTGGCGGAATGCGTGGGCATGGCGAAGACTGGCTCGCGCTAGTTCCCCCTACCGGAACGAATTTGTGCTTGCCCAGTCGGGCCCCGCTACCGGCAGCCGTAGCGTTAGCGGACAGAGCCCGGTATGCTAAATCTCTCTACGCACACAAGCCCGAACGCTCGGAAAATGTTACAGTGCGAGGTAGGGATGCCCCGACTGCGCACGTTCTTCTTTTTTTTTGCGGCTGCGTACGTTCCTCGGCTTGACGAAAAAGAGTTTTTTTTCTCTCTCTCTCTCTGGGTCTGTCTTCCCCCGATGTCGTCTCGGGAGGGGGAAGAGGGAACGAAGGCGCTAGCGGCTTCCTCCTTCTTTTGGCATTTTGCTGCTGTTGCTGTTGTTTGGCAAGTTTTCCCGCACCTTTCGGAGATCACTGTTTCTTTCGGAGATGACCATCGCGAGCGCTTTGTTGGAGTCCGTTCACAGGGCCTTGGAATTGTTACCTTCAAAGTTATTGTGGTACGTGCGCGCTGTTCTTCTTTTGCGTGCGTGTTGTGCATGGTGTGCGAAGGCGCAGCGTACTGCTAGAATTTCCTAGTTGTGCAGCCTCGAGAAGATCGAGACCAGCGTCTTTAATATTATTTCCTGGACGAAGAAGCAGGCTAAGAGTCAGCGATTTTTTTCACGGAAATAAAGCGTCCTGTTGCGTCGTGAGTGCGGAATTAGTTGTCATTCTTAAATGCGACGATCGGTAAGTGATCGTCCGCTATAGGTAAGGTCTCAGAGCCCATATTTATTATATCGAATTTTTCCATATATCGAACTAATTCGCGATCCCCTTGGAGTTCGATATATCCGTGTTCGACTGTATTCTTACTCTCCCGAAACCATATCAAAAACGTGGGGGCCCTATTTATTCACTTCACTGGCGCCTCGCGGACTTCGGCATTGCAGATGACGACGCGAAAGGACGTCGGAGAGCGCGTGCACCACATCGTCTCCCAGATAGGGTTGTTAGCTAAATACGCTTAATGGTCGAATTGGCTGTTTATGCTTCTGTATGTAGTTCCGGTATATTGGTCCCCGAGGGGAGCACAGTGTCTGGTCTATGTTCTAGCGATCTATTCTATACTGGTGCGGGGAAGCCACCATCACGCATGTGCGAACCGCCGCGCCGGTAGCAGTGGCAGGGCGAATTTGGCACGTGTGTGGCCTGCCGGCCTGTTTGGGCGGTGTGCTGTGCACGTTGCAGCCGGAGCAGCTGACGTGAGCCGAATTGTAGAAGAAGTGCGGAGCGTAGGACAGAAAGCGGGCGTTCCTGTCAGGGAGGGCCCGCTGGAGGCAGCCGGCTTGGGAAAATCACACGTACAACTGTGTGGGGTACCTACAAGCACTCTGTACCAGATACCCACAAAACGCATTATGTAATTTAAGACAAAAAGAATGTGACACCCGGAATTGCCATCAGGGGTGCACGCCAAAAATAAAATCTGTCCACTCCCTCCTTGAACCGCTTATCACATGACCACACACCACGCCTTCGTGACTAAATATGCACGGTCGGCAGTCCCCGACTCGTCGAGGATTCTCGCGGAATGCTTCGTGCCCGTGTGGCAACTCCGCTTCTGTTACTTTTGGCGCCCTATTCTCGATTTTGTTATTTATCTGCGAATGCGTGTTTTGTTGCATAAGCAAAATGTAAGCAAGAAGGGTTCGTACGTATAGCTCTGAAGGCGTGCAGTGCAATCATACCCTTAGTTTATCAATATGTCTATCAAGCTTCCATATATTGCGCATAAATGGCATCAAAACTCTTTGCGTGTATAATGAACATTAGGACGGCAGGCCAGGCTGGAGAGGGAAAAACATTTTTTAAGGTCAAATTTGCGTCAGCACCAAAAGGGGTCAAGTAACGTTGACCCCAAACCCAGCAAACGGCGCGTGGTAAGCTAAATAATATCAGATAATCTTTTTTGCCATATCTTTTTATTTCTCTCAATCACTTCTTGTCACTTAGATGAGCTCTCTACTTTAATGCAAGCTTTGTAGCGTTATTATTTCGTGGGCTTAACCGACGCCACACAGTGCACGGCGGTAATGATTCATTGTTTGTAGGGTTTATATAGCGTGCCGACGCAACGCAGGCGATGAGGGGTACCGTAGTGGACGGCTCCGGATTAATTTTGACGACCTGGGGATATTTAACGTGCGCCGAAATGTCGTACACACGGGGGTTCTTGCTTTTAGCCTTTATCAGAAAGTGGCCGCGATGGCCAGGAATCCAACCCGCGACCTCGGGCTTACCAGCGCAACGCCTTAGCCACTGAGCCACCGCGGCGGGTAACGACGGCAATGTAACAAGTACATAACCTAACCACAGAAAACAAAAAAGCGTTACCATCATTTGTATCACGCTATAAGGACAGCGTACAATACGCGAGCCCGTAGATGACGCCCATTCACTCATTCGTCAAGCCTCCCCCAATCAGCGCAGTAACAAATAGATCAGTTTCCTTTCTTATTTGTCGGTTAAATTTGATTATGTCGGTGGAGAGCTTAGTAGGAGGCCTGTGGAAAAAGGCATTGAGTCAGGTTCTCTGTAATAAAGAGGTTTGTGCTGCCTTTTAAGCTCTTTAATGCCAAACAAATAGCTGCTATGTTATTATTGAAAGTTAAAAATACTAGACGTTATTTTTACGCTCCGTGATCGCAGCCTTGTAAACCGCAAAAACTGATTTCTCTCGCTAGAAAATGCTCTTCTAGCCTTTAGTCACGCGACCCTGCGTCTGTAGTACTTTCGTCGAGATTTAGTGACGCCGAAGGTCCATGACTTATATGGCCTAATTTCGGGGTGACCGCAGCCGCCATTAACGAACTCTTCACTTATGGTCACTTACGCACGCTCAGGTTACAAACATGCGACGTATACGCTTTCGGCGAATAGCTTTCGGCGAACTCACCATTCTTCGGTCAATTAACAAAGTCTAAAAAAGCACTCTTCGTGGCTCGCTGTTACGACATTTGCTGCTGATGACGGATGTGATTCGTCAACCGGGCCGAATTTCCTGGCGTGTATGCGGTGTCTGCTGCACAGCCGATCGCCAGCAGCGGGAAACGTAAGGGTCAACAGCGCATTCAAAGAGCGCTCTTCGCCACGGAGCTCAACCATTTTAGGAACTTAAAGAAACCGCCGCTGCGGTTGCCCCTGATCCCAGCGGATCCGCTCCCGAAGCCCCGCCGTCTACGCATCTGGTGGATGTCCCTTATGTCACACATAAACGCGTGAAGTGCGGTCACGCGATACGCGGCGCTGACAGGATGTGGGTGCATTTCCTCCTTCGTGTGAACCCTCCAAAGTGAAGTAACAGATTCCATATGATTCCTTACCATTTTTTTCTCAAGTAGAGAACAAGGCTGCTTGACATCGCCACTTGTGAAGCCTACACTGTAATTTTTTTAAGGCTTAGCAAGCGTACGTGTCGGCGAATTTTCGCAGGCTTGTTCCAAGCGTGATGTGCTTACACGCTGAAAAATCACGCTTTCTAAGCGTTCTTCGCGGGATGTGTAACGCTTGCGAAGCGTGTGTTAAGGGTATTTTTCGCTCGCTTATTTTAATCGTGGTGAACCATCACACAGAGCGGTCACGCTTGCCATCCGTGACTGGCGACCTTGATAACACTTAGTGAAGGCGGAAAAGAGGATTTATTTTTACCCGATTCGCTAGTTGTTCATAAGACGCCCCTCTGCCCACCAGGAATCATTTAAAATAAAGCTGAAAGAAGACAATAGTTGCTGTGCCATATTTAGGGTCTGTGTAGCTTGGAGCACCCACCAAGCCAATAAATACGGCAGAGCAAACGTTATCTTCTTATAGCTTTCTTTTTATATTATTTCTGGTGGTCAGAGAAGCGACTTATACACAGCTGGAGAATGCTGCATCAGATAAATACGAACCCTCTTTTTGCCCTTCACTAAGCGTTAGGAAGGCCACCAGTCACGAATCGACAAGACTCGCATTGCGATTGCGTGGTTAATTCGTTGTTATACAGGGCCCTAATCTCAGTAGTGCAAGCTGAATAAGGGGGTTTAAGATTGCCTTTGAATTTCGGTTCTTATAAAGACTAAGCGCCATTGAAGGCGGTGGAAGACAAACGTTCATAAAGTATTTTGAAAAAGTTGAGCAATGTAATCCTATCAGTTAAGCTTGTGGTGCGTGCATTGTTTAAGCGTCATCACCTATACGTAGGTGAAGAAAAATAAGTCAAAACGTCTCTGAGGATTGCTCTGAAGGTGGAGGTTTTGAATCAAAGCTGCGAGACAACACAGAACAAGAAATGTAAACAAATTTGAAATTTGTCTGAAACTCTTTGTTCACAATAGCTTACGAGAATGCTTCTAGCGTCACTAAATAAAGGCTTTTAGAGTATCGGCACTCTTTTCTCACATTGTTATGTGCCGCCGGGATTTCCATTGGTCGGTCGGCACCACGTGATGTTTGTTTACATATGGGCGCAGCCATCTTGTTTTTGGGCGCCTCTCCTCTCTCTCTCTCCTCAGCTGCGCGGGCGCTAGAGCGGCCGGTCGCACTCTGCCCGTCACAACCGGCGGCGGTTTCATTCAGAGAGATGCTAACACTGCAAGCCAGAAACAAAATGGCCCCCAGACGCCTCCGGCTGAGCGAAGTGGCGGTACTCCTAAGCGTAGCTTATTTAGTGGCGCTAATTGCTTCCTCTCAGAGAAAACTGAGAAATAAAGCCCGGAACTCTAAAATGGGCTCCAGGGTAAGTCTTCATGCTGCTTGAAAGCAGCCCGTGAACGTAGCTATGGCATTAACTCAGAGGAAACGTAGTTACATCGACAAATCGCGTACCATTTGAGTGCCCATGAAATTTAGTCGATTCTATCACGTATAATTACTACCTGAAGGAATCGTAGAAGCTGCCCCAAGGTAGACGGATACGTAACATCCTCTATGTAATAACACGCAAACACAGCACCAAGGCTTTCTTCCAGGGACTTGTCTACTTGCATCTTCGCGATTTCTCTGCGTTCTGCAGCATACCAGCTGCTTGTGGTCGCCTCATACAGTGCACCGGCAACCGATGTCCACGGGTGAAACCTGGAAAAAAATAAAAAACGGCTTCGATATAATAGTTATACACGGTGTCTTTGCTGTCATGTGCCAAGACTTTTAAAGAGAGCAATGGCGTAACTAGAAGAAAACATAGTGCCTAATGTTTCTTAAAGTGGAGTTGCAGCCAGTAATTTTTTTCGTTAGTGATATTTAATTGGCTAATTGTAATTAATTGTTGCGCTCGAGAAGTGCTGTTCCAATCCCACAAGTGTCCATGAGGCACTTGAAGGTGCCCACGAGGGACATCTAACTGCAGTACTTTCCGTGATGTACTAATTGTGTACTAATTTGACTGATAAAGAAACCGTGCGAAACATGAAAAATACCACATGACTGCGGTCCAATCCTGATTAAAGCAACTGCTTCGCCTGTCACCCGCCCGAAGAGAGAGCGCATTAAATTGATAATGGCATGCCAAGGAAGAGCAGTAACACCAAGTTTCATGATGTGCACGTCGCCTATAAAGCACAAACAAGGTCGCGATAACTTGTTTCTTTCTCTCTCTAATTGCATTATAACTCACAGGAAGCCTGTTCGAGGGCACTGCTTTATGAGGTAGGCTGAAGCGAGGTCACGTGGTATTTTTCATATTTTGCGGGCTTTCTTGATCCGTCTGAATAAATTAGTAAGCAATAAGCGCGTCGCATAAAATGCCGCAGTCAGAAGTATCTAGTGGGCTCATACAAGTGCTTCATTGGCACGTTAATGAGTGCGACAGTACTTCTCAAGTTCTAAAATTAAATACAATTTTATAATGAATTTTTATTAACAAATAAATTACTGTTCGCTACTCCACTGTACTGGAAACAACATGCACTAGGGTTTCTTCGCATTAAGCCGTTCCTCTTTTTTAAATCTTGCTATATGACGGCCTGGACACCCTATAAAATGATCCATTCATGATCATGATGGTTGGATGTTTATGGCGCAAGGCCAACTGGGGCAAAGAGCGCCAAAACAATAGTCATATGAGGGGTGAAACCTTAAACACTAAGTATAGTCAGTGAAAACAAAAGTAAAATCACAAAACGAGAATGAGCATGGCTGGTGTATAGGGCCAGATTTCATTATGCGTGATAGGAAATGAGATTTAAAAACTTGACATCTGACAAATACTCAAACACACGTTTCACGGAAACAGTGGCATCATCACCTAGAAAAAACGATGGATGTAGGGCAATATGTTGTCTATAGAGTTCTCTGAAGTGTTTGTGTCGTGCTGTGTGAAGTGCCTTGCATGTGATTAGTATATGCGCTACGGATAGGGCCTCTCCGCACCTGCTGCACTGGGGTCTAGAATATCCCGTCAGCAGATACGAGTGCGTCGCATGGGTGTGCCCTATCCGCAGCCTACCCAAGGCGACTTCCGTGTGTCTGTTGTGTGAGTCAGCTGTGTACCGTCCCAAGTGTTGCTTTATTACGTGTAGTTTGTTGTCTCTCTGTTCGTCCCAGTGTGTTTGCCATGTTCTGCGCAGGTGTTGTCTTATGTGAGGCTTGAGGTCCGTGTAGGGTATCGTTGTAATGTCCACAGTGCTCCTGAGTGCAGCAGCAGCGGCCCTCTCATCTGCCAACTCGTTCCCAGCGATCCCTGCGTGTCCTGGGACCCAGCAGAGGACCAGCTCATGCTTTTGTGCATACACGGACATGATAGTGTTGAATACAAAATTAACTATGTTGTTTTGGGGGGGCTTGTGTGATGACAGAGCACGAACAACACTCAAAGAATCTGTATAGATGATGGAATTGGGAATTTGAGTTTCAAGAATGTGTCGTACAATCAGTAAAATTCCATACGCTTCTGCTGAAAAAATTGTTGTGTGCACGCTCATGGTTCTGGCTGCATTGAAATTTGGACCATGAGCAGCGCACGACACCATAGTGGAGGTTTTAGAAGCGTCACTATAAAATTCTGCACATGTGTATTTAAACTGCAAAGACAGAAAGTGTTGCAGTATTGCAGCTCGTGGTACCCGATTTTTGTCAAGTGTAATAAAAGAAAGGTCGCACGACACAGGGTGAACTTGCCAAGGCGGTAAACTGTTTGAAAAGGATGACCTGTGCACATCTAAAAACGAAGCACTGAGATCCGAGGCTCGCTCTTTCACTCTAAGTGAAAAGGGCAGAGGAACGGATGGGCGCTTTACAAAGAGCAGAGATGTTGATGTATCGTTAAAGACAGGATAAAAAGGATGATTGTTCAGCGATGAAATTTTAAAAGCATAAAGCAAGTCTATGTATGTTCGTTGGTTCTCAAGGCTCCACTTATAACACTCAACATGAAGACTCTCAGCAGGGCTAGTGCGAAAAGCACCCGACGAAATACGAAGGCCCAAGTGTACCACTGGGTCAATAATTCGCAAGGCTGTCTTAGTCGCCGACCCATACACCACACTGCCATAGTCCAAACGAGACCCAACCATAGCAGTATACAAGCGAAGCAAGAGTTCTTTGTCGGAACCATAGGATTGGTGGGAGAGAACCTTAAGTATATTCATTGTTTTGATACATTTATTTTCAAGTTCCTTGATGTGGGGAATAAATGTGAGTTTGTGATCAAACACCACACCTAAGAACTTGTGCACCTTGTTCACAGGAAGCGACACGCCATTAAGATGAATGTCTGGGTCTGGATGGACCCCACGCTTCCTGGAGAACACAACGCAGGAACTTTTTGCAGGATTCAATTTAAAACCATTCTTGTCTGCCCAGCCGGCAAGTTTCTTGACACCAAGCTGGACTTGACGTTCGCAGATTGACGTATTACATGATTTATAGGATATCTGGACGCCATCTACATACATGGAATAAGAGATTGTGGGTGGCAGTGCCTTACCAAGAGAGTTCATATTTACTATGAAGAGAGTGCAGCTTAACACACCACCTTGTGGCACGCCATTTTCTTGCACGTGAACCCTTGAGAGTGCACCACCGACTCTCACTCGAAACGTTCTTTCTGACCGGTAACTGACAAGAGTGTTTAACATGTTACCTGAGACACCGAATGACTTTAGGTCACTGAGGATCCCGTACCGCCAAGCGGTGTCGTAGGCCTTCTCGAGGTCGAAAAACACAGTTACACAATACTGTTTATGAACGAAGGCATCCTTTATATACGATTCAAGAGATACGAGTTGATCGTTCGTGGATCGCCCCGCCCTGAAGCCGGCCTGGCAGCTGTCGAGAATACCGTTGTACTCAGGAAAGTACACGAGCCTGCGATTTATCATCTTCTCGAGAAGCTTGCACAGGCAGCTCGTCAGGGCAATAGGACGGTAACTTGAGGGGGACGACGGGTCCTTTCCTCCTTCAGGAAAGCTACAACTATAGCCTCCTTCCAAGAGTTTGGAATGCGCCCCGAAAGCCATATCTTGTTATACAGGTGTAAGAGTGTTAGAAGAGTGTCTGCGTGCAGGTATTGTATCATTGTATATGTGATGTTGTCTGGGCCTGGAGCTGAGGGTTTACACGTGCTCAGAGCAGCCCTCAGCTCATGCAGTGAAAACTCTGAGTTATAAGAAGATGTTGACCTATTGTTATCTAGTATAGGCTTCTTTTCGGCCGTTTGTTTGTGTTTCATGAAAGTGTTCGTGTAGTGTGCTGAACTGGACACGGGTTGGAAGTGTTGTGCGAGTGTGTCAGCCTGGTCTTCGAGTGTGTCCCCTGTTGTGCTAACCAGAGGCAGGCTGTGTGTTTGTTGTCCTTTCAGTTTGCGTATTCTCGTCCATACTTTCCGTGTGTCTGTGTAGGAGTTTATGGATGTTATGAAGGAACGCCAACTCTCTCGTTTTGCCTCACGGCGAACGCGTTTTCCTAACGCCTTGGCCCGTTTGAACAAAATGAGGTTACCTGACGTGGGGTACCGACGAAGGACACCCCACGCCTTGTTCTGGGCCTCTCGCGTCCGCCTACAGTACTCATTCCACCACGGCCTCCGCTGGTTGCGCAGGGCACCAGAGGCGTGGGGAATGGACTTTTCGGCGGCGTCGAGGATGTGCGCCGTGAGCAGTTGGGTAGCTTCTTCAACGTGTAGGTGTCCTATGGATGTGTGGTGTAGGTGGGATGTCTCTGTATATGTATTCCAGTTAGCTCTTGCTTCGTTAAACCTTTAATGGGAAGATTGACTGCTCGGGCCTGTACCTATATACGTTAATGAAGTGGGGAAATGGTCACTACCATATGGGTCCGTGCCCACACCCCACTCAAGACCTGGAAAGAGAATTGCAGAACCAATAGCCAGGTCAAGATGTGAGTATGTGTTGTGACTTATGTTATGGTATGTAGGCTGTTTATTGTTGAAAAGGCATGCTCCAGATGATGTAAGAAATTTCTCTATCAGGCGCCCTCGGGCATCCGTTCTGGAAGAGCCCCAAAGAGAGTTGTGAGCATTAAGGTCGCCTGTAAGGATGTATGGTTCGGGCAGCTGGTCAACCAGCGCCTCGAAGTCGGAGCTCGTAAGTGCAACATCAGGAGTAATGTATATGGAGCATACCGATATCAACCTATTAAATATTATTGTGCGAACGGCTACAGCCTCAAGGATGGTGTTCAAGGTGACAGGGTGGCATGCTAAGGATTTGCGGGCGATTATGGCCACACCGCCAGAAGAGTGTGTGCAGCCATCCCTGTCTTTCCCGTATACCATGTAACTATTCAAGAAGTTTGTGTGTTTGGAATTCAGATGTGTTTCCTGGACACACATTAAACTTGGCTGATTGGCATGCAGAATCTCATACACGTCGTCAAGATTATTTAGAAGGCCTCTGCAGTTCCATTGAACGATATTTTCTCTTCCCATTATGATGTATTAGAGCTACTGGAGTGTGACTATTTATGTAGGGTCTTTCGGGGCTTGGACTCTTGGACGGGTTTTCTTTACCTCCTCTGGAGGTTTAGATGGATGGACCCGCTCCTTCCGCTGCAAAGGAGACAGGAAGGGTCCCACATCCACCTCATCATCTGATTTGGAAGGGGTACCTGGCGTACCGGACCCCCCGGACTTGGCACTCTTTGCGGTGCCCTTCGTTTTGGCCGCGACCGCCGAGGGCGTCAGGAGCGCCCCGGGTGGCACAGGCGGTGCGGCGCAGGTGGGAACTGCTGCGGTTTCCTCCGTCTCCATCTCCTCCGGGCCCTCGCGTGAGCTTTGGGCAGGTGGAGAGGACGAAAAAGAGGGTGCAGCATCCCCAACGGACGTGGATGCCACCACAGCCGCTGCTGGCCCAGCGAGCGGTTCGGAGGCGGGTTGGGCTACCTGAGGCAACCGAGAGGGGGGCAGAGGCGGGACCAAGTCCGACTCGCGGTACTGGGTCCCCGCCGAAACAAGACGCCGCTCCGCCCCCCGGCGAGCTGCGTCGGCGTACCTTCCCGGAGGAAAAGAGGCGAACCTCTTTCGCGCCTCAGGGAAGGAGATGTTCTCGGTTACTTTCACGTGGATTATCTTCTTCTCCTGTTGAAACTTCTCACAGCTGCGGGACCATGCCGCATGCGGCCCCTGACAGTTTGCGCAGGTGAAGGTGGTCGAGTCACAGTTTTAAGTGGGGTGGTCGTGTGTGGCGCATTTTGCGCAGGTCTGTTTGCCGCGGCAAGAAGTCGTAGCGTGCCCGAACCGCTGGCACTTGTAGCAGCGGCGCGGGTTAGGTATGTACGGACGTACACCACACCCAATGAAACCAGCATTGATGTGTTCAGGAAGTTTTGAACTGCTGAATGTTAAGATTACGTGCTTTGTTGGTATTTCTACATTGTCGCGACGGATGGTGATTCTCCTGACAGCTGTTACGTCCTGATCCTTCAGGCCTTCCAGAAGGTCGGTCTCTGTTTCACTTAGCAGATCTGTCTGAGATATCACCCCCTGCGAGCTGTTGAGGCTGCGGTGGGGTGTGACAGTGATGTCCAGATCTGCCATGCGGGTTTGGGTCAGGAGATTTGTGGCTTGCTGCTGCGTCTTGACTTCAACCAACACTTCGCCTGTTCGTAGTTTTTTTGCCTCGAAAGATTTCCCAATGATTCCTTCAAGGAACTTGGAGACGACGAATACATATTGGGAGGAGACGGGTTTGGATTTGTCTATTGATTTAAGGACCAAAAAACGGGGATAGTTGTCATGTTTGGGAACGTTGATAGTTGGTAGGGCTGGAAAGGAAACTTCGGTGCGGCCCCTTTTCGGGGGCCGATCACGTCTGGGGGGGGGGTTTCGAAAATGCCATATGATACATTGGAAAGCAGGGAGACGGTGGTACTTTCTTCTTTGACCTTACGCTGGTAGCCAAAGAGGTCCCGGAGCTCCCTGCCTGGTGAACAGACAGGGAGCCCATCCGCCGGAGCTTGACCTGGGCTCCGACGGCCACCGTTCGTGGTTTCTAACCCTCCACCTATAAACACATCGCCACGGTTGGATCCAGCTTATGTTTGGGGGCTCGGGGTCCGCGGTATCGCCAGTACCATCACCAAGATTGCTCAAGGTGCCCCGTGCGGGGAAAATGATCCATTCAAACTGTTATAGAACACACAAACTGCTGACGTGATGTGCAGCATAAACGAGCTCGTTTCTGTAGAATGGGAAGCGATTTTGTAGAATGGGACGCGATACAATATCAACGTCATTTTCTGGTGCTCCGCGGCGCACAGAGAGAGCAGGAGGCTCTTTTATCGGCGCTGTCGCGCCTCTTCGCCCTAGAACGGATACCGACAAGAACCGCGAGCGCGGCCGCGAAATTTACCGCGAGCGAGTCAAAGATTCCTAGCGAGAGAGAGAGAGAGAGAGTATAAACTTTATTGGGCCTGCAGACGGTGGGGCGCCCCTGACGGGGAGCCCTGGTGCCGCGACGCGGCCGTGACGTCCTAGCGCAAGACACCGAGACCGGCGGAAACCGGACGGAGAACGAGAGAAACGACTGACGGACAGTACGATCAGAAACGCACTCCTTCCTTCCTTCTTGTCATCGTTCCCGGTAGACCGCGTGACCCATGTCAAACAGAAGCTCCAAACAGAACTAGGCCTGCAGCACTAATGCGGCGTACAGAGGCCGACAGGAAGACCTACACAATAAACTTAAAATACCTCTAATCCGAAAATAGGTTTAAAACACGCCATGGGCAAAGACAACAGTAAATATTTCGCTTAACTGGACGTTCCAAGTGACAGCTTACTGCCCACTGTAAGAACGCCACCCTGCAAGAAAACTTGAGTTTGCCGTGTCGAGTGAGAGTTCTAGGCAATCTACACTCGGTGTTCTCGCACCTATGGCGTGGCACACCACGCAGGCCAATCGATGTCAACTTCCTCATCAGGTGGTTCCTTCTTTGCCATTTTTTACTGCAAGAAGGCGGGTAGTTCGCACAGTACACATTTTAATGGGAGGCAGACACGACGCACAAAGCTCCTGCTTCCTCCGATACCTCCTACGGGTGTAACTCCGTTTTACCGCCAAAATCACTCACGCGAGCGCCCCTTTTCAATGCCTTCGCATTAATAAAAGAAAAAAAGGAACAAAAGAAACGTGAGTCACAGCCGCATGCAGCAACACGTTGCATGGCACCATTGGAGATACGTATCCCGGTATGTATGTGCGTGATGGAAAGAGGCGCGATCGCGGGCACGGGGTTTTCTTACGCGTGGTTTTTCCGGTTTAAACGCATACAGTCCTCCATCACGCGTAAAAAAGCAAGTGTGGGTGTTCCCGAGTGATTGTAGCTTTCATTTCGCACAGCATCACAGCATTGAACTTTGCTCCGATAAAAAATATAAGTACGAATCTGTTCTGTCTAAAGGTATGACATGGAGGATAAATAGACACATGCCGGAACGTTCTTTTGCCGTCCCACGTGTTTAGACTTCATAGGTGCTCAACTCCCCCCTCCCCCCAATCAACTCTTCCGGTCTTCAAAAGCCCGGACCGACGGCGGATCCGGGTGCTCCTGCAGAATGACGGAGAAAGTGGTTTTGTGGACCATGGTGCTGTATGTGACTTCGTATTTCTTTACTTACTACGGTTGCAGTATAAACGTGCGTTAGAGGTACGCGGTGGGTTTGGTTAGTGATTTGGAGTGTGTTGACGGTGCATGTACAACCATAGCGCTGACGGGCCGATTTTTTCCCCCCGAGCAGCCAGCGCCCGTTTTTACGTTGGGCTGCCCACCAGAGCAGGACCAAATGTTTTGTGTCGACACTCGGGCCTAGCCCGGCCCCGGAATTATTCTACGTTATGCGCCAGGCCTGGTACGCCACCCCTTTACCTTACGCCCGAGGTCGGCCCGACCCTGGCTCGCAACCAGCCAGAAATAATCTCGATAACGAAAATATAATTGAGCGAAAAGCCTTGCTACTTAATGTGCGAAACTGTACGTTACTGGGAACACAAACATACTTCGCATGCACAAGGCAACCCGGGGTTCTAGAAACGGGAGTGGAGAGGGGGCTTCGGACCCCTCATGGTCATCTAGCGGTTAGACAATTAATGGTTAAAAAAAACAAACGCTGGCTGTTGTGGTCCGCAGCTCGAGGCTCAAGACGATTGGGATAGTTTGCAAGAGCACATGTCCCGCCTGCCAAGCCTCTTCGTTATTTAATTTCCCTGCAACAGACACCTTGCTATGATTACAATGTTTCTGTTCTGTGTGGGAAGTAAATGATTTCCTTTAAATTACTTCGCGTTAATTTATTGACGATGTCGATTATATAACACGTGAAGTTGCTTGCAAGCGAATTGAGAGTGGCACGCAGAGAGCACGATCGCCATTCCCCTACAAACAAATATTAGCTCCAATTTCTTCATTAAGTAAAATCTTTGCAGTGGATGAAAAACTGTTGAATAAAGCTTAGATTTATTTAGATTAAGATTCAGTTATATTCTTTGACAACAATGACAACGTACCATCACATATTAAAAACGATAATAATAATACCAAGCCATTGTCCCCAGCTACGCCACTTTTATAGCACCCTCCATAAACCGCACTTGCGCGAACCTCTGCACCTTTCATCCCCAGATAAAACGCATCAGGGCCTATTAGACGTCCTCGGGACGCACAGTCACGTAGTGCTAGAAATCTACGGGGTGTTGGGGTGAAATTTCAGATACACCGTTCCCGCCTCCGGAATACAAACTTCCTCCGCCGTCTCGAGCAGCTACGGCAAATCAGCGCACGCATGTGCAGGAACAAAATACTGGAACTTTACCATCGCCACCTGTGTTTTTCCAATCCGAACCCATCAGCCCCGAGAGCCCAACCAACCCCTATTTGCTACTCCGGCCAGACCCTAACAATTGCTATCCCTCCCATTGTTTAGTTACGTCACCAGTTAAGCTTGGGGGGACGTCTGGTCCAAAGAGGCAACGTATTCAAACGTGTTGACGTGCACCCTAGATGAACTTCTGGGGCCCGCACAGTGTCCAATCTTGTGTTTCCTCTTTCCGCTTTACCTAACCGTTTTTTTTTCTTGCTCTCCTGACACCAAAATGTGCTAGTCCCCGACAGGGTGTCTGAATTCAAAATAAAGGCATTTTACTAACACCGGAGAGTTTGTTGCCGGGCTAGTTGGTGCATATTAGGTTTAGAGGAAACCAGGTGAACTAGTTTTTGTTAACATTTTGTCCTTTGCTTCTATGTTCAGCTGGTTTCTTATAATTTTACTAACACCACAACCATCCATGGCAGGTAACATTAGCCAGAGCGAAGCTGCTTCCGTGGTTTCGAACATCGGTTGCCATGCCAACCACGCACCGGCACTCTCGAATTCACGTGACCGGCAAACTAGCCCCATTGAACCATTGAATTTCTATGGGTTGAACTAGTGTCACTGGTTGAACACAGTAAAAATTGCGACCCCACCAAAGTAGAAAAATTACATCTATCTGCCCACCTATCTGCCCACCTAAAAATTACATCTATCTGTCTGGAAAATTACATCTATCTGCCCACCCTCATTGAGTGTCGAAGCGAAAAAAATGAAAAAGTGAACCTAACTGAGTGCTGCTTCTAAAACACTTCCCAAAACCATGTAGCAAGAGAGAATGAAAACTTCTTCTCTTTGTTGTGGTACTCTGTTGTGGCGCATACCAACATAAGTGTGGGAAAGGACAGGCACAACTATTTACACAACACACACAATTTACACACAATTTACACAACTACCAACAGGAAAGCTCAAAGTTCAGGACGGTGTGGGCTGTTTGACAATGACACGTTTATTAAGCAGGTCACATCAGTCACGCAGAATACGGTTCAGAGGGAAGCTGTGGTGTGGGCCAATCTAGATTTTTACGTGGTTGTCGCATTTAAACAAAGAAATAAATAAACAAGAGATGCCTGCACGGGGAAGCAGAAAATTTTCATTGGAAGTAGCACGCGGAAAGAGAGGAAAGTACGTTATCGCCGTGCACTAGTGATTTGTAAGTGCGTTCAGACTTCTGTGTGTAAAGCCCATAAGAGGCGCTCACAGAGCTCGGGAATTTTATGCAGTATTTCTTCTCGCGTTTGCCGGTACATTCTTGTTATACCACAAACCTTTCGATTGATTTACAGCTATCGATTTGCATTACGTTTTTATTCCTCAATTGAGGTTTGTACAATCAGGTAAAGAATTAACGGCGTATTAGATCTCGCTTAATCTGAACTTGCATCTACATTGACGCAGTGATGGTCACAGGAGCCTCCGTGCAACAGGACAATTGGCGCCCTGAACTGGACCGGTATGGGGGCACAGGTTTTTAGGCAGCGAACGTTGGGAGTGAACGAAATCAATAACTTTATTTGTTAAAGAATTTTGTTTGAATTGAAATCGTAAATATTGTGTACGCCGTGAAGTTGAACGTTGTGAGTACAGAGCGGAGCACCAGGTTAAAAGCACCGCTTACGGGAGCGCTGAAGAACAATGAGGTTATCAAATCGCACTTTGCGCCGTTACGATGCCGTTGGCTGAGTACAGCAGAGATTAGCCATTTCAAATCATTTAGAGTGGTATGGGGTATGCAATAAATGTACTGAAGAAAATGTTGAAGTAATTCTTCCGACACTTCAATTATAACGGGAGAGAGCGGTTCCCTGGTCTGAATTTGAGAAAGTAAACATCGGCTCCAATGCACGCTGTGAAGGTGGTTGGAAAGCAAAACATTTACCTACACCCTCAATAATTGCCCGCCCGACGTCACTTGCATTTACCCACACGGCTCTACAAAAAGTGAAACCCGTGATTCTGCCAGCCTTTACCTCAAACTCGTGGGGGCGGCGTTCCTAGCACTGCAGAGTCGGCAACGGCCGGGACAAAGCGGTGGATGCCGCCGCTGTAGCACTGCGGTTCGTCAGCAGAAAAAAAGTGGTGGGGAGCGCCTTTCAAAGGGCCAGAAAGCGGAACCTAGCCATCGCGCGACCCAAGCGCAGACACCGAAACAATTTGGCATGTGGGCTTAGTGATTCCATATACACCGATTTAAACAAGTTAGTTTAGTATGTTTGAATATGTCGAGAAAGAACGTTTATATTCGCTATTTATCAGAACCAGTTGCTCCTTTTTGCTTTTGTAAAACCTCTTAAAACAACCGAATCGGTAGTCACCAATTTAGATAACGGAGCCCCATTTGTTGCGATCACAGCACAAAATGTAGCCCTTCTTCAAAAGCCAGATGTCCATATTTTCTCTATATTTCATTTTCTCTCCCTGTAAACCAATTATGTTTATTTGCAATACGACAATTAAATTCCCTCGAGTCTGGGTTAACTTGGATTTGGTGTTGAACAAGTTAATCAAGCCGTGAAAAGGACGCTAGCAATGAACACGAAGCTGTGCCAAAACAGGCCCAAAACAGACGTCCCTACAGCAGACCACAAAGCCGTCTCGCCGACGCGCTCGCCGGTAGGAGCAGCTCGCAGGGAACGCCTGGTAAACATTGGCCGCGCCTCCTACACTCTTCTGCTCGAGTCAAAACCGCCCTTCTCCCACCAAGCCGCTCTGGGAGTTCCTTGTCCCGCATGCCACGAGGGAACCACTGGCTGGCAGAGGTAGAAAGCTTTGGTTTAAAATGATTCCGACGTAGTAAATTTTCCTCTATGCAGAATGTCGACTAATAAAGGAAAGTTACCGCCTTATTTGCTGATTAAGAGTGCCTCAGGGGATTGCTTAAACATGACGATGACAAAACAATCTTTGGCACTGTAGCTTGCGGATGATACAGATGCCCAACACCGCTAGAATTGAGCTCGCATGGATCCGAGCTCAGATTTACAAGTCTTTTCCGCATTGCGTCCAGTTGTTTACAAAATTGCACATTGATGCAATGTCAGTTATAACTATTTCTTCTATTTTGCGTCGAGATACCTAGAATGAACAATACACTGCTTCGTATTTTGAAGACCCTATTACATGCAGGGCATGTAGTAATATTTTACCTTACCCTCTATTCGATACAAAATCTATTACAATAGTAGGAATGGGTGCATTTTTTTAGAGTTTTTGCATGGTTCGTACTTCAAGAAGCCCTCTAAGAAAAACAAACGCAGCCTATCAACATCGTTAGCTGCGCCTCATTTCGGGGAAACAGTGATTGTTTAAGCTTCACTGTTCTGTGACTATCGGCTTGATGCTTCGGCGGGGCACCATGCTTCAGTGCTCTTGTAATATGAGATTCGTAATGATGCTTTTGCCATTGCCTTACTATGGGCCATGTTAAGCGGAAATTCCCTGCCCGATTTCTGCTTGTTTTCCAACACTCTGCATTGTACAAGGAATGACCTTAACGGACACAGTTCTTCTATGCCTCTTGGTGTATTTTACTTACATAATCAGCGATTTACACCCCTCTTCAATGCAAGAAAAAAATGAAGCGACACTGCGTTGCCAGCTTGAGGCTGCTGTTAAAATGAGACTGCCTACTACTGAGGCATGTTTAGTGTAACCTAAAAGCTTCGACTTTTGTTTACTAGACCAATCGGGTTGCTAATAAATGTGCACGTTATATCCAGCTCCCTGAAACGATCGGCAAACCAGTGTAGGCGTCGTATTTTGCAGCTTACAGATTTCAGTCATATTCAGCAGTGCATACTCCATGTAGTAAAAAAGGATGCAATTGTTGATCCAGCGTTTATATTCATCCTTGCAGTCATAGGTATATACCTTTCCAGATAAGGAGCTGCTGCCGCCGAACTGTAACTGGCATTTTGATAGTTTATTTTTGAAAGTTGTGTTTAGGTACAACATGTTGAACCATAAAAATTTGTGTTCAAATTTTTGTTCCACATTCCGTCTTGCATAAAACTGCCGGTGAGGGGGGGAAAGGTAGTTCAATGTGTATATAAACGTATGTTCGAATAGCGACTGTAATTAAAGCATCCTTGAACAGGAGATTTTAAACGTCTTCATCGTCTTCATTATAAAAATTGCATGATGTCGTTTCGCAGAGCCACAAAAACACAACAGAAATTCGTCGACTTGTGGCCCAGCGCTACAAATATCGGGTGTTGTGTAGCTGCCCAAAAAATTTCTATAAGGAAATCGATCCCTTTGGAGCGATTGGAGAATGCAGGCAAATTTAACTTCGCCCTCTCTAATATTGTCATTGTTGACTTCCAGGCCAAAACGTTTTCACGCAAAGTTCATCTTAAACGAGAACTTTCGTGTTCCTGCGCCTTTTTCCCCTATTTTGCTAAAATATATTGTTGCAAGGCGCAGACACTTTTTCACCAAATTGTCCCATGTAGGCAAGTTTACAAGCTATTGTAAATTGTATAGATGAAGAATTTACTCTAAATTCCACAAAAAAACAATAACAAGAAACTCCTGCTAAATTGCTTCAAAATAAATAAAATGTATTTGCAGATTAGTTTGTTTTCATGCATTTGCAGATTAGTTTGATTTTATAAAACGTCAACTTGCATTGAGAGTTTTATTATACAATCATGTGCTGCGCAGAAACGTACAATACCTTCTGTTGCAAAAACAGCGACCAACGCTTTGTTTTGTGTAAACTTTTATTTTTTCGTCTTGTTTTAGGCTACAAGTACTTTGTTATTTTAAGGTTTTTTAAGCGTTTACTTCTATTATGGTCGGCTCCCCCCAAAAAATCATAATAGTATCCGAACATGTAATATGTCGAAGGTTTCCCTCGTGAACCCCCCTTTTCCAAACCGCAATGTAATCGCAAGTCGGCTACTGTTGCTTGGTATGGGGACCTCGACAGCTACACATATGCGTAAATCTTTAGGTTTACAGAAAGAGGCTCGCGTCAGGTCTCTAGTGTGCCACCTTTGAGTTCATCCTTTCTCAGATTTCGTGAGCCAAAGTGAAAAATTTCCGGTGTTTCTGAATCCGAAACAAAGTATGTTTGCTCTTCATTGAGATATTTCTAACAGATATTTGAAATATTTCTCCGAATATTTCTAGAAGGACTTTGGTATTTTATGAACCAATATAATAGCACGCTCCTCTCCGAAGCATGAGCAGTACAAAAAATTGGCCGCGTATCTGCTCCTTTCGTTGCAAATGTCATCAAAAGACAATAGTCTTTATCGGCTTTTGCGAAGTAAATGCCTCCCTTCGTTTTCCCGCTCACCTCTCATGTTGTTCCTCTTGCGTGGCGCTCCTCCCAAGGTAAAGACGCCAATGGTTTGCTTAAATTATTTTAAATTTCCCGCGTTCCACTGCTTCAAACCGGGTGTCTCGATGCGAACGCTGCCGTACGGCGAAGACGCGCGTTAATCGAGGCGCCCGAATTCAACGTTTATAGAACCGCGTTTCCCTACTCCACGTGCGTTGCAAGGAGAACGTGGAACCTATCTAGTGGAACCTTGCGTAACTGTTGCCGGTTGATTTCTTAAAATGGCGCCAGAAGCTATAGTGGCGCGGGTGATAGCAGGCGACGGCGGAGTGAATTCTTTTTCTGCAGTTGATGAAGTATTTAATTTCGCAAAAGTCAAGCATGTTTGATTTTGTTATAAAGGAACACTGCAAATATCACTTCTGTATTGATTTGTTTTCTCATATTTGCGTAATGTCTTGTTCTTCTCCAACAATGTTGACAAGTATGAACGTTACACCGGACATAGACGGGTAGATTTAGCTGTGACTATATAAGACTATTGCGCAGGCATCGTTTTGCTTTGGCCGGGTGGCTGAATCGAGTCACAGACAGACAGACGGACAGACAGACAGACATACAGACATACAGACAGACCAAAATTTCTGGGTTTAAGTAGCCCAACAAAGACTATCGTCTTTAAAATATCCGCAGTATATGCAAAGCACGAATCACACAAGTTGTTTGTAAAATTCCTATACTCGGGGACAACTTTCTGTGCCAATGCAGTCAAGGCTACGGAGCCGGACCACGCCTTTTCACTGCGCACGTGGAAGTAGTTCAACAAAAATAATTGGCTAGCGGTAACCTCAGCAATTCAAGAATATTTAGTTCTTATCTTTTAGACTCGCAGTGATAATGCAGCTAAATTGCTAGCCAGAATATATGAAACAGAGAGCATTTTTTTTTTACATTTTCGGATATTTTTGGTTGCGGCGGTCGCCGCTGGCGTCGCAATGATTCCCTCCCCCCCCCCCCCCCCAAAAAAAAAAATAAAAACATGGCGTTCTTGTCGACGGCTTGCGGAAGCTCGCCACTTCATTCTCTGCGTAGGATTTGTAAGAAGCTTCGCTGTTTAAACAAACGAAGCGTGTGGTTTGCAAAGTGTACGCCCAAGTGAGACTGATGCAACCGGGATTCTCCGCTGTTTTCGCAATCGGTTCGGTTAGCCAGTTTTCCGGCGTAAGCGAGCGTGTGCGTAAGCATGTGGGCATGCTGCTCATTTAATATACCGCGACCGCGCTAGATAAGTAGGCCGCACATGCCGATGGTGCTGTCCAGTAGAACAGTTTACAGACCGGTGCATTCCGTCAAAACTGCAGCGCTTACAAACTTCACTTCTTTTCTGAACGATACAGAGTCCACAGTCGGTCTGAGTTTTTCAGTTCACGGCCGCGCGGGCGGTGTCCAGTCAAAGCGTTGGCCTATGTTTACAAACAAATGAAGCGTGTGGAAGGAGACGCCAATATGCCTGCATGCTCGGTGATCGTTGTTCAGCGCACTCAACTACGGAGCTTATGCGAATAAATGAACTGTATCAAATGCGTCTCGGTCACGCCGAAACTGAAACCGAAACCAGTTTATTGGGAACTACTTCATGCAGTAACACAGAGAAGTTAGCTTCCCCCTCCACTCCCTCCGTAACTTTCGCTCCATTGCCACAGAAAGTTGTCCCCGAGTATAGTAATTACATCCATAAAAGTTAGATGGTCTAGTTTTTCTCAACACGACTAACAATCGGGCGCCCGTTGCCATCTCCAGGACGTGCAACCTGGGGAGAGGCGGAGCATGCAGTGTATAGTGTTCTCTTGGCGCTTTGACGTTTTTGCCTGCGGAGATGAAACCGTAGGGGGTATACGCAAGCAGCCTTGACGTAAATGTCGCGTTTCATTGAATCTCTAAACGCTGTAGCGCGAGGCTTTGCGTAACGAATGTCCCGGTGTTTTCTTTCAGTAAGCGCTCGCTCCCAGCAGAAACATCCCTAGCGCGATGCATTGAAAAACGAGTGTCCCTTTGAGTTCTTTTATTACGCGATACTTTTAGTACACGTTACTTTCTAACAAGAGAAGTTGAAAAACGAGTGTCCTGGTGTTTTTGTACCCTACTACATAAAACGAAGACGCCAGTACACGGCGACTGCGGGCGCCCCTCAGGTGCCTAGCCCTTAAAAGTAAAATTAGAGCGGAAAGAGAAAACACACGTGCTAGACTTCTTTTTTCGCCCCTAGAATAGCACACAGCCATAGAAAAGCCAAACCGGTAAACCTGCGGCGGCATAAATGTTCAATTCGTATCAATAATTGGTTCCTTTCATGCCACCTCACTTCATATCTGCTCGCCAAAATCCGGCAACTGTCTGGCTGCAGGAGGTTTCTCCAAAACAGGTATGAATTACAATTCAAAGCAGAAACCATACGTCACCCAAAACTGTCTACTGTAATCAAGGGCGGCAGTGCCTTTACTGATCTGTAGAACAACTCGCAGCCTATGCACATTTGTCATTTCTTCCGTAGTTTTCAAATATTTAAAAGTCTCTGAATTTTTCATCACATAACGGTTTCATGTTTTGGATATTTGTTCCTTTAGGATTCGTATACATAGGAGACGCGGCCTAACTAGAAGCAAGAAATAAATGAACATTGTCAACATAGTGTTTACAAGTACACTAGAGGATTGCAGCCCGCTGCCTGTTTCAACGACGGGCAACAGTGTTCAAGTCTACGGGACATTCTTGACCATTCTAAGAGCACAAAGCCGCATACACGGGGGAAACGGCATCCTGGTCTCCCATTGTTGGCTTGTAATAATATGAAGGGTAGAGGAGAAAGGTATCTGCTTTTCGGTGTTGTTACAAGGCGCCTAACAGCACGAATCCGAGTACAAGTTCACCAATTTTTTTCACCTTGCTTCCTGTGCTTTAGGCATTTCCACTATTATGGAATGACAATTATGAGTTTCTTTAATATTCCAACGGCGTAAATAGAAAGATACAAAAGATACACGGTTACCTGATATAAAGGCATTCATACATACAGTTCATTTTGTAGTATTTCTTTTGCACCCTATTTGATGCAAATGCATTACGTCAGCAAAATGGGGTTTCTTTAAATACTTGTGTATGGTTAGTACGAAAAAAAACACTGAAAAAACGCAGCCGTTCAACGTACTGAGCAGCACCTGATTTCGGAAGAACCATCGTTGCTTTAAATTTGCTGTGGTGTGGCTGTCGGCTAGAGAACCATACGATTGCTTCGGCGAAGGGTCTGCACGGAGAACTGCAAATGATGGCATGGCTCGTAAAGGTCATGCTTCTAAATTCCCAGGGCCGGTGTGGAGCACATATTTGATGCCTGTTTTTTTCTTAAATCTCCAAGGATCAGCCGCGTAGTAGGAAATGACAGCGCGAAAGAAGCTGGTAATAAAAAAAATTATGAAGAAGGCGTGCTGCTTAAATGCAACGCCTCACCAATTACTGCGCATATACGCCCGTTGATATGCAATAGTCTCATCCTTTGGGCGTAGTTCTTTTAGGACCCTTGGTGTGATGTACCCAAATATTCAGCAGTTCTAGCCCTCTTCCATCTGAAGGAAATGAAACAACCTTAGTTCAGGGCATTGTGCTGCTGTTAAAATACGAATACTTATAATATTGAGCCTTTAGTTAATGGAACCCGAGTCCTTGAATGCTCTTCTAGTACAGAAGCTCCGTCGTTGTGCGATGGGGGAGTTTGTTATGTCAACGCAGCCACCGTAGGGCAACGCAGGGAACTACGGAGGGGGAGACGAGACATGCGCGATGTGTACATCAATCTAGGCTCCTCCGAAATCCGGTGCCATCGCCCGGTTGTTTTCGCTGTTTCAAGTACTTAGGCGAAGTGCATTTTTGGTAATGTGTTAGCGACACTGGTGGAAACTCAAGAACTCTAATACAGCGATGGAGTGCGAAATAATTATGAGGTCCTATATTTCTATCTACAGACAACAACATTTTGTTACGATTGAAGCCATACCAATTAGGAAATGCACACAATTTACATGAAAACTGAGAGATCAGGTAATGCACTCGGCTAAGCATGTTGTCGCGAACCATTCATTGGGTTTGTTTATTTATGTTTTGTTTTTTTGCCCGGGTGCGCCGGTCGGTGTTATCTGTGTGCGAAGAGGAGCGCGTTTTATATTCTTTATTTCTATGCCGCACGTGTTATCTCTTTTTCTTTTGATATGGAGAGCGTTTCCAAGGAACGCCAACAGCCTAGAATAATCTTCCTGGATCTACAATGTTCTTGATGTAACTAGACGGTTCTAGAAACACTAGCGGCGAAAGATAAAAGCGTGCAGAGCAGAGGCCGTGGTATTAGATTCATCGACGCCCGCCTACGCACGTCACTTTGTTGACCGCTCCTTCACCGCCTGTCTATTCTTTGAATTGTTGGGGGAGCACAACTTCTCTCCAATAAACTTGTTTTCCTTGAAGACAACTGCGCCGTCTTTGGCTTCGTGACATCTGGTAGGTGCGGGATACATGCACCCTAAGCCCTCGTTAAGCCAATAAGCAAGCGAACTCATGTCAGCCGCCGACAGCAAGGTCTTCACCCAGAATTCGGAATCCTCCCGGACAAAGTGAAGAAAAAATACTTCGGGAAAGCCACAATGATCAACGGAGGCACAGTAGTGACCAGCGCTACCAATCCGGCCCTCCTCCTTCGGCAACACTGGGAACCCCTACTATTCCATGGGTCTCCTGTAGATCTCGAAGACTAGTTGGAGCAAGTCGAACGGGTTAGGCCGTTTAACCTACAGGACTACGCGGAGACACTGAGGCAAGTGTTCTTCTACCTTGAAGATTCAGCACGGATCTGGTTTGAATACCAGGAGATCTCCCTGTAATCTTGGAACGATTTAATGAAGCAATTTTTAAGGCTGTTCACCATGGTTGTGCGAAAAAAGCGGGCTGAGGTATTTCTCCAAACGCGGACACAACAAGCTTAACGAAGGAGTTTTTATATTTGCCGAAGAAATAAGGAGTCTTTTCAGGCGTGCTGACGCTTGCATGGCGGAATAAAAAAGTTGCGCTTCTTAATGCGCGGTGTGAGGAAAGAACTGGTTGCTGGACTTCTCCGCAAACCACCCAAAATCGTCACCGAATTTGTGACCGAAGCCAGCACAATTGAGAAGGCCTTAGAGATGCGTGCTAAGCAGTATGACCGTCAATTTGTTGGCCCTGCTAAAGCGAATTACGTCGACAGCACCTGGATCCCGGCTGACAGCTTGCGCGAGACTATCCGCGCAGTAGTGAGGTAGAAGCTGCGGAAACTTCTCCAAACGTTGGTGCAGCACCAGGTCGCTTCCCTTACCGACGTTATGAGGGAAAAAGTGCAGCAAGCGTTGGATGGGAGGACCGTAGTGCATTGAAATTGCGCGGATGCCCCATGTGTGGCGCACTGCCCACTTGCGTCCTCTTTAAATCTACTGACACACTCACTCGCGAGATATTGGAAGCCTATGTAACTCGAAAAGAAAAAGACTCAGTTCCCCATCGATTGCATTGTCTGCAACAGAGATGGAACTACTCGACAGTTCATAGGCAGATGCATACGCAATGACAATTGTACATAGTTGCATTAGGATTGATTAACCCTTCCTTTCACGTCATCGAATGGTTTTTATGAGTTGTGTTTGTTATTAAAAACTCACTTGGTAGTATGCGCTTCATTTGTCTGTGTAATTCTTCGTCCTTGCCCAAGCTAGCCCAAGCAATGTTCCGAGTCAAAAACCAACTAGCCCTATTCCAAGCTCTTGTTAAAAAGTTTCCCATCCAGTCGTCGCCCGCGTCGACGCATTATGCAAACATCCCCCTCGCGAGGGGCACGATCAAATGCAGAGCATTTCCGCGGGGTGCGCGCCTTCAAGTCGTATGGATTACGTATTGGTTGTTGTTGTTGTTGTAATTGTTGTCTTCCAGCGTAGACATTGTCGATGAAGTCGATGGTGAAACGTGAAACGTGCCATGAACCCCCTGCCGCGGCTATGACGCAACGTGGAGCGGCTATGACGCAACACAATCCAACACAATCCACTTTAATCCAATCCAAATCCAAACCAATCCAATGCCCCTCGCGAGAGAGTGTTATAGCGCCGAAATCGCGCCACCACACGAACGCGTGATGTTGACGTCACGATCACGCCACAGATGTTAGCGAGCGGACAGCGCACGAACGACATATGTGGTTTAAGCGCGAACCGACCGCGGCGAGAGAGCGCGATGCGAGCGCCCCCACCTGTTCTTGCGCGCGAACCGAACGCGGCGAGAGAGGGTGCTGCGAGCGCAGAGAAGGCGAGGAGGACGCGGGGGAGAGGGCGCACCTGTGGCCGACGGTTGAATGAGTCAAGGATATAAGGCGCGTTCGTAACCTTCTACTCTGTGTCGGCTTTGTGGCACAGTGGTTAGAGTGACGTGCACCTTGCGCTCCGCCCGCAGAGTCGTGGGATCGAAACCTGGCGCCGGTAAGTATTATTTCTTTATATAGTGTAGGGGGAGTGATGCGGACCACGAGCGATGCGGACTACGGACGCCAACGCGGGTGAGTTACTGAAATGCTCTGCATTGAAAATGTAGGCCGTCTAACGCCGCCGCTCACCACGACGTAGCGGTGAAAGCCGATAAGTCGGCCGGTTGCGCCAACTCCCCCGAATGGCTTCAAAGAGCTTCGGCGCGTCGCTGTATTCCCTACTTGATTGCGTTTAATCGTCCTGCTGGCGTGAGTGTTGTGGAATTTTTAGACTTGACAATGAGTTCATCACGTCAGCTTGTCTAAGCATACTTGAAAAACTGATCTGAAGCCAAGTGATGTCAGTGATCAAGGAAATGTTGAACAATGTCTCAAACGTGATGCAAGCATACCGAGGTGTGCGCAGTACATTATAGAACATTTTAGTAAATCTGTTATTGACAATTGCTTGTGGCGATGAAGGTTGTGACGTCATTCCAATGTGGACACAACTGTTCCAAAGAAAGACCTGTAGCACAAGAAACTGCAACACAACCTTGTCGGCGCTCCTTTTTCCTATTCCTCCGTGTCGCCGCCGCGATCAAGGCTCAGTTTGCCTCACACGACACTTGCGTACAGTTCAAAGGTTCATTTGCTGCTCCATTCGCTTGGTTATGCGCTTTCTGTCGGTCAACAATAGTAGCCTCAGCTTGTCTTCCCTGATCTACGGTTGCGCGAGACTGGCGTGGTTACGCATCGAATCGAAGATAACGCGATTCGCCGCATTTCAGCTACAGATGTGTGTCTTCGCCAGTGTTGTTTAAAAATGACCTTGTCCAAGCAAATGGTCCGGCCGCAGAAGCGGCAGTCTGCCAGCACTCATAAACAACAAAATGGCACCGTTGATCACTTCCAGGCCTCAGAGACAGTACTCTAGCTTATCTAGTGACACTACCTTGTACAATGTTGGCGCCAGGGTGAGTTCGTGCATAATATTAACCAAGCTATATTAACCAAAAAGATGAACGAGGACAGTGAAACCCACGAGTGGTGTGTCTCGCTTGTGTCTCGCTAGACACGCAGCGCCTGTGTGTCCTCTTTTCGTGTCGTACTTGTGTGTTTGTTGTTTGAGCTTTGAATTTGACGATATCTTGGACTTCACGCAAACAGCTCGCCGTTAACGACACTACGTGCACCGCATGACAAAACAGAGGCGATGCCCGGCGCAGTTACCGTTCTAGGCGTGAACTCGTAGAGAACTCGGACTCCACGAGTGCCTCCATGTATCATTTGTGACTGCATGCGCCCATTCTTGCGTTTCTCCCTCTCCACCCGCGTCTGCCCCTTTCTCTCTGGAACTAACAAGAGCACAACTACCCTCCACCCACTCAACCCACAAACACACAAATAGCTGATGTTGGCTGACGTTGAAGGATCAATGACTGATTTAGGTATGTTTGGTTTTGCAGCAGAATAATTTGCTCTGTAATCCATAACGAACACTCCTCAGTCTTCAGTCATCACTACATACTGCCGCGAACTATGGCCTAGGATACGCACTTTGGTTCCAGCATGTGGCTGCGCCTACTTATATTATCCGGCTTCTCTAATCGGGCTTTAGCCAGGTTCAGACTGTTTCGCAACTGTCGTAATACCTTTAAGCAATTACGTCATTTGACGTGTCATTCAACCCAACAGCGTGAAATGCTGTTTTTGTACGACCATACCACACGATATGGCTGTTACATCGGTAGTCTGAACACAGCCTTGGTTTGCTTCTACTGTGGATGCCACCCCGGGTTATCACTTCACACCTACTGGGCTGCAATATTATGTTGTTGAAATCCTTTTTGAATAAGACGGTTCAGGAAACCGTGTTTCATTATTAATGGGCGCAAACGAATCCCGCAGCATTTCATACGCCGATGGTCAGCCGTGTATGTCACTTCGCTGACTGTTTTGTGACACGGGTTTTCGTGTAGTTTTTTACGAAATGAAAGTTCCCTATAATGCGCACCAGCCTATCGTAGCAATCACATTATTAAAGTTCACATTAGCTGCGTGCTGTGTTCTTTTTGTCTTTCTGGGAGTCGTAAAAGTTAGAGCCTATTCCCATAAGAATAAACACTATACAGTAAAAAATACCGCGGCATATTCCGCGGCGTGACAATTGGTTAAGAGCTCGGTAAATGCACCTAACGAATCGGGTAGCCGCAAAGGACATCCAAGCCGTGCTAACCACAGACAGGGAGCTCTTGACCCTGAGATGGGATCACTGCCAGACACTCTGAAAAAATAGTACGTCGAAAGCAGCATTATTCACAACGCAGAGTAAGTGACGCTTCGGGAAATCTCGTTATTCATTAGCAACTCCGAGTTTCCCCGGTATTCAGTTGAGCATTCCTGGACAACCGAAAAGAACGCCTGTATTGACCGGAGATGATCTGCGCGCTTAACTTCTGAAGCAGAGGTCTACGGTGCTTGGGAATAGAATAAACAAAACGTGAACGCAACTACTATTTTCGTTGTGGAAGCTCGTAACGAGCTGGAAAGGGCTAGTGTTTTTTTTCTGGAAGGCTGACGAAGTATATGCAGGAATCTGCAGCGATATCTGATGTACTTGGGAAGTAGTAAAAACGCTATTAAATATGCTCTAAACGATGGTTTCCTTGTTTGGGAGAACTGCCTTTTTGCTCTGGCTCTATAAAAAACTTCTACTGGTTATTGCCATAACAAAAGACACTTCAAATATAAAAAATTCGAAAGCAGAGCTATTGATCCTGTCGTCACAAAAGAAACCAGTAGTTACGTTGGTAACTAAAAACAATGAAGTTGCCCTCCCGGGACAAAATTTCAAAAGGTTTCGTGATTAATACCTGTGTGCAACCCTAAATAGGCAAATTTTTACACGTTAACATCGGAGATATATTTACCCATGTACTGGCTGCCAAAATTTGCCCACCCAACATTGAAATGAATAAAGCTTGCAGTTAGGAAGTTTCTGTTAGATGCACCTAACGCTTGTGCAAAGCAAAATTTTTAATATCAAGCTTCTAGGACGGGATACCGGATGTTATAGTGTTCGTGCGCGTGGTAAAGTGTGTCGACGGAGACTCAAGTTACGAGGACGAAAGGCATATCGCCACTTGCGACGAAGGTAAGAGTCCCGGTAAATGTGAGAACTAGTGGTGGATGTAGTGTGAACAAGCGCGCGGGGTGGCAAAGCTACCATGTCAGCATGTGGGCTATTTGAACGCCTTCACCGCCAAGGCAACACGCCATTACAAACAAGATTCGGGCACCAACCTTGCATGCTTATCACTTGAATAGGCATTTAGAGCGCATTTAGTTATCAATTTTGTCGGAATCAGTTATAATAATTAGTAATACAGCCAAAGTGGTTGTGTGCATGTCTCCACGTTTTTTTGGGGGGATTAGCGTCGTGAACTCCCAAAAGCAGTAAAGTTCAAGGACGCTTACCATAACGCATAGGACTTGAAAGTAGCGAAGCTGTATGCAACTTTAACTAACATCAAAAAGAATTTACTCAACGATTGAAGCCGCTTTGCATCTCTTTGGCTGCTGAAACGACCTTTACTCCATCAGTGTTGCTATTAGTGTGGGATTCATCTCTTACGTTTTTTGTTTTTTGTTTTTTTTTTTTTTGAAGTGATCATATTTGGCCATCATCTTGCCGGCGCGTACACTACGACCTGTCTACCTCGTTCCGAGCAATTGTTGCCCCGACTACAGCGAACGCTGGAGTCTTGTGGTTCCCAGCAAGTGGTGCCATGATTATGACAAACGCTGGAGTTATTTAGTAGCGCAATCTTAACCAATCTGTGGAATTTGTTATGCTGGGCTTGCCAAGCGTGCGCCTGGGACCGTGAGCGGTCTTCGCGACCCGCGCACACATGAGCGCTGGGCACTTACTTGACTTCATTTTACTGCCAGGAATTATTTGCTAGACACCTTCGCTCTCGAAACTTACTTGCGCCTTTCACCAAACTTTTGTGACACGTTTGACGTGTGCTAAACAGCACCGCAGAAGTTCCCCTTCGCAAGACGAAATAGCGGGGTAATTTTTTCTAGTGTAAGCACCCAAAATTTATTGAAGTTGAAGTTTATTCAGACAGGAGTAGCTTGGGGTACAGAGGCAAAAGGCAGATTTACTCTGCCTGACGACGGCCTACTGCCCCTGCGGTCGGCATTGCACAGTGTTGACGAGAGCAGCAAAAAAAAAGAAAGATAGAGAGAGGAAAAAAAAGATTTCCAAAAAAGAACAGCGTTATACAATGACTACAAAAGGCGATCATCAGCAATGGAGATGGGAAAAAAGAAAAAAGCAAAAAAAAAAGAAAAGAAAAAAGAACGAAAGAAGCCAGCAAAAGCAACGTTATACAATGTTCACAAGAAAACCGACAGAGAACATCAAATGTAACACAGAAGCAGAAAACTGATCACATAGCACATAAATTGACCTCATTTAAAAAAAGAAACAAGTGCAGACTTCTAGACAATTGAAGTACAAAAATGTTGTTTTATATTTCGTTTAAGTATGAGCAGTGAGGTAAATTGAAGAATTATGTCGAATATTACCGGGTTTGTATTAAGAAAATGGGGTATTATATAATCTAGTTTTTGTGCGCCGTAGCTAGTTCGAATAAATGGGGTCTTACGAGCCCCTGGTCGAAGATTGTAACGCGGGTTAACTGGAGTGTATGGATCAAGAAACAGCGCGTCTCTATTCATTTCACTGCGAATATGAACAGCAAGCTTAAGCTCGAACAATTGAGTTACTTTAAGCAAGTTGTGTTTTAAAAACAATGGCTTCGAGTGGTGTGAGCTCGGCACATTCTCTATGCATCGAACTGCTTTTTTTTGTAAAATTAACAGCCTGTCTAAATTTGTTACGGTTGTGGTACCACAAACTAAAAGGCAATAATGAAGGTGTGACTGCACAAGAGCATGGTATAACTGACGCGTCAACGAGGTTGTAATCAAACACTTGATTTTGAATAACATGCCTATAGACCGGGACATACTTGCGTGAACTTTATTTACATGATATGTCCAATTTCAATTTTCATTGAAGAGTACACCTAAAAATTTGTATGTGGACATACGTTCAATTACGGTGTTACGAAATTCTAAGGATATACTGCAATTGTCAGGTTTATTCTTGGGCTTACAAACAACAAATTTGGTCGTATTAACGTTCAGTTGAAGATGATTTCAAATTAGCCAGCTTGACAATTCGCGAAGCCAAGTATTGACTGACGACTCAATCTCACGTAAACATCTTCCAGAGAAAAAAGCACTCGTATCGTCGGCATACAACGTAATGTTTGGAGTCGGAGGTATATGCACAATGTCATTTATGTAGAGCAGAAAAAACAATGGTCCCGAAATAGAGCCCTGCGGGGCCCCGCATAAAATTGGTCTCATCGACGATCGAAACCCATTAAGGCAAGTAAATTGTAAGCGACCCGACAAATAGCTGGTGATCAAATTTAATGCAACACCACGGATTCCATATAAGGGCAGTTTATGATACAATACATCGTGTCGAATTGAGTCAAAGGCTTTCCTAAAATTGCGCAACAACCGAACGGTGAACGAATTTTGCTCGAAATTGTTTGCGATTTTCTCTTTCATATTTAGGAGCGCCATTTCAGCTGATCTTTTTTCCGAAAGCCATACTGCTCGTCTACAATAGCATAAGTAGAATCAAGAAACTTAGTTAGCCTCGTTTTTATTAAATGTTCTAGAACTTTTGAAAAAAGCGGCAGGACGGATATTGGGCGATAATTATTAATATTGTCAAATGGGCCACTTTTATGCAGTATAGCCACACGTGCAATTTTCATTCCTTTTGGAAAAATGCCAGTGACCAATGCGCTGTTGCAAATATGCAATAAGGGGGAACTCAAAATATAGGCTACAGTTTTGACAGGTTCAGCTTTTATATCGTCATAACCAGGTGCGGTGCTTTTAGCTAGAGACTTCAGAAAAGAAGTTATTTCGACCTCTGTACTTGGGGTGAGGAAAATTGTGTTTGCAGTTCGAGGAAAAGTACTCTCGTCTAATCCTACAAACGAAGAATGTGTCTGCAATGGCGCACAAGAAGAAAGGAAATGTTGGTTGAATTTTTCAGCTAAGGCCTGATCACTATATTGTAGACCGTCAATCGTGAGTGTACTTGGAAGAGAGGTGTTGGTGACACCTATGATGTTCTTTGCCAACTCCAGATTTTCTGAGGATCATTAGATATGGAAGCAAATTTTAACTTGTAGTAACTTATTTTTGCTCTTCGTAGGTCTGAGATTAAGTTATTTCTTACGCGCTTTTACTGCGAAAATATTTTAGGGTCTTTTCGGCGAATGAATTTATCAAAAAGTTTATCTCTTGCTCTTATTCGGTTACAAAGTTCTTGAGTAACCCAAGGTTGAGTAACCCAAGGCAAAACAAAACCACGGACACTCTAAAAAATGTTCATAAACGGGAAATTTATGTTACACAACGTGAAATGTTCCCCCGATGCGTACGCATTCAAGCAACAATATATTTGCACATATACGCGTTCCAGCCTACACTCACAGTAACACAAAAGGGCATTTTCTTCTTCTCGCAAAGCAGTATATGTCTAACCCCCCCCCCCTCCCGTTTTCATTCCGGTGCCATCGATTTACTCGGCGCCGCTCCGGGGCTCCTCCACACCACCGCTGACACCTCTTTCACAACTATTTTCCCCATCGCCCCCAGCAATCCCCCTTTGCCAAGTTGCGCAGCCGGAGATAACGGCGTAGTGCAGTTACCAGATGTTTGCGAAAAATGGGCCCATCTCCCCGCGAGGGGGAGTCGAGTAAATGCCTCGCATAGGGGGTGGGTGTATTACGTTAACGTTTAGTGTTTGGGGTGTGTACACATGTACACCACGCAGCTATTACGCCGCTAGCACGCCGCTGAGTCGCCAACGCACGCTGCTGACGACATAGTTTGAATGAGTCAAGGATATAGGGCGCGTTCGTAGCCTTTGATTCTGTGTCGGTTTTGTGGCGCAGTGGGAAGAGCACCATGTACCTCGCGTTCCGTCCACAGGTAGTGAATGCGTTGTATCAGCAGCTTCTTGACGTAGTTTGAATGAGTCAAGGATATAGGGCGCGTTCGTAGCCTTTCATTCTGTGTCGGTTTTGTGGCTCAGTGGGTAGAGCCCCATGTACCTTGCGTTCCACCCGCAGGGTCGTGGGATCAAAACCAGGCGCCGGTAACTGTTATTTCTTTTTCTAGTGTAGATGGAGGCTGGTTGCTGCGGACGCCGACGCACAGGTGACATCGTGAGTTATACAAATGTTCTGCTTTAAAATAAACACAAGCACGAATGGGCGTAGAAAATTCACTGATGAATACTACGGTCTCTAATATGAAATTTGTGCGCAGTGCGAGCTCCAGTATTCTCGGTCACGGCACATTTCTGCTGCGTCTCAGGAAATGATCGCCAGATAAGTTAACGTAAGGCGGCGTGCGCTACTCTG
The DNA here is from genome assembly GCF_048455015.1 of Haemaphysalis longicornis. Taxonomy (NCBI): domain Eukaryota; kingdom Metazoa; phylum Arthropoda; class Arachnida; order Ixodida; family Ixodidae; genus Haemaphysalis; species Haemaphysalis longicornis. Next base: position 10,111,478 of record NW_027526276.1, on the reverse strand, counting down.
AAGCTACCTCGAAGTGCGCCGCCGTAGCCTGCGAGCGTGTTGCAAATCGTGTTTGAACCTCCCGCGCAAATGTCACGTCATTAGGATTGGCCCCGCACAAGGTAGCAGCGAGATTGTTGTTGCATATCGTGGCTGAACCTTTGGCGCAAACGTCACGTGGTTTGGATTAGCACGAGAATGGAAAAGCATCTGGGTAAAGTGTCAGGGGGTGGGCACTCCTTGGTGGGGACACATAAAACATGTGGGAGGAAAAGGCAGTGGCAGAGATCACGCCGTAGCCGCACGTGTCGTACTCCACTTCACCCTTCTCTAGACGCTCCTCTCCCTTTTCTTTCTTTCGTCGCTGCCGCGTTTGGTCACTCGATTACGCGGATATAAAGAAACGTCGTCCGCGCGAAGCTCAGGTAACAGCTGCTAAATGGCTCCCCTTAAAACAATCAGATCCCACCTTCCCCGTTTCCACTCAAATTCACCTCGCAAAGTAGCTGCGAATCCCTGCCTGTAGAAGAGAAACTTCCCTAGTTGCAACACCGGCTAGAGCGCATATTTACTTCCGTTTGGCAGTTCATGCGTGCACACTTTGGGGGTAGAAAGGGAAGGGGCTCCACGCACAGCTAGGCTTCAAGCCGCTGCCGATGAAATGCCGGTTGTGCTGGTGGGAGATTTAGATGTCGAAATTACATGGCCCTATCCGCTGTCCTCCTCAATCTAGTGGATCGGGTGTAGGTTTATGTGTTACATAGACATCTCATACACGCAGTAAGAGGCATACGAGGGGGAAGAATAATGGACAGCCACATGTTTGTACGCGAGAATTCAGCTCAAGGGCTTCCAGGTTTTAAATCATTATGGGACGGATGCATGCCGTTCGTTTGGAGGAAGAAGGGCAAGAATTAAAGCGTTGGCCCGACCACAAGCGGGAATGTGTGCAAAAGAAAAGGAACGCTCACCGACTAGCGCCGAATTTTTCCCGGATGAAAAGCAAATCGCCCGCTTGGAACGCCCGCGTGAGCCAATGTTACTTCTTCAGATGACTTTCACGGGATAATTTCGCCGGCGTCTGTCCCTTCTAAGTACGCGCGATTGACCGGTTGCTGGTTTATGCGTGCGAAGGTTTGTCGGGGAGAATAGAGGAAGGGAGACGGGAAGGGGTGCACTCGAAGCTATAGGTTTCATGCGCTAATTGGTGGGTGGCACGTGTGTTGTGCTGGTGCGAGGTTTAAACGCGAACGTTAAACAGCCAAATGGAACCTGTCCTGAGTCCGTAGTAGTAGAGTGAATTGGGTTTGTGCGTTAGGCTATGTTCACATTACGGACACAAAACCCGTATCTGAGGACGTAAAAAATGCCATCTTACGCAGTTCGGTTGGCTGAGATGTGATATGGATTGCTTCTTTAAAGTTATTTTTGACAGTTGCGGCAAAAGTCTGAGCCTGGCTTTACACAAAGAGTAAGATGCTTACTGCACGGGAGGGACACAGGCAGTTTCATGTTTATCTGCCAGAACAAGCTTGGATACGTGAGAGGTTCATCCAGCTAATTGGCTAGGAATGCTCCTTCGCAAATTATGATGAACGTGTCGGGTTTTGTGCACTCAGTGGATTGCGACGAGCTATGCATGTCATTCTACTTCACAGAGTGTGGACGGGCACTAATTTTTAATTATATCATAACTAGATTTTTCAAGTACAGAAAAACCGATTAAAAAAATTAGAGATTTTTTTTAATCAAAAATAAAATTTTATTAGTTAATGTGTTACGGTTCAGAAATAAAAATTTTGTTTCTTTTACTTTGAATATTGTGCTATGGACTGTAAACGAAATCCTACACATTAAATAAAATTATTTACGTACAAAATTTTTTATATTGTTTAACCCTTTTTTGATAAGTGTCTAATACACAAATGTCATTTTAAATATATTTGTCATATGTAACCCACAAACCATAGTTCTCAAGGGATGTTGGTGTGATATTGTAGTTCCGTGTTGTCGGCGTATCGCAAGCTGTGTCGCGCTGTCGCAGACTTGTAGCGCCCTTCATCCGCTTCTGATGGTCGAGACGTAGGAGGCGGCGTTTTCGAACTTGCCAACGGACGAACAGCAATAGCTCCTTGTTCTGTACAATACGACACACACCTGCCGCAGCAGAGCACAGGAGCAAGGACGGAGAACTTCTTCCGCTTTCGAACACAGACATAGTTTTACTTGAAATAAAGTCCCTTCCCCCCCCCCCCCCCAAGCACCAACTTGAATACATCGTCCGAACACCATGAGCGGGTATGATCAAGAAAAACATTGCGTTTGGCAACAAATAGTGTGCCTAACGCCCTATAGTGTGCGTTAGTGTGCCTAACGCAAAGAGGGCTGCCTGCCGACCTGACGCCGCTGTTTCACTACCAGGTGCGCGACCGTGGTTCAACTGCGACGGCCTAGATGACAACGACCAGGGAAACGACAGCACGGACTCACGCCCCAGTAACAGAAAACGTTGCAGCATGTTCCGCCGGCGCCCCTACAAAGCTCCAGCCAACCTGCACCCTTCAGAACTGCTTGTCCAAACTGTGAGACTGTTCACGTTTACCCAACTTGCCTTTCGTTAGAGCGGACTCGTGTTTCTGGAACAGCTTCGGTTTCGCTATTATAGTTAGCGATCCTGTATATTTTTTTTTCTATTCGACTTCCACCTCCGCGGGCTTGTTCTACACCTGACATCATTAAGTGTCCTGATTTTCAGTTTTGTTTTTCATGTTCCGTTGTCCAGTCTAATCATTCTCGGGTCCGTAACGCTGGTGATCGTTAGGAGCCTGTGCTCCATCACAGTGTCTTACTGAAGGTTGAGGCGCGTGTACAAGAGAAGGCTAAGTAGCAACTGAGGAGTGCGTAGACACAGTTCTTTTGTAAGGGGATTGGGAAAAGGTGGATGTTTGGATGGGCATATTTCGGATATATATAGGGCGTCGCAATTAATCCTGAACAAGATACATACTTCCTAGTTAGATCAGTAACGGTGAAGGGAAGGGTATCGCCACCTCGATTAGATATAGTAGGAGAAGATGGCGGTGTAGGTATAATGTACCGGGGAGACTGGAGGAGGCAAGTACCTTCGTTCGACTATTTTGAGGAGAGCACGCATTCCTGAAGATCGTGGGCTGCAGTGTGCCGTGGTTCATCCCGCAAGGCCATTGTGACTAGGGGTCCATGGGATAGTAACTTAGGACTACGCCGAGAGTTTCTAAAATTGCTTGAGGGCTAGAGCCGATGCCAGGTTTGCTGTGAAGGGCGAAACGCACCGTTTTATTCCTTGATGATGTTACTGTTGGGTTGGGTTTCGTGCGTTGTCTAAGCAAGGGCAGTACCAAGGGCAGCAACCGTGCCCGCCGAGGGTGGTTTAATAGCCTCGATTAGCATAGATGATGCAAAGCAAAATAGTTGTAGAGAGTCGAAGTTATGTCACCTGTTTGCGATTCACGTTCGCGTTGAAGGCAAAAGGAAAATGTTGATTTTGCAACTGCACTGTACCAGCCAATTTCAGCAATGCGTACTGGCTGTTCTAGAAGCAACGGTGCAGTATTATTCGAGGATTTCTTTTCTACAATGCACTTATAAAATCTCCATACCAAATTAGGAGCTGCTGTTTGAGATGTGTGGCTTATTTCATGTTCATTTTCGAAACTCGTCCTTCGGAACGCCATTTTTAGCAAGCGGTTAGCAAAACACGCTAAGAAACACTAGCTTTAACAATTAACACTTCATCTGCGTCGCATAAAAAGTGTTCAAGCGTAACTAATACAAGGAACAATGTGTACGCAACCGTGTGTTCGAATTAAGGTAATAATCAAAGCGTCCACAATAATGATGTTCGTGTCTTTTTTAATGACTAGCTAGTGCTGCGTAATATGCGTTTTGGAGAATCCAAACAACCAAAAACTTAGCTTCGTTTCCATAAAAACAAATCCAAGAATTTCTAGCGCACAGTAGCATTAGTGAACAAAAACAGAAAAATCACCTTTCTCTCTTAAATTCTAGGCAAGAAAAATTGCATTGAGAAAATTTAATAAAACGTTTCCATTTGGAACAATCATAGTTATACAACGTCCTCATACTCCTTCAGGGCAGTTTAATATCAAATTCCGTTTGGCGCGCTCTATTATTATTGACATTGTTAGCCAGCCTAATAATTCAGCTCTGCATATGCTTTTTTGAAGAACAAGGCCACGAAACGCCGCATCGCTGTATTTTCTTTAAAATAACTATTACGTTATGGTGCAGACGGAATTAGGCAAAGTTTCTTTTTCTCATCCGGCAGATTTCGAGGCATGAATAATAGGCAATAAAAATAGATTTTAATATCAGATGGAAAATGTAATTTACCGAACACCAATTCAGCAGTGAGTGGTCTACGGAGTGTGGCATAATGAAGACGATTGGAGCAGCTAATATTGATTGCTTGTGCTCACTGACAGGCCAGCATGTTTCCTAATATTAAGCTGTCACTCGATAGTTAGTGAAACCAAATAGTTCTGTCGGTAGGGTGAAATCAACGAAGACTGCTCCTATCGCTGCCATCATAGAACACTAAGTAACCAGCCAATGGTGTCATTGATTTATAATAATTTTAATCTTTGTTGATTTTGTAAATTTTAGTATTTATAAAAGTATTGACGGAACGTCGCAACTTTTTTAATTAAATATGTATAATTCACTTGAGTTGTTTATGTTTTATGATGTTTTGTTATTTTCTTTGTTGAAGTATTTGTAGTGCGCGTTTCTTAGTTTTTTTTTGCAATTCCGTCTTTGGAAGTATCCCATGTTGTGGTCTTATGAATATTCCTTTATTAATAAATTTTTCGAGAGTACGAGGCTAGGGTAAATATTGCGCAAAGTGAATTGAAAGTGTCTAGCAATATTCTTACTCACAAGAAACCATATCAGAAACGCGGTGGCCCTATTCTTCGTTACACTCGCGTCTCGCGGACTACGGCATTCAACGCGATGACGCGATAGGACGTCGTAAAGCGCGTGCACCACCTTGTCTCCCAGATAGGATTGTTAGCTAAGTACGCTTCATGGTCGAATTGGCTGTTTGTGCATCTGTATGTAGTTCCTGTATGTGTGTCCCCGAGGGGAGCTCAGTGTCTCGTCTATGTGCCAACTATATATTCTGTACTCGTGCGGGGAAGCCACCATCACGCATGTGGGAACCACCGCGGCGGTAGCAGCGGCAGGGCTAATTTGGCACGTGTATGGCCTCCTGGCCTGTTTTGGCGGTGTTCTCTGCACGTTGCAGCCGGAGCTGCTGACCTGGAGCGAATTGTAAAAGAATTACGGAGCGTACGACAGAAAGCGGGCGTTCCTATCAGGGCGGACCCACTGGAGGCAGCCGGCTTGTGAAAATCACACGTATAACTCTGTGGGGTACATATGGGCACAGGGTTACGATCGTTACCATCGGTTGTATTGCGTTACCATCGGTTGTATTGCGCTATAAGGACAGCGTACGCTACGCGAGCGTGTAGATGCCGCCCATTCATTCATTCGTCAAGCCTACCCCAATCAGCGCAATAACAAATAAAACAGTTTTCTTTGTTATTTGTCTCTTAAATTCGAATATGTGGGTAGAGAGCATAGTAGGAGGCCTGTGGAAAAGGCATTAAGTCAGGTGCTTTGTCATAAAGAGGTTTGTGCTGCTTTTTAGGCTCCTTTAATGCCAAACAAATAGCTGCTATGTTATTATTTAAAGTTAAAAAAATACAAGACGTTATTTTTACGCTCCCTTATGGCTGCCTTGTAAACCGCAAAACTACGATTTCTCTTACTAGAAAATGCTTTTTAATTTTTCGCCATGCGACCCTGCTTCTGTAGTATTTTCGTGAGGATTTAGCAGTGCCGAAGGTCCATGACATTGATGGCCTAAATTCGGTGTGGCAGCAGCCGCCATTTACGAACTCTTAACACAAGGTCACTTACGCAGGCTCAAGTTACAAACGTGCGAAGTATACGCTACTGGCAACAGTTTTTATTACGTGAAGTCTGCTAACCCAATCATTGACAAGGCGTGAAGTACAAGCCATTATGTTGTTGAATAGCAAATACAGGCTCGAGCTACCATGTCTACCACAATTCCGATAATTTGTTTTTCAATGAGCCCTGCAATTGTGCGCTTTAAGTAGAGTGAAATCAGGCAAATTTTATCACTGATCAAGTAAACATCACGAAACGTCCAAATGACGAATGCACACCAGCCGCTTTGTCAGCTGTAAGATCGGGAGAAAAAACACGAAGGCAATAAGAGAAAGCTTTCGGCGAACTCATCATTCACGGTTAATTAACAAAGTCAAGAATAGCGTCCTTGGTGCCTCGCTGTTACGACATTTGCTGCTGATGACAGCTGTGGTTCGTCAGCCGGGACAAATTTTCAGGCGGGTATGTGGTGTCTGCTCCACACACAACAATCAGCAGCGGGAAACGTAAGATAATTCGTGAACAGCGTATTTAAACAGCGCTCTTCGCCACGAAGCTCAGCCATTTTAGGAACTTCAAGGAACCGCCGCTGCGGTCGCCCCTGATCCCAGCGGAGCTGGTCCCGAGGGCCCACCGTCTACGCACCTGGTGGATGCAGCTCATTTCACACCTAAACACGAGAAGTGCGGTCACGTGATACGCGGCTTGGGACAACGTTTATAGAACCAAGGTTGCTTGGGAAGGAGGTGGGTGCATTCTTTCCTTCGTATGACCCCTCCATAGCGGACGAACAGATTCCATATGATTCCTCACCATTTTTATCTCAAGTAGAGAACAAGGCTGCTAGACATCGCCACTTGTAAAGCCTACACTCTCTAATTTTTTAACGCGTAGCAAGCGCAAGTGTCGGCGATTTTTAAAACGCTTGTTCCAAGCATGATGTGCTTTCACGCTGAAAAATCACGCTTCCTAAGCGTTCTTCGCAAGATGTGTAACGCGTGCTAAGCGTGTGTTATGGATATTTTTTGCACGCTTGTTTCAGGCGTGGTGAACTATCACGCAGAGCGCTCACGCTTGCCATTCCTGACTGCTGGCCTTCATAACGCTTAGTGAAGGATTTGTATTTACCCGATTCGCTAGCGGTTCATAAGACGCCACTCTGCCCACCAGGAATCATTTAAAATAAAGCTGAAAGAAGACAATAGTTGCTGTGCCGTATTTAGGGTCTGTGTAGCTTCGAGCACCCACCAAGCCAATAAATACGGCAGAGCAAACGTTATGTCCTTATAGCTTTCTTTTTATATAATTTCTGGTGGTCAGAGAAGCGACTTATTGACAGCTGGAGAATGCTGCATCAGATAAATACAAACCCTGTTTTTCCCTTTCACTAAGCGTTAGGAAGGCCGCCAGTCACGAATCGATAAAACTCGCATTGTGATTGCGTCGTTAATTCGATGTTATACAGGCCCTAATCGCAGTAGTACAAGCTGAATAAGGGGGTTTAAGAATTCCTCTGAATTTAGGTTCTTATAAAGAGCAAGCGCCGTTGAAGGCGGTGGAAGACAAACGTTCATAAATCATTTTGAAAAAAGTGTAGCAAGCTAATCTCTTTAGTTTAGCTTGTGGTGCGTACATTGTTTCAGCGTCATTACCTATACGTAGGTGAATAAAATTAAGTGAGAATGCCTGTGAGGATTTCGGCGAAGGTTGAGGATTTGAATCAAAGCTGTGGGACAACAAAAAAGAAGAAGATAAACAAATTTGAAATTTGGCTGAAACTTTTTATTCACAATAGCTTACAAGAATGCTTCCAGATAAACAGAGAAATTAAAACCGGAACTTAAACGTCTTCTTAAACGTGGTTTTTCCGGTTGAAACGCAACCAATCCTGCATCGCGCGTAAAAGAAAGCGAGTGTGGGTGTTCCCGACCCGCTTCACGCTCGGAATGCAGAAAACAACGCGTACTTTGAGTAACGTGATGCTCAAAAACATGTTTGCGACACCTAGCAGTGTGTTTCACGCTTACTACGCATGACCAATTTTAGAGTGTACAGCGCAACTGTGTAGGCAACTGCGATAATTATCGACCTCTTAGCAGGAACACGGCACACCCCAAAAAGACGGCGGAGCAGCTAGGCATACTTGAAGCTGCAAACTGTACTGAGTACGCCACGGGGTTCATTTGTCCAATAACGCTAACGCATTCGCAACTCTCCAGACGTGCTTAGGCGTTATGGAGTTTTCCAGATTTCATAGCTGGTTCCTCGTTTAGTGCATAGATGCCACGTTCAGTCGCGTAGGGCAGTATTTATGACCAGAGCAACCTTTATAATACCCTTAAATTGAACCCCTGTTTTGGTTGTGAAGCGTATTGTAGTTACAGCAACCAGTAGTACACTCAGGCTACAAAAGAATCAACTAAAAATGGCGAAAATCCTCCTGCCTTGCTAGATGCGAACCATTGACAGCACAGCTATCAAAGTGAACTAAAGAAAACCAAAATGGTGCAGAGGTTGTCTTTTTATGTAGACTTTATTACATGTGGTTACTACACTGGGCGAAAAGGACCGTGTGTGTGGAAATTAATGAAATAAATGAACACTGTGCGAAAGTCAGCGTATTTGGGGTGAGAATGCCACACTAAAAACAAAGAAGCGCGGCAATGATCGTAGCTTTCATTTCTCACAGCATCACCGCAACAATTTTGTTTTTTTTTTTAAACTTTGCTCCACTGAAACATTTAAGTGCCCATCGACTTTCTCTAGAGGGATGACATGGAGGAAAAATAGGCACATGCCGGAGCGTTCCTTTGTCATGCTACGTGTTTAGACTTCGGAGGGGCTCAATCCCGCAATGAACTCTTCCGGTCTTCCGGTCTTCCGGGCGGCTCCAAGTGCTCCTGCACAACGACAGAGGAAATGGTTTCGTGGACCATGGTGCTGTATGCGACGTCGTCTTACTTAACTTTCTACGGTTGCAGTACAAACGTGTGTTGGAGGTACGCGGTCGGTTTGGTTAGTGATTTGGAGCGGGTTGACAGTACAGGTACCCCTAAAGCGCTCCATGGGCCGATTTTTTCACCCCGGGCAGCCAGAGCCCGTTTTTGCGTTGGGCTGCCCGCCAGAGCAGGACCAAAAGTTTTGTGTCGACACCCGTACCTAACCCGGTCCGTAAATATTCAACGTTCAAATATTCACCCCTTTACCTTAGGCCCTAGCCCGGCCCGAACTGGGCTCGAAACCAGCCATAACTATGCTCGATACCGAAAATGACATTGAGCGCCAATCATTTCTACCTAATGTGCCTAACTGCACTCTACTAGGAATGCAAGCAAACTTCGCATGTACAAGGCGACCCGAGGCTCTAGAAACGGGAATGGAGAGGGAGCTACGGACCCCTCATTGTCGTCTAGCGGTTAGACAAGCAATGGCTAAAAAACAAACGCTGGCTGCAATGGCCCGCAGCTCGAGGCTCAATACGATTTGGTCATTATGCAAGAACACAAGTCGCGCTTGATAAGTCTATTCGTTATTTATATTCCTCGCAACAGGCAACTTGTTACGATGACAATTTTGCTGTTCCTGTATGGGAAGCAAATGATTTCCTTCAATTTAGTTCGCGTAATTTATTGACGATGTCGAATATATAACACATGAAGTCGCTTGCAAGCGAATTCAGAGTGTCACGCAGAGAGCACGATTGCTCTTCTCCTACAAACAAATTTCAGCCCCAATTTGTTCATATGTAGTATCTTTGCAGTGGACAAAAAACTGTTCAATACATCTTTACTCATTGATTAAGATTCCGTTATAATATTTGACAACGATGATCATGTACGATGAAATAATACCAATGATAATATTAATACCCGGCAATATTCCTTAGCTATGCCACTTTAATAGCACCCTCGATAAAACACACTGGCCCGCACCGGTGCACCTTCCATCCCCGGATAAAACGCACCAGTGCCCATTAGACGTCCTCGAAATGCAAAGTCACGTAGTGCTAGAGGCACCCTGGAAATCTACGGAGCGTCGGGGTGCAAATTCAAATACACCGCTCCCGCCTCCAGAAAAGCAACTTCCTCCGCCCTCTGCAGGAGCTACGGCGCTTCAGCGCAAGCTTGCGAAGGAACAAAGTACTGGAGCTTTACCATCGCCACCGGTGTTTTGCAATCCAAACCCATCAGCCCCAAGCGCCCAACCAACCCATTTTTGCTACTCCGGCCAGAACCTCCCAATTGCTATCTATCCCGTTGTTTAGTCACGTCACCAGTTAAGCTTGGGGGGACGTCTGGTCGAAAGATTGATTGATTGATTGTGGGGTTTAACGCGCCGACGCAACGCAGGCGATGAGGCGCGCCGTAGTGGAGGGCTCCGGATTAATTTTGACCACCTGGGGATCTTTATCGTGCGCCGAAATCTCGTACACACGGGCGTTTTTGCATTCAAACGTATTTACGTGCGCCCTAGATGAACTTCTGCGGCTCGCACGCTGACCTATCTTGTCTTCCCTCTTTCCGCTTTACCTAACTGCGTTTTATTTTCTTGCTCTCCTGACACCAAAACGTGCTAGTGCTCGACATGGTGGGTGAATCCAAAATAAATGCATTTACCTAACACCACCACCATCCATAACAGGTAACACTAGCCAGAGCGAAGCTACTTCCGCGGTTTCGAACATCGGTTGCCTTGCCAACCACGCACTAGCACTCGAATTCGCGTGCCGGGCAAAATAACCCGGTTGAACCATCGAGTTTTTCTGGGTTGAAGTAGTGTCACAAAGTAAAGGTTGAACCCAGTTAAGCTTGCGGCACCACCAAATTAGAAGAACAAGGTGTCTAAGTACAGGCATATTAGAAGCGAAATACCCAATTCGGAACATTTACACGACAATGAACTGGAAAGCTCAAAGTTCAGGATAGTGCAGGCCGTTTGACAATGACACGTTTATTGAGCAGGTCACATCAGTCACGCAGAATACGGGTCAGAGGGAAGCTGTCGTGCTGGCCAGTCTCGATTTTTACGTAATTGTCGCATTTAAACAAAGGAATGATAAACAAGAGATGCTTACACGGTGAAGCAGAAAAAAATCCATTGGATGTAGCACGCGGAAAGAGACGAAAGTACGATATAGCCGTGCACTAGTGATTTGTGAGTGTGTACAGACATTTGCGGGTAAAGCCGAAAAGAGGCGTTCATTGTGCTCGGGAATTAATTTACGTATTATTTCTCGCGTGTGCCGGGACATTCTTGTTATACCACAAACCTTTCAATTGCTTTCCCACTATCAATTTGCATAACGCTTTTATTCCTCCATTAAGGTTTGTACAATAGGAGGAACAAGGAGTGTATTATGTCAGGCTTCATCTGAACTTGCAGCTAGATTAAGGCAGTAGCGGTCACAGGAGCCTGCGTGTAACAAGACCATTGGCACCCTTAACTGGACCGGTATGGGGGCACAGGTTTTTAGGCAGCGAACGTTAGAAGTCAATGAAATCAATAACGTTCTTTGTAAAAGAATTTCGATACAACTGCAATCCTAAGTACTTGCGTACAGCGTGAAATTGAACGCTGCTAGTACCGAGCGGAGCGGGAGGCTCAAAGGAGCCATGAGGACAAAACACAAGTTCGGTTCCTTCGAAAGATTGCCTCGATAGAATCATACTGACACCACTGTTAACGTACACTCACTCACATAAGCTACAAAACTAGGAAAAACCGGAATCGCCATGCGACCCACTAGCTCATTTCCCGCAACAGAACCTATGATGTCATATGAGCCTTGCTGTGCGATTGGCTTATGACGGGAAAAGCAAACGCATATTAGGCACGGCCTAAAGGCTTTCCAAACAAGCTATTTTCTCTTAAGTGTAACGCATATTCATTTTACAGCAGTAAGAATGGTACGGTAAACAATGAAAGTTACAAAAACGCACGTAAGCATAGAAGTACCGATGCGTACTGCTACTGGGCGAACTACGCGTGTTTTAGGTGTACAGCACTCCGCCGCTTTGAAGTTGTTTTACAGGGCACTGGCCGATTGGCGTAAGCGCCGTTGTTTCACGTGATACTGTTTGACGAGGATACCCCAGGTTTTACGAGACGATCACTTTTTACAGTAAGAACAACAAGCAAGGTTCAAATACGCTCAAAAACAAAGCAACGGCGGACAACGCTTCATGGATGACTATACCAGCGCCATCAGGGAGGGCTGACGGACAGCAAGGCTGCAAACCCGAATGACGCAGTAGAAGTTCGCTTCAATACATGCGCTTCTGGCGTCATTGCTGACATAACGAAAACCTAGGATTTGGTGGTAGAACCATAATGTTAACTTAAATTGAGCAATTTCTCAGTGAATTCGGCGTCATTCGCTGCCGGACAAGCGCTTGGGGCCCTATAAAACGCGAAATCTTTCGATTAAAACGAACTTGTATTCTGTCTTCATGGCTCCTTTAAAAGCAACGCTTACAGTGTCGCGGGTGAAGAAAAATTCCGAGCTTAAATCACACTTGGAGCCGTTACAGATGGCGTTGGCTCAGTACAGCAGGGAGTAGTGATTTCAAATCATTTAAATGGGTATGGGGCGTTCCAAAATGTATTGAGGAAAATGTCGAAGTAAGTCTTCCGACACTTCACTTAAAACGAGAGTGAATGTTCCGTGGTTTAAATTTGAGAAAAAAAATTGCCTCCAATCCACGCTGTGAAGGTGGTTGGAAAGCAAAGCTTTAAACGACACCCCCAACAATTCCCCGTGCGACGTCAATTGAATTCGCACACGAAGCTGTGCAAAGAGTGAAACCAGTGATTCTACCAGCCCTTACCTGGAACTCTGTGGATTGGCGGCTCAAGCGCAGCAGCGTCGGCGTCAGCCGGGATCGAGCGGTGGTCGGCGCCGCTATAGCCCACCCGTTCGTCAGCAGAAAGAAAATGGAGAGGAGCGACTCTCTAATAGTGAGACAGCGTAAACTAGCCATCCTGATGTCTAGCTCGCTCGGGGCTTCACCACCGCGCGACCCAAGCGCAGACACCAAAACAATTCAGCATGTGAGCTTAGTGATTCCCATATATACCGATTTAAACAAGTAAATTTAGTATGTTTGAGAATGGCGATAACGCTGAGGAACTTTTATAATCGCTGCTTATCAAAACCAGTTGCTACTTTCGCCTTTTGTAATACCTTTCAAACACAACCCAATCGGTATTCACCACTTTAAAAAACGGAGTCGCATTCGCAGAAATCAGTGCGCCAAATGTGGCCTTTAAGAGCCCAGATGTCTGTATGTTGTTGCCACATTTTGTTTTCCCTCCCTGCAAACCAATCCTTAACGTATCTTTGCCGTACGACCTCTTAATTCCCTCGAGTCTAAGTTAACCAGGAGGTCCTGTCGAGCAAGTTAATCAAGCCGTGCAAATGAAGCTCGGAATGGAAGCGACGCTGCGCCAAAACAAGCCCAAAACAACTGTCACTAAAGCAGAAAACAAAGCCGTCTCGCCGACGCGCCCGCCGGTGTAAGCAGCGCGCGGTTAACGCTGGGTAACCGTTCGACGCACGGTCTACACTCTACACTGTGAGTGAAAACCGCCCTCCTCCTCCCCTGCCGCGTTGGGAGTTTCTTGCCCCGCACGCCACGAAGGAACCGTTGGGTGGTAGAGGTAGAAAGCTTTGTTTTAAAATGAGCCCTACGTAGTGATTTCCCTCCATGCAGGATGTCGACTACGAATAAAGACACATTGCCGCCTTATTTGCTGATTAAGAGTGCCTCAGGCGATTTTTTATACATGGCGATGACGAAAACATCGTTGTCAATGTAGCTAGCGCATGCTAAAGGTGTCCATACAGCGCTTGAATTGAGCTCGCATGCATCCGAGCTCAGATGTACCAGTCTTCTGCGCATTGCATCCAGTTGTTTACACAATTGAACATTGATGCGATGTCAGTTTTAAGTATTTCTTCTAGTTTGCGTCCAGATACGTAGAATGGACAATACACTGCTTCGTATTTTGAAGGCGCTAATACATGCAGTGCATTAGTAATATTTTACATTATCCTCTATCCGATACAAAAACACATACAATAATAGGAATGGGTGCGTTTTTATATGTTTTTACATGGTTTGTACCTAAAGAAACACTCTAAGAAAAACAAACGCAGCCGATCAACATCGTGAGCTGCGCCTAATTTCGGCGAAACAGTGATTGTTTAAGCTTTACTGTTCGGTGACTATCGGCTAGAGCGCCAGGCGATTGCTTCGGCGGCGCATATTGCCTCTGTACTCAAGTAATTATGAGGTTCCCAATGATGCTTCTCCGATTGCCTTCCTTTGGGCCATCTTCAGCGGAAATTTTCTGCCCGCATTTTGCGTGTTTTGGACAGTGATGCCAATTTAGCGGATTTTCCGCTAAATCTGGCGCATTTCATTTTGTTCTGACGGCGAAAAAATTAGTCTAGCGGCTAGTGGATTTATTGACGGGCCATTTTTATACATAGCGGATTTCTGGCGGATACCTCACGTAGTGCACCGATTCAAAATCGCCCTGCAAGAAAGACTTTATGACTTTGCTTTCAAGCTTGGTTGAAAAAATCGTAATTCCGACAGAGCAGATTGACGTTCTAACCTGCAGACTTGAGGACCACTTGAACCCCAAGACATAGCTGGGCTACCTGTTTGGGACGTACGTTAACAACGTGAAAGCTCAGAAGACCGACGGGTTCTCTCTCTCAGATGAAGCTGTGATGCCAGAAAGCTGCATAAGGTTTATTACCGTGCTAGTAGATCATATCAGACAGCTACTTACCTACATCATCACAGTTCTCCAGGAAATATCACTCTTATCGATCAAAAACGCTTTGTGCGTCGTGAAGGAGCCATTGATTCCTCTGCGGGAAGCAATGGCAGTGCCCCCTGAGACAATAAAAAAAATCAAAACCAGTGGAGCAAATTCACCCTCCTCAACTGGAAGGAAATATCATCCACGCTATGTTCTGGTGTGAAGTTCACTCCTATAAGGACGCCTGCGGTGAAAACCTGTTCGCCGAGCTTGCCAGATTTGCCATGTCGATGCTCGTGCTGCGGTATTCAAATGCCGAAGTAGAGAGGACGTTTAGTCAGCTTAACATAGTAAAATCTAAGCTGCGGAACAAGCTGAAGCCTGAAACTACAAACGCCATCCTCGTAGTAAGAGCGGGGCTGAAGCCGCACCAGAAACGTTGTTTTCATTACGAACTTCCCGCGGCAGTTCTTAGTGCCATCGGGACATCTGCAACGTATGTGCAACCAAGTCACCTTTCTGGTCCCTGAACAAGTATCAGCGTTCCTGTAGAGATGGTATCAGACGACGACAGCGGCGTCGTCTGATGAGACGACGCCGCTGTTTTTGTTGACCTGTGAGTTCTTTTTTTTCATCAGTGTGAACATTTATAACTTTTCGACTCATCTGTGATTGGGTTGACAAATGACGACCACCGCCGCACTGAAGCCTCAAGTGTTCTAGTTAGACTCCTTGGAAGACTCTCTTATGTGTTATTTCAGGTCTCGTATTTTTTTGGAGATTTTAAAATGATAAAGGTATTTATCATACGAAATTGCACTGTTTTTCTAATAAAATAGACCCTAGTGGGAAATTTAGCGGATATGTTTTAGAATCTAGCGGAATCTGGCGGATTTCTTATTGCTTTTCAGTGGAGGTCTGACGCCCAGCGATGGCAACACTGGTTTTGGAACACGCTGCATCGTAGAAGGAATGGCTTGCACGGACACAGTCCTTCTATGCCTCTTGGTGTAATGTACTTACATAATGACCTGTTTTCACCCACCTTCAATGCACAAAAAAAATGAAGCGACACTGCGTTTCCAGCTTGACGCTGTGCTAAAATGATACTGGCTACTACTGAGGCACGTTTAGTGTAATCTTAAAGCTCCGACTTTTGTTTACTAGACCAAGTGGGTTTATAATAAATATGCAAGTTATTTGCAGCTTTGTGCAATGATCTACAACACAGTGCAAGTGTCGTTTTTGCAGCTTCGAGATTTCAGTCAGATTCAGCAGTGCATACTCCATGTAGTATTAAAAAAGGACGGGATTTTCGATCCAGCGTTTATATTCTACCGTGAAGTCATAGATATATACCTTTCCAGATAAGCAGCTGCTGCCGCCGAACTGTAACTGGCGTTTTGACAGTTTATTTTCGAAACGTGTGTTTAGGTAAACCTAGTTGAACCATACAAATCGTGCTAAATTTTTGTTCCACGTTATATGTCGAATAGAACTGCCCCTGAGGGGGAAAAATTTAGTTCAATGTGTACACGACCGTATGTTCGAATAGCGGCAGTAATTAAAGCACCCCTGTAAAATAGTTTTTAAACGCCTTCTTGGTCGTGATTATAAAAATTGCCTGATGTCGCTTCGCAGAGCCATAAATATACAACAGAAATTCGTCCAATTGTGTCCCAGCGGATCAAATTTAGGGTTTTGTGTTGGCGCCCATAATATTTCTAAAGGAAATCCATCGCTCTGGAGCTATGGGAGAATGCCGGCCGAATTTAACTTCACGCGCTCTAATATTGTCAGTGTTGGCTTCAAAACCAGAACTTTTTCATGCAAAGTTCTTCTTAAACGAAAACTTTAGCGTTTGTGCGCACCTTCTTCCTATTCAGCTAAAATATATGCTTGTAAGGCGCAGACACTGTAGCAGCAAAGTTTCCCAAAGTAGGCAAGTTCAGAAGCTTTTGTAAAATGTATCTATGAAGAATTTACTTTATATTCCGCAAAAAAACAAAAGCAAGAAACACTTGGTGAATTGTTTTTTAATAAAAAAAACGAGTTTGCAAATTATTTTTTTAATAAAACATCAAATTACATTGGCAATTTTCTTATACAGTCATGCACTACAAACAAAAATAAATTGTAAATTTTGTTACAAAAACAGCAAGTAATGCTTTGTTTTTTTCTAAACCTTCAATCTCTTGTTTTTGTTTTAATATTCTTTAATTTTTGTTTGCATAAGTTCTTTTAAGCATCTACCTTCTGAGTTATTGATCATCGCGTCTAATATCGCTAGTGTTTTCATGTGTAACGTTTTCTTTTCTCAACCGCACGAGAAATCGGAAGCAGGATACCGTTACTTGGCCTGGGGACCTCAACAGCCACACATGCGTAAATCTTTAGGTATACAGATAGAGGACCTACGTCAAAACTCTAGTGTGCCCCCTTTGAGTTCATTCTTTCTCAGATTTCATGTTGCAAAAGTGAAGAATTTCCGGTGTTTCTGAACCCAAAAACAAAGTAAGTTTGCTCTTCGTTGAGATATTTCTAACAGACATTTCAGATATTTCGACGAATATTTCTAGGAGCACTTTTGTATTTTATGAATCAATATAGCATTGCTCCACTCGGAAGCACGAGCAGTAAAAATATCCTTAGTATAAGCAAAGAACAAAACAAAAATTCCCAGTAATTACATCAATAAAACTTAGACGGTCTAGTTTTTCTCTACCCGACAAACAAGCAGGCGCCCGTTGCCATCTCCAGAACGAGAAACCAGGGAAGGGGGGAGGGCGCAACATGCCTGAGTATGTAAAAGGGCATAAACATTTAATAAACACATGCGTTCTTTGTATACATATTTGAAATCGGTGAATATAATTCCATGAACTGTAAGTGCATATTTCCGGAATGGGAAACTATGCAGTTCCCCAATCCGGATTGGGGCATAACTGTAGTCTTCGCTTATCCACCCGTAGATGTGTTGCACGGTAGAAAAAATTGTTTCGATAGTATTGGAAATTTCCCAGGAAATTACAATGCAATCCCGACACCACTAGCGGAGTGAGATTACTGCTGATTCTGCGGATAGTCCCAGTATGTGTTCTACAGGCCGTGGCAAGTATTTCAGGCAGACAGTGTCAGCCTTCCTCTACAATTCGGGCCTGTTTTGGTGATTTTCTGATATGTTGACGCAGAACTGTAGGGGCTTCATGCGACACTGAGTTAGTTGTAAAGTGCACGTTTCTATTTTTTTGTATATTCCCCGCAGGCTGTCTTAATTGATTGGAATAGTGTATTGCCGGCCATGACTAGAATCGAAAGCTCGTGTTTGATTGCCAATGTTCAAGATCTCACCTCACGATTCTGGAAGGCATGTTGGCCAGGCGAGCACCGCGGCATTCGATTCGCCTATTCCCGTCTTCCCACGTTCGCTCTTCAACTATTGTTACGGCACTTCTATTTTTTTTTAGTTATTTGTAGAGCAGGTTCGCTCCAACAAATGTTTCCTACTTGAAGAAATCATGCACTGGCGCTTGCAACGTGATGATATATTCGTATGGTTCTTTTACATGAGGTGTTTTTATCTTTAGCAGCCCATACCCGCTTTATATGCCTTTTTATAATTCTTTGGTAATTTTTTCACATTTGTCCCGTTTTATCAAAGGTTAAAATAGCCGCAGTGCCAAAGTAGAACATAGACCGCTAGAGCTTGCGCTGACAAGGGTCTTTTCAAGCACACCCAGCGTCATGGTCGACTGTGGTTTCTGAATACGGGCATCTAGAAGCCTTGTTTTATTGATTGGTTTAAAGTCTCCTCCAGGTGTTAGTGTCCCTCCGTGTTTAGCACGTTCCGATTTTTTTCACAAATAGCGGGCGACAAGCGCCAAGTAGCGGGCTTCTTAATCGAGATTAATTTTTGCAGAAGATAAACTCCAAAACAATAAACAGGCATTTTAAGGTTTTAAAAACCCATGTATGCACGAACGTATAAATTTGCACTGAGAGGCAGAATAAAAATGGCTTAAAATATGTATTCCCCTTGCTCATCGGGATTTATCAAATACGACTGATAGTAGATCAAGTTAGGATTTTTGCATAAATTTTTGGTCTTTGTTCTTCACCTACGGCGAGCAACAAAGCACACACGTCACGACAAAAGGTTGGACTCAGTAACATTACCACAAAGTTTTTTACTTTCAGAGGCCATAAAAAGACGGAAACAATATTGCCTTTGCTTGCTGAAAAATGTAATAAAAGCGCAGAAGCTTCGTCATATCAAAGAAAGTCACGTCCAATCGATCTTCAAACCTGAAAAGACCCTCCTCGCAAACGACGACCAGTCCAATGCGTCGATTTCCGGCGCCTTAAAAGTAAGCGCATTGACGTATGATCTCACTGTATACCGACACGTCGTTTATGTGATAAAGGCATATATTGTATTCCTAATTTATGATCGATCCCTGTATTATTTTATGGAGAAGAATTCTTTTCGTAATTTTGAGGTGAACTTTAAGACACAATTAAATTCAGTAAACCAGTCTATGAAGAAATTAATTTGTTTTTGACTGGACGCCATCGGTACCACTCAAAACGCTTTGACATTATGAACGAATACGCGGCCGGGAACCGAGTTGAATGTTACGCTTTAGAGAAAAGACTGGTTAAGAACGAATATATGACAATTTGGGCTACCTTTTGTACATTTCATCTTCGAAGGACTGAACAATTTTCACTTCTAACGTTGCTCATGTACGAGCGTAAGCAGAGCCAAGAAATAAGGACGATTTGAGAGTATTCACACAGACATACATTACGAACGACACACGTGCAAGCAAAGTAAAGGATGCGAATGAGAAAACGCAGTCGTATACCGAACATGAGCCGTGTGGGCGCCGATCTTCAACTGCCGGCATTGATGGGGTAGGAATCATCAGATGCCGTTCTCTGCGGATACTGTCACCACTTTCTTTGCTTTTAACGCTTTCAAAGACTGCATATATAAAGTGACTGCTCCTTCCATATCTTTGTCTTTATCTGAGACGTGTTACATTCAAGCATCGGGTCCTCGGTAGCGTCTATAACAAAACCTGTAGGAAACGCTTCACTTGGTAACATTTTCAGAGCCTTTCGTTGCAAATCACTTTTCTAAAAACGGGCACATACATCTCTTACAAATAAATACCAAACAACAAATAGAGTAGATACACCAGTGTTCGATTTCTAGAACAGATACAGCATTACCTGTTTATACTCGACCGTGCTGTGTTTGAAGGTCTTGACAATCATTGCTTGGCAGTCCATGCACCCGGTGGCTAACCTACTATGCTTGCGAGCTCAAGATACTGAGACGAACACGTGAGCTGAGGCATTTCTTATTTAGTCGAGAGAAATAAACGCCAGCAGGGAGACGTTTCGGCACAAGTTTTGATTTCATGAAATCGCCTCAAAACGCGACAAGGTCTGCGCAGTCGACAGTACTGCTCCGGCAATAAGCCGACTCTACTAGCAGCACTTCAATGAAGTTCGTGTGCCAATGCACGGTCTACGGATTACAGCCTTTGAACGGTTAGGCCCTGCAGAAGTGCAAAGTCCTCGCTGCTGCTTTGCCGCCACGGTCGACAACCAAATGCGCACACATCCGCAAGAGAGTGGAGTGTTGTCTTTTTAATACGAAGGACAGAAGGGTTCCACGCTCCAAAAAAGCGTCGTGGTTTTGTTTGTTGTAGTTACCAATACATAAAGTCACGCCAGTGTGCGTGTAATTAAAAAAGCACATATATGAGCTTGTTCAACTAGAACTTATGTTCAAACAGCAGAAGCAATGTACTCTCTCACCCTTAAATATCCTCGCTGAAGAACCGATTCAAAGAGAGGTACTGTTGTTGTTGTACCTCCTTTTTGGGGCATATAAACATTTGGGTAGGTCAAGCGGCCACTGATTTGAGAGGCAATGTGCCCGTTTTATAAAATACATAAAACTATGAACGGGAAAGGTCAAATGTGTAGGATAGTGCATTCTGGGTCACAGCTAAACACAAAGATTGTTGATGGAAAAGTGCACATCAGCCTCACAAAGCGAGGGTTCTAGGATCTGTGTGGTGAGCCTTGCTTCTTTCGAATGTAATTCCCCGTTAAGACAAAGAAAGGAGATGTAAAAAGACAGAATTTCTCGATATCGCAGAAATAAAGCCTATTAATGTAACTCTCGCTGAAAGGCAAGGCTGGAAGGCGGACGAAGAGCTACAAACAAAATGAACAGTGAACTAGTGATTAGTAAGTGTGGCGTGGCCAGGCTTTTGCGTTCAAAGCAAATCGAAATAGTTCAATTCTTCGAGGAATTATTTTGCTTTTTCCAGGTCGGGTGTGCCTGGACGTGTTTTCTAAACCACAAACTTCTCGATTCCTTGGAAAATAGCGATTTGTATGAACGTTTTATATTTCTCTC
Organism: Haemaphysalis longicornis; assembly: GCF_048455015.1. Taxonomy (NCBI): domain Eukaryota; kingdom Metazoa; phylum Arthropoda; class Arachnida; order Ixodida; family Ixodidae; genus Haemaphysalis; species Haemaphysalis longicornis. The sequence goes on along the minus strand of NW_027526276.1, from coordinate 10,090,300 downwards.
AATTTTTCACAATGTGATGAACGAATAAATGCCCATTAGCTCCTCCTTCACCGTAACTTGCAGATTTGTTAAGGCCGTGACAGGGACAGAAACGTGCCTGTAACGCCCAATTAGCAGACGCAAGGGCACCTAGGCTGGCCAAATGGTTTGAGCCAGTTAACATTGGAATTGCTGAACTCCAGAACATTTGTTGTAAAAGTATTCCGTGAGTACTGTAATCTCAGTACTTTTGCCCAGCTTGAATGACAGCGTTGTATGTATAAAGCAGAGCGGGAGCCTGAAAGGGCACCTCTGAATGCAGCGCATGAGAAGAGAGAGAATAAATGTTTATTTAATTTAGCAAGGGGGATTGTACTGAGCTTCAAGGTGGCGTCCTCAGTGCAGAATGCCTTGAGCACGGGCAGTATCGACAGCCATTTCAGCCAGCCGTAGCTATTCGTCCAGGCCGGTGCTCGCCAAGCCGCTTTCCCAAAGCTTGACAGTAGAAAGTTGCAGGTTGGGAGGAATCAGTGGAGATTGGTCACACCCTCCAACCATATGGACGAGAAGACGTTTCCCCAGCCTAAATCGCAGTTACCACAAATAGAGACGCTATTACCTGAGTTATTCGGGCAGTAGTACTTATTTAAATTGGTATGGAACGTTCCAAACAGAATATTGAAAAAAATGGCGAGAGCATTCTTGCGAGACTTTACTTAAAATCCGATAGAGTGGTTCCGTGATTCACATCTAAGGAAATAATATTAGTCCGGCGTTCGGAATTCTCCTCCTTGCACAATATACACTTTGAAATAAGACACGTTGCCGTCATAGTCACTGATTTGAAGTGCTTCAGGTGATGGTTCGAACATGCCGGAATCGAAAACGCCGCTTTTACTATAGCTAGATGTTGCAAGGTGCCCAACAGCTACTGTATTACGTTCGCACGCATCCGAGAAGAAGTTGAGCATATTTTTAACCTTGCACCCAGTTCTTTACGCATTTACACTACTGTGAAATGACAATATGAGTTTCTTTAGGTGATTTTTTAATTCAACGGAGTAAATATAATGATAGAAAGTTGCGTAATATAAAGACGTTCTTACATTCAGTTCATTTAGTAGTACAGTCAAACCTCGGTACAACGAACACCACATTAACGAACTTTTCAGATTAACGAGCGTTTAAGAAATCCCACGCCGACTGCTTATAGTTTTAATGTAAAATTATTTCACTACAACGTACTTCAGAATAGCGAACGTTTCAAAATAACTATCGTTTTATTTAGTTCCCTGCCATGTTAACAACACCTCAGTACTACGAACTCATATTTTCAAGGCCGGAGACTCTAGAAGTCCATTAAACAATCGCGGCAACGGGGGCAGTGTGCTAGTAGACGACACGGCAAAGCGCAGCGAAGAAGAGGACGTCTTGCAACTTGCTCCGCGGAATGCGGCAGCCGATGCAAGAGGGAGAAAAAAGGTGAGGAGAAGAGAAAAAATGAAGCATGGGTAGCCTTCTCCGTCCCGAAAGCCGCGGCCGCGCTATTCGCGCTCACCCCAACTTTTTCTACGTTCCGCCGCTGCTCACGTGGCTTGCTGGATCTTCACGGACATCAGCGGAGCTGACAACAGAGGACATTGCCCAGACCGTGAGCGTTCAGGATGAAGAAGTGAAGATGACAGCGAGGATGGCATGAACAACGATGCCTCTGAGGGTGCCGCAGCAGCACTCGAAGACTACGACAAGCACGCGACGACTGTGGATGTGGTGGACAGCATACAAAAACTCCGCACATGTCCGGAGAAAAACCGCACGGCCACTGATTCACTCCCCAGAAATGTGTAAGAGTTTGAGTCCTTCGTGCTAGGAAGCTTGTGCTACTCGCGCTAGATGAAAATCGCCAACCACATTAAATGAACGTGCGTTGTTTCATGATCACTAGCGCATTTTTTTGTGAAACATGACTCCAAGGATGCACTGCTGTACACGTAGGTCGTTTTAGGCATTGAAATACTATTTCTTTTCTTAAATTTTTCGATTTTCACTATAACGACCTTTCAGAATAACGAGCAATTTTCTACGGTCCCCTGAAGTTCGTTATATCGAGATTTCACTGTATTTATTTCGCGCTCTATTTGATGCAAATGCATCACGTCAGTAAAAATAGGGGTGTATTTAAATACTTGCGTATGATTACAATGGAAAAAAAACACTCTAAAAATGCAGCCGATCAACTTAATGAGCAGCGCCTAATTTTGGAAGAACAATCGTTGTTTAAAATTTACTGTGCTGTGGCTGTCGGATTGAGGCCCGCACGAGTGCTACGGCGAAGGGTCTGCACTGAGAATTGCAAATGATCGTACGGTTTCCAAAGGTTCTGCTTTTAACTTCCCAGGGCCGGTGTGGAGCGGATATTTGATGCCTGTTTTTTGCTTGCATCTCCAAGTTGCAGCCGCGCAGTAGGAAAGGGCAGCGCCAAAGCAGGTGCAATTAAAACAAATTATGAAGAATGCGTGCTGCGTAACAGCAACCCCACAGCAATTACTGCGCGTATATTTTAGTTTATAGGCAGTAGTCTCATCCTTTGGGCGTAGTTATTTTAGTACGCTTGGTGGGATGTACCTAAATATTCAGCAGTTCATAGCCCTCTTCTATCCGAAAGAAATGAAACTACCCTTCGCTGCGGTTACAATGCGATTGCCTAATACTGAGTCTCTAATTAGTTGAACCCGAGTCCTTCAATGCTCTTCAAGGACAGGAGCTCCGCCGTTACACGATGGGAGGAGTTTGCTATGTCCACGGAGCCGCCGTAGGGCAACGTTGGGGACTACGGAGGGGGAGACGAGACCTGCGTGGTGCGTACGATAATCTAGGCTCACCAGAAATCCGTCGGCATCGTCAGGTTGTTTTCGCTATTTCACGTACTTGACGTTTTTGGTCATGTTGTTCGGACACTGATGGAAACTCAAGAACTCTAATACAGCGATGGAGGGCGAAATAGCTATGAGGTCCTGTATGCCTTACCAATTCGGCCGAATTGGTAAGGCATTCGACATGTAATCGAAAGGCGTGGGTTCGGTCCCCACTCTGGGCGCGTCTTTTTCTTTCTTTCTTTCTTCTGTATAATTAAAAAAAATGTTTACTTAATTAACCGTAGTGAAAAAGAAAAGAGCCTAACCACACCCTTATGCCTCCTTTGGCGTTGTAGGCTGCTGACCTATCTTTCTGTATTTCCTCAACGAGCCCTTCATTTTCCTTACTATATATATATATATATATATAGCAGGAAACAATTTCATGGACACCGGTAAGTATAATGCAGAAAATGAAACACGCCGAAAGAGGATAGGTTTTAACGTTTCGACCGGGGACGGGCCTTCTCTCTCTCTATATATATATATATATATATGCGCCGTTGTGATGAATCTGTAAGCACACAACAAATTTGAACCTCACGGCATACGTCTTACTGAATAACTTTTTCAGGCGCCGCGGCGCGCATTTCCTTCTTCATCTCTGGTCCCAGGAATGACGCCGCATCAAGCGCAACTCCAGCCACCAGGAGGCACCCGTACTTTGCATTTTCAATGTGATAGTTGCCCCGGCAACTACAGATTCCGCCGCCGTCACATGATAGCGTCGCAGCCGCAAGGACCTAAGAAGACAAAGGCACGGCTCACCGCAAATGACATTGACAACCTCCTCCGGCAGGGGATTATTTTTATCGGCTTCATGCGGATAGCTGCTTTCCCATAGAAAAGATGACTCGGGAAAAGCTCTACCGAGAATGCTTCTGGCGCCCATCAAACACGTCATCCCGGCAGGCAACAAGAAGGTACGCAGACTATCAAACGACAACAAGGCAGCTGCCGGTGATTCTGCCGGCAGACACGACACACCGGTGAACGGAAAGACTTCAACAAGACAGGGCATGTCAGCCGTTTTCAAAGGAATGCAATGTGCCTCTCTTGCAAAATGGGAACAGAGCAGACTGGACTGTGACTTCGCGCACAACATCGAAGTGGGAGTTGGATTTGCCCCCAGGGGGGGACATTTATGGTAACGGAGCGCATGTGGGAATTGGAGCTTACAGAACGATGTTGAGCGGCGGCACAATATTACTTGAGGCGCCCTTGTGCTTGTGCTGAGTGTATGTAACATTATCCAGTTGATGGTTTTTTTCAAAATTAGCAGAGGTATCTTCGAGCTCGAAGTTAAGATGGGTTAAAATCCTAAATATCGCCCTGTGTTCACGCGACGAAAGATTTATCGCTCACGCTTTGAAAGTTTTCCGATTGTCTGTGCGATAAGCTCGCAGTACTGAAGAAACCTCAGTAAACTGTTACCACGGGAAATCCATAGCTTTATTCTTGATACCGCAGCCACGGCGAACACCGGACGCGTCATTGTCGGATCACAAGTAACTCGCGCTATCGACGTCGCCGCAGGACTCGCTGCGCGGCTCAGATTTGCCACTTTCGTATTCTGGGCCGTCGCCAGTGTGAGGAACGCAAGAAAATAAACTTCGGTTAAATAACTCACAACCTTACGCTGCCTTGCGCGAGATAAAAAGACTGCTGCAACCACGCCTCCACGCACAATGGCTGCGTAAGCATGACTGGCTCCACGGAAGCGTTGATATCTTGCAAAAGTAAACGAAGAAAATTGTTTTCACATGCGAGGGCAGAAACCCCATTTTATGTCGAAATAAACAAGAGCGGTAGCTGAATATTCTCGGCACTGTTGACTGCATGGAACGGGCAGCAGCTTCACCGGTGTGCTGTGAGCCCGGGTGGCGCGGGTGCTGAATGCCCTCTCCCTTGGAGCGGCGACCCTAGGGACAGATTTTATCCTTGTATGCACGTGCGGCCAGAGTTTCGTGGTCAGAAAAGCGTTGAGTAACTCTGGTTGAACCCAACACTTCAGATCTGTATCGATTACTCCAAGCCGGTTACTACTTGAAACCCCACGATATGTGCGCCTCCTGTCAATACGCCGTAACGCAGAGTTTGCATTGTTTCTGAAACTTCAAGATTTCAATCAGCTTTAGCAATGTATATTCTGTGTTGTAAACTAAATGATGTAATTGTTAATGCATCGTTTCTTTTTGCCCTACAGTCACACATATATTACCCTTACTGATCGGCAGCTGGTGTCTGCGAATATGTAACTGGCTTATTTGCAGAATATTTTCGAAACTCGTAGTTTCGAACGGCTGCTCATACGGTGGAAATAACATTAAGATGAACGTGTACGTAACCATTTGTTCGAATAACAACTATAATGAGTGCGTCCCCAAGGAACCGTGACATTCTCGACTATCCTCTAATGACTAGCAAGACTACCGCCGTACATGTGTTTGAGAAATCACACATTTTCACAATTCTGATGCTTTTTATTATAACAGGTGCATTATGTTGATCCGCAGTACAGTAAAAAAACAACAAAAATGAGTGAAACTGTGGGCCGAAAAGATCAAAATTGGGGTATTGTATTCACGCACAAAAAATTTTAATAAGGATAGCGAATGCTGTGGAGCGCACGCAGCAATGAGCGGCAATTTTTTTTTGTGCTCACTAACAATGACGGTTTTGTCTGCAGCCCAAAAATGTTGCCCGCAAATATTCTTCGGAAACGACACCCTCTTCGCTCCTTGCGGCCACCATGTTTCCATGTTTTGCTAAAAAAATACTACTCTGCTAAGGCGCAGACGATGCGTAACACAGAGGTGTTAAAATTAAGCACACTACAAGATTTTTGTAAAAAGGAACGAATAAAACTTTGCATTTTTTATGCAGCAAGAAAATCAAAGGCAAATGGCAACTGCGGTGATTAAGTTTAGTAAGAAACTATTTTGTTGTAGTTTTGTTTACATTTACAAAGACCAAAACATTGCTCTGTATCATTTGTTATACAACAACGTAAAATTTAGTATTTCACATTCGCTGCTTAGAAGAATACATCTCTAAAACGTGATGATGTCCAAAGCACTTGTTATGTTTTGCAGTTCAACAAATTTTGTCTCATTTTTTTTTTTTTTTAATTTCAAGTTAGCGTTCATCTTTACTGAGCTATCATAATTCTCACATGAATTCTAGGTTTAAATAACGATTGGTGAATGGTTTTGTCCTGTGGACCTTATAAAGGACTGTCTTGTAGGAAATTTACAAGTAAAAAATAGTAAAAATAACTTAGTTGATACAAGTTATTGACAAACATTTCAGCAAACTTGGGCGTTCCGTGAACAGTCATAATTATTACATGGAATTTCTTAATTAGCAAATGGTCGGTACAGTGGTGACCAACCGTGCTGGCACTAACTAGGATCTTTCCAATCCGATAATATGAAATCAAATTATAAGAAAAAAAACCAAAGAAAACAGGTTAAATGCGTCATTTTTGTCGGTATTCCTTAATATAAATAATGCTTACAATAAAACTTATCATCCGTTTTTAAAAATTTTAGTTCATTGCACAGAATGCTAATAAAGCGAAAAGGCGGCCAAGTTTCATTGAAAAATGATTATTCCTTTTGAAGTTACAACTTCTCACCAAAGAAAAAAGTGCAGAAAATCAAGTTTTGAGAAAGATGAATAAAGTGTTTCTATCCGTGTTTAAACCAGATAATTTTTTCCTGGAACGTTAAAATTCTCCAGGTTGATAGCCAGGGTTCTCCTGTGGCTAAATACTAAATTATCTCAGAAAAAACAAAGCGACCTAAAAAGAAATAAAAACAAACTGAAGCGACTCAAAAATCCATGAAGGTGGCTGGTGTATAGGGCAAGGATGATTATGCATCGTATGAAAGAAGCTGTAAAAATTTGACATCTGATACGAACTGAAAACACGCTTAATAGGAAACGTTCGATGGTCGGCTAAAAAGTGTCATGGGTTTAGCGAGATGTGTTGTCTGTACAGTTCAGCAAAATCTTTGCGTCGTGTGCTGTCGACTGCCTTGCATTGAATGAGTATGTGAACTACGGATAGGGCCTCTCCGAACGTGCTGCACTGGGGTCTTGAAGGTCCGTGAGCAGATAAGAGTGCGTTGTCTGTGTGTGCCCTACCCGTAGCCTAGCCAAAACGACTTATGGTTATCAGTTGGGTGTTTCACTGGTGTGTGATTTAAAGCGTGGTTTTATTACGTGTAATTTGTTGTCTATCTGTTCCCTCCACTCCTCTTGCCATGTCTTACGAAGGGGTTGTCTTATGTGTGGCTCGAGGTTAGTGTAGGGTACTGATCACCACATGCTAGGCATAGCCCCAAATGCCGCACTGGATCAAGCATTTTTAGTGCCCTTTTTGTTGCACACCCATGCCCGACACGGCCGTAGTTTAAGCGAGATTCCACAAGCGCTACAAACACGCAGGAGTAGTTGGAACAGAAATTTAAGAATGTTGATAGTTTTTCCGCATTTTGGCTTAAGATGCTTCAAGTATGGAACAAATCTTAGTTTGTTATCAACTGTTATGCCACAAACTTGTGTTCCTTTTTAACAGGAATTGAAATGCCTTTAACATTATTACCTGGGTACGGATGGATCCCGCGCTTCCTGGAGATCACAATACAAGAACTTTTCTCGTAGATTGAGTTTTATATCATTCTTGTGGCAAGTTTTTTTTTTAAACCAAGCTGGATTATAAACAGAGTGAAGCTTGATGTTCCACATTCCGGCATGCCGTTTTCTAGCACGTGAACCCTAAACAGTGCACTACCAACTCTTACGCCAAACGTTCCTTCAACCATGTAACTAGCAAGGGTGTTTACATATGCCCCGAGGCACTGAATGACTTCACGTCACTGCGGATCCCGTAACGCCAAGCGGTGTCATAGGCCTTCTCAAGGTCAAAAAACACTGTTGCGCAAAATTGTTGATGCGTAAAACCATCCTTTATGTATGACTCAAGGGCGACAAGTTGTTCGTTTGTGGGTCGCCCCGCCCTGAAGCCAGCCTGGCAGCTCTCGAGAAGACCATTGTACTAAATAAAGTACACAAGTCTCCTGTTTATCATCATCTCAAGGAGCTTGCACAGCCAGCTTTGGAGGACGATGGGTCGATAACTGGCAGGAAAGGTTGGGTCCTTACCCTCCTTTAGGAAAGCCACTGCTATGCCCTACCTCCAGTACTTTGAAATGTTCCCCAAAAGCCATATTTCGTTGTAGAGATCTGGGAGTGTTTCAAGTGCGTCTGCGTGTAGGTGTTGCAACATCGTGTACGTAATTTTGTCTGCGCCTGGAGCTGAAGGCTTACAAGAGCCGAGAGCTATCTTCAGCTCATGAAAGAAAAGGGGGAGTTATACGAGGTGTAAGACATTATTATCATACAAGGATTTCTTTTCACAGGATGTTTTGTGTTGCATGAAAGCGTTAGTGTACTGTCGTGAACAGGATACGCGTTGGAAGTGTTTTAAGGACGGTCGCAGGTGCACGCCGTAAGCAAGAGGCAGACCCGGGAGCTCCGCGTCACCAGTTTATTACAAGAGCGAACTGTTCTAGAAATCTCTCGCACTGCCAGTTCACGCGCATTGCCCGCGATGTTGCTGCGGATGCCAATCGACATTAGAGGTTGACCATACAACATCTCCCTCCGAAATAAACGAGCGAGGGAGGTTCAGGCCGTATACTTCTTCGGCCGAATGACACAGCGTCCACAGCGGCTATGGCTATGTGATGTATCCTGGCATCTCGTTGCACCTTCCTCCCTAGTGGTTCCATCTTGTAGTGAAGCTCCTTGTGCTTCATGAGTTGACCCAGGGTCATCTTGAGGGAGAGGAACAAGGTGCGTTCGATTCCTACGCACAACTCCATCTTTTGTGTCGACGATGTACGATCGCGGCTCGGCTGCAGCCTGTACCACTGGCCCCTTTTTCTTAAGGCAGATAAGAGTGCGTTGTCTGTGTTCGATCCACACATCATCTCCGTCGAAAAGGTCGGGGAGGTCTCGTGTGCCGTGGCGTCGATCGTACGCTTTACGCTGGAGTTTCTTATCCCCTTGTTCGAACTTTTGGACAGTTTGGACGTCGGGCAGCTCAGGAACCAGCAGCTTGGACGCCATGGGTAGCTTAGTACGCAAGCGGCGTCCCATCAGTAGTTGGGCCGGACTGTAGCCGTTTCTAAGCGGTGTTGTCCGGTAAGCCAGAAGAGTGGTGTAGACGTCTCTCGTCTTCGAAGTCGCTGCCTTAATGATCTTCACGGCTGATTCTGCCATTCCATTACTCTGAGGGTAGTGAGGGCTTGAGGTGACGTGCTGAAACCCGTAGTCACGAGCAAAGGTGGCGAATTCTGACCTGGAAACTCTGGAGAACTGAGGTCCATTGTCTGTGACAACACCTTCGGGTATCCCATGGCGAGCGAAGATTGACTTGCAGTGGGTTATCACCGTCGCTGCCGATAGCTGATCAAGACGTGCGATCTCCGGATATCTGGAGTAATAATCTGTGATGATCAGCCACCACTTGTTGTGTTGGAAGTAAAGATCCATTGCTATCCGCTGCCAGGGTCTTTCTGGAAATGGTGTTTGTTTGAGCGGCATTTTCCTGTTGAGGGTGGTTTCGGCGCATTTATGACAACGCTTAACGACGTCTTCGATGTCCCGTGAAATTCCAGGCCACCAGACTGTATCTGTTGCTTTTGCCAGCGTCTTCGTTATTCCGAAATGTCCCTCATGCAGTAGCCGCAAGATAGCTGGTCGGCATGAGTTAGGAACTACTACTCGGGTCCCATACCAAAGAATGTCATCCTCATGAAACAGCTCGTGACGGAACTGGAAGAACTGCTTGGCCTCCGGACACAGGTCTCTTCTAGGTGACCATTGTTTGCTACAAAACGTCCTTAGTTGTATGCACAAACTGTCTTCCTGTTGACATTCCTTAAGCCATTGCAGGCATGGCGCTTTGATGGGCACACTCGATGTCACGAAACGTACGAAGGTCTCGACTTCTTCCGCTAGATCCCAGGGATCTGTAGCCGTGAGCGGTGCACGTGACAATGCGTCTGCAGCAAGAAGTTCTTTCCCTGGCACGTACGTTATGTCGTAGGAGTAGCGCATCATGCGCATTCGCAGACGCTGCAGCCTTGGCGTGAGACCATCCAATGCTTTGGAGGTGAATATTGGAATGAGCGGCTTGTGATCGCTTTCCAAACGGAACTGTTTACCGACGAGGTAGTTTGAGAACTTCTCAGAAGCCCAGACGAGCGCTAGAGCTTCTTTCTCGATCTGCGCGTAACGTCTTTCTGTGTCCGTCAACAGGCGAGAAGCGTAGGCAATAACTGCGTAGTTCCCTTTAGCCTGTTGTTGGCGAAGAACGGCTCCAACTCCAAATGAAGAAGCATCTGCTGTTACTGTTTTCTTGGCAGGGTCATAGACAGCGAGGACTGGGCTTGTTGTTAGAAGCTGCTTCCACTTGTCAAAACCGGTTTGTTGATATTGGAGCTCATCGCTACATAAGTGGTGGAGGTGCGGGGTACATGATACCCCATCCGTCAAGGACGCACAGCTCGGGGTCGCCAATTCAAGTCGAAGTTTCGCCCGTCCACGGGCGAACCAGCCGTCGTCTACTCGGACTTCCAGCGGAGTGCGGCCTTTTACCTGATCGCACAACCAGGATGACAGGACGGGACGCTGGCGCTGTGAGCACGACTCCAACGGGCAGCCCTTTTCAGTACCTGGTTCAGCAGCAGCGGCAACCAAAAGTCTTTTACGGAGAGCCTTATGAAGACGCGGAAGATTGGCTTGACCACTTCGAGCGCGTGGCAACGTTTAACGGCTGGGACAACAGATTCAAGCTGCGAAACGTGTACTTTTCACTGGAAGAGAACGCCCGAACCTGGTATGGAAATAATGAATCCACGATGTCGTCTTGGGAGGAGTTTTGCCAACGGTTACTAGCGACCTACCCAAACAGTGACCGCAAGGAGAAGGCTGAAGCTGCCCTTCAAAACCGAAACCAGCGTCCGAACGAGAGCGTCGCCATGTACGCCGAACACATGGCTCATCTTTTTAAGCGCGCTGACCCCTCAATGACCGACGACACGAAGGTTCGACATCTCATGCGCGGCGTCAAGCAGGACATCTTTGCCGGGCTGATGCGGAGTCCCCCGACAACGGCTGCTGAGTTCGTCCGCGAGGCTACCACGATTGAAAGGGCGCTCCACCAAAGGGCGCGGCACTACAGTCGCAACGAACCAGCCCTGCCCAACGTATCCGGGATGGACAGCCTCGGGCTCCGGGAGCTCGTGAGACAGATTGTTCGCGAAGAGCTTCAAAGGCTGCAGCAGGGACAGGTTCCACCGGCTCCGCTGTCCATAGCAGAACTAGTTAGGGAGGAGGTAAGGCAGGCTGTTCGGGTACCAGAACAAGTTGATGTGTTCCGGCAGGAAGAACCCCGCTCCTCATATTCAGCAGTCTTGCGTCAGCCCGTCTATGGCGCTCCTCCTGTCGTTGCCTCGGTCGCACCGCAACGTACCCTGGAGCTGACGCCGCGTACACCCTACTCGACGGAAACGGGTCGCCGGAAGAGTGACCTGTGGCGCACCCCTGACAACACGCCTCTCTGCTTCCACTGCGGGGAAGCAGGGCATATCTACCGGACCTGACCCTATCGCCGAGCTGGTCTGCGTGGATTTCCGCCGAATGCACCACGGCCGCAAAACGGACAGAGACCCCCCGAAATCGTGGACTACATCGCCGGACGCCGTAACGTTTATTCGCCGGAACGGCCTCAGTCTAGGTCCCCGTCCCCGATGCGACGCAGGTCCTCCAGCCCTCGATTTTCCTCGGACCCTGGCAGTCGGCCCTCTGGTAGCCCAGAAGGCCGGGGAAACTGAAGCCAGCGACTTCCGGAGGTGAGGCCGCTGATGTCACAAACTGCCAAGATCCTCCACTGCAACAACCGCTACGACGAGACGACGAGCAGCCAGTACCTGAAACTTGTGTAACCCGACCGATTGCCTGCGAAGTGCTGGTAGATATCGACGGCTGTACGACGACTGCATTGGCCGATACCGGTGCTGATCGTTCAGTCATCAGTGAAACTCTGGCTTCTACGCTAAAGAAAGTCATCACACCCTGGACTGGCCTGCAAGTTCGCACTGCTGCAAACAATCTGATCACCCCAGTGGGTAGGTGTACTGCGCGCATAAAAATTCACGGTTTCACTTACGTTAACGACTTTATTGTGCTTCCTGATTGCTCGAGGGACTTAATTCTGGGCATGGACTTTCTGCAGACAAATGGGGCAGTTATCGACCTGCAAAAATCAAAAATTAGCTTCTCGACCAAGGGAGCTATAGCAAGCAACATCGAAGACAAGCGCGACGGAGCACTACGCATTGTTGACGACGACGTTACACTGCCTGCCCGTTCTAGCCTCTTTGTAATGGTCAAAAATGACAAATTCTCGGATTGTGAAGGCATCGCTGAAGGCAACATTCAGTTATTGTTGGATAGGGGTGTTTGTTTAGCTAGAGGATTTGTCAACTTGCACAACGGATGCACTCAAGTTTTGGTCACCAATTTTTCCAACGAACGTCGACATCTTGCGAAAGGCACTACAATCGCATTCATTGAGGAAGTCGCTGACGTTACGCACGTGGGCGTGCTCAGGACGCTGTCACTTGATTCGCTCACAGGTGACACCGACATACCAGTTGAAATAAACAACGACCTCCCGACCGCTCAGAAAGAAGCCCTAAAACGGCTAGTGCACGACTTCGCCGACTGTTTCGCCACGTCTTCCAAAGTGCGCCGTACTCCCTTCGCGAAGCATCGCATCGTGACTGATGAATCGACTGGACCTATGCGTCAACAACCCTACCGCGTGTCGCCTAAAGAAAGGGAGGCCATCAAAACGCAGGTCAAAGAGATGCTCGCCGACGACGTTATCCAACCATCCAAGAGTCCGTGGGCCTCCCCAGTTGTACTCGTAAAGAAAAAGGACAACACGCTTCGCTTTTGCGTAGACTACCGCAAGCTGAACAGTATCACTAAACGCGATGTTTATCCACTTCCCCGAATAGATGATACGTTGGACCGTTTGCGTAACGCTAAATTTTTCTCGTCTCTGGACTTAAAATCTGGTTATTGGCAAATCGAAGTTGATGAACGGGACCGTGAGAAAACAGCATTCGTTACACCCGATGGCCTATACGAATTTAAAGTCCTCCCATTTGGCCTCTGTTCTGCCCCTGCAACGTTCCAGCGTATGATGGATACCGTACTCGCTGGATTGAAATGGCAGACTTGCCTTGTTTACTTGGACGATGTAGTCGTGTTTTCTAGTTCTTTCGACGAGCATCTCACACGACTGCGAAGCGTTTTGGAAGCAATCCGCTCTGCCGAGCTTACTATTAAGCCTCAAAAATGCCACCTTGGGTTCCAGGAGCTGAAATTTCTTGGACACGTGGTTAGTGCTCAAGGCGTCCGCCCAGATCCGGAAAAAACAACGGCCGTGAGCTCTTTTCCAGTACCAACCGACAAAAAAGCTGTCCGACGCTTCCTAGGTCTCTGTGCCTATTACAGACGCTTTGTCGAAGGATTCTCTGGAATCGCGGAGCCACTCACGCGCCTCACAAGAGAAGACGTACCCTTCGTTTGGACGGAAGCGCAGAAAGTGGCATTTGATGAACTGCGTAGCCGCCTGCAAACGGCCCCAATCTTGGCACACTTCGATGAAGATAGCGACACAGAAATCAGAACTGACGCCAGTAACGTCGGCATCGGAGCTATCTTGGTTCAGTGGCAGCAGGGTGCCGAGAAAGTTATAGCCTATGCCAGTCGCACACTGTCTAAATCTGAACGCAACTATTCGGCGACAGAAAAGGAATGTCTTGCCGTGATATGGGCTATAACTAAATTTCGGCCATATTTGTATGGAAGGCCCTTCAGAGCCGTAAGCGATCACCATTCGTTGTGTTGGCTTGCCAACCTCAAGGACCCCTCCGGTAGACTTGCGCGATGGAGCCTACGGCTTCAGGAGTACGACGTAACGGTCGTGTATAAATCTGGAAAGAAGCACAGTGATGCCGATTGTTTGTCGCGGGCGCCAATTCTGAATGAAGCACATGAAACGGAAGAGGATTTCCCGTTCCTCGGGGTCGTCCATACTGCGGACATGGCCCTTTACCAGCAACGGGACGCAGACCTACGGCCACTGATTGAGCACCTTCGCGGCGAAAACACTACGCCACCACGCTTCTTTCTTCGAGGTTTGGCTTCGTATTCCCTGCGAAACAATGTGCTGTACAAACGAAGCTACGGCAGCAAGGAGAAATTTCTTCTGGTAGTGCCGTCTGCTCTGAGAAGCGAAATTTTACGTGCCTGTCATGACGAGCCTTCCGCCGGGCACCTCGGCGTTAGTCGCACCTTCGCTCGGATTCATGAACGGTATTACTGGCCCAACCTTCTCCGATCAGTACGACACTACGTGAGGACTTGCCGGGATTGCCAGCGCCGCAAGAAGCCTCCCGTCAGGCCACCGGGATTCCTTCATCCAGTGGATCCTCCCGACGCGCCGTTCCGGCAGGTTGGGATGGATCTCCTTGGGCCTTTTCCAACATCGGCGTCGGGGAACAAGTGGATCGTAGTAGCCACTGATTACTTGACGCGTTATGCTGAGACCAAGGCCCTTCCCAACGGCACCGCTTCTGAAGTCGCCAAATTCTTCGTTGAACACATTGTTCTACGCCACGGCGCGCCGACGATTGTAATAACAGACAGGGGCACCGCTTTTACTGCCACCTTCCTACAGGACGTCTTCAAGCTAACCAATAGCACTCACCGGAAATCCACTGCCTACCACCCTCAAACCAACGGCCTTACCGAACGCCTTAATAGAACCCTAACTGACATGCTATCCATGTACGTGGACCTGCAGCACAAAAACTGGGACGAAATTCTTCCCTACGCAACGTTTGCCTACAACACTGCTATGCAAGAAACAACGCGACGTGCACCGTTTGAACTTGTTTACGGACGCTCTGTAACGACAACCTTACATGCAATGTTGCCTGTCGATTCAACCGACGTGACCAGCACTGATGCCGAGGCTTTTACCCAATGGGCGGAGGAAGCACGCCAGCTAGCCCGCGTTCGCATTCGACATCAACAAGAAATCGACGCCGAGAAATACAACAAGGGACGCCGTAACGTCGACTATCGACCAGGCGACCTTGTGTGGGTGTGGACGCCGATTCGCCGCAGAGGACTTTCGGAGAAGCTGCTTCAGAGATACTTTGGGCCTTACCGCGTTCTTCGCCGTCTGTCCGACGTTACCTACGAGGTCGTACCCGAGGACACAACAGCCCGTTCTTCACGACGGAGGTCCGATCCAGAAGCTGTCCATGTGGTACGCATCAAGCCGTACTACACCCGGTCTTGCGTACCCGAAGCATGATGCTATGCGAGCTTACGTACCCTGACTCTCGCCCATCACTGAACACATCTACGTGCCTATTTTGGGTTTTGCTACCCTGGCATCGGGCCGATGCCAACTTGGAGGGGGGAGCAATGCCGCGACTTTATTATTGTGGGAGCAATCCCCGACCGGCTAACGGGGCTGTTCCTAGTAATGGGTATGTGCTGACTGGTGGACGGAGGAGAAAGAAGTCCAAGCTCGCTTGCTCTAGCTTGCTTGTGGATCGCCAGTGTTTGCCGGCACAAGTTCGCCCTGTTAATAAACGCTTTTACTCTCCTTACTGGAGCTCATCGCTACAATATGAATCCCAGACAAACTCTTGTTTCTTGGACAGGAGCAGAGTGAGAGGTTGTAACACCTCCGCAAGGTTGGGAACAAACCAAGCTAGGTATGTTGCCATACCTCTTTGCAACTCTGTTCTGTTGGTCGGAGCTTTCATCTCTGTGATTGCCTTGGTTTTGGCTTCATCCGGTCGAATTCCTTCCTGGTCGATTTTGTGTCCCAAGTAGATAAGCTCTCGGACGTTGAACACGCACTTGGCCTCATTGAGCGTGACTCCCGCGTGGGCAAGGCGTTGTAGAACTGTACGAAGAGTATCGTTGTGCTCCTCTGTGGTAGCTCCCCAAACGAGAATGTCATCCACGTGACAAAAGACCCGTGGTATTCCTTCCAAGATGGTGTTCATCTGTCTCTGAAATATCTCAGGGGCTGAGGCAATGCCAAATGGGAGGCGATTGAAGTGAAAACTTCCAAATGGTGTGATAAATGTCGTTAGCTTCCTGCTTGATTCCGCGAGCTTAATCTGCCAGAAACCTGAATTGGCATCCAGTTTTGAAAAAATTCTTGCTCCAGAGAGAAGTCCTAAAGTGTGCTCAACCGAAGGAATCGGGTGCCATTC
Organism: Haemaphysalis longicornis; assembly: GCF_048455015.1. Taxonomy (NCBI): domain Eukaryota; kingdom Metazoa; phylum Arthropoda; class Arachnida; order Ixodida; family Ixodidae; genus Haemaphysalis; species Haemaphysalis longicornis. Next base: position 10,074,009 of record NW_027526276.1, on the reverse strand, counting down.
CCTTAGCACAAACCGGTTGAGCTCTGTGAAGTCCACACACACACGTATGGCTCCTGTGGGCTTCACCACCGGCACCATTGGAGCGCACCACTGTGTTGGCTCATCTGCTCGAGAAATGACGCCTGTTTCTTCCATTCGTTCCAGTTCCTTTTTTGTCTTCTCATAAACGGGAATGGGAATGCGTCGGGGTGAGCACAGTGCAAACGGTGTCGCTCCATCTTGAAGGCGAATGACGTACTTCCCTGGTAGAGTGCCTAGGCCAGTGAAAAGTTAAGGAAACTCCTTTTTAGGGTTGACCGTGTGGCTGACATAGTTGAGGCAGGTGATCATCTGGAGTTTTTCAATTGCTGGCTTGCCGAGGAGAGGGCAGCGCACTTCCTCGAGAACGTAGACATCTTCGGTGGTCTGTTGATCTCGGAAGGGTAGTTGCAGTCGTGCTACGCCCCGTACAGACAACGACCGTACATCTGGACCGTGGAGCTTCCGTTGAGACTTGGCCAAAGTGGGGCGATGTTGAAGTCGTTCGAAGGCTTCTGGAGAGAGTACAGTTTCATCTGCGCCCGTGTCTATTTTAAATTATAAAGGTTGTCCTTGTACCATGATGGTAGCTTCCCAGTTGTGGATGCCAGGTGAACTCACGGTGCCAAGAAACGCACATTTGGATTCCTGATCGGCGCCTTGAACAATGTCCACCCTTTTGGAGAGGTATACGGACGAAAAGTGTCCCTTTTTGTGACACGAGTTGCATTTTGCGTCCTTTGCTGGGCAGGTAGATCGGCAGTGCGAACCTCTACCACACCAACGGCAAGGCCTAGGGACCTGAGATGTGTTAGCCGTGGGTCTGCCTTGACTCGAGTCAGAAGGTGGTTTGCGTGTGTCTTGCCGCTGTGCACGACGTGTAGCGCCCACCTTGTTGACGGTTGGCAGGTCGGGGTGAAGCTCTGCCTGCTGTTGCCTGACCGTTTCGAGCTGGCGTGCTGATTCCAGTGCTTTCTGAAGCGTTAGGTCGGGGTCGAGCTGCAGTCTGGCAGACAACTTCTTGTCACGAATACCCACGACTAAGCGGTCACGGATCAGTTGCTCCTGAAGGCTGCCGTACTCACAATGCTGGGACAGTGCGTGAAGCGCCGTCGCAAAGTTTTCGGCAGACTCCCCTTCTTCTTGCACCCGCGTGTTGAAGCGTGCTCGCTCGTAGATCACGTTGCGGCGAGGAATGAAGTATTTCTCGAAGCGGTCCATCACGATGCTAAATTTCTTTGCTTCGTCGGGGGCGAGCTCAAATGGGCTGAAGATGTCCTCAGCCTTGTCCCCCATGATGTAGAGCAAGGCATCTACTTGATGTTCTTCCGGCTTCGCGCTTAGGCCTGACGTCGTGTAGAAGCGTTCAAACCTTCTCCGCCATTTGGGCCACTCGTTGGGTGAAGAAAAGCAAAAGGGATCGGGAGGCTGAATAATGAACGACGACATATTTGGAAAAGCAACTGAAGGCGTTTCTGTTGGTCGGTGTGGCCTCTGTTTTCCGTGGCTCTGCAGTCACTCCTCTTGATGGAGGCAAAGGCCGCAAGGCCTAACTCGCGCGGTGTTGCGGCGGTCCGTCGTGGCTTGCTGGGCGTTGTCCAGTTTACCGTGGTCCTTGCAGGCTGGGTTTGTGGCGATGCTCTCACTCATCTTCTGACACCATGTTTTAAGGACGGTCACAGGTGCACGCCGTAAGCAAGAGGCAGAACCCGGAGCTCCGCGTCACCAGTTTATTACAAGAGCCAACTGTTCTAGAAATCTCTCGCGCTGCCAGTTCACGCGCATTGCCCGCGATGTTGCTGCGGATGCCAATCGACATTGGAGGTTGACCATACTACAGGAAGTGTTGGGCGAGTCTGTCAGCTTGGTCTTCCAGTGTGTCCTCATAGTAACTAGGGGCAGGCTGTGTGTCTGATGTCATTTGACCTTTCGTAGACGTGTCCAGACTTTGTGTGTGTCAGTATATGAGTTTATGTATGTCAAGGAGGTGCGCCAACTGTCTCGTTTTGAGCCCTAACACACACGTTTTCCAAACGTGGGTGTTTAAACAACAAAAGGCGTTTATCTGACGTAGGGTACCGGCGTACCCTACGTCAGAGCAAGGATATCCCACGCCTTGTTCTGAGCCACTCGCGCCCGCCTACAGTACTGATTCCGCCACGCCCGCCTCTGGTTGCGCAGGGCACTAGAGTCATGGGAAATGGACTTTTCAACGGCGTCGAGGATGTGCGCCGTGAAGAGTTGGGTTGCCTGTTCAACGTGTAGGTGTCTCATGGATGTGTGGTGTAGTTTAGATGTCTCTGTAAAAGTATTTCAGTTTGCTCTCGCTTCATTGAACCTCTTAGGGGAAGGTGATGATGATGGCTTACGATGGTTGGCCAACTGTGGCAAAGAGCGCCATAAGACTGGTTATGTATGAAGGATGAAGATGTAAACTTTAAACCCGCCCAACAAAAACAAAATTAACGTCAGTAAAAGACAATTAGGATGGCTGGTCTAAAAGGGCAGGTTGTGATTGTACGTTAAATGAATTACGTCTAAAAAACTACGCGTGATAAGAAAGGAGGTGCGAAAACTTGATATCGCTAAGAAACTTTAACGTGTGTTGTAGAGGAATCATGAGATCATCAGTTAAAAACACTACTGGGTGTAGAGGAATGTGTTGTCTGTATAGTTGAGGGAAGTGTTTGCGTCTTCTTGTGTGGAGTGCTTTGCATATAATTTGAATGCGAATTACGGATAGGCCCTCCCCACACATGGTACACAGGGTATTGGAGGTTCAGTGAGTACATGGGAGTGTGTCCCGTATGTGTGGCTACCCGTAATCTAGCTAGGACAACTTCGATGAATCTGTTGTGTGAGCCAGTAGTGTATCGTCCTAAGTTTGGTTTTATTATGTGTAATTTGTTGTCTGTGTCGTCCAGTCGGCTTGTCACGCTTTGCGAAGGTGTTGTCTTATGTGTGACTTCAGGTCGGTGTAGGGTATTGTTGTTATGGCCACTGGGTTTGTAAGTGCAGCAGCGGCGGCCATTTCATCCGCGGTCTCATTCTCCGCGATTCCAGCATGGCCTGGGACCGAGTGCAGGCTGAGTTGAAAATTTTTAGCATATACTGATATTATGCAATTAAAAACTAGATTGACAGTGTAGTTTTTTTTGGGTCTGTGTAACGACAATGCACGCACAACGCCCAAAGATTCTGTAAATTTGAAGAACTTAGGAATTTATTGTTTAAGAATTTGTTGAACGATGAGTAAAACGCCATATTCTTCTGCTCAGAAGATAGTGGTATGCCCGCTCAGGGTTCTGCAAGAATTAAAGTTAGGACCATGAGCGGCGCTGGACACCATAGTTGAAGTTTTCTAGCATCACTGTAAAATTCGGCACATTTGTATTTATCCTGCAATGACAAGAAGTGCTGTAGAATCGCCATACTGGGAACCCTGTTTTTACGCATTTTCATAAAATATCAATCACAACAAACCGGCTGCACTTTCTATGGTGGTACGATGTCAGTAAATGAGGATGTGCATACTTCTAAAACCCAATGGAAAGACATGAAGCTTCGTCTCTCACCCTCAGTGAAGAGGCCAAAGAAACAGATGAACGATTTGAGAAGAGCTGGGTTGTGGATGTATTGTTGAGGACAGGTTTAAAAGGATGGTTATTCTATGAAACCTTGAAAGCATATTGTCACGTTGCCAAATAAAACGCAGTGGTCTTCAAGAAAAACAAATTTATTGGAGCGAACTTGTGCTCCCCTAATAACTCAAAGAATACAAGGTGGCGATACAGCAATCAACAAAGTGACGTGCGTAAACTGGTGTCGAAGATTGGAATGCCATGGTGTCTGTTCTCCAGGCTTTAATCTCTTGGCGCGAGTGTTTCTTGAACCGTCGATTTACATCCAGAAAATTGTCGATCAAAGACCATTCTGGGCTAGGGACGTTAGGGCGAGACAGTCTGCTTATCTGAATGGGATAGCCCGTGCGTCATAAAAATAAACAATAGAAGACGCGCTTCGCTTGGGACACAGATAACAGAGCCGGGCATAGCCGTGCAGCAAAAACAAATAAAAACTTATACATGGTTCGCGGCATTACCCCCCTCTAAGAGTGCATCGACCCGATGCCAAAATAAAAGACAGTCCAAACAACAACAACAACAAGAAAGTCCGTCATCTTGCATAGTCAGGTTTCAAGCGAACCAGGTGGACGATTTCGGGCCGCGTGCGTCATCGTGATGTTCGGGAATCACCATCGTGGATCACCTCGTAGGTAAGTTGGCCGACACGTCGTAGAATCGGGTAGGGTCCGAAATACCGTCGCAGAATCTTCTCACTTAGTCCGCGTCGTCGGAGGGGTGTCCAAACCCAAACACGATCCCCTGGTGTCCGTCTATTTCGTTGTGCAGGAACACACCCAACTGAGCATTATCACGGACTTTGTAAATGAGAGCAAAAAAGAGCAAAGTTCCTCCAGTTGCGAGTGGCCTTGGTACTATATTCATTTTCATTGCGAGCCTCCTCTGACAGTAACGCCTTCCCTTGTGGTGTTATACAGCCATTGCTACTATTTCTCAGGCCCACTTTGCGTTGCACACAGAAGCAGCCATTCCACTGAGAGGAGGGTGAATCACCTTTGCAAGCCTCACCCATCCAGACGTCAAGTCACCTGTACTCATTCTCTAAGACGTACACTGTGCTGTCAATGCTGCAAGCACTGTACAACACAGGATAACATGAATGCTAGTTCAATCAACACAGTGAAGCACTTGAAGTAACAGGATGATGCTTTGAGCCTGCCAGCATATCCGTGGCCGCAGTTCAAGATCTTTATACAGTAGTTGCAAGAGCACAGGCTGAATGTTTGTAACCACTTTGCCGACCACATTTTCCCTTCGCCTTATCAGAATCCTTTCCAAGTAACTGTCATCAGGTCCTGTTGCCTTCTGTAGCTCAAAAATCTCTGTCCTCTATAATGTCCTGGTACATCTGCTCCCTGCATTGCACTGTTTCCAGCAGGAGGAAGCTTCTCCCACACCAATGCAGTCTAGACCGGCCGACCTATGGCTGGGGAGGGTGCTGATCCTCCACTGTGAGACCAAGGCCATTCTTGGCAGTGTGTGGTGAAGTGAAGGTAGTCTATTGATTGTTGGCCTGTGTGAAGGACCGCTGATAGCACTGCATATACTCCACCGTTCCCGCTATCATTACTCTTCACTGCCCTTTCTTTTACCGCCATTTCTACCCTTTTGCTCACTTTCTTCTCAATCCCTTTTAGGTGTCCGTTTTTACACTAAAAGGCAACCTGTGAAGGCAGAAAAAAATGGGTAGGGCGAGTCCGTTTTTACACTAAAAGGCAACCTGTGAAGGCAGAAAAAAAATGGGTAGGGCGAGTAGAAAAAACTTGGAAGCCTAATAGTGCTCAACAGAAGTCGTTATGCGACAACGGTAGGGGTTTTCAATTATCAGTCCTGGGCTCTCTACGAACTCCCCTAGAGGCAATCTGACATTTCTTGCTTGCATATACATGCAAGCAAGCAAGTATTCCTGTGGTGTGGAGAATCTTGTGACTACCCATGGACAACAGGTGAAATGTCACTGTAAAGACCCAGTATATGGTTCACGAATTAAGTCACCTTAATGCATATAGATGAGATGAGATGACATTTGTCACTTGAAAAAACTTGCATATTCTTCACATTTGGCCTCCTTCTGAACTGGCAGGCTTATTGAAACTATGTATGGACTCGCTGCCTCTGGCAGGTTTCAGTGTACCATTTTCGATCGAATAGCCTGCTGAAAGATACCTAACACTTTCCAATATCAACTTCAGGTTAGTTATAGTGCAGGGGGCAGTTTGTCATGCACGCAAAAGCCACAATGTTTTTCGTGGCTAATGCTATGGCTGTGTGTTAAATCCAACATGTGTAACATGAGTTGTTAGGCCAGCGGCCGTCCTTATGTTTCTTTCCCTCTATTCGTTTCGTTTGCACCAATTCCATCCAAAAAACCACCCTCTAAATGTCTGCACAGCTTCACCTAAAAACTACAACTCAACTACAGTTGAGGCTAACAGCACCCACCCCGAGTTAACATCTGTGGGGGAAAAGGTGAGGAGTATGATCCACAAAAAAATTTTGAAAACGACATGAGGCTGTTAAAAAACCTTATTGTGCTCAACTTCCCGCGTAAAAAGGTTAGTAGCGAGTGAAAGCGGATTTGAGAGATTAGTTTATCTTCAGCATTTCTTTCAGTAAAGTTTTACTAAGGCTGCTCTCATTTCACAATCTGACATCGCAAGCACGGTGAGTTGGGCAACACCACTGCCTGGACATTGAAATTTTATAATGCAAGGTGTTTCAACTGTGGCGATTCCTGCACTCAATAGAATGCAACAATCATGCGATTAACAATCACATATTGTGGGCATATCCTATCCTTAATCCTTGCCACTAAGGAATAGAATATAATAGAATAACGCGCCGTCGTTATTCTCACTGCTTTCGTGCAGCACCGAACTGTCCTGCCAAGAGACTCTGCCCACAACGAGTTCGAGAGCGAGCCACGACTCTCCCCGCGAGTGTACGTGGTCAGTCACTTCACATGGAAGTGATACATTTCATTGTACAGGGGTTTATTACGCGTACAACCACGATACAAACACTACTCTGCACTACGCACCTAGCCCCTGGGGCATACACCCGTCGGCGTGTGCCCAGCTCATAGTCAGGCAGCAGTTAGCGTCCACCGGCGTTGGCCGGCTGCAACGCTCGCTGACGTAGGGGGAAGGGGGCTCTCTGTGGCCGCTACACACTTCAAGCCACTGGACTCGACCGGGCGGAATCGGCGCTCGTCCGCTGACCTCAGACGGCGCAAGCCGTCGCATCGCGGACGCGGGGGCAACCCACCAATGAGTGGAATATACCCGCGGAGACTCGCCGGACATCCTAGATAAACGCACTGACGCAAATCAAGGCATGCGCAAATCGACACGGTGGGTGCCGTGACCCACGGAAGTGGGAAACAATGGCCAATGCAAGAAACGGCCAAAAGTGGCCGAAGGGCATTTACGTACCACGCGATCGCTGCGCGTCCCAAGAGCGGTCTCCCCGGGGAGTCTCCTGCGCGCATCCCCCATCGCCTCGTAGGGAAAGGAGGGGGCGCGCGATGATCGCCCTCGCCCCACCAAGGAGGAGGACGTCGCTAGCGCCTCCTCGCCCCGATTTGAGGGGCTTGGCCCCCACAATATCACTCCACATTACTACCCCTCCTTTTGCTTAATACTAGTAAAAACTACTGCATTCTAATTGTACTTGGCATGAATGAAAACAACCTCTTGTCACCTTTCTCTGGCACCGATGTCACCTATTTCCCTTTTCATTACAAAATTATGAACAAGGTAATACAAAACTTTGTGTTTAGTTTTTCTTTTGTGCTGAGTGAAGAGTGGTGTTACTAAGGCACCTATGTCGAGAGCAGTCCTAAGGCCGAATTCTCTAAAAAACGGGCGTCGCCTTTGAAACGACGGGGTAGCGCCATTCAAATGCACGTGTTCTGGGGTCGGGGCCGTCGCTTTGGGGAGCTGAGCAAGGAGTGTGAGGCTGAGAAAAGCACTGTGGCAAGCGCGAAGCGACATCGCTGAGCACTGTGGCAAGGGGCGAAGCGACAAGTGAAACGACGGGGGTCAGTGGGCGTCGTTTGGCGCCCTTGCCACAGTGCTCAGCGATGTCGCTTTGCGCGTGCCACAGTGCTTTTCTCAGGCTCACACTCCTTGCTCAGTTCCCAAAAGCGACGGCCCCGACCCCAAAACACGTGCATTTGCATGGCGCTACCCCGTCGTTTCAAAGCGACGCCCCGTCGCTTTACACGATTCGGCCCGTTCTCATATTTCTTGCCTCTGTGAAGAGTAAAGGCGATTTAAGGTCACAGGCTAAGCCCCATACTTCCCATGCATTTTTGGCCATTTTGAGTTTCATTTTTCTCGGCATCTGCTAAAGGCGTCTACATAATGCTTACATTATGATTTTTTTTTCAAATTTGTGGCTGTTATTACTGTACCATAATTACTGAAATCAGACAAAAATTACAATTTTTATAAATTTTTTTCAACCAGTATCTAAATTTTGGCTTAATTTATATCTTAAAAATTTTGTAACAAGAAATTCATTGGGTGCATATTTTCAATTCTGGTACAGTAGATGTCACAACATGTAGATGACCGGAAAAAATAATCAGCCGGTTATCCTGGAAGATATAGGAAATAATGGTACCTACGTGGAAAACAGTTTTGAGATAATTAGGTTTACAATAAGAAATGAGGTGAAAAACTACTTTTTTGCCACAAACACCACTCAAGTAATTTATTTAGTAAGCACTAGCTTCGCAATCACCCTCGAAATCATGTTTTCACTTTTCAGCCAGTCGTCTGTCCTGCCTTGCCAATTTAGTCGGCTGTTATGCAGCCCCGTTCACAGAGTATCTTTTCGAACAGAGTCAACCTCTTTCAGCCACTTGCTGGTGCTGTGGCGCTCAGGGTTCAATCCGAATTATTTCGAATGCTAGCTCTTGCGTTGCTACCATCACTGAATGAAACAGCAGCACCCAATGTTGCAATCTTGATAGGGTGAAGCCAAACAAAGACATTTATTGGTGCGCGGCTTTGAAGCACAAATGTGGCAAAAACGTGCACAGCGTCTTTGGATTGCCTTAGCTGAAACATCAGCTATGCAGTGGCTGCCAAGCAACTTCTTAATACAGCTGGTTCCAGACTAGCGTTTTGATCTGGAGCTGGGAGTTTCTTGGTGTAAAAAATGACAATAAACACGGTGCACATTCTAAAATCGGCCATGGTCAGTTTCTATTTGCTCACGGAAAAACTGTTTTTTAGCCATAAATACATCCTTGGCAAATGTGCATAAGAGCTCGGAAATGTGCATAAGGAGGGGAACTTCCCTAATTGCAAAGACAAAAAAGTCGCCTTTTTTCTCTAATTGCAGACAAAAAAAACTCACCGTTTTTTAAAAATTCGGCTTACCCTTTGCCCTTAAAGGACTACTGACATTAGGTTTCCAATTTTTGAAACTATGCAAATAGCTTCTTGTGTATGTAATCTTTCAGTTTCAATTTCAAACTTCGCGCGTATTCAAAACACGAGAGAGACACTTTATGATAAGCGTCACCTGATGTACGCCATGATCACCAAGAAAGAGATAGAGGGGGCTCTGTAATGTGAACTAGTGAGGTCAGCCCTGCTAGCGATAAGGCTTCCTATGCCAGATGGGCTTGCAATGCCAGACTACAATGAGTGGTGAATGCTGGACATTAGGGGTGCAGCAGGGAGAAGACAAACAAGAAATGTTAAAAACGAAAAGCAAGGGAATGCTGCTAGCAGAGTCCGGACGTAAAAAGTACATTTGAAAAAAATCAATAATGTAAACTCTCAATCAAAGTACAAAGTAAACAACCAACCCAAGAAAAAGAAATCGATAAACACCACAGCATGAGAGAGTACAGATCTTGAGACACTTGCACTGCCTATGGACTAAAGTCCAGTTCAGTCTCGTAGGGAGAAACTGAGAAAAAAATAACTGCTCTTTTAATATGTTTGCCGTTTCATGCACGCATATTAGAAAATATTAACGGATACATCACCACTGGAAAGAACTCTCAAAGGCACACAGTGTGATGACTATGATATAATTCCCCTTCTCAAGAGTGAATGTATACACTGGCGGCACAGGTTGGAATTATCATTGAAGTGTTTGCTTTTGACTCTAGCTCCTCCATTACCATATAGAGTACATTGAACAGAAACGTTTTTGACATACACATGGTGCACACACGGAGAAGATTTGGCTAGGGGTCAACGCATATCACATTATGTGATAAAATGTACAACAGTGGCAGTGTGTTGGTTCTGCACAACAGGCGTTGCGCTACTGAGCACGAGGTCCCGGGTTCGATTCCCGGCCGCGGGGGCCACTTTTCTGATGGAGGCGAAAAGCAAAAACTCCCGTGTGTACGAGATTTCGGCGCACGTTAAACATCCCCAGGTGGTCAAAATTAATCCGGAGCCCTCCACTACGGCGCGCCTCATCGTCTGCGTTACGTCAGCGCGTTAAACCCTACAATCAATCAATCAATGGTTCTGCATAACAGAAAAAAACAGCGTAGCTGGAACAAGGACAATGAAAAATGCTTGCCATTGCCCTCTTTGGCATCATAGCAGACCTTGAGTTGTGTACAATTTTGTTGAGAAGCTTTGTATATCCAAGACCCAATATTGCACATGTGCTAGTGCCAGTAGGCAGTGTTTTCTAGTCCGCACCCCACCCTATCCTAGGAAGCCGCATCTATAGTCCGAAATACACAAATCCCCTTCGTTGTTGCCTCACCCTGTGTCCACTATATAAATGGAATCTTCCTGCCCCAGTTGCCCTACACGCAACTGCCCTTCGCACTCCATCAGTCACACTCCCATCCCTTTACTGGGAGTGCTATCCACCATACTTGCCGCCGCACCAAAGCTACCCCATCACTTCCCGGAAAAACTGCCGGATCAGATAATGGACGAGAAGTCGATGCAAGAACGACTGGCAGCGCACTGCCTTTGGATTAGTGAGGGGCTCCGGGAGATTTTCGAACTGGCCGTCTCCTAATGAAGATTAGAAGACGGCCAGCCAGCCTGGACTATGGCTGCCTAGATAGTACAGTTTTTTTACTCTCGCTCTAGGCATAAATAACGCGTTTATAATGCTTTAACGCGCTCATAACAGCAGAGCGTACAATGTGTTGCTACTCAGAAAGAATGTGGCAATGCTGTGTGTTGTTGAAATGCATCAAGCTTGCTTCATGCAACAGCAGTTTCCATGAAAGAGAGTGATCTAACATGGAGCGCTTGTAATTTCAAACCAAATTTTTGTAGCCACGAAGTCTACTTTAAAGGTGTTGTGCCCCCAAATTTTAAGTCTGTAAAAAGCCTGCTGTAGGCTATCTTTGTATGCAAGGACCATCAGCACGAAGTGCTGGGTACAGCAAGCGCTTAATATACATTTTAATTCGCTTCTAAAAAGTACCTAAAAGCTCTTCTGGAGATCGGGACCCATCGCTAGCGCCACTAACCATGACGTCAGTGAATTGCCAGCATAACAAAGTTTGTGACGTCATACCACGTTAGCGACTCGAGCGACGTCAGCGTGAACTCCAGTTACCACAGTTTGTTTGGTCGCTTGGTCGTATCAGACACACTAGGCCGACACGACGACGACGAGTCGCCAAAACATCGGCCAACTGCCGAATTGCCATACCGCGTTGTCACACGACGCCGACGGCTACACAAACACGTCGGCGATGGAAAGTCGCCGTAGTGTGACTTATTCGCCGACCGAAGACGCCAACAAAACCGGTCGCCTGACTGGTCGCCCGACGCGTCGTCGGGAATCGACCGAGAAGCGAAAACTGCGCCCCGACAACATTCGTTCCGCAATGAACGCGGCTCTATTTTGTTAGTTTCTGAAGTTTAATAAACTCAGTAAGGTCCATGAAGCCCATCCAACTCAACACTAGCGCTAATGCGATCCGTATTTTGGCGTTCGACGCTTCGGCCGTGCTCTTCGGCGACGCCGCTACCTTGGCATGCTTGTGCGATCGGCTCGCCTGTAGAAAATATAAGGTCAGTTTCGTGCAGAAGAAGAGTTACGTAGGATAATTTGGGTAATAAGAGATCAGTATTGGCAAACGTTTTTAAAGTAAAACGTAAAACCAAAGTACGCCAAGCACTATCCCTACAGTGGAAAATCGTATTCGCAGCCGGGCACACTTATTTTTGCGAGCGCTTTCGCGAAGGAGCAGAGTTGATGGTGATAAGGTATTGCGGGGGCTTCGCGGAATCTTGCTGCGCAAGCGCTATTTAAGAAATTTGAGTTTACAAGCCATGAATTCTGTAAACTAGCTAGTAAGCACCGACGTACTACTCTAAGGATGGGCCTCCATCTAGTACACCGGCTATTTCGCTGTGTGAAACCATTTGTCCGGTGGCGCAGTGGTCTCGCGCTTCGCGCCCGCTCAGTCAACGTTGCGGGTTCAACTCGCGGCGGGGAAAGCTTTTCTTTTTTTAGCGTTTTTTTAAGGGGCATGGTTTGCATATCCACGGTTTTCATTTGTCTGCATCCGAGGATGCAGACAGAGTTCGTGGCGGAGCTGTCGCGGCTTGACAAGACGAGTCGGCGTGTTTACTTCCGTGGTGAAGCACGTGTGTGCGGGAGCAGACGCCGCAGTAAACTCGTAGCGCACCGCAGGGCCGCATGGTCGGCACACGTGGCAGAGCGTCCTCGCAACACTGTGACGTCACTGCTTTAATCTGCGATCAGAAACCGAAACCGAATCCTGTTCACATGAATCGTGCGATAATAATTTTTTTCTCAGAATATGGGCATATGAGAGCATGTATCATGCTTTCCAGCGAAATATAAAACGTTTGCAACAAAGAATGCACAAGCAACAAATTTGGGGGCACAACACCTTTAAGTCTGATTTTTTGTATGCAGTGTTTTCGAAGGGTCTTTCGCCCCTCACCCCATCTAGCATAGCTAGACCATCAGGGGGCCAGCTAGTTGGTAAACCATAATGCTCACGATAGAAATAACAGGCAGTTTAAATTGCAGCAAACAGCGCTTCTTTGTTCTCATTTTCCATGAGTTGTTTTCATTTTGTGTTGTGAGCATTATTCTACGTACCCTCATGTTGTTTTTAAACCAATGCATTAAAACACTTCCTTCAGTATCGGTTTGGCACTGTGCCTGTTCCTCTAGCCCAAAAATTAATCCGCGCAGTAGCGCAAGCACCCGCAGAACACTACTAAGAACCCAAGGTGTGATGACGTTGTTTAACTGAACCAACGCCCAGGTGATCACTGCCCTGTCATTATCGCGTTTTCCCCCCATAAATGTTACACCGGTAGCAGCTACGTTGAAAGAAAAAATCTCGGGTGCTTAACAAACGGCAAGGCGATCGTAGCTGACTAGCGCAACCGCACACTGGTCGCAACGGCTGCCTGTAACAATCGCTGCCCGTGCAAGCATCGCGCTTAGCCACCGAATGCGCCGACATGAAGGGCGATAGCACAGAGAACACACCCTGCACTCGACCACACCTTATTCGCGCATTTACCATGTACTTCACTGTCACCGCAATCACAAGCCGAATGTGGTAGTACGTCGAGCTCTACGCCCATTGCGAACAATCATCTTCACCGCTTCACCTCACAGTATTCGCCATATCACAGCACGGCATTTGTTCGTGTGGTGATCTCTGGAACATTGTTGCATGTTATTGGTGATGGCAACGTAACTTGTAGGACAAGGAGTGCCAGAACGAACGATGGCAAACTTCGCCCGATGGCAAACTTCGGATCGGTGTCATCGTGGTCGCCGTTTCTCGTCGTCCGACGAGGGTTCGGCACGCCGGCTTCACCCGTGAGCTGGCTCAGGACAACACGCAACGTGAAGCCGAGCGTTACCACACCGACGCTGCACTTGGGTTAAGTAACCGGCCACGACAACGCAACACACGGATAGCATCCAAGTTGAGAGCGGAAGAAACTGGGGCATCCAAATAGCACACAGAAAAAGAAACTGGCACACGGCGATCCATCCGTACTCGAGGGGTGCAGACAATTTTAAAAGATATCCGCGCGAAGCGTGCGGACAATTTTAAAAATTATCCGCGCGAAGCGTGCGGACAGTTTTAAAAATTATCCGCGCGAGGCGTATGGATAGGGACAGCCAAACTTGAAGGGGCCCTGAAAGGCATTTTGAGCACACTAAATGAACTAGCGCAACCGTTAGATTGGGTCGTCAACGTCCTCTGTGCCAAGTATTACTCTTTTACGCGCAGCGGAAAGCTCACACTTTTGTTGCAAAGTTTGTCGTTTTTTTCTCACCCTTTCCTTCGTGTTTTTGGACGCCGCCATCTTCACATGTCTACATCATCGATTCCCAGATGTTCGTCATGAGCTAGACATCCTGCTATTGGGCGGCTTTTTCACGCACTTCCCGCAAAGAGATGAGTCGTCTGCTCAGCGTCGGCTCGCCGGCTGATCTGCCAGCGGAGTGCCGGAGTACTTGGGCATTTTACGACAAACGAAACAAATGTAAAACAAACGCTTAACCGTTTGTATTGAATGCAACACGGCCATAACACGACATGGATATTCTCTAACCCGAGTACGTTCCATAAAGAAAGCGTTCAAGCCCCGTGGCACTTCTTTCGTGCAATCGCAGAGAAGGCCCTGAGCCGAATGCCCGGGTTTGACGCATACATTTTATTCAGCTTCAAAACAATCCAGAGATGTGTTTCTAACGAATACAATGTCACAACATGCGTTGAAAGTCTCAACCACGTTTGACAGAGGATGGGTTGCCTCCTGCCCGTCGTAAATTCGGTACTCACCTCGCGCGCGGTTTGCGGGGACGAACAGCAAGTCACTTAACTCTGGCGCACAAGCCGATGGCTTTTAGCCACGCACACTGCACATACCCCATGCGAGGTTGAGTCGTACGTCACTCGAGAAAGATTATCCAGACCATGGGAAGAACTATCCACCCGCAGAAGCACAACGTCGCATTTCATCGCGAAACAAAGGCGTCCACAACACACACACCATCGCCTCCTGTAATGCCAAACGCATCTCGCACTTCCCAATAGGAGTGGGTGGTACGCCTGCAGTGCCCACATATCGCGAGGTGGGGCCCCAAGCTGAACCGGGATCACGGAACCGTAACTGACTTCTGGAGCGGTTTGTGCCTTGTTGCCAAAGCAACCGATGTTTGAGATTGTCAAAGAATAGAAAGCTCAGAGCCGCGGCGGAAAATGTTTTGCCAACGTTGCCGCTCTCCACCACGCGTCGCCCCAAGCTGAACTGGTCACATGATTGAAGCGTTTTGTGCACGGGTTCTGCATCGGTTTAATATGACTTTTTCACATGCCGCCGGCAGGAATTACCACCGCCGCAAAATAAGACCCGGCACCAGCGGGGCCACATCTGATACGGAGCTTTTTGGATAAACAGTGCGCGGTGCATCAAGGGAACGAGCGCACGACCCTCCCCGTGCGGCTGCGAGTTCGCCGCCGATAAAAAGTCATGTGCCGCCAGCAACGGACACCGCGAAAGGGCAAGGCCAGGCCGCCGCATACATGCGGCCAGATTTTTCGTTCGCTTTTCCAGCCTTGAGCGGAGTGCGTGCGGGATTCATGGTGTCAACAAAGCTTGCCCGTAGCATGCCCGTAGCAGACGAGTCTGAGCAGCGCAATAGCGGAAGTACGTCACCGCTGCGGAGCGCAGCATCATGGGAGGCAAGGCTCGCACGCCGTCAACAGCGGAGAGTAAGTCGAAAGGAGGAGGAAACTCGGAGCGACGATAATGCGCGGTTTTTGATTTACGATTTCTCAGCTAATACTCATCGCTTTAACAAAATTCTTGCGGGAGGAGATTGCAAATACATTGCTTTATTTGGGTGCATGTACATTCATGCATCGGCGGAAGGTATTTCAGGACCCCTTTGACAGGTGTTTTTATTCGCACGTCACGTGGGAACAATTTTTATTTTTAGTTCGCACGCCGCGTAGGAACCATTTTTATTTCGAGTTCGCACGCAACTGAAATGGAGAGGAGGAATGCACGCCTAGCCATCGCCTTGTGTTGGGGGCATCATGTTCGGACTGCTACATGGAGAAAAACAAGTATTTGTAGTTGCCTGGCCGACAACGTGTGAGTATGAGTTAAATGTTATCGGCACCTTTGTGACTCTATTGCAACGCCACTTGTGATACATTCAAGCAGTGGGGCTCTTCGATTTACACT
This sequence comes from Haemaphysalis longicornis, assembly GCF_048455015.1. Classification (NCBI taxonomy): domain Eukaryota; kingdom Metazoa; phylum Arthropoda; class Arachnida; order Ixodida; family Ixodidae; genus Haemaphysalis; species Haemaphysalis longicornis. The sequence continues at coordinate 10,058,129 of NW_027526276.1, read as the reverse complement.
CTCCGACTGACCGCGGGTATTCCGAGGATTCCCCGAAGCCATAGGGATACATGGGAAAATCGAATGCCGGACTGCTTCTCAGGGATTCCGCGGCGAGTCCGATACTGGAAATCGAAGAGCCCCAGTGTGTCTCACTTCGGCAAGTCTATTCGTGACAACGGTTAACGGTACCGTTTCTCGCAAAGGTTTTACGGCTGCGTACTATTCACATCAATGAGGGGGAAAGTGTGCGTTCGTGTTACGTGCCCAGGGAGTACCGCTTTCTGCGTGCATTTGTTCCCGCAACCAGCTTTACTCAGTCGGCAAACGGGCTGCCCAGGCCACCCATGACAAGGCATTTTAATTATTCGCAAGTTATGTAAAAGGCTACTGTTAAAAAAAACCTTAAGAAGGCCATTTTTGGGCGTTCAAGTGTACTGACATCTGGCCATCGAATTTGCACTTCATAGGTGCCTTTCGGCGCCAAGAAGGAACTTTTCTGGTCCGTTTTTTAACTAATCTGAAATGTGACATTCGTGAAAATTTTGAGCGGTAATTGGAGGAGTGGCTTCGCTGAAAACCTTTTTTTTTCATGTATGTTGCAGGGTGTTGCAGCAGTAAACTGTATTGCAACACCCTGTATATTTCTCATTAGAGGGCAGTATTATAACTGTAGATTATTGAGCATAAAGCAGACTTTGAGCATAAAGCAGCGGCAGGATGGGACCCTAGACGAGCGCCCTTGCCCTCTCCTCTCAAAACTATACCTGCGGGCTGATCTGCAAATACGTGCATGTTTGTACTCATTGGGGTCCTATATACGCATTACTTTTAATTTTTGCTGTATCTAAGGTATGACGGACGTACCCGCAAAATTTCTTAACTATACGCCGGACATATCGGCAAAGTTTTTTAAGGGTACTTCGGTGCACATGGTTGCACTTGGCCTCTTCAGTGCCACCTTAGTGAACTTATCCTGGAGCTTTAAGCCACTCGAGACACCAATCTGGTCACAATTGTTCTAACGCCACCAGGTCGTCTCGTTGAGTTTGGTGCTTTCCATGCAGTTCTGTCCAGACGGAACGACAGCTGTCAGTAAAGATTTGTTCAGAGGAAACACAACTTGCCGTGGGAGCCAGGGACGTAGCCAGAGGGGGGATTTGGGGGTTCGAACCGGCGCCAAAAATGTTTCCAGGCAGTGTGTTAGTGTTCCTTTTAGCAAATCTTTTCTCTTCCGATAACCCATAACTCCCTCCGAAAAACATTTGTGGCTGTGGCTCTGGTGGGAGCAGTCTTTATTTTTACCCGACCAGCTAAACCACTTTGGCTCAATGACAAGCCAGAATCACTGTTAATTGTTATTCACTATCAATAATTACAGTCGAACCTTGTCATAACAAAGTAGTTTCGGAGCATTAAATTAGTTTGTTGTACCCGATATGTGCTGGTAACAGTGGAGGTAAAACTCGGTTTTAACTAGCTTTAAGAAATAGGCAATCTGGCTCGCGCAAAAATCCTAGACGCAAAAACACATTATTCTAGGCTTCGAACCTACTGTAAGCGAGTTACTCCTTAGCTGTCTCCTTGTGGCATTTCAAACTAAATGTACCCGAACACGAGCTACGGGCAATTACAACAGGACAAAGTTCATTTGACAAAACAGGCCTGCGTTCTTAATTATTTGAAAGAGGATGTGATCTTCGTACGGTGGCTTTTCATAGCACTGAAGAGGATAAAGGTTTCCGCAGTGACCACGCACGCCTTTTGTACTTCTGCAGTTTTGGGCGTCGGGAGTTTTTCCTTCATTGCAGCGGATATCGCGTGCAGCTCATGCAGTTCCAGCTTCGTGCACTGAAATGAAGCATGAGCAACCAAAGTTTCTATTTAGTTCATTGTATCCGATATTTCGCTATATCAGTGTTTGTTATAACAAGGTTCAACTGTACAGATGATTAACTCTAGCTCAGTCCAAACGGAACTCCGAGCCGTTACCCCATGCCCGCTTCACAACATGCAGCAACAGCAGTCGTTCTTGATATTCACTCAAACTGCCAAAATGCGTCTCCTAACTGACTAGCCAGAATCTCTGTGAATTATTAATCACTGTTATTACTGATGATTGCACTAACTTTAGATTAGCTCCAAGCTGCTACCCTACGCCAATTTCACAATACAAAGCAAGAGATGTCTGCCTTAATTTACCCAACTAGCCAAACCGCTTCCATTCACTGACTAGCCTGAGCTACTGTTATTAATCACTATTGATAAAAACATGATTGGACGTAACTCTAGCGATGGCTACGTAAGCCTTGGCTTCAGTGAGCAATAGCGGTTTGGCCAGTTGTGTAAAAATCTTGACCGACTGCTCTCACTACGTGAATTGTAAAGCGGGCATTAAGTATAGCTATTAGAAAAGGCTATACACAGGCACGAACACACAAAAAGGAAAACTGGTGAAGATTCGAATCCATCCGAGTTCAACCTAGTGCTCCTAAGCACATTTAAGAAATTTTGCGTATTTATCTGATGTATCCTTAAGAAGTTTTTCGGGTACAACCAACGTATCTTATGGGTATCTGACGCACCTTTAAAAAGAGTTTACTTTTCGCCCCTCCCACCTACCGCCAAAAAGATCAACTTGCCAGAGCGTTTCCACTGGTTATCCCGCTTGTTTTCTTCCATTAAAATATTCATTGTTGCCCTGCATGCATGCACATTTTAGGTGAAAGATTGGTGTTTCTGACCCAGTTGCTTTGAGAGCTTAAGACTACCCTTCCGTGATCTTCCAGTAACCCCCAAGGGCCTCAGGCCTATTTTCTAAATAAAGTTGTTATTTCATTCATTAAGTGGTTTGGCTGAACATTTTGTGTGTGGGCGCTCATATTGTTTTTTTTTTCGTTTCAGATCTGCGCTTTCTTGTGTAAGGCACATATATAAATTCTGTAGGCTGCTGTTCTTTGCCATGGTTGGATTTTCATCATATGCAGGCTATCCCTGGGGACGTCTGCTTCAGCAAAGGTACGAGGACCAACTTTGTAGCTGGTTTTATGAAAAACAGAGCTAATGCGGTGCCCTCAATTCATTCACAAGAAGCTACTGAGTGTCTTAAAATTATCTTTGAGGAGAGATGTTTCGGCAGAGGTGGCATCCTGTCCTCAAGGCATTCATTCCTCTCAACCTTGCATGCTGAAAAAGTGTGGTGTGCATTATAAAAAACCAGAGGGACTGCACAGCTGTTCAGAACAGGCTTCAGTTTCTCATTGCAGCATGGTGACCATCACTTTAGCTGGGACTTTACGAGACAAAGAGCAGCTATATATTTCTAGAGGCAAAGATTAGACGTACACACAGGGTGTTGTAAACTTTTATTGAGGCAGTATAGGAACGTGGTATTGGAGAAGAAGCTATGGACAGCGGGTGGCAATCTTAGTCCGATTGACAGTATGCTGCAGTAGCCCGAGTTCAGGGACTTCTGGTCTCTGAGCCGGTGATGGGAGATTTTTGTATTGGTGCATTTTTGCTAAGCAGCTATCTTCCTCTGACTGTGGCTGAACTGACACCAGATTTTCTAAAATGATGGTCGCCATTTTGAAGTGATGCGGTATTGAGGCACAAATGCATGTGTGCCTTGGTTGGAAGTCCCACAGAGGAGCCGAGGATTGTAGAAATCCCACAGCGCGTCTTGCTACTGTACACGTCTACTCGACCTTAAAACGACCGGCAAAACAATGCACCCTCATTCGCCTGCTCCTCCAGAGGATTCCCTAACCGAGGAAGACGTGCACATTAAAGTGGTCCTGAAATACCTTCCGCCGATGCATGGTTGTACACCCGGCGTCAAAATAAGCCGGGGCATGTGATCGCGCGGCAAAATGCATCGCCGCAACATCTGATGTTGCACATCTGGTGTCGAGACACCGATGTGCGCGTGCGCGTCCAAACACGCTCGCTAGCCTGTCTTTTCATTCGCTTCAAACGACAACGCTTGTCACATTCAGCGCTTAACGCCAGGGGACACTTTCTTTGGGCAACCCCTCTTGCTCGCACACGCTTCCGCGGCCGAGGGCGAGAGTGAAGATGCGTTGCTCACTCTGCGCTGCTCTGACAAAGGATATATGGAAACGGGACTGCTTAGTTTTAAATACTGCATTCTTTTTTTACAGGAAAGCTGTCTATGGCTAGGATCCAGCAAATAGTATCCGGTAATAGAGCAATGTAGACAAGAATGTAGACAAGATGTAGACAAGAACTGTGTCTTAGGCCCGGTTCAGAGTGTTGTCGCAATTGGCGTAATATCTTTAAAGGGACAGACAACCGATTTTTGTCGCGTACATGTTCTCTAGCTCATATGAAAGCCAGCGTTTTATATAGCCCGGTAACCCCAAGCAATTTCTAAACAAATTGGGGAAAATAATTTTAATTTGGCAGCCAACTTCCTGAAACCGGAAGGGTGGAGTCGAAACTTGACACTACAATATGTGTCCCTGTCATGTGACCTGCAAACCTAGCAGCTACTGTAACTGCTGAAACGTTTATTTCAGTATTGAAAACCTTTTAATGCAAGTATTTGTACAAAGTTAAATTTCATATGTATTTCTAAACATTATTTTGAAAATTTTAAAAACACGCCGCCCACCGTCGCTGGGGTGCTCTCAGTGTGGCTAACTGAGCCTCCATGCCCAGAATCAACGGCAGAGTTCAGTAAACAGACCCACTGAAGGAGCTTTGACGATTCTGCCTGAGTCAGGGGCGTTTGTTCTGCCAAAATATTTTATTTCAGTTTCCAAATGCGCCAACGGCTGCTTTAAAAAAAAAACGCCACGCCCGGGGAGAATCGAACTTCCCACCTCCACAACGTGAAGCCAGATTCTACCTATCGTCTATCCCAACAGATGCGCATTCGTACAAAATAGACCGTTGCATTAAAAACACGCATAAAGGGACAGGAAAGCCTGCGATTCAAACTTTTTTGGCTGGGGACAAGTTTTTTATTTTCGTTTTTCATTTCGCATACAGACAAAAGTATGTTGTCGAGCTACTCTATGTCATGGTTGCCAGCATTATTTTGGGAGGGACACATACGGCTTGTAGGTCTAAAAATTTCAATTTAAAAAGTACTAGGGCGTATCAGCAAAACCGTTTCTCGTCAAGGTGCTTTAAGTGATGCCCTTCATTTGGGATACAGAATATATACTCGACAAAAATTGGTTGTCTGTCCCTTTAAGTAATTACGTCATTTGACGTCTCAGCCAACCGAACTGTGTAAAACGCCGTTTTTACGTCCATAGCGCACGATACGGCTGTTACGTATTTAGTCTGAACATAGCATTAAGCGAACGCACATCATTGTCGCGTGAACGCCCTCCTCATGTTTTCTCCAAGCGTCGAGCGCCTCGTGCGGACACAGCATACTGCCCCTTCCCTTCCCCCACCGCACACTTTCGGAGAGTGCTGGCTCGCGCCACCACTCCGAACCCACTCCCCTCCCAATTACGCGACAGTCTCTCCCTTTGCTTTCCTTCACTCATCGGTCTTCCCATCGTTCGCTCGGTCACGACGACGCCGACGCGTCTGAGCCCTGAGAAGGGTGCCAAAGGGCTGTTCCCTAAAATGTCTTCCCAGCAATTCACTTCTGTTAGGAGGTGAAGCAGACATTAAGGGGATCGTTGTAAGCTTGATCTTTGTAAGATGGCTTTCCCACATCGACTGTTGAACAGTGAATCAAGTCAATCTTCGGAGGGAATACCATCACAGAAAGTGGCTCTAACGCTTGTTTCATTGAAACTATACTGAAACAAATTATGTGACAATTAGCCGCTAAGACGAATCTAACACAAAGCCGGGTTTTATATTTTTCAAAATTGCATGGTTCACAGTGAAATTGTAAATATTGTGTAATTCTCCTCCGCTGTCAGTACATAGGGTATTCTACGAGAGGTAAACGGACAGCCCCATGTTTGTCCACAGGAAGAAAACTCTAGTTAATCAAAAGTTTATTCAGTCAATTAACCAGTAACTATATATGCTGAATCGCAAATTACAAACAAACGTGTTTTGCTTCGTGCACCCCTTGAACCCACTCAAAGCTCTCGTTGAGGCTCGGCACCACAGCTTTGATGGTCTTCCTTCTTCACAGAGTGGAAGGGCACTGAATTTTTTGTTACTTTTTGTCAAACCCAGGACCACGCCGAACTTTTCTCCCATTTTCCGTTATTTAATAGTTTCAGAACGTGTGCAAGGTGAAGTCTCATCACATTTTCATAAAATGGATTATTTCTCGCTTCAGTTCATATTCTGTTTGTGTGCTCATTCCTATTTAACGACCAATTGCATGTTTTACGAGAAAAATATTAAAACTCCTTCCCCCGATTGTGATTGATATCTACTGAAACAGCGCGGAGCCGCAGTTACGACCGTTTTCTCCAATACATGGCAATCTCTCTCCGTAGATTGCGTTATTATGACAACAAACTAATTCTCCAACGTTTACAACTTCACTACCTAATAACGACAAGTAAACGAAACTCGGCATAGCGGTATAATCGTCCTATCAGCATAGTTTCACAGAACTTGTTTTTGGATACATTTAATAACACACGAGTTAAAGCCGTTTTTTTATTATACTCGCTCCGTAGATTTCCATGCTTCGCTGCGCAACAGGCAGTGTAGGAAGGCCAGCTTACAAAGACCAAGCTTCCACCGATCTTCCTAAAGTCGGCTTTACCTGTAAACACAAACGCTTTGCTGGGAACTCCGGAGGGAGCGTAAAACAATACAAGCACAGGCTGTAGTCAAGCCCAGCCCAAGAACAACGTCGCTATTAGAAATACCGAAGTGGGAGAGCATGTGTGGGACACAATTTTGTCACCACGAGACGGGCAAGATTAGTTATCTGTCATAGCAGGGCAGGGAGAGCAACGCATCTCCACTCTCACCCTCGGCCGTTGAAGCGTGTACGAGCAATACATCTTGAGCAAAGAAAGTGACCCCTGTCGTCAAGCTCTCACTGTGATCAGCGCTACCGTTTGAAGCGAAGTAAAAGACAGACTAGCGAGCGTGGTTGCACGCGCACGCGCACATCGCTGTCTCGACAACAGAAGTGCAACGTCAGATGTCGCGGCAATGCATTTTGCCACGCGCTCGCGTGCCCCGGCTTATTTTGACGCCGGGTGTACATGTAACCAAATAAAGCAATGTATTAGCAATCTCCTCCCGCAAGAATTTTGTTAAGGCGATGAGTATTAGCTGAAAAATCGTAAATCAAAAACCGCGCATTATCGTCGCGCCGCGTTTCCTCCTCCTTTCAACTTACTCTTCGCTGTTGACGGCGCGCTGCCTTCCCTCCCATGATGCTGGGCTCCTAAGCGGTGACGTAATTCCGCTATTGCGCTCCTCAGACTGCCGTCTGCTACGGGCAAGCTTTGTTGACACCATGAATCCCGCACTCCGCTCAAGGCTGGAATAATAAAAATCTGGCCGCATGTGTGCGGCGGCCTGGCCTTGCCCTTTCGCGGTGTACGTTGCTGCAGTTGCTATCGGCGGCACGTGACTTTTCCCCCCAACGTGAAGTTCCCGTGGCGGGCACGTGACGTTCCCCCCAACATACAGAACAGCGAAATCTTCCGGCCGGCAACGCAAGCGTGACACTGCTTCGGACAGCCGCGGTGCGTTGTGGCCACCAAATCTAAATGTACAAGTCTCCACAAACAGCAAAAAGCGCAGCCGCAACCTGCACATGAATTTGAGTTGGCTGTCGCCAACTAAAACTCCGCGTAATGACATCACTCGAACCTGGCTGCCTGGCGTTTCACAAAGGATGAACCACAGAACAGAGAACCGTCCTCTGAACTCACTCTGCCAAATGACTGCCCTGGCGAGAGAAAAAAATCAAACGTCACATCTGGTTAATCTGTGTGACGTCATTTTAACGGACCAATCAGGGTACCGCGTCTGCTGGCCCGATATGCTTGTCCGCGAACTCGCAGCCGCACGGGGAGAATCGTGCGCTCGTTCCCTTTGATGCACCGCGCACTGTTTATCCAAAAGCGCCGTATCAGATGTGGCCCCGCTGGTGCCGGGTCTTATTTTGCGGCGGTGGTAATTCCTGCCGGCTGCATGTGAAAACGACATTTTAAACCGATACAGAACCCGTGCACAAAACGCTTCAATCATGTGACCAGTTCAGCTTGGGGTGACACGTGGTGGAGAGCGGCAACGTTGGAAAAACATGCTCCGCCGCGGCTCTGAGCTTTCTAGCGCTGGAGCGAGCGCCATTTCTTTGACAATCTCAAACATCTGTTGCTTTGGCAACAAGGCACAAACCACTCCAGAAGTCAGTTACGGTTGCATGATCCCGGTTCAGCTCGGGGCCCAACCTTGCGGCATGTTGGCACTGCAGGCGTACCACTCACTCCCATTGGGAAGTGCGAGATGCGTTTGGAATTACAGGAGGCGATGGTGTGTGTGTTGTGGACGCCTTTGCTTCGCGATGAAATGCGCAATTGTGCTTCTGCGGGTGGATAGTTCTTCCCATGGTCTGGATTATCCTTGTCGAGCGGCGTACGACTCAACCTCGCATGGGGTATGTGCAGTGTGCGTGGCCAAAAGCCATTTCGGCTTGTGCGCCAGATTTAAGTGACTTGCTGTTCGTCCCCGCAAACCTCGTGCAGGTGAGTGCCGAATTTAATTACGACGGGCAGGAGAAGGCAACCCGTCGTCTGTGAATCGCAGTTCAGACTTGCAACGCATTTTGTGACGTTGTGTTCGTTCGAAACGCATCTCTGGATTGTTTTGAAGTTGAATAAAATGCATGCGTCAAACCCGGGCATTCGGCTCAGGGCGTTCTCCGCGATTGCACGAAATAAGTGCCACGGGTCTTCAGCGCTTTCTTTATGGAACGTATTCAGGTAAGAGAATATCCATGTCGTGTTATGGCCATGTTGCATTCAATACAAACGGTTAAGCATTTCTTTACACTTGTTTCCTTTGTCGTAAAATGTCCAAGCACTCCGGCACTGCGCTGGCAGATTAGCCAGCGAGCCGACATTGAGCAGACGACTCATCTCTTTGCCGGAAGTGTGTTAAAAAGCCGCCCAATAACAGAATGTCAAGCTCATGGCGAGCATCTGGGAATCGATGACGTAGACATGTGAAGATGGCGGGGTCCAAAAACACGAAGGGAAGGGTGAGAAAAAAGCAACAAACTTTGCAACAAACGTGTGAGCTTTCCGCTGCGCCTAAGAGTAATACTTGGCACAGATGACGTTGACGACCCAATCTAACGATTGGGCTAGTTCATTTAGTGTGCTCAAAACGCCTTTCAGGGCCCCTTTAATGCCACATAACTTAAAAATTACAGCCATGGTTTTAGAGAATTCGGCCCCTGATGTCTGGTGTTCCATTGGTGTGCATTATAAATGTGAAAGCACTGCTTGACTCGGTAGGCTAAAATCAGGCATCGCAACAGACAAATGATAGGCAAAATGGATGACAGCCTGGTCACGCAACTAGATTTGGCAAAGGCATTCGATCGCGTCAGTCACCAATTTCTGTTTCGTGCTCTACAGCATGTGAACGCAGGATCTTGGCTTACCGAAGGTATTCAAATATGTTATGCTAATGGCTCGACAAGAGTGATAGTCAACAATCGACTAACCCAACCAATCCACCTTCTTTCATCGGTTCGTCAAGGGTGCCCATTATCACCACTCCTGTTTTGCTTATATCTGGAACCATTGTGCATGTGCATAATAGAGGACAATAATGTTAGAGGGTTCACGCTACCGTGCTTCGAAGTGAAAATTTTAGCATATGCCGATGATGTCGCTTTATTTTGTACTGACAAGGCCAGTGTGGAGAATGCTCTTGCCATTACACAAGAATTTTGCGAGGTTTCAGGTGCGGCCCTGAATTTCGAGAAAAGCTGCGGATTTTGGTTAGGAGAATGGGGAACCACACCCGATTGTTTCGCCGGAATCAATTGGAATAGAGACCTAACTTATTTAGGAGTACCCCTCTCGCAGTTTCGCAATACTGACTCGCATTGGTCGGAGCAGGCGGTGAAGCTACAGCGCCAAGTGAATGACTGGCGGGGACGGCAGCTGTCCATCTTTTCTCGTGCTCGGGCGTGTAACCCGTTCCTTGTGACCCGACTTCTTTATGTCCTACAGGTGTTACATTGCTCACGACTCAAGATCCAGGCTTTTCACCGGATTTTTGCAACCTTCATTTGGTGTTCGCGTAGTGAGCCAATGCGTCGAGATAACCTTTTTCTTCCGGTTGTGCGAGGGGGACTGGGGCTTGTTCACCTGTTTCTTTGGCAGCTTCTTTCTCGTTTATTCTACTTTCGAGATGTTCAACATCCTTTTTTGAAAGCTGTACTGCAAATACGTCTTGCACATTTTCTCCCAGATATTGTGGTGTCTTCGTTGTCTGTGGACGCAGCCCGAAGCCCGCGAGGTTTCCTCAAAGAAGTGGTTGACACAATTCGCTTCTTACAGGCTCGGTTTAGCCTTGAGTACATATTTACTGCTACGCGCGAGTCTATTTCTGATGCCCTGGTTTCTGGGCTTTTTCCCACACCCCTATATCGTGTTCTGTACCTACAGTGTCCGTACCAGGATGTCCTCAATAGAGTGTGTAAAATGTGTGTTGCGCCAGGTGTTAAAACATTTTTCTTCAAATTACACACTGGCACGCTCCCTGTTAAAACTTGGATGAAAGATCGGGGTCTGTTTATAGCTTGGTCGACAGACTGTCGGCTCTGTACTCGACCAGAGACAATTGATCACTGCTTTGTAGACTGCAGAGATGCTGTCTTTTTCTGGGACATTCTACAGCGAACGCTGAAAAAAGACATGGATATTACGCCTTTCTCTATCCGATTTTTGCCATTCGACTATCCTGGTGAGCCACCTTATGACATGTTCGTGTTGATTGGTTTGTACAGTCTGTGGCGATGCCGCTTATGTGATAGGCATGCTGAGCCACCAAGATCAACTAAGTCTTATTTCCGAGAAACTGTAGCATTTGTACATAGTGTGTATAGTTCGCTTGATCAACCACCTGACTGGTTCCCTCTTTTAAACGCCTGTGTGTGTTTGCCTGAATTTTGATGTATATTTGCTTCTCATAACTTCAGGGTATAATTTTGTTTGCTTGTATTCGTCGTACTGCAACGTCCGAGCGTATTTTCCCATGTAATAAAGAAAAAAAAAGAATGCACCCATAGTCTTTCAGAGATGTCCAAATACTATATTTTACGTAGTCTCGTACCGTCAGGCTCAATTGTTAAAATCAATAAGAAAAAGAGGTGTAAAAATTAAGCAGTTTATTTTACCATACAACATATAACAAAGTTGGTGGTGCCGTCACTTCATTGTTGTAATCCATATGGTTATAAATTGGTTGGTCTGTTTATATATCGTTGATTGATTGTTTATATATTGTTGATTGATTTCGCCCACCACCATATTTGGTGCCCTTTAATGCTTCTGCTATACTCGGTTACAACTCAAGAACGGCACCACCTCATGTAGTGTATCACTCCGCCAAAGCGCCGGACCCGTGACGTCAGTGCGCGCGCGTTTTGAAAGGGGTTTGCTATGAATGCGTGATATCGTCTGCCTTGTCTCACGCAGTTTGCTTGTCGTCACTGGAGTAGTTTATAAGCATATTAAGTCCAAAAAATCATGGGAACGACTCACACCATGTTCAAAATATTCCCACTAACGCCCTACTTGCGCCGCGCGGAGAAACATCCAGCTACAGTGATAAGGCACAGCGGCAACTTCCGGTGCCGTTCTTAAAGGAGCACTGACACCAATTTTCGGCGTTAATATTATTGCACAGTTCGCTTCCTTCACTCAACAGAATACCCTGGCTGAAATATGAGCGGCCTGCGACGCGAAAAACATAGTTCAATTGGATCTCATTTATCGCGCCGACGAAGCAGCGCGCGGAGCGGCACTCAGCAAATGGACATCAGCGTGACATCATTCCAGGAGAGGAAAAAGAAGTGACCCGACAGCGCTCACCAAAAACTCGTGATGTCACTTCACGCGCGCGGCCCAACGAGCGGCGAGCGGGCGCAACACCCTCTCAAGCGGGCGCCGGTGACGTCGGCACAAAGCGGTGAGGTCAGGCAGGGAGTCTGTCATATGCGCCGTTTGGGATGAAAGCGCGGGAATTTGAAACAAACGATTAAACGATTTTCAGGCCGTTCAATGTAATTAACTATCGCGCGCTGAAGTATTTGAAGTGCTGTTTCAGGTTGGCCAGACCATTAAGCATCGATAAAAGCAATAAAAGTGTAACAAAATTTTCGTGTCAGTGCTCCTTTTAGTTGTCACCGAGTTTAGCAGCCTTCATCGTATTCTGCATGATCCTACACAGCGACAGAGTTTGATCACCCTAGCGGGACCCCGCACCAAATGCGGCAGTTAACATTCTCAAATGCTGTTTACACAGAAACGTTGGACACTAATTCTTGTAACTTGTTCCTACTGTGGCTACACAGCCCGTCACCATGATGCACAGCATGTACTGAAATTCACATGCTTTGTTGTTGGTATTTCAATGTATCTTGATGGTACACAGGGCAGACGAGGCACTGCCCTAACAGGCAGTAGTGGGAGCATGCCGCATTGCTGACGAATGGAACACAAACTGATTTGGTGCTCCATTCCAAGACTCCATGCACGCCAGGTGGCTGCATGCCAGAATTTGGTACGACGAGAGTGCTGAAGATTTATGGCACAAAAGAGGAACGAGAAATCTTTGAGGCCTATGTGATAAAGATGGGAGACAGATGCACTATAGATTACTGAATTATTAGTGTGAAGTGTGCAGCAGCTGTAATTGCTTTTTGCATGTGGTGTTAAACCAGTGTCACATGAGGGTTTTGTTTACTTTGTAATCACTCTCAGAGGGAAATGAAGCTTCAAGCTCTTTACTCCTTTCCTTGAGTCATGCTTGACATTTGACCAAAATTTACACGATGAAGTCCCAACTATAGCCTGCATAGCCACCTTCATTCAGTTCACTGTTTTGATGCATATTTATGCACAAAACCCAGGAACATCTGCCATTAATGACTCATGAGGAACCCTTGATGCCTGTCACACTCACCTCTACCACCATGCTTCCCAGTATTGGGCTTGGTTCCTACAGCTGGTAACAACAACAACAAAAAAAACGTTGTCCTGTGCGCAGCCCTACCTCCCACAGGGATGTCCTATTATCAGTTGGCTTAAGATTTCAGACCAACGAAGTGATTAGCAGACAGATTATTCAGCATGGTAGTTACTACACCTTCGCAATGGTGAACATTACCTGCCTGCCTCACGACTCCGAAGACACAATTAAACCTTACGTCGCACAGCTTAACTCCGTTATAAAAACACAGCCCTGTGGTCTACGTAGCAGTCCGGTGCGAAATAAGTTATGCGCGCAGAATCGTTTGCAGTGGCTAGGTTGGTTACGATGGGAGTGGTCATGCGCCGTCCCAGTGCCGTCGTGTGACTGGCGTTGCTGCCTCTCGCCACGGCACGTAGGCGACGAAACGCCCAGCGGCCTCAACACGGCGCTCTAAATCACAGCGCAGACGTTCGTCGGGAACGCACTCATCACTCTCGCAAATCGAGGCGGCTGAACTCATGCAGAGCGCCCGTGGTCACCGTCGCAACGTACTACGCGCAAATTAGGCAGTCGCACACACTCAGCGTCCCAATCACACGTTGCACACCACCGCAAGTGCTCTCCAGAAGTTCTTTGAGAGCGCCCTCATCACAATCGCAAGCCAAACACCTCTGCACCGCCGCAACGGCAGACAAAAATCACGAAGAGAAGAGCGAAGCGAAATAACCGCACAACAGCTGCCATTTTTTCTTAAACCATGACTAACCACGCGGACACACACACACAAAAAACACGGTGCGAGAATCGCACCACGGACTACAACGTCCGGAGTCAGCGGCAGAACCACTTTTTTTTTAAGTGCGAATGCACTTTCTAAGCGACCCCAAACCATCCACCGCCGGCGTCGGCGGCGGCGTCGGCGTCCGCAGCATCCGGCGCCAGGTTTCGATCCGCGGACTTTGCGGCCGCAGCGCGACGCTCTACCGACCAACCCACGGACGCGACGTGATATCAGCGTTAGTGACGCGCCTTATATCTTTAACGCATTCAAACTACGTCGTCAGCGGCGTGCGTTGGCGACTCAGCGGCGTTATAGCGGCTTGATAACTGCGTGGTGTACACGTGATACTACAAACCCGATGGAAGAGATGGAAGAGAAGGCGGCGAGGCGGTGGGCTGCGGGGGCCGAGCGCAAGCGCCGCAAGCGGGCCGACAACCGTGCATTCGCACTTTCACATTCTCCCCCTCGGGGAAATGCGGGGGAATTTTTTGGTAACAATAACTTTATTTACAAATATATACAGAGCCGTATACAGTGATTACAGTGGTTTCCGAGCACATCAGAACATGGCGTCACTTAAACATAAACAGGAGGCGATCGGCTATCATGCGAGGAGAGGGTCAGAATGCTTTGCCAAGTAACTGTAAGCCAATCGAGGAGTATTGCCCGCGAAGTCACAGGGCGTTTGTGAAACTTAAGCAAGAGAGATTGGCCACGGGGCTACTGTGTCATTGCGCAGTTTCCGCTACACCAAATCCCAAAACGAGAAATAGCGGCTAATCGGCTGGATTTGATTTTGTTACATTGAGGGGGCCCGTCACTGTAGTGCAGATTTTAAACCGACGGGCCCCGTCACTGTAGTCAGTACCAAAAAAAAGGTCGCTTTGTTTGTTTTAAATGCAGAGCAATTCTTTAACTCACATGTAGCGTCCGCCGTGCGTCCGCAACAGCTCAGCGCGCAGGCGCGCCCTCTCCCCCACTCCTCCTCTCCCGCATCACGCTACCCTCCTCGCTCTCAACAACAGGTCCACACCCCTCCCCCTACACTATATAAAAAATAATACTTACCGGCGCCTGGTTTCGATCCCACGACCCTGCGGGCGGAACGCAAGGTACATGATTGCTCTACCCACTGCGCCACAAAGCCGACACAGAATGGAAGGCTACGAACGCGCCTTATATCCTTGACTCATTCAAACTACGTCAACAAGCTGCTGATACAACGCATTCACTACCTGTGGGCGGAACGCGAGGTACATGGTGCTCTTCCCACTGCGCCACAAAACCGACACAGAATGAAAGGCTACGAACGCGCCTTATATCCTTGACTCATTCAAACTATGTCAAGAAGCTGCTGATACAACGCATTCACTACCACCAACTCCCCAAACACTAAACGTTAACGCAATACACCCACCCCCTATGCGACGCATTTACTCGAGTCCCCCTCGCGGGGAGATGGGCCCTTTTTTGATGTCTAGTTGGCGCATGCGCAGTAAGGCTCGTCCACCGTTCCTGAACGTCAGTTGAGTTTTAGCATGGAGGGGAGGAAGAAAAATGTTAGGAGGGAGCATGACATCAGGCGGCCCAGCTTAGGCAAGCCAACCTCCTCTGACGGCATGGAAGCACTCAGGAAACGCCTTCACGAGCTGCGAGCCGAATTTGACGCTTACCGCTTGAACCAGAACCGGCTTTGCTCGAACGCGCCGCTGTTAACAATAGCAAGCATGAAGCGGCTCACGGGTGCGTGGTGTTTGCCAGGTGTGCTTTGACGATTGCGTTTGGAATTCTGCTCGGAGTTATCGCGCCACCTTCCCTTTACATCATAGACTTGTAACGAGTGTCCAGTCAGCTGAGAGGTGGTGCGAAAAGCTTTGGGTTTTGCTTGCGTGCTCATTTGCATACGGTCGCCTTATCGGTGCTCTGGCATGGTGTCTCGTTGTACGTGACGTCTATGTTACGTTGCTGTCTCCTTCAGTGCATTAGAAAACAAAAGGTGCAGCAGCACTGAGGTTGGGTGCGGGCGCAGGAAGAACGGATCATCTTCCGCCTCGCGTCGCAGGCAGTACGCGGGCTCGTTTACCATGCAAGGACTGCTCAATCCGTGCGATAGGTATATGGGTAACGAATGCTAAATTACGCCTGGGCGGTGAAAGGCTAACATTACCAGAACCAAGAAAGTGCTGTGTGTTTTGTGAAATAAAACAAAACTCCCACCTCCCCTCGCGGGAACCCCTGTGTAGATTCGACGCATAGGCGGAGCGCCGAAGGGATCGCGTTTTATAGCGCGCATAACGTTGAGGGGACTGCGTAAGCCGGTCCCAGTCGATGACGACGTTGGCGTACTTGTAAAGCGGCGTGGACTCTAGGTGTTTGAGCCAAGCGTGGCTGTTGCTTCGCCGGAGAACGGCACACTGGTTATATGCGCAGCGCGCCCGAAGGAGAGGAAACCGCGGAAGAGAGAGTACTGCACATGCGCCGGCCCCAGCGCGTTCCGCGGCTATGACGCAACACAATCCACTTTAATCTAATCCAATCCAAATCCAATCCAAGCCAAGCCAAGCCAAGCCAATCCAATCGAATCCAATCCAATGCCCCTCGCGAGAGAGTGTTCGCTATCGGAGAGGAGAGGGGGTGAGCGGCGGAGAGCGCAGCTGGCGCGGCGAGGAGAATGGGGGAGGGGTGGACAACGCCGACGACAACGACGACGACGACGCCGGAGGGACAAGGCGAGTGAATCAGATGCTCTGCATCTAATATAAGGCACGGATGTCGTACTCTGTCATCTCCCTTTTTACACAGCGGCGGCACACAACACTCGACTGCGGCGTGAACTTCGACGGATCCCAAAGCTCAATAAATAAAGACGTTTTCTGTCTCTCCCGTCCGACCGCTTTGCCTGCACGATCAGCCCGCGGCGCGTTTCGGGTTGCAGGCAGCGCTGCGCGCAACGCCAGGACGGGAACTCGTCGTCGAAACCCGAATACCTGGACGGCCCGGAAACCGAACGGAACGGAACGACGCACGCAGCGTGGGCGGGCGGACGGCCGCATGAGGCGCCAAGAACTACCGCTTGCCTGTCACGTGAGGGGTACATCTCCCATCAGTTTTTCCTTTTTATTTTTCATCACTAGGCTTCACAATTTGCTTTTAGTCGCTCCGCCCGTATGGTTAGAGTGAACTAGAACACAGAGTGGTTCAAACGAGCTGCCAAAAATGAAGCAAAAACAGGGTATCGGAAGGCATAGAGTTTCTCAGTAAGTAAATTGTAAGAAACTCTATGTCGGAAGGGGAATCCCCTGAAGGGTGTCCCGATTCGCACGCCCCTGGGAACAATTTTTATTTTTAGTTCGCACGTCGCGTGCCAACAATTTTTATTTCTAGTTCGCACGCAACTGAAAGGGAGAGGAGGAATACACGTCCCGTCCACCCAGCCCGTTCACATGGTTCACAGCCGGCCAGCTGACGACTCTGGAAATGTGGGAGACCTCGTGTTTGTGCTGCTACAGGCAACGTTGCTAGAGTTTATTCTAGTAACGTTGGCTACACGTGCTACGGGAAGGAAAAGAAGAATAGCCTAGCACTTAAAGAAGTGCTAGTTAATTGTATCGGCGCCTTTGTGACTGTATTGCAACGCTACACTCTAAGAAATCGAGGAGTGCTGGGCACTCTGTCTAGGAGTAAGAACTTTTGTCCCATATTTCACTCCCTTTGGAAGCATTGGGCGACTCTTCCGAGGAGTAGCGCGTGGCGGCCGAACGAGAGGCGAAACACTCCCCGTGGGATTTACTTGCTGCTTTCGAAGCGGAGTACTTGAACCCTGTGTGGGAATTGCAATGCCATCTCCAAGGAAGCGTTCCGTCACTCCCTTTAGGCGTAAATAAGCTCTATTGGCGGCGTTCCCGGATACTGCAGACGGTTACTACTACTCTCTCTTGGAAAGCATCTCGTTACGCCTCAAGAGCGTTCTGCTATTCCCCGCGAGGCAGCGTGCTTTCGCTCCGCCTGCTATAGACCCCCCCCCCTCCCCCACGATGGTACTATAGGCAGTTGCAAGCAAACAAAACAGGACAAGCTATTTTGAAACATGGAAAATAAAAAACAAGCTCAGACTTTATTTTTCAAAATACCACAACAATCGGTTCATTCTGCAATTTAATACAAAATGCAATGTATTGGGAATTGAAACATCACGGCATAAAAACGGTTCCTACTCCACATGGACACAAGAGACGTAGCGCCTATTTAGGATACATCCAAGAAAAATTCACAAATAAAAATGCAGCAAAGCAATTGAAAACACTGAAATACAAACATTAAATTATGACGATAAAAATGACATTAACATCCACAAATAAAAAGGTACTGGCATTAGCACGAAAAGCGTCAGTAGAAATACAGCAGTGGGAGAATAGTTAACAGTATTAACATAAAACAAAATGGCCTTAGTACATCAGTGAGTGCTTCACATGGACTGGAAAAGCCAGCTCTTATTTAGCACACACAAAAAATATTTACAAATAAATTTTGCGAAAGAAAAATCTGGGACTAAAACAATTCAGCGTGGATTACTATTAACGCATTACAAGGTACAATCAACACAAAGATACAAAGCCATTGACACGGCAACTTTGCAACAGATATATTTTGGTGGTACAATAGGAAACCGCAGGAAACATTCCCACTGGGTTTTTTAGGCGGGTGGTTCTCAAATGAGGATGCGCTAGTAAGATTTAAAAAGGCATAACTTGGTATTAAAAACAAACACGTTCGAGCTGACTGCTTCATAATGTTGGTGGCGGCCTCCAGAACAGTACCGACCAGGGCACCGTGCTTGAGCCAAAGTAACGTCTACAGAAGCAAGAAGGTGCGCTTCGCCTTTAAAGCGTATTACACAATGAACGGCCAAAACACAGACAGCAGCAATGGGAACCCATCCACGATGTCCAAGGGTGTGAGGAGAAGTGTCTTGAATGCGATGGCCACTGCTGCTGACGCCTCGGGGATCTCTCCCTCTCTCTCTCAAAAAAAAAAAAATCTTCGGGCAAGTAGCGTCTTCCCGCGGTTCCTACATAGACAGAAAGAGGGGGACAGCAAAGATAAGTTCTACAACGAAAAAAATATTAACGAGTTTGACAACGTTAAATGAAGTTTATTGGGTGATAGATTAGTTTTTGCGCCGAGAGCACGCACTTAACCCGTATTGGAATGCCATACTGCTTGGCGCAGTAACCAGTCTAGATGCGGATGTGGTGACCTTGGATGCCACCACGCTCATTGTACCACTTGGCCAATGTCATGTCAGACAGCGCGCCCTACAGCTGTCTGCCTACGCACTGCGCCCCAAACCCATTAGTGCTTACGTGTCCGTAGCTTCAACTGTTTACCCCGCTATCGTTCCCGGTATAAAAACATTGCACAAAATTTAAGGAAACAATTCTTTTTGTAAGGTTATAATCCCTGAATAATTTGCATTGGATTTTGTCCTCAGCCGACTGCAACGTAGGGCCAATTATACGTTCACAAGACTAGCGTGGAAAAGTTGCTAATGGGTCATATAGCCTCCATTCTCGAGTACGCTTCGTTGCATGCACGCTGCAGATCGCAACATTTGATGAGAACCAATAGGCTCGTTATTGAACGATCAGAATGCTCGGAACTCTCGAGCGACGGCGACAACCGACGCGAAAAAAGTAATGTAATGGGTACAACAAACAGTGTGGGCGACAGCGACAAACGAAAAAAAGTAATGCATTGCTGCCAATGCCCTTCGTCGTCGTTGCTGCCGCTCGCTTGTGGGCTGCTTCTGTCCGGGAATAAACCCGCGACGGCGACGGCCCGTCGCATTCCGCTGTCGCCGCCGTCAGCGGCCTGTGTAAAAAATTTTCGCTTGTCTGTGTCGCACACAATACCTGTTTGCCGTACACACTGAGTGAGGTTTCTCGCGTCGCTCATCGCCTTAGACGCATGTAATTACCCCTTAACAGTGCGGTGAGTACGCCCCGAAAAGTCCCATTTCCGTCCATCCTGCCCTCAAGCAAAACGTAAAAAAACTTGTCTGAACAGCATTTCAGTCTGCTGCTGTACGCGCGGCGGTCACTAAAATTATTGTAATTTAGTGACTACCACGAGCTAGACGCGCTCCTATCACTCAGCCTATAGGCACCGGACACTGCAGTTTGCCCGAGACTGCAGCGCCGCCTCTCGCCGCCGCTTAGCAACTCCGGGTCGGTGGATGTATCTACTGGCTGTTCAGCCGGCGTGAAAACGCGCGCTTTGTGCGGGTCGAGGTTGTGTGGCGGAAGTTTCTATAGGAACATCGTTATAATGGCAAGTTCCAGCGTCGTAAAGGATAAAAAACCTGCAGGAAAAAATTCGTGGCAGCGCCGCTACTGCTGCGTAAAGGACTGTCACAATCGCGAAGGGCAGCCTGGCATCGTTATGCACAGGTTTCCCGGGCAGCCGTGGGAGAAGGAGCGTCGCCAGAAATGGATTTCTGCAGTACGAAGAGTCAAGTAAGTAAGCCATGACCTTTTTTGTCAGTGGAAGGAGTAAAATAGTGAGTACGATCACCGTTTATGCGTAGCGCACACGCCAAGGGTCGTAAAACTAAAACGCTTTCTTTCAGTGTTTCATACACATCGCAGACTGCGATATTTGTGAATCGCATGCCGTGGTATTTGCACAACACAAAGTATTACGGCTACCGCCACTATTGTTTTATCATCAGTAACCTTTTTCTTTTTTCTCAGTGAAATTCACGGCACCGAATGGACGCCAAAAGACGGCTCAAGAATATGCTCCCAGCACTTCGCGGGGGGCGCCAAAAGCAATGTGAAGACGCATCCCGCCTACTGCCCTACTTTGTTCCCCGAGGTCTACAGAGTTCGGCCACGCATTCCAAGCGAGAGCCTGGCAAGATATCAAAGGCAAGGTGGCATTCACACGCGGTATTTGAGGCCTTTAACATTTTCGTGACTGCGGAAAAATCGGTTGTTTTGGGTGTTACAAGAAATATATTTCTTTTCTTGCCACAGAAAATGATTGATGCTGAAGTGTATGATACGAAATGAGAGAGAAGGAATAGGACTTTTTACAGCAATAATTTCAAACAACAGGTCTATAACACAGTTTATAAAAATATTATCAAAACCAAAAAAAAGCAACAAAAAATTGATGATAACCTTAGTGCTACATTGCACACGGTAGACATAAAAACAATTTGAAGTATAAACTTTGAACATACAGCGCTTCTAGAATAATACTGCACATATGAGCGGTGTAAGTACAAAAGGTATTCACATACACAAATAAACACGAACAGCTGCGCGCTGCTCCGGACCGCTACGCCAAGGTCAACTCCGGGCCGCCTTCGTGGAGAAAACTCGGCCCTCTCTCTGTGCAGTCTGCACGAAATGGTCTCGCCCGAACGAAGTGGACACCCTTCTGATGGGAGCTGAGGCCTTTAGTAAAGGGACGGTTCTGTTTACAACGCGCGCCCGCGATAGAGCGACCGGAGAAGAAAGCGAAACTCACCGCGGCGCACATCTGGTGATGGTCATGGGCGACTTGACGCACTTTCACAGCTCGTACTAAAGTCTGATGAATCGAAGTCGTCTTCCGTGTCTCTGCCGCTACCATCATGCACAGATTCAAGCTCAGGTACATCGGAATCCGTCGAAATTCGCCGTTCGCGCGAAGGATCGGCGAGCGGCGGTGACTCCATAACTGAAACCACGTGAGCTCGTCTCCCCGCCGCCGAAGGACATTTAACAACCTCTCCCCCCCCCCCTTCCACGGCAGGAAAACGAAACTCAAAAGCGAAACTGATAAAATACTTCCTCCTTTGCCATTTGGATGGCGTTAGCGGTCCAGAAGCGTTCATAGAATGCCAAAATTTAAATTTGCATTCACCGATCTCACACTATCGATTGTTCACGAAAGTGTTAATGTATTTTGCGTACTCTGAAAGCTGAGGTTATTATTTTTAAGCAAGAAAATAGCGTCTAGTTAAGGGGAATATGAGAAGGAGGTGGAGGAGAAGGAGTAAACTTTATTTAGGCGAACCTTAATTAGTAGCTGAAGTCTGGAGACCCGCCTGGTGGGGGGTTTCGTCTTGTAAGGGATACCCTGTCGTGCGCTGGTCACCCCGGGCCCTTTCAATCAGCCGACGCTGGGAGGAGAGGTCGGAGCTGGTTAGCCGTGCCACCCACTGCTCGTACGTAGGTTGGGGATTAGAAAATTAGAAAGAATTTTCACTTAGTTTTTCTTCCTAAAAGGCAACACCACTAGCCCAACAAAATGCTGTTGACAATAATTTAATTTCACAAAAGCTTTTTCATGGCGTATTCGATTTTTCGGCTCACTTTCAGGTGTCGCAGAAGGGGTACCCTTAGCAAGCCCCATCAACATCCTGTACAAGTGGGTAGCAGCCACGCAGCAAACCACGATTCCACTGCTAGCTTTGAAGAACTTGACACACACCAGGTGCCGACTGAAAGCCAGCCAGGCATCGAGGTGCCGAAACAAAAGTGTGATCAGGTAGTCAAGCAAATTGCCATGAACAAATACGTCTCTCCATCTTCAACGCATGCGCCGCGTTTCACAGATGATAATGTCAGATATTGAGGAACTGCCATATATGTAAGCTCAATTGCTCTGCATTGGTACTTGACTGTACTGAGTGTAAAATTCTCGACTTCATTGTACCTTTCTTATTCACATTTTTAGAGCAAACGTTTACTCCCCCTGCTTGCAATTCTGCCTATTCCACATAGATTGTGTAGCTATCCAGCTTTGAACGGGTCACACGGTGTTCGTGGATTTTTGGCGGAGACATGTTTGCAGTGCTTCTCTTTTTTTCAGGCATGCCAGACTACAGCTCACGACAGCGGAGGAAACAGCTTTTCAATGTTCATATGCTTGGCACAAGGAGGGGATGTCTGCACCCAGGTCGACCACACACCTGTCTGTGATGCAGTTGTTCAATGCACCCCGGCCGCCGTTCGTACAGTTTCTCGTCACAGTGGGCCAGACAAAAGGACCAGTTTTTTTAGCGGCTATGAAAGTGTCAAAGACTGCAGTGTGGCAATGAGGGATCTGTGTGGTGTAACACTTGAAGTATTCGCGCTTCTACTGAGTTTACTGCCTGCTGCTTCAGAGAGGAGCTGCGATGTTCCTGTTTGTGATCGTCTTGTGATGTTCTTAATGAAGCTTAAACTAGGAATCACATACTCATCGCTGGCCATTTTGTTTTCAGTTAGCAGAAAAACAGTGTCGCGCCACTTTCATGGCACTCTGCGCACACTCAGCACAGCGACAGAGAAGTGGATTTTTCGCCCTCCAACGAATGTGTTAATAGCAACAATGCCAGATTGTTTCAAGGTGCATTATCCTGGCTGCACCATGATTATAGACTGCACTGAAGTAGCAACAGAAAAGCCACCCACGGTGCCACAGCAGCGAGTGCTGTATTCAAACTATAAAGGTGGCTACACAGTCAAATTTTTGGTGGGCATAGCACCCTGCGGTCAAGTCTGCTTCAAGAGTAAAGCATATGGAGGAAGGTGTTCTGACGCCTATGTCACTGTTGATTCGGGGTTTCTCGATCTCGTACAACCAGGAGACGTAATCATGAGTGACAAAGGGTTTCCCGGCATTAAGGCGGGTCTAGAAGGCGCGCAGGCAGTCCTTGTGATGCCTCCTTTTCTTAAAGGCCAGGACCAGTTTACTGAGAGTGAAGTGCGAGATACCTATGACATCGCACAGGTTCGAATCCATGTAGAAAGAGTTATACAGCGCATAAAAACGTACCACATCTTAAACACGCGTGTTCCAATCGAGTTGATAGCCGAAATGTCGGATGTGTTTCATTTGTGCTGCATATTGGCAAATTTGCAACCGCCTATCATAAATGAAGAGGAGAGTGTAGATCCAAGCAGTTAGCTTCGAAGGTTCCTCACTTTAATGGGATGTAGTCTGTTGTGATGCTTGCCCAATTGAGGCATATTGAAGTGAATTTTTTATAGCAAAGCACTTCCTCGACTGTACTATTTTTCTTGTTCTAGTGGGCACGCATTGCGCATCAACTTTCCTGTAAATAATTTTTGCCGTTTGAACAATGTTTGATGGGAAAATGTGTTTATTTTAGTTTGTAATAGCTTCCGAATAAATTCATTAGTGCTACCCTTGTCTCTCGCATGAATCTCCGCAGCACAATTACATTTGGCTGAATAGTCTTGTGATGTGCAGAAGAGAAAACTACTCTAGCAAAAACACGGCATTCCCTGCACTACCTCTGCTAACAATTTTCTGTATTCACTATCGAAGGAGAATAAGGAGCTGGACGAAGAAACAAGATCAGAACAAAGCGTATATTGCTTTAGGCTGTATATTTATTAACACCCAGTTGCGCAAAGGCACAAATTAGCCCAGATTTGTCAAGTAGCTGCACAGGAACCGCAGCTTCGTATTTACACCCGACGCCATTTCACCAATGCAGGCAGGAGCCAAACAAAGTAAAACTCCTCAAGGGCACGCACAGCTGAACACAAGAAGCTGTCATCCCTGGGGACAACAATCGTGACACTTTGTTTACTGGTGTAAACAAAAAAGAAGCACAATTCAAGGTTGCACACGTACATTAGGAGTTGCACTTGCGTGTAGTACTTGTGAGTCTTAGAAAGGGTTAGCTCGCCGTTGACGTATTTAATATATGGAACAAATGAGCGCGGCACTTTATGGTCGACTACATCACTGTCCCTTTGTTTAGATGGACATTTTATCTCCAAAAGGCAAGTCCCCTCTCGATACATGAAAAGCCCGTCCGGACTGCCACACAGCCACGGTTGCAGGGGATGCACCACTAGACCTGTCTGAAAATAAGCAAAATAAGTAAAGTAAGTTAGGTATCCACTAGCTCCTAATGGCAAAGCAACTTGATTTCAGGTAAAAATAGAAAGTCGATGTGTTACCTCTGTGACATGCGAAGAGAGTGTTTGCTCAAAGTGCTTCCGTGCCAACGGCTCCGTCCTTGTGCCTGAAATTTTTTTTTCTCAGAAAATTGGCAAATCGAAACAAATTAACGCCATACCATGCCTTGTAGCATCTGAAGAAAATGGTCTGGCTTGAAGGAGTGAATCCACCAGGTCCTCGGGAGTCTTTCTTGCTCGCAGGATGCTGTGTGCCGTTGAACATGTGATGCGCACTCTCCTTGCCATGTGCCAACTGTTGGTATTAACGGTATCAATGTAATAAATGGTAGCTGCAGAAACATACTAAGTCGTTTAGAATGACAAAACGAACTGCTGAAGGGACAAACCTCAAGTTCCTGGACTGCCCTTTCGTAGTTGCTGAGAGTCTGAAGGTGTTGCCACATTTTACATTTTTGCTGTAATACTCAGCACACTCCTTTGCAAGGAGATCTTCGTGACACTTCTTTCTCACGAGAACCTTGTTTTGAATTAGTTCCACCTCCAAGTCGTGGTATACCTTCTGGTGTGGCCTAAGAAGTCGTTGCAATTCTGCAACATGTTCATCTTCGACAGAGTTGCCCACCAATGCTTCACAGGTTTCATCCGCACTCTGGCTCATCTCTTTTAGTACAGATATCATTGGACACTTTATGTCAGGGAAATGCTGCAGTACGTAGTTGGGCTCCAACTTGGTAGGCTCTTTATTCCCGGCATACCGGTGCTTGTTGGCTGAAAGAAAATACAGTGTCAATCTTAGAATGGATAGCTCATATTCATGCTTTAATTATTTCCGTAGAAAACTAAAATGTCCTGCTAGAACATTCTAGAAGCCTCGGCAGCTGGTACTGTAGTGCGTTTTCAACCTTCAACCCTACATAGGGTTACCCGCCGCGGTGGCTTAGTGGCTAAGGTTGGTAAGGCTAAGGTAAGTCGCTGCTGAGCACGAGGTCGCGGGTTCGATTCCCGGCAGCGGCGGCCGCTTTTCTGAAGGAGGCGAAAAGCAAAAACGCCCGTGTGTACGAGATTTCGGCGCACGTTAAAGATCCCCAGGTGGTCAAACTTAATCCGGAGCCCTCCACTACGGCGCACCTCATCGCCTGCGTTGTCGGCGCGTTAAACCATACAATCAATCAATCAATCAATCAATCAATCAATCAATCAATCAATCAATCAGTCAATCAACCTACATAGGGTTCACGGTTTGCATTCAGTTGAGGCACTTACCACCAAACAACTCTTCAATGGAGGCTTTGTCGTTGATTGAAGGCTTCTTCGATGGCCTACCCCATTGCTGTGGCTGTGATGTACATGAGTTCTCCTCGTGCTCGTTAACATGTATGGCAACTGCAGCACAGTGCTTGCAGTCGCCAGTCGCTCCATAACGGCAACTGCACTTTCCGCCTTGTATGGCGCGGTCTTTACTTATCTGTAAAAATTAAATCATACCTTGTGTTATGTCCATGTGGTCCTGCTGCTCATCACCTACACTTGTATATTGTGACTATCGCGTGGACGACCACGCGCAGGGGCTTTTATTTATTTGTTAAGCGTTCGCGAGAGCGTACCACCTAATGTTTTCTACACTCAATCATTTGTAATCGTAAACACACGTGGGTTCCGCTTCAGTTTTGAAACGTTTAAGTCTCCATAATTCTCACAGACTAGATAATCCTGGCAGAATGTGAAGTGCGCATGAAGGCTCACTACTAACTCATAGCCCGCTCTAATTTACCCGTTTGATGCGAACGCTATCAACAGCACGCACACAATTTTGTTCCGTGCAGCCATTTAGCAGCAAGGTTGTTCAAACGCTGCGGTTGACGTCCGCCTCTGGTGACATAGCGACAATACATGGCCGCGTACGTGGGGAGTTGCTGTAAGCGGCTGTAACTGTGGTAACCCGGAAACAAATTGTATCACAGTGAGCCGCTCAGACGACTATAACATTACTCACAAGAAAGAAGCCGAAACTAAACGGCATCTTCGTAAACAGAACCCACCGCTCCACTGTATCAGCAGATTTCACACTGGGTGGCACTGAGTTTACTTTGTCATCAGCTAACAGCGTTTCGAATGTGTTGTTTAATTAGTGACAACACCAACCGAGCTGAAGTAGGGCCACGGATAAAGGTAACTGTAGTGTGGTTGCGCGAACAGAGATAGTAACAACATAAACACACCCCTGTCACGCACCGCCGAGTCACTTTATTAGGCCGCGATACACTAAAAAAATTGGTACTGACCTGGAGAGAAACGCTGTAGATACTCTTCCCTTGCTGCGAATGGCACTTCGAAACGATGCATGTCGCGTCAATTTCTTTTACGGCGTACACGTGCCCCGCAACGTACAATTTCTGCCCCTTCTCGCGCACGCGAGGCCGAAAGTAATTGTCCAGCCCTGTAATTCTCCGGAAACCGCAGAGAAGCACTTGAGGCATGGGGACAAGGCGAAATCGAGACAAGATGCACTAGAGAACAGTTTGACAGTACGAGACACGTTTTAAAGCAAACGCAGAAATAATTCAACGAGAGACAAAGCGGCCTTGAACGCATTACCGCGCTCCTGTCGTCTGGCCTTCACCGACCCGGAGTTTGCTCAAGCTTCCACGGGGCGGCGCTAGTGGTACTAATTCGTCGCGCCCTCTGAGCAGTGACCGGTGCCTATTGTACGCAATTCTTTGGAGCCGCGCAGGTAGCCACAGCTACTGCACGGCCGCCACTCTAACCCTAGCCGCCGAGCTAAGAGTACAGCGTAGCGCTGCGACTACTCGCGCGACCATGCTTCCTACCTGCGAAAACATTCCGCAAGGATACCAACACTTCACGAATCAAAGGCATTGAAACGGTGCAAGAATCGACGCTGTTTGCACACGGGTACAAAAGCCGCCCTTCAAAACTAAGCAACGGTCAAAATCAGTCACGAAAACGTTAGGACTAACCGCTTCCGCGGACCGAAGTACCGAGAGTAACTCTGCTTCGTTAAATACACAAGACAAGAATATGAGTAACTAATGGCTTACCTCTACTTCCCGCCAGCGGTTCTTCGTCCGGTAGATAAATCCAAGGTCCTAATAGCTGCGAAAGATCCCAAGCTCAAGGCGCGAAGCCTGCGACGGCCGCGGATACAGTACAGCCATAGCGCGCGCATCGCTACACAGTGCGCATAGTTCCGAAATCGGCCTCAGCGCTGTCGCCGCTGTGATGTTCGTCCGAAAGAAAAACTAGTACCACGCACGCACGCACGCACGAATGAACGAATATACGACTTGCTCGCGTGTGCATGATGTCGCGCTGACGCACAAGCGGCCAGCAGTTAGCCAACACGCGTCGTATACTGTGTCGAAGCAAGTATGACGATAAGGGCAGGTCCAACTTCCCATGTTGCACGAAGCGTCTGCTTGAAAGCCCACTTCGTTCGTAGCACATTGACATCACGGTCTGGCGCGGGCTGTAAGTCGCCCGTCCGGCCTTGGCGGGTTCACCGCCTGTGTAGGTTTTTGCAGAACACGCGCACTTCGTGGCTCGCTGAAGGTGCCTTTCAAATCACGCTTGCTCGGGCGGTTCGCGTTACCTGATCCCCCGGAGGAGGTACGACGCGTTACGTATCGTGATCCACGCCTGCGCCGCCGCGGGGGGGGGGGTCATCATTTCTCTTTGCTTAACAAAGGCGTGTGAGTTCCAGCAACCGATCGGTGTGTACGCTTTTATCGTCGCTCGTCAGCCGACGAGATAGTTTTCACCGTAGAGGGTGTTTTTGAGATGCCCTCGCAGTGGTATCGCCTGTTCCTCACACTCCGATCTTGCAGATAGGCCCCATATTGCTGTTAATACCAGTTATGTATACGGATTTTCTTTATTTAACCTAATAAAAGCTATCGTATGTACTACATGCCTATCTCGGCGACACTAGCCACGGTTATTGGGTCGGGTTCGTGTGGCGCTTGCAGCTTGAGCTATCAGACGAGCGCGGACTTCACTTCTTGCAACATCATTTTTCTCAATCGATCTCAGATTTACAATCCGTTTTTTTTTTTAGCTCGACTAGGCGCGGGACAAGCGTACGTCTATCAAACTCTTTCAAAGCGACCGTCTGCAGCGGTCCGTAGATTAGTTCCTTCGGTTTGCCGCCTGCCGCCACTGAACGCTGCGAGCAATCGTTACACGAATTCATATTCTTGCACGTTTAGAATGCGCGGCAGAAGTAATCGGGCGCTTTTTACACAACCGCTTTATATAATATATTCGTATGCAAATAAAACATCGCTGATGAGTTGGTGTGCGCAGATGGCAGGAGTGCATCTCCATGCTTACTCCCGCACTGGACAAGAATGAAATTGCAATTCTACTCTCCGTACTGGAGATGGGAGACGGTGCGCAGGTTTACTCTTCACTGGTGCGGGAGCAGAACTGGGGCTGCACTCCACCGCGCACGAGAAGAGTACGCGGTCAGTTTTGCTCTCCTCCTCATGGGGAGCGAGCATTGCATCCAACTCCCCGCAGCTTTCGAGGGGAGTCCACCAACGCTTGCAAGAGTACAATGACGGTTGGACTCTTCAACTGCTCCCCCGATTTCTTAGAGTGTACTTGTGATACATTCAAGCAGTGCTCAGAGGTCTGTCTCAGTTTGGCGGGTGAATTTGTGGCGGCGGCAAACGGTACCGATGTTTGTTGTCCCGCGAAGGTTTGCGTCGTCTCAAGTGTGCGTTCGTGTTACGTGCCC
This sequence comes from Haemaphysalis longicornis, assembly GCF_048455015.1. NCBI lineage: Eukaryota > Metazoa > Arthropoda > Arachnida > Ixodida > Ixodidae > Haemaphysalis > Haemaphysalis longicornis. Next base: position 10,028,539 of record NW_027526276.1, on the reverse strand, counting down.
AGGGCGTGTCGTTTTCTCCGCGCATGTGCCAGCTTGACGCGGTGGGCAAATCGGCTGCCTACGTAAGTTATGTCAACGCCTCCTAAGAATGCGTCAGTTGCATTGGAGGCAAGTGAGACAGTAAAAAAAAAGGAAGTAGAAAAACAACTTAAAATGGCCACTTTCGAGTGTTTCGAGCATACTAATGTCTGGCCTTCATCATACTCGTTGCACTTTCAAAAGTGCCTTTTCGGCGCCAAGAAGTAACCAAGTGGTCCTGTTGCCTGGCCTGTTTCTTAACTAATCTGAAATGTGATCGCTTCGTGGTTGTTGTGATCTGAAATGTTATTGTTTTTGTGTCGTGTGTTTTATCAGGCCATATGCACCATCTAGACCAACAGCATATATTACTGAAATGTGACATTAGTGCAAAATTTGTAAGATAATGGGAGTGGTTTTGCTTAAAACTTTTTTTTTCATCTGCGGTGCAACCCTTTCATGTATGTTGCAGGGTGTTGCAACATATAAACTGTACTGCAACACCCTGTATATTTCTCATTAGAGAGCAGTATTATAACTAGCTCATTGCGTAAAAACAGACTTTTTGATAGCTCTGCAGGATGGGACCCTAGAAAAGCGCCCTTCCCCTCTCCTCTCATAACTGTACCTGCGGGCTGATCCGCAAATACGCGCATGAGCACAGCACTGAATGCTGTTTGTACTGATTACCGTGATCAATTGCCACTCCTTTTAATTTTTGCTGTATCTAAAGGTACTCGGACGTACCCAAATTTTTTAGCGATACGGCGGACGTATCGGCAAAATTTTTTTTTTAATTTGTGTTGGCGCACTGGACTGCTCTCGACCTCTTCGATTATCAACCACTAATTGTTTGCCACCTTAGCGGGCTGATCCTGGAGCTTTAAGCCACTTGAGACATCGGCCTGGTCATAATTGTTCTAATGCCACGTGATCATCTTGTACAGTTCGATGCTTTCCATACAGTTCTGTCCAGACAGAACGCCAGCTGTCAGTAAAGTTATGTCAAGGGAAACACATGGTGGGAGCAGTCTTTGTTGCTTTTACCAGAGTCCTTCAATGCTTTTCAACCGGCGAAGCCCTTTCGGCGCACTGACAAGCCATAATCACTGCTAATTATTATTCAATACTAATGATTACAGTCGAACCTCATTATAACAAAGTAGTTTCGTGGCGCTAAATTAGTTCATTGTACCCGATAGGCGTTGTAATGGCAGAGGTAAAACTTGGCTCTAACGAATCGGTAATCTGCCTAGTGGAAAAATCCTAACCGCAAAAACGCATTATTCTACGCTTTGAACTTGCTGTAAACTAGTTAATCCTTAGCTGTCTCCTTGTGGCATACCAAACTAAATGGACCCAAACATGAGAACGTGAAATTACAAGAGGGCAAAGATCATTTGACAGAACAGGCCTGCATTATTATTTATTTGACGGAAGATGTGATCTTTGTACGGTGGCTTTTCATAACACCGAACAGGATGAAGGTTTCCGCAATGACCACGCACAAAAGGGCCTTTTCTACTTCTACAGTTTTGGGCGTCGGGAGTTTTTTCTTCATTACAGCCGATATCGCGTGCCGCTCTTGCAGTTCCACTTTCCGGCACTGAAATGATGCGTGACCAACCAAAGTTTGTATTTAGTTCATTATAGCCAATAATTTGCTATATCAGTGTTCATTATAATAAAGTTCAACTGTAAAAATAATTGGACCAACTCTAGCTCAGTCCAAACGGCACTCCAAACCGCTACCCTATGCCCGCTTCACAACATGCAGCAACAGCAGTTTTTCTTGATATTCACTCAAACTGCCAAAATGCGTCTCCTCACTGACTTACCAGACTCCCGGTTAATTATTAATCATTGTTATTACTGATGATTGGACTAACTCTGGCTTAATCGGGGTGCAACTCCAAGCTGCTACCCTAAGCCCATTTCACAATACAAAGCAAGAGCTGTCTGCAATGATTTTACCCAACTGGCCAAACCGCTTCCATTCACTGACTAGCCTGAGCCACTGTTATTAATAAAAACAGATGATTGGACGTAACTCTTGCGATGGCTACGTCAGCTTAGCTTCAGTGAGCAATAGATGTTTGGTCGGTTGTGTAAAAATCAAGACCGACTGCCCTCACTATGTGAATTGTAAAGCGGGCATTAAGTATAGCTATTACAAAAGAGTGCTTGGATGTATTTTTCTGTGCAAAGACCCACAAGATAGACATGCCATTGAGGGTTATTGTCTCCGAGGATGGTACGTGGCAAAAGGCACTTGTTTTGTACCTACAATCAAAGCTCAACCTATTGGCCATATGTGACCCCTTTCTTGTAAGAAGTTCGGAGAAACCCAAGCAGCACAAATTGCCAATACCAAACATGGCAAATCATCAGTGGCCATTGTGTCCGAGCTTGGTAATACCTCGGCCGCCATCATTGGCTGGCGCTTGGTAAAGGTGACAAGCCAACAATTGGCCAAGCTCTGGAAGGCCAATATTGGACAATGCTTGGCAAAGTATGTTGCCATGATATTGCCTGTAGGTGGACCCCAGGCTATTTTCATGCACATTTTTGGCTTTGTGGCCAGTCCTTATGACCAATGCCTATTTTATGAGTTGCCTCGCGGCCCGATTTCTGCTTTATACATGCCACTGTACAGTAAATTATTTAACGAGTGCGCATTAATTATTTTTAGCGCACTCGTTAAATAATTTTTTGTACAATGACGTGTATAAAACAGAAATGGGACCGCCAGACACAATAAACAAACTGCATTAACTTTGCGAAGCAATTACGTGACTTGTAAAAAACAATTGAGCAACACAACACGCCGAGTCTCTCTCTGTAGTTTTTTTATTATGCATATCAAATTTACAAGAAACCTGGCTTAACAGTGGCAAGAATACGAACACAAACACGAAAGCAAGCACACACATTAGTCGAGAAAAAAATTTTAAAAAGCGCTGCTTATGAAGCGCGAACCATTATGCTTCGTTAAACTGCTTGAGATGCCTACAAAACAGAAGCATTCAGGCAAATGAAAACAGGACCATTATCCCCGGTAATTCTCCGACCTGCCAAGATCACGATATGTTGTTCAACAGCACTATTGTAGAATAGGCCAGCTTGGAAAGCTTGCCTCGGCTGCATCCGCCACTTGTCCACGGGAAACACCTTTACGTCGTAGCGCCTGTAATAAGCAAAAAAATAGTTCACTACAATGCTAAATGCACGCTGCTTACTAAATACAGCACTTTGCACCAGCCTTACCACATGTCCGTGTAAAAATATGTCCGTGCCTAAAGTTCTAGCTTGTTAACACTCGCTATGAAACATAAAACGTACTGCACTATTCATTTCTCAATACGTCGTTCTACGGTAGCAGTTACTTGGCTCGTTCTTGAGAAAACAGTCCTGAATTTCACCGAAAATGGGCTTCACTCTTGTTGCAGTCACGCAAGGTAATTAAAAAAGTCCAATACACAAAGCAACACGGCAGCGGTTCCGCGAAATTTTGTTGTGGCTACTGTACCACATAAACATTTAATCGCGACTGAAATGTCGTGCCGTAAACGTTTTATTAGCGTAAGTTTTGTTCGCTAACAACTCGGGACCCAGAGACTACAAGGCAACGCACTACACAATGAGTTCGGAACGCACGAACGTTCAGGGTTTTTTTTTTTTTTTTTTTGCTAGGCATCTATGCCAACTTGGAGGTTGAATACAAACCTTGTGACCTTTGAATGCGTTATATTTTGAGGGGTAACAAAACAAAGCCACAAATAAAGTATTAAACTGGTTCCGGTGTTGCTGTCGCCGTCGCTCACATGTCTGCCTCGTCAGACACGCCAGATGCGAACGGAACCGACGGAGAAGCCCAGCGGCAGTGTAATTACTTTGTCGGTCGACAATATCTTTACTTTGCTCAAGAAAATAATGAAACGGAAGCTTCATTTATAGCTAGAGTTTAAGTAAGTCAGCTTAGAACATCCGCAACTCTTATACTGCACACGAATCTTCCTCCAAGGCATGCTGATCGTCGTGAACCTGCAGTGGGAGCACGGCCGCTTGTTCGGAAAACACAAAGCCGGAAAAAGGATAGCTAGAACTGATGTCACACAAATGGAAGTACATGTATGTGACCGCTTTTTTCTTCGCAAGAACCAACAAGGCTAAGCAGCACTCACGGGCGCCAGTTGTTATAAACGACAGCTGAAGTTTTAGCGGGAACGAGCGCGAGCTCTCCCGCACCGCACAAGGAAAAATGAAATGGTGACTTACGTTTTCAGCGGCCGCCACAGCAGACAAACGAGGTTATTCCACCAGTTAGGTATACTTCACAGAGCCACCGACAACAAAACGCACCTCACAGACTCGTACAGGAGTACTACCGCAGTTTCAATGCCACAAAAGAGACGGAGCCGTCGGTGCAACGCGTCCGTCCACCGGCCCCGCCGCGGGTTCAAAGAACGCGCAAAGGCACAACGCTGAAGTAGTTCGACGGTCATCGTTGCGTTAGGACACACAAATGACCCATTCCTACTGAACGCGTAACACTATCTCACACTTTTTTGAATATGCTGCACTTTAGTTTAAGTACGCTTTGTTTCATTGCCCGGTGCTGTGGCTCTTTAGGTAACTACTTTTTGCTGCGTTGTGGCCTGTTCACCCGCTCTAACCGTCGCCGTCACGGGCTCGGCAAGCTCAAGGCCAAAATGCGCTTTTATCCGTCAGCTAAAGTTCGGCTTCCGATGAGCCTTCCGTGTGACGTTACTTCCGGTCGCCGTTTGCTTGGCGCTCACTCAATCTTTCAGCCAAGTTACCAATGAGTGGCCGACGGCTCGGAAGTCAATGGGGACCCATGGGGTTTCCAATCATTGGCAATCGGCCTCGGCTGCTTGGGAAGTTCTGGACTTTGTCAGCTCCCAGTCTGACCAGTGCCTGAAGGCCTTCTCTGTAGACATTACTGACTTGTTTTATTCGCTACCTCACGCCGGACTGCTGACCTGTGTCGTGGACGTTATTGACAGTTTTGGTGCTGTGCCCTTCCAAAATAACGCCGGTATCTCATGTGGTGGCTTCTTGGAACTTTTGAGTTTTTACCGTAGGTCCACCTTCATTGTTTGGGAAGGCAGGCCCCACTTACAAAGAAACGGGATCTGCATGGGCTCGTGCGTAGCACCCATCCTCAGTGATTTGTACTTAACTAAAGTGGATACCAGCATAGCAAACTCCCTCGCAGGCACAAAAATCAGAAAAGTATTCCAATACGTCGATGATTACCTGTTCCTCCTAAAGTCCTCCGCTGGTGAGTTCCAACCTGATTCCAACAAAATTCTAGCTATGATGAAAACAAGACTAGCACCCCTCGAAATTACGTTTGAGCTACCTGTCCAGAATCAAATCCGCATCCTTGACCTATGTTTTTCCTTTCATGACAATCACATTTGCTGGAGGTACGAACCTAGAGCCAATAAGCCGTTGCTTCTCTATCACTCGGCCCACTCTAAACTTGTTGAACAAGGTATCGTCAACCTGTGCTTTACCAACGCCTTGAAGAAGTCTTGCGAGCACGAAATGGGCCTACGCTTCGCAAAGCAGACGGTCTGCCTGGCAGAAGCAGGGTACCCAACTCATGTTATGGTATCGGTGACTGAGTGCATACTCAGGAAGTCTCGCATGAAAAAACGTGATGATGTGCAAACGCCAACGGTGAGAAGCAAGGTGGCGGTGATCCCGTACCTGCATCGCTTGTCCCATAATCTCAAGAAGATAGTCGCTCGCTCAAACATAAAAGTAGTTTTTTATGCTCCCGAGAAACTAGGTAAGCTCAGCCGGTTGACAAAGGCTAATAGCTCGGCAAAGCCCTCATGCAAGACAAAGCACAGGAAAAAATTCGTTAAGTGCACTGAACGTGTCGTATACCAGATTCCGCTACGTTGCGGCAAGGTGTACGGGGGCCAATCGGGCAGGTGCCTGAACGGAGCACAACTACAATGTTCGTACTAAGAACGGAGGCTTTCTCGATATGCACCTCCCCTCTTTGAGAAGTGTGTTGTTTTGGCCAAGCACCAACACCCCCTTACACGCGAACTTTTGGAGGCGAAAACCATTGCTGATTTGGGGGATAATTGCATTTCGAAGCCGCCGGTAGCTCTCGGGGCAAAAGAGTTAGAATTTTTAAGGTCAAACCAGTGAATTCTTGCGCAGAGCGTTTCTCTTTCGCGCATGCGTCTTCTGGTTGCCCTTGCGTGAATTTGGCAACTTCCCATTTGTAAAATTCTTTCGTTCTTTTTTATCGGTTTTTATCGGCGTACTTGCGTTGTGTACTTTCATCGTATTTTGACAATGTTAAACTTCTCCGTAGTTTTATTTGTGTTGTTGTGATATTGACTACATCCTGGTTGGTTCAAATGAGGCATGTTGGTTGATAATGAGCACTATATATGTGGTGGTTGGGTTATTTGTGTCATTTAAGTTGGAAGTTAGCGCCCTGTGTGTCGTCGTCTGTGTTCCTGTCCTCGTCTTTGCTGCGCTTCAATACGCCGCTACCTATAAAAAAATTTGCGTGCAGCTTTCCCGCTCATGGCAGTCCTTTCCACAGTGATTACTCTGTAGTTATTTAGCGAAATGTTAAATTATTTGCGCAGCTAATATTTAAGGGGGGGGGGACTTGCTTTGTGCACAGTTTCGAGTCTCGCACGTTGTGCGACTAGGTTCCTGAGCCATGGAAACTATCCCATAGAAATGCATGGGGAGTAAGATTTGACAACGAATTACACAAAATATTCAGAATCCTGGAAAATTATTTTACTGTTTTCATTTTTATGTTGACTTCTTGCTTTATGCCAAGTATCATTTTCTTGAAGTTATTTTGCTAGGTTCCTGAAAGGTCGGAATTTTGAGCGAGAAAGCTGGGTATGTCTGACGTATCCTGAAGAAATTTTGCGGGCATGTCTGCTGTACCTTTAGGAAGTGTTTAATTTTCTGCCCCTCCCACCTACCAACACAAAGATCAACTTGCCAGAGATTTACCACTAGTTGACCTGCTCATTTTCCTCCATTAAAGGGACACTGAAGTGAATTTGTCAAGCTCCCGTTTTTGCTTGCACTGCGTAGACTGGCTCAAATTAGCACACTTTTCATCGTTTATCCGGTTGACAAATCGGTAATTATTTTACAAAGCGCGAAAGAGGAAAAACTACCATGCGCGGTTTGCGGCGGCCGCACCAACTAAGGCTGTGACGTTGAGAGGAGGGGCGCCGTGATTGGACGATGCCCAAGGTTAGCAATCACACAAGTTTCGGTTTCGGTTTCGGTTCTGTAAAACATAACCAATGGCTTTGTTGGATGGGCATTCTCAATATCTCAGTAATCATCGTACCGCGCTTCTGCCATGTTGTCTCGGCTGTAAAATGCACAAGATAAGCCTCCCAGGACGGCTTGTAGTCGTAGCATTCACTAGCCGAGACCTACGCAGTGCATGAACGCCCTCCGCGTACCCGCAGACGCCCAAATGTCATGCGCTTTTCCCCCATATTTGGAGCTTGCCTCCCTCATGCCTGTATCGTAAAAAGCGTGTTCGCACCAGGCCAATTCTGTTCATTCTGGCCTGTGCCCACTGCCTGCAAGCAGTCGGTGCTTATGGCAACAGCACGCCAACGAGAACTCGCTAGCGCGCCAGTGCCAGCCTGCGCGCGTTTTGTGAACTAGTTCGTGTAGCCATGAACGTTGCGGCCCCAAAAAAGGTGAACTCAATATAGAAAACATCGGCGGAAAACAAAAAAGTTAACTTACAAAAAAAAAAAAGCACGTACCCGCGGGGATTCGAACTCGTGACTCGCAAAACATTTGCGGAGAATTCCTAGCGCCTCAGACCACTAGGCCACGAAGCGGGACGCGAATGCCTTGCTAATATAGGGTATATATTGTACAACCGGTTTACACTTTTATTTAGTTTTGGCATTTCAAGCCGCTTAGGTGACTATTTGTTGTACTGCGATCGTGCAGTAAGCGTCGCCCGAGTTTCCACAGTAGCTCACGTCTAGCAATTGCATTTCGTAGACGGAAAAGCGTTCGCAGATGCGTAGTCGTGCTGCTGACCGCTGTTTTCTTGTTCGCCCAGCGCAAAAAAGTGCTTCCCGCGCCCTAGTTTTACGCTGTACGGTAAAAATATCAGTTGATTTTATTTCCTTAGTACCTATATTAACTTCGCTGACTCTTCTCCCGCCTTCAAGAGGCCTTATATTTTCTTACTGGCGTATCAGCGAAGCGTCGCATGTGCGCTTGTGTGAAGCGACCTTGACTTGGAGCTAGATACAGTGTACAAACAAACCAAGTAAAGAAAGGCACATTCTTCCATTCACAAACGTGTCCTGGCTTCGTTTCAACTAAGCGAACGAATTGCGACCAAGCAATTTTTTTTAACCTCCTTGATTGCGACGACCCGCCGGCGGCCGGCGGACGAAACGCTGGGCCGACTGGCTCTGTCGGCCGGGGAGCCGTGCAGTAGCGCAGCCGTGGCGCAGCCAATTGCCAGCTCATCCCCTCCTGACGTCACACGAAAACGCCACAGAAAATGGGCGAGCGTAAAGAGAGGAGGACAGCGTTTTCGAATTAGTTTTTCTACTAAATAAAATCGCGTAAACGTGCCTAGAGTGGTCGAAACATGGCCTGGGGTCTCCGGACTACAATTTGCGCTAGTAATCCCGCAATGTTTACATATCACTTCAGTGTCCCTTTAAATACTCTTAATGTTGCCGTGCATGCATGCACATTTTAGGTGAAAGATCAGTGTTTCTGACCCTGTTGCTTGGACAGCTTAAGTATTGAGCTGAACATTTTGTGTATGGGCACTCTTTTTTTCCTTTAAGATTTTTGTTTCCTTGTGTAAGGCATATATATATATATATATATATATATATATATATATATATATATATATATATATATATATATATATATATATATAAAATTCATTAGGCTGCTGTTCTTTGCCATGGTTGAATTTCCTTCATATGCGGGCTGTCCCTGTCGACGTTTGCTTCAGCGAAGGCACAAGGGCCATCGTTGTGGCTGGTTTTATGAAAAACAGCTCATTCGGCGCTCTCAATTAATTCATTCACAAGGAGCTACTGAGTGTTTTAAAAATATCTTTGAGGTGATATTTTTCAGCAGAGGTGGAATTTCGTCCTTGTGGCATTCCTTCCTCTCAACCTTGCATGCTGAAAAAGTGTGGTGTGCGTTATAAACAACTGGAGGGACCGCACAGCTGCTCAGAACAGGCTTCAGTTTCTCATTGCAGCATGGTTACCATCACTTTAGCTGAGACTTCAGAGATAAAGGGCGGCTATATATTTCTAGGGGCAAAAATTAGACATACAGACAGGGTGTTGTAAACTTTTATTGAAGCAATAGAGGAATGTGGTGTGGGAGAAGAAGCTATGGGCAACGAGTGACCATCTTAGTTCGATTGATTGTACGCTGCAGTTGCCCGAGTTCAGGGCCCTCTGGTCTTTAAACGGGTAATAGGAGAGATGTTTTCAATTGGTGCATTTATGTTAAGCAGCTATCTGACTGTGGCTGAACTGACACCAGATTATCTAAAATAATGGTCGTCATTTTGAAGTGATGCGGTATTGGTGCACAAGCGCATGTGTTCCTTGGCTGGAAGTCCCGCAGAGGAGTGGAAGATTGTAGAAATCGCACAGTACGTCTTGCTACTCTGCACGTCTACTCGACCTTAAAACGACAGGCAGAACAATGCACCCTGATTCTCCGGCTCCTCCACAGGATTCCCTAACCAAGGAAAACGTGCACATTAATGCCACATTACTTAAAAATTACAGCCATAATTTTAGAGACTTCAGGCCCTGATGAAACCTGGCATCGCAACAGAGAAATGGGGGGCAAAATACATGACAGCCTGGTCACACACACAATGCACCCATGATCTTTCACAGGTCTCCAAATACTATATTGTACATAGGCTCGTACCATCCGGCTCAATTGTTATAACCAATAATAAGAATAAGTGTAATTACTAAGCGGTTTATTTTACCATACAACATATAGCGAAGTTGATGGTGCCGTGACTTCATTGTTATGTCATTGGACACAACTGATGTTATAAGGGTGTTGGACAGTATATATAATGTTCCTGTGGGTTGTTTTTATTGCTTCGAAATAATATTTGGCTGCTGCAACTCCCTTATTTTTTCCCTCCAAAACAGACTTATTGCTGCTCCCAAGCAGCCCGAAATGACTGGGGCCAACCACAACACTTCAAGTGAGTTCCAGTTGCTTTGAGGCCTCTGGACAGCTTGGAAGGTACCCCAGAGCTTGCGACGTGTGGGTAAACCTCCGAGCCAATGCGCGATCCGGCTCATCCCTGCCTGTTAGCCAGTTGGCATGGCATCTGCAAGCAGCGCGGTGTGCTGGTAGGCCATCCATTCAGCAATGGGACTTGGAGCACTTTTCCCTACTTTCCACACGTCCGCCTTCAGCTCTAGTAGCCTCTGGTCCAGCTTGACATTGGTGACGTGGCACAGTGGACCAGATCCTGGAACAGCTCTACCCCCTTCACCAGCTCCACCAATTAAGCACTTGCAGAACTGGACCCCGTAGGCGACATGGTGCTGTGTGGAACGCAGGGCTGGCTTCCTGAGTGGCGTAATGTGCAGTGGTTAATAAAGTTCTCATAAACGCGAAGTCTCAGCTGCAGAAACTGACGACACACTGTGGATGAGTTCTCTGAGGCACTGCTGTGTAACCAACATGGGCTGGGCCTCATGCAATTTGCCCAGTGAGGCAGCACATGTGACCTAACCCTTGTTGTAGCTATCTTGCAGCTGTCACTAGAAGCAGTTATAAGGAATAATTTTTAAAGAAGTCATAAAAGTTAATTGCGAGCCTCACTCGTTGCAGCCAAAGCCGTGCTTCTCGGTACCAATGCTGATTTTAGGGCCAGTAATCAGTTCTAGTACCAAGGACCCTTCAGAACTTTGGAAAAGAACCTGTTTGGCAAATGTAACAAAAATGGTGTCAAATATGAGGAATGATGGTGGTGGCGTTCTCTCTAGAAAAAAAAGCAGCTTTTTTGCAATACTTTAGGCAGCGACGTCTGCTTAAAGGGACACTGAAGTGATATGTAAACATTGCGGGATTACTTGCGCAAATTGTAGTCCGGAGTCCCCAGACCATGTTTCGACCACCCTGGGCGCGTTTACGCGATTTTATTTAGTAGAAAAATTAATTCGAAAATGCTGTCCTCCTCTCTTTACGCTCGCCCATTTTCTGCGGCGTTTTCGTGTGACGTCGAGAGGAGCCGAGCTCGCAATTGGCTGCGCTTCTGCACGGCTCCCCTGCCTTCAGACAGTCAGTCGGCCCAGCGTTTCGTCCGCCGGCCACGACACGTTTGTGAATGGTATAATCTGCCTTTCTTTACTTGGTTAGTTTGTACACTGTATCTAGCTCCAAGTCAAGGTCGCTTCACACAAGCGCTGCACAAGCGCACATGCGACGCTTCGCTGACTGGTACGCCAGTAGGAAAATATAAGGCCTCTTGAAGGCGGAAGAAGAGTCAGCGAAGTCAATATAGGTACTAAGGAAATAAAATCAACTGATATTTTTACCGTACAGCGTAAATCTAGGGTGCGGGAAGCACTTTTTTGCGCTGGGCGAACAACCACAGCGGTCAGCAGCACGACTATGCATCTGCGAACGCTTTTCTGTCTACGGAATGCAATTGCTAGACGTGAGCTATTGTGGAAACTCGGGCGACGCTTACTGCACGAGCGCAATACAACAAATAGTCACCTAAGCTGCTTGAAATGCCAAAAATAAATAAAAGTGTAAACTGGTTGTACAATATATACCCTATATTACCAATAGCACGGAATCCCGCTCCGTGGCCGAGTGGTTTGGGGCGTTACTTATGCCACCGGAAGTCGGGAGTTCGAATCCCCGCGGGAGTATGCTTTTTTTTTTTGTAAGTTAACTTTTTCGTTTTCCGCCGATGTTTTCTATATTGAGTTCACCTTTTTTTGTGCCGCAACGTTCATGGCTCCACGAACTAGTTCACAAAACGCGCGCAGGCTGGCACTGGCGCGCTAGCGAGTTCTCGTTGGCGTGCTGTTGCCATAAGCACCGACTGCTTGCAGGCAGTGGGCACAGGCCAGAATGAACAGACCCTTGGCCTGGTGCGAACACGCTTTTTACGATACAGGCATGAGGGAGGCAAGCTTCAAATATGGGGGAAAAGCGCATGACATTTGGGCGTCTGCGGGTACGCGGAGGGCGTTCATGCACTGCGTAGGTTTCGGCTAGTGAATGCTACGATTCCAAGCCGTCCTAGGAGGCTTATCTTTATGCATTTTTACAGCTGACAACATGGCAGAAGCGCGGTACGATGATTACTGAGTTATTGAGAATGTCCATCCAACAACGCCAATGGTTGTGTTTTACAGAACCGAAACTGAAACCGAAACTTGTTTGGTTGCTCACCTTGGGCATCCTCCAATCACGGTGCCCGCTCCTCCTAACGTCACAGCTTTAGTTGGTGCCGCCGCCGCAAACCGCGCATGGTAGTTTTTCTTCTTTCGCGCTTTGTAAAATAATTACCGATTTGTCAATCGTAAAAACGATGAAAAATGTGCTAATTTGAGCCAGTCTACGCAGTGCAAGCAAAAACGGGCGCTTGACAAATTCACTTCAGTGTCCCTTTAACACCTTGAATTTGTCTCTGAGAGCGAGTCCGACTTTCTCTGATTGCAAAATGGCTTCAGACAATGACAAGAACGACAATGATCATGATGATGCACTGGGCAATGCTTGTAACTATGCATAAGTAATGCAAACCTACTGCTCCTTTTTGTTTGGTGTCCGGCAGGCATTGAGGCAGAGCTTCCCTTCATAGCAGTTTTTTTCTTCACATTTTTAAAGTTAATTCCAAGCTGAAACCCATCTTTTCAAATCATAATGCAAAAAAAATTACGATTAGAGAAAATTTTGAGAATTGAATGTTTTTTTAGAAACAATGTGGAGGTGCAAGGTGCAAACTTGGGAATGGGGAATAGAACAGTAATTGGGCTATATACCTAAAAGCATGTAACGATAGAAAGGTGAAGTCTTCTGAGATTTCGGTGCAACCATTGTGGTGAAGGAGAAGGTAATGCTTGGAAGAGTTCGGGCGGTGCAGTTGTCCTTAGTTGACAAGGTAGTGACAGTGCAGTACAGCTGGTCAATGTCGTCAAGGAAGAATCATCATTAATAGAAAGTTTAAGCAGGGGCCAAATCTTCACTGGTTTGAGACACGCGGTAGTTGGGTCAACCGCTAATGACAGGTGTAGACATTGGGTAGGACATCGCAATGAGATCTGGCTGCTGGTACCCTATGCCACTGCCCTTCCATGGTGTCGCCTAGAAGACACATGGAAGGTTGTGCAACCGGCAGCATCAGGTACAACACTGGGGCCTAACGTCTTAACTACACTGCATTTGTTGCAGCACTTCCTGCCTCACCATCTCGTCACAAATGTGCATGTAGCACAAAAAAAAATGCGCTGTAGTGCAGTATTGCGTCAAAATTCTGCGCCAAGCACTTGCAATACAAGAAAATTAGGTAGGAACACTAGAGAAACCAAACTTGACTGTGCGCCTGCCCCTCTCAATTTCAAACATTTCAACAGACAGAAAAAGAAAATGCACGTCGCGAACCTGTTTGATCTCTGCTGTTAAAGACAATATACCATTTATTGTCCGTGTAGTTAATACTGCTCACACTAAAATCTGTGCAGGTCCGCTCCTCCATGCTGGTTTCCAGGTTCCCCTATCATAAAGTATTAGCTGTGTATAAATACATCAGCTCCAGTTGGTTCTACCATATTGAATGCAATGAGACGACAGCGGTGCTTCCTTGGCGAAAACAACCTGCCAAATTCTAACCTCTATTTACTAAAAATATTTCCTATCACCACAATACATATTTGGATTCAGCAAGCTGACACCAAAAACCACAAAATTTTGATATATCTTTCACATTCCAAAGTTTCTTCTATTTAATCCTACCTAGCTGTGGCTGTAAAACGTTGAGAAATGCATGTTCTGCAAAAATTTCCGCCCCGCATTTCGTGTCTCGAAAAGACATATATGGTAAACAAAACACTCACAGTATGTAAAATAAATATGTACCACTGCTTTTCCTCACCACAGCATCTTGCACGTGCCTGCTGTACTCACATAAAGTATCAAGCGCTCTATTTCTAGAAATATGCATATTTGAATGAGCAGCACTTAACCGCTGAACACGATGGTTCTCCGAGAGCTGCTCATCGGTCGCATAAAAACTACAGGGGTAGAGATTTTCCGGTGGAGCAACATCAGAATGCCTACCGGAATTACAAAATAGAAAAAGTAAACGACGGAGATAAGTCAGCTTCAACACTGAACTCACCGAAACACAATTCAAGCATTCAACCAAGAACAACTCGACGTTTGGCCCCGCGGACCCAACATGTTTACCAACGTGTTTGGCAAATTTATTGCTGCAACTAACAAACTATTGAGTCACTTACTAACACAGATTAGCCAACAGCCATGGGGGTAAAGCGAGCTGTGAGACCGTACGAATCGTGGGCGCTGACATGATACAATTCCCATGGTTGTCAGATCAATTGTATTCAGCCTTCTACAAAATTGTTCCGCAATTATTTCACTAAAACAAATAACTGAAGCAAAATAGTTACAAATAATTGCCTCAGTAAATAAAACTAGCTCTATAAAAAACGTTTAGTGTAATTAAGCTTTAATTAGCGGTGAAAGAGTAAGTGCATAGTTCAGTTTTGGTTTCGGTTTTCTTTAAGTGTGCTAGGAAGTGGCGAGGCCCTTGCGCCTGACTTGCGCAGTGTGTGTGTGTGTGTGCAGTCTCCAGCTCAGATCTGCGTGCGTACAAAATGTGTACAACTGGTACAACTCGGATGCACGCGCTGAGCAAGTGCATCCCCGGGCGCTTGCGAGGCATCATTCTTTCTTCACGTTAAGCACGCCGGAACAGCGATTCCGATCTGACCTTGACTACCGCAAGTTCACTACAGGCTACGGAGTGGCAGCCAGCGATCGTTCCCGTTGGAAGAGAAATAAAAGGAGCTTTTATTATCGTTCGGTTCCAGTTCTTGCAACTTCCGTGCAACTTCTTAAAGCTCTTCGTGCTTCGAACTTTCGCGCAAGCGTTCGTGAAGGTATAACGAAAAAATAGGTAACTAAATGCGGTTTCTTTTTTAATCAGTCACAGTAAATCAATAAGTCAATGTTCTCTCCTCGCGCGCTCTCTGCGGCAAATTACTGCCCATTAAATAATGCGCATTCAGTCCCGCAAGCCTTCCCTTTGAAGTTGTAGAAAGCAGCTAGACCTTGACGAATACAGACAGAAAGGAAAACGGGACACGCCGCGGACTGTATTTCGCATGCATTCTTGGCATGCATTCTGCCACTCCGTTGGCCTGCGATCGACCGCGCTCTTCCGTTCCTATATCGCCGCGACTCACCGGCAATATCAGCGTTGGCCCATGCGATGTTTTTTTTGTCTGTGTGTCAATAAATGTTTTACATTGAGCTAAAGCCACAGTTCACTTCACTTCGTTTGAAAAGCATTTAGCGACTCGCAAAATGTCACAGAATGGCAAATAAAGCGGTACAGCGCGAAAATGCACGTAGACCATACGGAGATTCATTTTTCTGTGCGCCCAGTGCGGATCAGCTGACTCCTTGGCGTCCTCGCGCATGCGATCAGTCGCATTGAAGCTTGCGCTCAAAGTGTTGTGTACGCGTTGCCACATCTTGCTCAAATAGCCTCAGTACATATAAGTCACACGTACGCTAAACCGAAAACACGTCGGTTACCTAGCCACAGGAGATAAACTACGCAATGCTGTCGACGCCGCCTACACAAAATCCGCCTGGCCAGCGGTCCGCCATGTTACAATTAATCCCGGCATGCTTCGCTAGCCGGACGCGGAAACGCCACAGTAGCACGTTGCCAGATTACAACCCATCGCTTTCGCCGTTTTTAGTAAGCAAAAGCTCAGCTGGAAACCTTCAAATCGTTGTATCATGTCTGCCACTGTGTGTCGTACAGCCAGTATATTCTAGGCACTATAGTCGTACGGTTCCAATGCAATTGGCTCAGCGGCGCGCTTTCCCTCTAGAGTCAGTATATTATCTCTATGCCAACAGCTATGCGGGCAGCGTGACATTGCTAAGCTTGAGGTATGCCAACAGAGACCAGAGTGATTCGAAAGGGACAGCCAACGTTTTTAGATTAGGTCATCTAAAAACGTTGGGGACAGCGCAAGCCGCGCTGCTCGCGAAGCCGGTGAAGGCTCAAAGGCGTGCGAACAATTTTTATTTTTTGTTGGCACACGGCGTGCTAACTAAAAATAAAAATTGTTTCTACGGGGCGTGCGAATAGTGACACCCTCCCCTGAAGTCTTGCGATCGTCTCGCCGCCACATGGTGGTCAGTGGCAACTTGAGCTTCTGCGTGGTAATTTAAATACAAACAACACAAAATCAATATTTATAAAATTTTATAAAAATACAAGCACGTATATAATTATTTACATAAATAAGTGCACTTTATGATTAATACTGCAAAAGTGAAGAGAAAATTATTGTATTCTTGCGATGGCGGCGTCGTCATGCGGCCAGCCACAACTCTCGCATCGTCTGCTACATCAATGCCTGGAACGTGAGCCGCGAACTCGCTGCCCTACCCTCTGATTTTTCTCTCCCCCTTCGGTACGAAGGCGAGCGCCTCTGGCGGTCGCTCCTGTAAACACGCCTGCCCGAGCACGGCCGGACTGGAGGAGCGGCGAGCGCGCACTTTCATACGGCCTGCGCACCCAAGAAGGAAACCATACAGCAGATTCTGGACAGAGTGAGGGCGCTTCGAACCAACCCTCTACCCTTCAAACGCTTCTTTCTATTAGTCGACGCATCGCCTCTGGCCGAGTGAGCCGACGACGCTTGCCGCGCGTATTTTGGATCTGCCGCGGAATATCACCGGTACAAATGAATACCTTCGCTGCTATATCTCGCAAAAAAGAAGACTCGTTATGCCCTTCAGTTGCATGATCAAGAGCTTTCGCTGTATGTTTTTTTCACAATGCGCTTCGCTGCCGGCGGTCCGCTCAGCCCGACCGGAGCGTGAATAGCAGAATCCGTTTTAGCTAAGCGATAACATTATCTCCCTCGATGGGAAATCATTCGAGTCACCGGTCATGCCCTGTGCGTGTGCAAACCAAGACATCATCCGAAATGAAAAATAAGAATTGATATTTCAGGCACGGAAAGTGCCGTGTTTATTGCCTGTCTCACCATTTCCATATAATACAGTCGCTGATAAGATATGAAGACCTCGCATATTTTTCGTCATGTGCCCCGCGTTAAAATGGTTCTTTCAAATGTTTGATCCGGCACTTTCGGATGATAATGTTAGGCAGTTAAGCAGAGGGGAAGGAATCGCCTATTTTAAAAACGCCCATGTAAATGAACACGGACAGGTATCACCTGTAGCCACGGCAGGGCTAGGGCAGCGGCAAATGCGCGCTCGCCACTCCTCTACCCCGCCCGTGCTGTAGGTCAACTAGCGAGGGTTGGTCCGCAGCGCCACGAACTAGCGGCGATGAAAGGCGGGAACTATACCCGAAGCGCAGGCCGTATGAAAGTGAGCGCCTGACGCTCCTCCAGTCCGGCCGTGGCCCGAGCACGGCCGGACTGGAGCAGCGGCGAGCGCGCACTTTCATACGGCCTGCGCACCCAAGAAGGAACCAATACAGCAGATTCTTTACAGTGGGGGCGCTTCGAACCAACCCTCTGCCCTTCCAACCCGCCTTTCTGTTAGTCGACGCATCGCCTCTGGCCGAGCAGCTGTGTGTTTTTGACAGTGCGCTTCGCTGCCGGCGGGCCGCTCAGCCCGACCGGAGCGTGAATAGCAGAATCACGTTTAGCTAAGCGATAACCCTATCTCCCTCGACGGGAAATCATTCGCGTCACTGGTCGTGCCCTGTGCGTGTACAAACCAATACATCATCCGAAAGGAAAAATAAAAAATAAGAAATGATATTTCAGTCACGGAAAGTGCCGTGTTTATTTGCCTGTCTCACCATTTTCATATAATACAGTCGCTGATAAGATATGAAGGCCTCGCATATTTTTCTTCATGTGCCCCGAGTTAAAATGTTTCTTTCAATTTTTTGATTAGGCGCTTCCGAGTGATAATGTTAGGCCGTTTGACCCAATTAGACCGAAAATTCAGAAGGGGGGAGGAGTCGCCTATTTTAATGACGCACATGTAAATTTACACGGACAGGTATCCCGTGTAGCCACGGCAGGGCTAGAGCTGTGGCAAGTGCGCGCGCGCCGCCGCTCTACCTACCCCGCGCGTGCTGTAGGTCAACCGGCGAGGGTTGGTCCGCAGCGACACGAACTAGCGGCGGTCAAAGGTGGGAACTATACCCGAAGCGCAGGCCGTATGAAAGTGCGCGCCTGACGCTCCTCCAGTCCGGCCGTGGCCCGAGCACGGCCGGACTGGAGCAGCGGCGAGCGCGCACTTTCATACGGCCTGCGCACCCAAGAAGGAACCAATACAGCAGATTCTTTACAGTGGGGGCGCTTCGAACCAACCCTCTGCCCTTCCAACCCGCCTTTCTGTTAGTCGACGCATCGCCTCTGGCCGAGCAGCTGTGTGTTTTTGACAGTGCGCTTCGCTGCCGGCGGGCCGCTCAGCCCGACCGGAGCGTGAATAGCAGAATCACGTTTAGCTAAGCGATAACCCTATCTCCCTCGACGGGAAATCATTCGCGTCACTGGTCGTGCCCTGTGCGTGTACAAACCAATACATCATCCGAAAGGAAAAATAAAAAATAAGAAATGATATTTCAGTCACGGAAAGTGCCGTGTTTATTTGCCTGTCTCACCATTTTCATATAATACAGTCGCTGATAAGATATGAAGGCCTCGCATATTTTTCTTCATGTGCCCCGAGTTAAAATGTTTCTTTCAATTTTTTGATTAGGCGCTTCCGAGTGATAATGTTAGGCCGTTTGACCCAATTAGACCGAAAATTCAGAAGGGGGGAGGAGTCGCCTATTTTAATGACGCACATGTAAATTTACACGGACAGGTATCCCGTGTAGCCACGGCAGGGCTAGAGCTGTGGCAAGTGCGCGCGCGCCGCCGCTCTACCTACCCCGCGCGTGCTGTAGGTCAACCGGCGAGGGTTGGTCCGCAGCGACACGAACTAGCGGCGGTCAAAGGTGGGAACTATACCCGAAGCGCAGGCCGTATGAAAGTGCGCGCCCGCCGCTCCTCCAGCCCGGCCGTGGCCCGAGGCAGCCGGGGGCAGAGCGGCCCGTTTTGCGAGCAGACGACACCTTGCCGACCGCGCTTTGTCACCGCTACAACACGGCAGAAACGTTGTGGCAACAATTTGTGCTACTAGGGAACCATTTTACACACGTGCTGTTGTGGTAGAGCGCGCACCTTTGTCAACAGTGTTTGTGATACACGTACGTGAACAATATTGCGTGAACACGCACTGAACCATTCCAAGAACAATATTTTCTTATACTGATGACTTCGATTCTTGCGGTCATCATGTGTATCTAATTTTTTGCTGTTTTTCTGCTTCGTTCACCTTATCCTCAATTAAATGTGCTAAAATCTGCGCCTTCCTTTCTTCTCCACCACGCGAGTATATTTGACAGCATGCCAATCATGGTGCATATACCGAATTAGGTAAACAAAAGAGCATATCACGACGTAGGACTGGCACAGGCCAAGATAGGCACGGTCGAAG
Organism: Haemaphysalis longicornis; assembly: GCF_048455015.1. Taxonomy (NCBI): domain Eukaryota; kingdom Metazoa; phylum Arthropoda; class Arachnida; order Ixodida; family Ixodidae; genus Haemaphysalis; species Haemaphysalis longicornis. The sequence goes on along the minus strand of NW_027526276.1, from coordinate 10,008,670 downwards.
TGCCCTAATTCGGTTCGCCGAGCGATGACCAATTTTTCACGCCTGCTAAGCGTCGTACCGCAACAACCACAACGAGACGGCACACATACAGGGTGTTGCAACGATAACTGAAACACTTTAAAAATTTTTCCTGAGCGATCCGCCACTCTGTTCGCGCTCAAACTTCCCACAAAGGTCGCATTTTGTGGTCTATTTTGTTTGACACCGGGAACAACAACGGTACTTACCTGTTTATTCTGAAAATAAATAAAAACGATTTTCGCCTATGGGAAAATGGCCGCTGATTTGAACGTGCGAGCCAGCGCAAGTTGATGTTGGAACGACGGAACCACCTGCAGAGTGAAATGCACGTTTGGGATTCACGTACGGAGCCAAATGGTGCAGCAGACGATCAGAAAATGCACCTAGAAATGAGCTAACAGACGATCAGAAAACCCGGTTTTCGGGCTCGCACGTCCAAATCGCCGCCATTTTCCCATAGGCGAAAATCGTTTTTATTTATTTTCAGAATAAACAGGTAAGTACCGTTGTTGTTCCCGGTGTCAAACAAAATAGACCACAAAATGCGACCTTTGTGTGAAGTTTGAGCGTGAAGAGAGCGGCGGATCGCTCAGGAAAAATTTTTAAAGTGTTCCAGTTATCGTTGCAACACACTATACCGAGGCGCTAGCACCTACGGCAGGGGCCCGGCGGACCGGCAACGACGAGCGGCCGAACCCAGTCCGCGCGGCAGGCACCCCGAAGATGACCCCGAAGTAGGAGCACGCGAGCACTCACTGCAGGCACAAATAATTCCAAACCAAAACAACCACGCGTTGCGCGTTCCCATGCACGCACGCACGCACGCACAAAATCTCCCAGGAAAAAAAAAGATACCACTGCTGTCGCTGGATGACTACATCACGCGGGTCACCTTACAGGTATTTTTTTGAGGCTGGCCAGTTTGTTTCAGTGCAAAATGTTGCTGCAGAGTTGCAGGTAGGTTGGCGTCGGCTGCGCTGAAATCTACGCCGACGGGAGCTCGCCGCTCGAGGTCTCCGCCGGCGGACAGCGCGGAGGCCGGCTGCTCCCGGCTACTCCATTGGCTGCTCCGATAATGTCACGTGATCAAGCGGTACGAAGGCGAGCGCTCTCGAACGGCGCCTGGTCACAACACGCGGCAGAGAGCTCTCCATGGGAAAGAGAGCGGCGTTCCAGGCATAGTTTTTTTTAGGAGGCGTTGGCTACATAAACTTCTGCGCCGCGGAACCATCGCATGATACTCCACCCCGTGGCTTGAATACAGCGCATACATGTTAAAAACCAGCGTGAAGCGAGTATTCCTCTCGTTTAGAATATGAATCGGTAGCGCATCAGTTCGCCAAATATGCGTTTCTTCGCCTAATCTACCCTCGGTTGTTACCGTTTGGTGAAAAGCGCTGCCGGGCTCTGACAAGCACCTCGCTGCATGAACACACACTTATGAGGCGGAGATTCAGCAAATGTGCCGTTGCATAGAATAAAAGCATGTATATGCATAGAGTTTCATACGATAATGTTTGTATGAAACTCTATGCGTATAGGTAGGCGTAAATATCGGCGCTATGAAAATTGCGGTGCTGCTTTTTCTTGTCAAACTACAAATTTGCCCATGATTGTCTGTGCCAAGGTAGCATGAATATTTATTTCGCTGTTAAAGTATAACTATTGCCTGTCGTGACGAACTAAAAAAAGAAAGGTATATACCGTGGCGCTGGTGGGAATCGAACCCCGGACTTTTACGTGTGAAACGAGTATTCTACCACTGCGCCACCTTTGGAAGTCTTGCGATCGCAGCGCCCCTAACGGATTTTACCCATTTTTTGCTTCACTATGTATTAAAATTATGGGCGTTTGAACCACTCTGTTAATGGTGTAGGAAAACATGGGGCGGAGATGCTTCGTGCCAAATTGTCCCAGCGGATCCAAATCTTCCGCGGAAAAAGTGTGCACATTCATGGCACCCAGCCACCCTGAACGCTTGGCAGCATGGGCCAACGCCATTGGCCGCAAAGACAGAGAGCTCAGGACAGCCGACTACGTATGCGAGAAGCACTTCACCGACGACATGATCGTCAAGCGCAGGTACTACAGCGAGCTTGGGGGCGAAGTACTGCTGGATGCTCCAAAGAAGCCTGTTTTGCACCCCCAAGCGGTTCCCTGCGTCTTCCCCGAAGCGTCGCCGCTGGCGAAGGAGAGAAGAGCGCCTCGAAAAGCGGCCGCTCACGGCAACTCCGCCAAGAGAGCGAAGCTTGGCAGCTCAGTTCGTGACCTACTACTGGGCCGTGGTTCGAGCGACGAGCCCAGTGGCGCGGCCGGTCCTAACGCCAGCCCGCCAACGTCGATTGAATGTGGCGACAAAACCTCTGAGCCTCCGCGACCTGCTAAAATATACCTCCCTCACCGATCGTGCAGTCGCTTACCTTCACAGTCGAGTGACGTCGCGAGCGAGGAATCAGACCTCTCCTGCTCCCGTGAAATCAGTTTCCCGACACAGACAAGCACCCAAAGTCCGGTGTGTTCTAATGTGGTTAAAATTGAACCCTCCACGGAACCTAGTAATGAAGAGTGCGTCCCAGCCACCACTGTTGAGGCCTCTTTCCCTGAAGATTGGAGCTCTGGAACGTGTTCTGATGTTGTTAAAAGCGAGCCTTTCGTAGGGTCGAGCGAGGATTACGAGCCTATTATCCCGGCTGCGTCCAATTTCCCCCTAGAGTCCGGTTGTCAAACTTCTGTGTGCTTAAATGTCGTTGAGAGTGAACCTTCCACAGAACCCAGCAGAGATGAACGTGGTTCGTGCACCCAGGTAGCGTCCACTTCCCCTCTCAAGCCAAGTTGTCAAGACCCTGTGCATTCCTGCGTCATTAAAAGCGAACCTTCTACGGAATTGTGCAGTGAGAATCGCGTGCATGCCACTTCTGGCGAGTGTGGTATCCCTTTAGAGCCAAGTTGTCAAGCACCTGCCTCTTTGGGGGTTGTTATGGGTGAACTTCCTTTTGTACGAAATGAGGAACCTGCTCAGGAAAACTTGTCTCGAGAAAACGAACAGACCTGCAAGATTGCGGAGGCACGGCAAGTCGTCTTGCCCAGCTCTGCATGGATGCACCAAGACATCAGCGTGGACGGCGTTGAGAGCCTCTGTTTCGTCGAGCTCCGGAAGATGTCACCATCGTCACCCGTTCTTGTCTTCAAGTCTCTGGACCTCGAGGTGACCGCGGACGGTTTGAAGATAACCAAGAGTGTTCTCGGTCGTACGGCGGTCAGTGCGGTCGTTCAGGTCATACCTCGAACACAGCACGCATCGTACGTTTCAGACGTGCTCCGCTCGTTCAACAAAGAGGCCGTCTGTCGCGGCGGACCCGCCGGCGACAAATTTCCCGACATCCGACTGAGGTGTGCGTCCATCGACGTGATCGGCTTCTGGAGGCACAACAAATGCAAACTGTGCGTAGACGACGCGGAGACTCAGTGCGCGCACTGTAGGTCGTTGAGCAACACGCTGCGTGTTCACACGGCGCGGAAGAAGAAGCAGGAGGAGCAGAAACACGCGAGGCTACTCCTTCGCAAGTCAAAGAAAAGAAAGCTGGCGGTGCTTTGTCGCCAGCGAGATGCCTGGCAATGCTACAAGCGCCGACTCGAAGACAGGATCCGGGCGCTGCACTCCGAACTGGTTGCGAGCCGGCAGAAAGTCCAAGCCCTGAGTAGTGCCGAAATTTTCGACGTTGTCCAAGCAGCGGACATTCCGGAGACGTATCGCGTGGTTCTGTCGGAGTGCCTGGCGGCCACGAGCGTTGCATCCAAAAACGGCAGGCGATACAGCGACAAGTGGATCGAGCTATGCACGCTGCTTCACAAGCGGACACCCTCTGGATATCGGTTCCTGCGGGAAGCCAACATGCTGCCGCTGCCTTCCAGGATAACCCTGAGGAAATACAAAGGGTCGACAAACGGCGCTGAAGGAGAGAGCACGAGTGGGGACTCGTAAATGGAACTTCACTTTCACCGATTTCTTTGTTGCCGTGGAGACTTGTGTTTCCAGTGCAAGCTAAAGTACAAGCTTACTAGTCTACGCGTGCCACTGACTATTCTACATTCGTTTGCGGCATAGCAACTTTTCAGATCAAGGAGAGTTCATTGGATTTGCCGCCAACGTTCCTTGCTTATTTCAAACACCGTGGTGTTTGCCTATTACGGACCACAGGCGTGAAAAAGGTCCCAATTTTCACCTGCCTTATTCCTTTCTCTTCAGGGTGTAAACCTGACATTTATTTTTAATTATTGGGGTTCACCGAAGTGTAGTTTTTCACTTATCAGCTCATCGGTTGCACTTCACTATCAGAAAACTCACTCGGAATGATATTGGTTTGTTCACCTACTATGTTGTGTAAAATTACACTTCTAAAAGGTGACTGAAAGTATCCTTTTTTGCAAATAAGATGCCAGTTTTCATTCTTGGATAACCATTTTGATAACTGCCAACACTGTGGGCGTTGTGCTGTAAAGCGTTCAATGTCACCCCGCTCAAATAAAACAGAAAAAATGGTACCACCTTTTGTGTGAGTTTGCAGTACAAGATTTTCGCTAGTGTTGGCCTTTTCGTTATGTGCATTGCCTCTGCCAGAACGAGTCGAAAAACACCGTATATACCAGAATCTTGCACCCACAAAAACGCGAGTGCCGTAGCAAATTGATTTTGCCCAGTTGCTGCCTGCATAGGAAAACGACCCACAGGAACATTATAAAGTCCAACCCACTTGTAGCAATACCGGTTATAACAACATATTGGATGTAACAATGAACAGTAGCAGAACCATCAACTTTGCCGTATGTTGTATGGTAAAATAAGCCACTTATTAATTACGATGGTCATTTTTATTATTATTGGTTGTTACAATTGAGCCTGACGGTATGAGCCTATTTAAAATATATACCATTTGGAGATCTGAGAGATCAAGGCTGCATTGTATGTGACCAGGCCATCATCCATTTTGTCAGCTGTTTCTCAGTTACAATGCCAGATTTCAGCCTACCGGGTCAAGCAGTGCTTCCGCATTTATAGTGCACAGCAATGGAACCTGTGTGGCCGAATTTTCCAAAAAGATGGTTGTCATTTTGAAGTGACGTGGCACTAATGTGCACATGTGTTCCTTGGATTGGAAGTCTTGCGGAGGAGCGGGAGATTGTAGAAATCACAGAGTGCGTCTCGCTACTGTGCGCAAAATGATGCACACTCAGTCTCCTGGTCCTCTACAAGGTTCCCTGACCCAGGAACTCATGTTCACGTTAACGCCACGTCACTTCAAAATGACACCCATCATTTTAGGAAATTCGGCCATTGATGTTACATTGCCGTGCACTATAAATGCGAAAGCACTGCTTGAATGGAACATTTGCGCTCCAATTCTGCATCACATCAAAATGACAGCCACCGTTTTAGAGAGTATGGTGCCAGTTCATTCACAGTCACAGAGGCATATGGCCGCTCCACATAAATGCACCAAATGAAAAAATTGCTCCCGTTACCAGCTCAAAGACCAGCAGCCCATGAACTATCGGGTGACTGCAGCTTACAGTCAACTGAACTAAAACGGGCGCCCGCTGCCTATAGCTTCTTCTGCCATACCACTTGCCTCTATTGTTTCAATTAACGTTTACGACAACACTATGTCTGTACGTCTAACCTATGCCCCGGGAAATGCATCACCACCCTTAATGTCTGAAGCGAAGGTGGTCCCAGAAAGGTGAAAGAGAGAGTAAAACCTGCTTTTCTGCAGCTGCGCAGCCCCTCCAGTTGTTTATCACGCGCACGACACTTTTTCAGCATGCAAGGTTGACAGGAATGAATGCCCCAAGGACAGAACGCCACTCCTGCCAAAACATCTCAGCCCAAGGATTCAAAGATATTTTAAAACACTTCGTAGCTTCTTGTGGACGGATGAATTCAAGGCACTGGATTAGCTCTGTTTTTCGTAAAACCAGCCACAGACAGGCCCTCACGCCTCCATTAAAGGAAACGTCCAGAGGGACATTTCTTGCAAGCAGGTACAGAGACAGCCTGCGCATAAAGAAAACCAAACCGCGTCACAGAACGGCCTAAAGGATCTTTATCAGTGTGTTGAACGGAATGGAAAACCAGAACCGAACCGCTATTTTTGCCAGAACTGAATTCGAACCCGAAACGTTATTTTTTGAGCACACTGAACCCGAACCGGAACTGAACCATTTTTCTCACACTTCGGCAATAATTTACATCACTGAACCGGTTCAAGCTTCCGAGCCGGTTTGCGAATTGCTTCGAACTGTGATTTTGTCGAACCGGAACTGAACCGAAATAAAATTAATTCTCCCAAACCGTAATCGAGTTCATATTTTTTTCGGTTCATCACAGTGATTGTTACATATGCCTTATGCAATAAAACGAAACCCTGAAAAGGGAAAAAAAAAAACCCAAGAGCACACACACTCACAAAATGCCACTTCAAATGTCAAACCACTTAAACAAGCAGGCCAAGCAAACTGAGTCGACCTTTCACCTAAAATGCGCATGCATGAGCGCAACTACAAGAGCATTTTAACGCAAGAAAACGAACCGTTCAGTTGGTGGAAAAGCTGTGGCAAGGTGACCTTCTTTGCCAGTAAGGTGGGAGGGGAACAGCGTGTAAACTGTAGAATTGTTCCCATGCAGCGCGGGAACTAAAAACGACAATTTAAAATTGTTTCCACGAGACATGCAAATCGGAACACCCGGTTTCAGGGGCAACTCCCCCCCACCCCCTCCAGACAACGCTCGATGTCCTCAGGGCGTACTCAAAATGCCAAAATGTCCTCAAGGGTTCAGAAACGTCCCCAGAAAGTGCTGAAAATGTCCAAGGCTAGACGACACTCAACACGTACAAGTTCAGGGCATGATAACGCTGATATATAGTCCTCAAACTGTTTTTTTGGTGACGTATGCTGGAAAACTCCTCATCAATAATTTTTATTACTTTGCTTTCAGGAATTAAGTATTGCCATGTGCTTTGAGTCATGGGCTCCTGCCCATTTATTTTCTGGAGGCATGGGGGGGTTGGTGAACAAGCTTAATTTATTTTCTGCCTTTAAAACAATTTTAAATGCAGAGCATTTCTTTAACTCACGGTGTCACCCACTCTAGGCGTCCGTAGTAGTCCGCATCGCTCGCCTCGACATGCCCGGCTCAGACGTTTCGCTATCGGCGCGATCAACATTCGATAGCGCGCCCAGGCACGTTTCAAGGACACTCTCTCCCCTCTCTCCGTGGAGGAAAAAAAAGCTTAGGAGAGGGGGGGGGGGGTTGTGGTTCGCGACGGGAAAATGAAAGGAAATTCACTGGGGATATTTTGAGCTCGGCAGGGAGCTCACCTGCATACAACCCAGTGCAGGGGAAGGGAAGTAGAGGGGGAGTGATAGGATAAAGTAGAAAGAGAGAGAGAGAGAGAGAGAGAGAGAGAGAGAGAGAGAGAGAGAGAGAGAGAGAGAGAGAGAGAGAGAGAGAGAGAGAGAGAGAGAGAGAGAGAGAGAAAGGTATAAAGAGAGCTGTCAGTCCTAGAACGCTGTCAGTCCGGGCACACCAGTCAATCACTGCACTCCGGGCTACAGCCGCTGCGTGAGGCCGGTCGTCTTCAGGAAGTGAAGCAGATAAGTGAACACTTCCCGTTGGGTTGCCGCAGGTCCCTTCGGGAACAGAAGGTCCTCCATGTCGGCGCTAGGAAGGCCTCGACGCTGGAGCGCTCGGTGGAGCTCTGCTCTCGGGCCTGCGTGGTGGGGGCAGAAGCAGAGTAGGTGCTCGAGCGTCTCCAGTTCGGAACAGTCCGCACATGTAGGGGAGTCCTTGCGGCCGTGTCGGTGCAGACGCTCCGCCACATTGCAGCAGTTCAGCCGCATGCGGAGAAGCAGGCAGCGGGCGTCCCTGCTGATGCGTGCGGGCAACGGTCTGGGCGCCAGGCCGCTCACGACCCGAGGGTCGGGGTGCATCGTCTGCACCATGCGGGCCAGGGCAGTGCGGGCCTCGTCGAACGCGGTGACGTCTTCGGACACTGGGGTGCCCTCCTGGTGGGCCTCCCTGGCGCGGGCGTCGGCGTCTTAGGAGAGGCCCCCAGCTATCCCCGCGCATTGGCAAAAGTGTGGAGGAAGTCACGTGTTTTCGGCGGCCATTGGAAGTCGCGTTAGCAACGGCGTCCTAGCAACAGCCCGCCCGCCGTTCGCCAGTCATGGAGGAAAGGCAGCGCCTGCCTTGTCGTCCGATTGCGAAGATTGCTGCTTCGCTTTGCTGCGCTGTGGTCTTGCGGAACTCGAAAAGGATGCTGCGAGTTGCGACAGCTGCGCCGATGTGAATATGTCATTTAATTTCTACTTGCAAGTGCACCTTGTACCGCGTCTTAAGCTTTTGCTCCGGTCGCGATCACGACGCGCCTATTGAAGTGCAGATATCGTGAACGCGCCGTCCCGTCGTACGCGCGGACACCCGTCAGGTAGATTTTCGGGAAGTGATACACGGTGTGCAGTACGTGGGCGACTTGCAACCGAACGATTCGCAACTCAATTTTTTGGTTATCGCCGCTGCAATATATAGTTTGCCAGGCCGGCAATGCGCGGCAGTGCCTTTGCAACTGTTACAAGGTAGATTCCCAGTTGATATAATTCCATCGTCCTATTACCTTAGTAGGTGTCCGTCTGTTGACTCCCTAGTAGCACAGAATGTTGCCCGAACATTTCCACAACGTTTCCCCTTAACGTTGCCAAAACGTGGCTAATGTCCGCTTTTTTTAACGTTAGTGCAATGTTTCCCAGAAACATTGCGTCAACATGATTTTAGCATTGCTCCAACATGGGGGCAACGTTTTAAGGGTGTTGTTTTAATGTTTGGATAACGTTGTTTCTGACGTTCGTCAACGTTGCTACACTCTTGGAGCAACCTTCCAGCCACGTGCGGGACACATTTGAACAACGTTATGAGACGTTTTCTGATGACATTGCAGCAACTTTTCAGCTACATTTTCGCAACGTGCATACCACATTTAGGCATATCCCTGTACCATTCGGACGTTGTGATAACATTGCTACAATCTTGCAGCAACTTTAGATCCACACTTTTAACATGAAGTTAGCATACAAAGAACGTTGCTGCAATGTTCAAGCAATGTTTTTATGAAGTTGCAATAACGTTCCTACAATTTTGCGGTAACTTGCCAGCTATATTTTTCCAACGTGCGGGTAACATTTAGAAAACGTCGCTATCATGTTCAAGCGATGCTTCCTACAACGTTACCGCGACTTTACAGATACGTTTTTTCCCCACGAGGGCCGCATACGCGCACTGTTGATATGACGTTCAAGCAATGTTTCTCTTACGAAGCGATGATATTGCAGCAATGTACAGGTAACTTACAGTTACATGTATCTAATATACATGCAACAATAACTAGATGAAAATATTATAAGTTAACTTTTTCCTAGACAGACGATTGTTGACTGCATGATAAGCGAGCACTTCAAACGTCGTCCTCATAAACTCCTGAAAGGTATAAACTGGCATTTTAGACTGCATGTTTATACATTTGATCCCTACACTGACCAACACACACAATTAAGGCAGTCCGGCAAAATAACAAACTAAGAAATGGCGGAATTATAAAGCAAGGAACATGCCAGCTAGCGTAAATAACAACACTGACACTCTTTAAGATGAAAGAACATGTGCGTTTTATTTTACCATTAACAATCGATCCGAATATGTATTGTGTTAAAGCAATTGCGCAAGTACGCTGTTTCAGCCGTTGTCTTCGTTTTTCTCCTCCTGGGCTTGCTTGTTCTTCTGCCTTGACAAGTCAGTTTGATGACATACTTGACGGCCATGAACCCAGTAACATGGGGTTGTTACTGCCACGCTTCTGCGAAATGAAAAAAAGCTGTAGTTTAGGAGAAGTTGCAAAGTTGTTACAGCATAGACAATGTCTCACCTCTCAGAACACCAGGACTTTTGGCATACAGTATGGCCTCATCAATTTTCTTGTACTGGCACTTCAAATGAGGTTTGACTGCCATTCCTGGAAAACAAACAAAATGGCATTGCTCTAACACACAGGGTGCTCAGAAGCTCACCTGCAGTTTGGATGACGCTTGCTGCCAGATGAGCTTATTCGTGTGTCAATGTTGTGGTGCTGGTAAATCATAAGGTATTTCTGAAACAAAACAGAGTGTATAGAAGTGGTTCAGAAAACTGAAGTGAAGCAAGTTTTAGCTAATAGAGAAAACCTTACCTTTAGGAAGGAATATTATAGCAAAACAGGCCTCTTCACTTTTCACTTTGTCTTGCTTGTTTAACTTTTTCTAATGCCCGTGCCAACTTTATGACGCACATCGCTTGAGTTGGTTTCTCAAGCATCCCTGGAAAACAGAAAAGGACAAAATACTGAATTATATAAAATACCTTACAGCTTTCTTTCCAGGCCATTGAGTAATTAAGTGAAAAGCCTTCGATCAGACAGCTTGCCAGAGAATTTTCAATTAACAAGAGAAGCCGACCAACTGATGACGACGTGGTACGTCGGCAATCATTGAAAGAGGACGATAATTACCTCAATGGCCATAAACATAAAAACGCAACGAACAAAAATTAGTAAACAGGCAAATGTAAAGAAGGGAAACATTACATGTACACCTAGATGAAATTACAACCGTGTATTTTCTTGGTTGCCTAATTTTACCTTTTGCTCTCGAAAAATGTGCTAAAAACTGGCTTGAGCTGTTTTATTTTATATTTTTATTTATTTTTCATCATTTTATTTATTTATTTTTATTTGTCATTTATTTTCTTTATAGTTATAAGCATCCGACGTAGACCAGCCTTTCACATGGAAAATATGTGAATACTACAAAGACGTCAGGCGTTGTTTTACATCGTAAGATGGTTCGCATAAGCAGCTGATAACATAACTGCAACGCTAAATTGTGTTCCGTTACACTGTAAGCATGCCGCCGAAACTCGCGTGAAATTAAACATAAAAAAGTTATATTTATTATTTGTATTTTTCGCGTTCGTGAGCAGCTGCGGCGAGAAGTAAATTAAAAGCCAATCGTACATATCAAGGTTCTTGCAGAACATATATACACTCGATTTCAGCATCATAACCAAAAATCTACTACTGAGCGCCCACCTGATTTCTCATTATACTCTTTCCATAAAATTTAAGTGAATACGTGTTCCCCTTTTACAACCGTACGCATTAACAAAAGCAAGGATATGCTTAGAAGTTAGAAACGGGAGGGCAATCCTGTTCCCGCTCTTTTACGAAGTAAACTGCATTCGAAAGAACGAGGCGAGCTCAGAAAATCGAGCGCTTACCTTCACTGGTCGGTTGCTATGAACTTTCCGGCCCGCAAATATTCGCCGTAACATGCGGCCACACAACAATATTTCGTATGACATGGTTCCTTCTCCATTCCGTTTGATTGTCACTATGGCTGCTCCTTTCTGAAAAAAGCGCGCGCATTTCGTCTACTCTTCCCAACCCACCGCCGGCTGCCAGTCGCAAAGGAGCATGAGGGGAGGACCCCTCTGCGAGGGGTGCGCACGTGTGCGCGTGTGAGAGGAGGGTAGGAAGCTGGCCAAGGACGAAAGCGTTTTCTTTCTGTCTTTTTTTTTTTTTTTTTCGGCCATCCCCAACTCGCGCTCGGCTGCTGAAACTTCCTTCGCGACACACAGAAGGGACGGGACGGGACGGAGCGTCGACGAAAACAAAAAATAAGGCATGCAGGAAGAAAGGAATGCGCGAGACAGCGTGCCTGATTCCCAGCTGAAGTCTCGGAAAAAGGCGGGGTTCCGAGAACGCCTGGCGCCCTGCTGTATTTCGTTTCGCGCCAAGCAGAACGCAACAAGTGTTCGATGCATTGGAACCTCTTACGAATAAAAATTACACCAGGAAAAATCTGAAGATAGTGTGTGCAATGCTATTGGAAGGGAACAAGAGCAAAAATTTTCAGGTTACTTGGAAGGTTCGTTTGTATAATGAGAAAAGATCCTTGAAATAGGCCAATGAGCTTTCGTACAGGCAGCATCTCCTGGAAAATGGGTGTCACACCAGGGTTAGGTCTTTGTTTTGTTTTATTGTTTCATATATGTTACAATATCATGGTGCTCTGACTTTGGCGCTCGAGGTAGGGGAAATGTCTATGGGGAAGTTGAAATATAAAACAGCCCACTTCATGTTGTCTATTTCAAACAAAGGTGCAAGGTGTGGACCGGCTCCGGTCTTTTCGGTACAGGACGTTTCGGTACAGGGCGTTTCGGTACGGTCTTTTCGGTGCACGGGCGTTTCGGTACACGGGCGTTTCGGGACACGGGCGTTTCGGGACACGGACTTTTCGGGACACGGGTGTTTCGGTACAAAGGCGAATTTCGGCGAGCGCTTTAGGCTGCGCGCGTTGTTTACGTGGTGGTTACAAGCACGCACTTCGTACCTATTTATTGCAGATGTTCTTGCACGAAATACTGCGTTATTTTAGGCCAGCAGTTGGTTATGCGACCTTGCCAAAAGAACCTCTGTTGATTTGTTGACTATTAGCTGTGATATTTGTAGCATTTAGACAACCTATAAGTGTTCCTTTTTTTTTTTCATAGCGACTACTTATCACCAGTAGTTTAAATAACAAATCAGTGACAGTATGATCGTGTTTTTTCACTCGATTTTCGACGACTTAATATCAGCGGTTTTTTTTTTTCGAAAATCAATGAGAGTAGCTATTTTATTTTTGCACTTTGCGGAGTCCCTACCACAACGGCTGCGGAAATGAGTCCCACTGCACGGAGAAAGGAACCTGTGCCTTTATAACGTATTGGCGAAGAAGTTGCTATTTTTTGGAATACTCCATTTGTGTGCGTTGCTTCCTTCTGATAACGCAAGTACTTAAGGCGTTATTAGCAATGCATTACGGAAGGCAGCCATTGTATCTTGCCGCACGCTTCCGTCCCGACTTGTTCGTAGTTAGCAGGGACTGCGGCGGGTTCATTGTGTTTGTGAACCGAAAGTTGGAAATGCTGTGCAATGACGTTTAAAGCACTCTGAAATGTTTCTGCAGCATACATAAAAATATTCATCTTCGCAATGGATGCTCATTTGGAATTGCTAGCGTTTTGTCGCAGAGTATAATTGCCATAATATGGTCGTGATGTTATCTGAGACCAATGTCACCTGCTCCCCACCAATACTTTTTTGAGCCGCGCAATATCACCGTCTAAATGATATGTTCCAGAAGCAGGTGTCTACCCGACATTATGGTGTAAAATAGGCATGGTGTAAAAAAGAACAAGTGCCGACTGCAACAGGCATGCTGCAGGTTATCAGGTTAACTCGCGTGGAATGATGTAAGTGAACAACCCGAAGTGTAACACTTTAGCGCTACTGTTCCGACTGATAATGTGTTTTAACAGCACTGGTAAACCCTTTCATTCTGATTTATAATGTAGGTGTTTACTTTTTTAACAGCACGGAATAGAGCTCAGTGCGTAGGAAATATTTTCCGCAGCAAGCATGCACGTCAAAGCAGCGTCCCCGATTAGGAGTGACGTTGGATCGCGGCTCATTGGTATCTCTGAAGCTCACATTCGGTACGTTTATGAAAAAGAACTTCGCTACTCAGAAAACAAAATTAAAATGATGTTACGTAATTGAAAAATTTATTCAAAGAGCATTTATGAGAAAAGTAAACAAACAAAAAAGAATCGAGGAACTGTCCTAAACAAATATTCACAGGAGATATCGCTTGAAAAGTACGCGGATGCATAAATAGGCGTTAAATAATCACAATAAGAGCTTAGATGCCGTCTTTAAAAAAATAGATGCTGGAGACACTGTGCAAAAACCAATCAAAATAAAAACGAAATAAAGAACAAACTGATATTTTCATGCACCGAAAACTCCTTAAACCCGTAACTTTTTTTACTCTGTACCAAAATTTTGGACCGAAGGGGCTGCGGCATCCCGATGGACGTTCGCCGTGGGGGTCAGTCACCTGTCTTTCCCGAATTTCTCAGGACGCACGAGAAGTGGGGGAGGAGCGACCACGTGGGTGACGACGGGATGGGAAACGCGAGGGTGCAAATAAAAAATACTTCGCCGTGAAACGACGAATATTTAGTATTTCCGTATTTTTGTGTACGGTGCGCTGTCCCATCGGCTTTGCTGAAGAGGGATTCGTTCCCTGGTAGTCAATCCCAATGCTTTCCTTTTTTTTTTTGTTATTTTGTACGAACGCATACACTTCAAACTTCGGTCTTCATGGCCCTCTTTTTACTTTGTCGATGGGAAGCCTTGTACCCGACGAGTGCAAAGACGTGCAAGGCGGAAAATCAACGAACAATCACTCATTCAAAATTTTCAGCAACACTGAGAATAAAAGATTGGGGCTGTCCATTGGAATAATGAACTTTTAAAAAGCTCCACGAAAGCAAATTTTGAAAAGCCCACACACAAATTTCGACCGTTAAAATCATTGGGGTGGTTATTCTAGGTGGAGAGTTTTTCAGTAGCTGTGGGGGGAGGGGGAACGAGGGTTTAAAAAAAATACTAAAAAGAGAGGCTTCTTGCCATGAATTCTGAAAATTTCGTGATTTACTGTTCAAGGGGACTTATAACAAGAGCGGAGTGACAGATCCGCACAGCCTTTATGGGCCCCGATACGTTTGAAGTACCCGCGAATGGGGTCCGGACAGTTTATCGAACGCCGTTTAATCAAAGTCGTTTTATCGAAAGCCGTTTTATCGAAATGTTTTTCTCAGCCTGTACATTTGGGAATTATGCAGTATATTTTTTTCGTTTCCTCTATGCTACGCAATTCAAAAAGATTGTCTCCACAGCGGTTCCTTATTGTTTACCAAAAGTTGTAGTATTTATAGTAGACGCCTTTTATTTCCTGCATGCTTTTCATGTTTTTGGGATGCGCAAGGTTTCTCTTCGTCAATTTCTTATTCGGTTCATTGTGCAGGCGGAACTTCTATAACGACTCTCCGTCTCTGTATAGTCCCCCATCTGATCCGCAGCATACACGCCATTGTAGCGTATAGGCTATAATGCCCTGATATGCCTCTCAATACTCCGCCTTGGTATCGCCACATAATTACTTTCCCGCGTGTGTTTATGTAAGTAACGCACTTCTTGGCGCTTGAGCAACCCCGTCACGGTGGCTCAAGGGCTAAGGCGGTGTTAATGACTCTACGCTGTGCTGCATAGCCCAAGGTCACGGGTTCGATCCCAGCCGTGGTGGGCGCTTTTCGGGTGAAGGCGAAAAGCGAAAACCCCCCTGTGTCAAGATTTTGGCGCGCGTCAAAGATTTTTAGGTGGTCAAAATTAACCCGGAGCCTTCAACTACAGCGCGCCTCGTTGCCGAGGTCTTTATTGGACGCGTTAAACCCCAAAATCAATCAAATCAGCGCTTGTGCGTCCAGAGTCAAAACTTTAAACAGGACAGCTAGTAAAAGCCTGCGTCTACATCTGTATTTCTAGATCTTTTGATAAGTTCACATATGACGAGTTGGCTGTGACGGGTTCACTTGTGAGTTCTCTAGACTCCACCACCTCTGTTGGGGCCTCACTTTCATTGTCCGACCCCCCCCTGTTCCATTCATATAGCACTAATCTTTCAGAAGTTCTTGGCACGATATTTCTCCAGATGCAAACAATGTGACCACATGGTCCGCGTAGGAGTTGCGTACAAATCATGACTAGAAAAACTGGGGGAGGACAAGAGTTTTTATCACGTAATGACGAACCATGGCGCAAGGGATATATTTGGCAACAGCAACCTAAATACACACCCAAAGTATATTGCTCACGGGGTTAGGTTTGCTATTATAGTATAGGGTCAAATTCTGTAATATATACAAGGTGGACATACATGTTTGAGTGCAATCAATGAAGACGCAAAAAATTCTAAAAATCTAATAAAACAAAGGTGATCAAAAACACGGGAGAGATGCGTCAAAATATATAAGCAGGTTTTGGTATGTAATGCACGGCAGAGACAATTTAGATTGAAGCTAACTGCAGGTTAGGTTAATGCGATGGCCATTTAAACAAAATAAACCCCGAAGATTGCAATGAAAGCCGCAAAACCACACTCTTGATAAAACAGACGTAGGTCGTTTGATAAAACGGCGTTCGATAAACTGTCTGGGAACCCCCGCGAATGTATGATGCGAGCTAACCAACACAGTCAAAACACATTAATCGACAACGCGTTTATAAAATGCTATCTGTAAACGTATCGTTCAACCTCTGCAGCAACTTTGGCCGAGTGGCTGTATCGACGGACATGGAGGCAGGCAGACAAACTGACGCACAGAGAGGCCAAATTTTCCGCTCTTAATGAGCCCAAGAAAGGCTATCGTCGTTAAAAAATACTGATGGTGGGGAGCTAGCTGCAGGTGCCATTTATCTCTGATAGGAATAAAACCCGACCAATCTATGACAAGTATAAATTCCGGCAGAACCGTCTGGAGATCACAAGTGACCAGTCCTTGCAAAGAATATATCTATGTAGGTTGCAGAGAACATTGCAGACAGCTTTGAATATTATGAGCCTTTTCAACTTCCAATTTACAAAAAACAGTACACCCAGCATTGTAACTGATAACGACAATAAGGCCGGCACAAAAGCGTGCGACAATGTACAACAGGTGCCTTCGGTAATGAATTGATAATCAATCAGTATGTGCATTGCGTTAGAAAGAGAAAGCAACGCCCACAAATACGTAATGCCAACATTTTGTAAGATTTTCTTGGTCATTACGTTGGAAAGATACAGGTTCCATTGCCCCTGCGGTGGCGTTTTTTACGCAGCTAGCTGTTATTGTAGTTTCTGGAAAGCGCAAAAAATAGTTACTGTCGCTGATTATTCATGAAATATGCGACAAAAAATAGATGATGATACTGTCGCTAGAGAGACGAAGTAATGAACGAGCTACTGTTACGCAAATAGATAGGCATTTTTTGGCTAGGCTACATAAATTTTTACTGGCCTAAAATAACACAGAAATACGAGCAACAACCGCTGTAATAAACAACTTCTATTTGCGTCCTTGCAACTCCCATGTTAAAAACGCACGCGAATTTTGCTGCCTCAAACGCTCGCTCGAATTCGTTTTCGTACCAAAATGACCTGTACCGAAACGTCCTGTACCGAAACGCCCGTGTCCCGAAACGCCCGTGCACCGAAAAGACCGTACCGAAACGCCCTGTACCGAACTGCCCTGTACCGAAAAGACCTAGACCCGGTGTGGACTAGTTGGACGGCTCCGGTCTTTTCGGTACAGGACGTTTCGGTACAGGGCGTTTCGGTACGGTCTTTTCGGTGCACGGGCGTTTCGGTACACGGGCGTTTCGGGACACGGGCGTTTCGGGACACGGACCTTTCGGTACAGGACATTTCGGTACAGGGCGGTTCGGTACAGGTCGTTTCGTTACGGCGAGCGCTTTAGGCTGCGAGCGTTGTTTACGGGGTGGTTACAGGCACGGAATTTGTACCTATTTATTACAGATGTTCTTGTTCGAAATTCTGCGTTATTTTAGGCCAGCAGATGGTCATGCGGCCTTCCCAAAAAAACCTCTGTTGATTTGTTAAATATTAGCTGCGATATTTGTAGCATTCAGACAACCTATAAGTGTTCATTATTTTGTTTCGTAGCGACCTATTATCACCAGAATGTTATATAACAAATCAGTGATAGTATCATCGTGTTTTTCACTCGTTTTTTTTGACGACTTATTATCACCTGTTTATTTTTTCGAAAATCAGTGAGGTAAATATTTTCTTTTTGCACTTTGCGGAAACCCTTCGACAACGGTTGCGGGAATGAGTCCCACCGCACGGGGAAGGAACCTGTCCCTTTATAACGTAATGACGAAGTAGTTGCAATTTCTTGTGTTTCTGCATTTGTGTGCGTTGCTTTCTTCTGATAACGCAAGTACTTGATGTGTTATTAGCAATGCATTACGGAAGGCACCTATTGTACCTTGCCGCACGCTTCCGTCCCGACTTATTCGTAGTTAGCAGGGACTGCGGCGGGTTTATTGTGTTTGTGAATCAAATTTAGAAATGCTTTATAATGACGTTGAAAGCACTCTGTAATGTTTTATGCAGCATACATACAGTTATTCTTCTTCGCAAGGACTGCTCATCTGAAATTCTTGGCGTTTTGCTAATATGGTCGTGACCTTAGACCAATTTGTCACCTGCTGCTCCCCATAATCAGTACTTTTTTGAGCCGCACAGCGTTAAAATGATGTTCGCAGAAGCAGGTGTCGGCACGACATTATACATGGCATATATATAAAAAAAACAAGTGCCGACTGCAACAGGCATGCTGTAGGTTAAAATGAGCCGCTGCAACTCAAATCGCGTGGGATGATGTAAGTGAAAAACCCAGTGTAACACATTAGCGCTACTATTCCGACGGATAATGTTTCTAACTGCACTGTTAAACCATTTTATTCTTATTTATAAGATAGGTGTTTACTTAGTTTAACAGCCCTGAACGTTCGCTGATCAGAGGGGCTATAACAGTGACTAAATGTCACAAGAAGGGGGCAATTTAAAGTACATGAACTTTGGGCTTGAATCTATTTCATAAATCAACCGTAATTACTGCGGCAATGTATATATGAAGGGAAAACACACGATTGTAATTAGCTGGCGACATGTATACGGCTCGCACACCCATATGATGCACAGAAATTTATATAGCTTGCATATAAAATTTCTCCAGTAAATTAATTTTTTCGAGCAATTATGAGGATCCAGCAACAAGGCAATGTTTGAGCCTTCTATCTAGATTATTTTTGTTTAAGGATATACAGGCGGCAACATAAAACAACCCGGCCATGCATGCTTTAAAGGGGCCATAAATAGGCTTCCGAATGTCGCCATTGTAATCGCGCAATCGCTAGAATACCCATTCACGGCAACATTTACCAAATATTACACCTATTACACCTAACGAATAAAAACATGACGCAAAAATTTGGTGTCAGTACTCCTTTAAGAGAGAAAGTTGACAGTGCGAGTCGCTTGTGAAAACTTAGCAAAATGGAACTGGAAATTTTCCTTGTCGATGCACGATTACCTTTTTATAATGCAACCGTTTACTACCAAAGGAAGGCGCGCAATGTTTTAACAATAGGAAAGGGAAGTTGGGAAGTCATTTCTGGATGCTGTTTTCAGGCAGTTATGGAAGAAATGTGCGCGAACTTCTTAAAGATACGGCCAACACGTCGAATGAAAAACACGGCGTATACCCGATCACTTTGTCTTTCCATATGGTGCACGTTTCCCAAAAGAACACATCTCCATTGTAAAGAGGCCGCGTTAAATTTCGGTATGATGTCATGGTGAAGTGAGCGGCTATGGAACGTAAATGAAGCCAAGTCGGAGTAGATACCATTTGACGATGGCATAAAAAGCTATTTTCTTGTTGAAATTCCAGTTTATTTATTCAGCAAATAATGATTGCAAGATAACACACGGCAATGAAACCCAAGTTCTCATTCGTGCCTCACGACGTCGAAATGCTGCGCCGTCCGTTTCACGCGCGCGTTGGGTTAATTAGCAGGCGCTGTGCATTTGGTCAGTTTCCTGGATATATGCGGCATGCACATGGACAAAAACGCACCCGAGTGGCATTTGTAAAAGACTCACGAAAACAGCCCGATAGTTGGCCATACGTGACAACGCACAGTTGAGGGTGAAAGCTGCGCGGCTTTATCGGTGCTCAGCAGCTGTGTTTTGCTCTTTAAGTTTAATGATGTGTTAAAATCGCCCTAAAATATCTGATTTGACTGATTATGAGGTTTCATGCGCCGACGCTACACAGGCGATGAGGCGCACCGTAGTAGAGGGCTCCGGATTAATTTTGACTACCTGGGGATCTAATTAACGTGCACCGAAATCCCGAACACACGGGCATTTCCGCTTCTCGCCTCCACACACACACACACACACACACACACACAAAAAGCGGCTGCCGCGGCCTGCAATCGAGCCCGCGTCCTCGGGCTCAATCCTTGGACTCAGCGCTAGCACAACAGCCACTGTGGTGGGTTTCTAGAATAACTAAATCACACTATAAGATGAGACAATCGGTATACCAATTGCATGAGCGACACGGCCTGCAGGGGCTGGTGCGAACCGTTTAGCGCACGGATGTTCCAATAAGAGCGCATTCGCAAAATGGAAAAGTTGGTTTCGTACATCAGTGAAATTCTGCTTAAAACACGTCATTATTTGGGTGTCATTTACACGGATCTAAGTTGATTTACACTGCAGGTATTGATTTTTCAGAGCGTGACTGTCGTGCCTAATTGATTGGCTTTTTTACTAGGTGTGGCACAGCGACGCTTCATTGCACACGTTCACAAATTTCGCGGGGACTGGACTTCACGGAAACGCGTCCATAGCCAACAAAAGCGGCCGCTTAGAGTTTAAGTCCAATCTGTCCTCAAGAAACTCATGTGTCAGATGCACGCCGCCAAGAAATTTTTGCGTGTATACGTCGTATGCGTATACATACCTTTAGGAAAAGTGAATGAAAAAAAAAAAACGGGTATAGAAATAAGGTGCTTCGTTGTTGAGTCATATCTTCAAATTATTGTGGGCACCTCACCGTAAAAAAGTACAAATTTGTTCATCAACTCCATAAGAAAAGTGCGACTAGCACGACGAGTATAGAATAGTCATGATTGCTTTTGAAAGTGACTGTTTTTGAGCGATATTACGAAGGCTGAAGTTCAAATGGGACATATAAATGGAGCAGGGATAAGCAACAAGTAGGGGGCGAGGGGGAACACAAACTTCTTGTTATTGCATGTTTACTGATGAAAACAAATAACGCGCGCTGCAAAGATTGGCTTAAACTGAGCTTGCTATTCCGTAAAACTAAGAGGAAACATGTAGAATACAGATACAGTAATCCCTCGTTATAGCGAAGTCAGCAAGACGGCGAAAAATTTCGTTATAAGCGGTATATTGATATAAGCAACCACTCGAGAAAAGCTAAACCAGTTTAGCTTATTATACGCCACAGCTGCGAGGAATCAAACCATAATGTATTCACTGAAGCAAAACGTTATTCAGAATAAGCTGTGGTGGCTGTTTCATGTTCTTGCCGGGCGAGAGCAACCCCTGCTACAATTTGACCATTTGACCAAGCAATGCAGGAGGCTATGGTCGCCGCCCACAAAAATTGCCCCTTTTATAGGGGGGCGTGCGGGCGTCACGAAACGCTATACGAGAGTTTTGCGCTGAAAAGCGCCGCAGATGCCGTGGCTCGCGACGGAGGTTGTTTGTTGAGCTCAAAAAATAAATAAATAGTAATAATAAAAAGATTAACCGCTAATTGGGCGTACAAAGCACAATCATGAAAACTGATCGGTTTCGCATTAGGGGCATTGCATGATCACTGGGAATTGTTTTCCCGAGTTGTGCAGCCGTGAAGTTTGCAACACAAGAGTTCTTCGGCGCCTCGTTGTCGGCGACACTGCCAATTCTGCGGTTCGATTGCCAGTGTTCGCGCACCGTCGTGTCCACGCCCTTGACCAACGTGTTGCGACGAAGTTCAATGACCCTACCACGCATTTGGACCGTTTGCCCAAAATGGGGATCACCCGAATCGAGCATGACCGGCTCGAGAAAACCGCCGGCGAAGTACCAGCTTGTGTTGACCTGCCATGTTGACAGCCTGACTCGCCACTGGGTCACCGCGGCACGGCGACGCCTCCGCTCGCCACTTAACCCACACCCGCCATGTTGGAATTAGCTCTTCTGGCGCTTCGAGTAATGCGGCCTAAAATGCATCCGTTTGGGTTTGGACCAGAATAAATTTCGAATGAAGCGATATTTCGAATAAAGCGATTTCGTTATAACGAGTGACTACTGTATTCATATCTATTGGACGTAGTTTTTCGATGATTATAATAATTACGCCTGCGTGACTAATAATAGAAGTTCGATTTCTTACACGTGGAGGAAATCGCCGCGGGCCCATGTGCAACACAAAGAAATGCCACTGCCAACACGATCATTGCGGGGGAATTTGCGGATGACGCGAGCTCACGCACGACACTGATAACTTAGTGAGGCTAGAAAGTATTGGCTATGATCGGTAATCTGCCTGCCTGACCTGTTAAAATTCTGTTCTCCAACGTAAACGAAGCCTGTTAGTGTATTTTTTTAGCTTTACAAAATGATACAGCAATAAATGAGTGTTTTTGTAAGTTTTTCCTGAACAAAAAAATATTTTGTTCGCGCTCAACCTTCAATCGAAGGTGCCATATTTGTGGTATATTTTCATTAACACCAAGAACGGCGATGAGATTTACCCGCTTACTAAAAAATGAAATAAAAACGAATTTCATTCATGGAACAGCCGGCGGCCATCTTGAAAAAAATGACCGTCTTAGAACGGTGCAGCACCTGGCTTGTAACGCACGATGCGCGGAATGGCGGTATTATTTTATTCGAGGCTGCATCCACTCTAAGATAATATTGTGTGATCATCCAACAAATGAGGGACTAAAATAAACGGATCTGCCGCCGAGTTTGGCTACGCCATCCGTCGGACCGGCACCACGCGTTTCTTTCGTTTTGAGAAACGTTCAAACGTTCACGGTTCCTTTAAGATTTCATGGGGGAATCTACACGCTCAGCGTGACACTTCTCCACATGCATTTCTGCAGTTTTTCGAGAGCAGTGTTTCTAAATGATCACACATCGATGTAGGGTTTTTGCAGTCTTCCTCTGAACCCAGCAAACCACGAAAGTCCATAGGATATCCACAAATGGTCACAATATCCAATGTCATTTCAGGACATTCATGTGATGTCCATACAATATGTTTCACCCAAGATCATCTGCTTGTGGACATCCATGCGATATCACTGCAAGTGTGTTATAACATCATTACGCGATATCACTAGGACGTCCACAAATTTACATTTTTCCTTACACTGAGAATTCGCATTCATAGCGTGGTGTACATATAGGGGCCCCAGCCACACAAAGTGTGTCTCAGTTCAAATCTCCCCTCATCCCCGTCTTTCCAGCTCCAAAATATTTTCTGGCCTGTTTCTAACTCATATTTTAAATGAAGAGCGGGTAGTTATTTGATTTGGAATTTGAGCGAAATCTGGTTTGCCTTTGTTTGATTCGCGAATTGGATTCTATATTTTAGGCTGCTTGATTTATGTGGATGAAGAACAAGTGGGACTGTTGATTTTCTCATTCAGTTGTAGGTGAGCACTGGTACGGAGGCTGCAGTACGGAGCCAGTTACGGAGCCTGCTGAGTAGGCAGGATTCTTGTCACCCAAATTTGATGCTTGGGATGCGAGCGGGTGCATTGCATGATGCAACCCACGCGTATGGGTATTGCTTGTTTGGTTCTTGCGCGATGGAGTGGCGGGCCTCGTCCAGTCTTGTAACGTCGGGGGAGATGAGGGTGACGGCCGAGTAATTTTGCAGCGTTTTACTGCATCGTGAATAGCCTCGTGGCGTAAGCGGTCGAAGGCTTTGCGAATGTTCAAAAGGACGACAAAGGCCACGGTTTTTGGTAGCCTTCGCGTTTTCTAGTGCAGAGACAAGGTCGGCAATTGAATCCAATGGCACTGCGCTGGCGAGGAAAACCCGTCTGCGGCCCAGGGTTCAAGTTGCAGATTCGTGCATACTTGTAATTCGAGGCGT
The DNA here is from genome assembly GCF_048455015.1 of Haemaphysalis longicornis. Lineage (NCBI taxonomy): Eukaryota > Metazoa > Arthropoda > Arachnida > Ixodida > Ixodidae > Haemaphysalis > Haemaphysalis longicornis. The sequence continues at coordinate 9,984,909 of NW_027526276.1, read as the reverse complement.
GCGAGCGCCATGGATTCGAGAATTTTGGAGGCAACGCTCGTGAATGAAATAGGACGAAAAGAGGAGAAAAGTTTGGGAGATTTGTTCTTTTTTAGGATGGGAGGGACAAGTTGGAGGCCAAATTGAGCAGGGAGGGTGCCGGAAGACAAGTGGAAGTTGCAAAGTCAAGAAGGCGCGAGTGCTGCCTCTCGGCTACGGGCGCACTTTTCCTTTTTGCATTTTGAATGACCCGCACCAGCTCGGCCGCCATGAAAGGAGCTTCAAAAGCCGTGCTCAGGGCGAAGGAGGGAGCCGGCGCGGGGGCGTCAGATTCTTCGTTTTGGGCTGCGGCAGGGTTTGCGCGAGAAGAGAAAGCTCGGCCACGTTTTTTCCCCTTGCGATGGAGCGGGCGAGGAGGGAGGGGGGGGGGGGGGGAGGGGAGGTTGTATGTCGGGGCAGGTCGGGGTCGCGGAGATGGCGCGAAGCAAGTGCCGTGCACGGAGGAAAGAATACTTTTCTTTCCTGCATGGGTGAGGCCCTCGTCCTGCAGTAGACAGGCTGACGATGGGGATTTCATTTATGTGCGTGCGTGTGCGTGTAAGTGCCGTATTATATGCAGCTAAAGTACAGTAATTAAAGTACACGAGGCGATGGTACAGTGAACCAACATTTTCTAAACCAACCTAATCTAAAAACGTTGCAGTGAACTGTGGCTAAGACGTCCATTGGGCATAACCATTTGAACTTTTATAGGCGACGTAATTTCTCCAAAACATGGGTTAGTGTGATGTTTCACATAATAAATAAATGAAAAGCTGCTATAGATTCAACATTCCTCAATATTGCGGCAACCTAGATAAACATGTACACAGACAATGTTAATTTGAAGGTTTTTCGTGAGCATTGCTAAATATGTAGGAACTGTACGTACGCGTTGATCACTTTTAACCACACTCCCGAAATTAACGTATCCTGTAACTATATCGCAAACATTCAAGTGTGCTGTACGGGATCATTTGAATTTTTAGGCAGCTTATGTAACTTCACGTGAAATCGTTTATCATCATTAATATGACATTTGCCAACATTCGGCAACATTGCTGCAACGCGAAAAAAGCGTGTAAATGGCAGTTTCTCATGCGTTGTTTTTAAACGTTACATGAATGTATCCAACGTTGGCCCACATTTGGCAACATTGCTGCAACGCAAGAAAATGTGCATGTGGGCAACATTGCCTATGCGTTAAACGTTGCGTTAATGTTGTTGGATGCGTCCAACACTGATTTTACGTTGGCCCACATTTGGCAACATTGCTGGAACGTGAAAACACGTGCATACGGGCAACGTTGCCCATCCGTTGTTTGTAAACGTTGCATGAATGTTTTTGAATGGGTCCAACGTTGGCCCACATTTGGCAACATTGCTGAAACGTGAAAAAATGTGCATACGGGCAACATTGCCTATACGTTGTTTGTAAACGTTGCGTGCATGTTGTTGAATGTCTCCAACGTTGGCCCACATTTGGCAACATTGCTGCAACGTGAAAAATGTGCATACGGGCAACGTTGCCTATACGTTGTTTGTAAACGTTGCGGGAATGTTGCTGAATGTGTCCAATGTTGGCCCACATTCGGCAACATTGTCACCACGTTGTGTAACGTTGCCTAACGTTACGCAACATTGGCAACACGGCAGAAACGTTGCGGCAACAATTTGTGCTACTAGGGCTGGAAGAGTGCTGGATCTGGAATCTGGATCTTTTTGTGGTCTCGCTCTGGATTTCGCTTTTCAACGCTTCATACGGCGAGGTTAGTGTATGAACGTTTTCAACTGATATCACCTTGAATTTATTGACACTGGGACAAGTTGAAACTTGGCGAAAAAAAGTTTATTGACGCCACCCACCCTCTCATTTTTTTTTACTCAATAAAACGTTTTGCCTCCTCCTCCTCCTCCTTCGCAAAAAATTCTACCGAAGGCACGCGAACAACGGTAAAAACATTCCACAATTTTTTAGCGTGAAATCTGCACGAAGTACTGCTTACCTATATATATAGAACGGCCGTTTAATTGACTAGTCATCTCTGGGATTGCCAGTGAAACTGCAACGCAAACTTGGGCACTTTCCAGTCCGGTAGCCGCACGGCGTTCGCCCACTGTTTGCGGCGTTCTCCATCGCTTGGGAACCTATAAACGGCGGCGATTGCAAACAAAGGATGAATGCACACCAATGTACAGCAATACTTGTCAGCGAAATGATGCACTAACCGGTGGAAAGTGACGCCCAATTCCTTGGGTACCGATCGCGACTTGCAGCCTGGCACCGAGCATTGCGGCATTGTTAGAGCGAGCCGCTTCGCAAACCTGCTGCGGCCACACTGAAGACGTGTAACAGTGTAACCGCGCGTTTAGGTTCACGGTCACGCGCTGCAAAACGGCCTTCTACCTGCCTATCAGCTGATTTCCGCCGGCTCGGCGCTGGCAGATGCAGACGACAAGAGAGGCGATACAGGACGGAGGAGGCGGAGAAGGTGCACCGAGAGAGAGAGGCAAAAAGAGTCCGCCAATGGCATGGAGGGCCAGTGGTCCGCCATTCGACTTACAGAAATGGCGTTTCCGGCTGCGCTGGGTGTGACGTCAGGGCCTCTCCTAAGCTTTTCTTTCCTCCATGCCTCTCTCGGACTCAACGTGCGCCGAGGCTGGCAATTTTACTGCTGACGAGCGCTCTCTCGTCAGCAGTTGCCACAAGTGCAACAACATTAACGTAACGCAAACTACTTAACGTCGTGCGCCCCCGGAAATGCTCTGCATTTGATCGTACCCCTCGCGAGGGTGATGTTTCACTGCGTCGCTATGCGAACAGTTTGCCACGCTTTAGTTTCAGTTCCGTATCTCCCCGCCGCGGCCGTGGAGAGAAGGCGCCCGGCCGCGACTCTCGCGACCGCGGCGCTGCGGTTGCGAGTTGCGCTAGGACCAACGTTTTTAGATTAACTCAGTTTGCAAACTGCGCCTGAGAGGCGGCACCATTTTGTCGCCACTCCGAGAGGTGGCGCTGGCGTTGCGTTGAGATCTAGTTGAGATCTCCCTGTTCTGTGGGGGCTCGCGCCAGCCATGTGTTTTCGCTGTGCTATTGGTGCTCGGCTGTCCATCACGCCTTTATTAGCGCGTTAACTCTGTGCTGTCATCGTGCATACATATTTTAGTGGATCTCTCAAGTGTCGGTGCGGTTTGTTGACGTGCCCCGCGCCTGGCTGCCGTTCGGGGTATGCTTCGGCAGCGGCAAAGTCCGTGCCGCGGCATTTCTCCAAGTCGCCGAAGGATCCTGACGGATTGAACGCGTGGAAAAGCGCGATTCCGCGGAAAGACTTCAAAGTTACGTCATAAACATACGTTTGTGGCACTCATTGTGAGCCTTCAGACATCGTCATCTGCTACGAACACATCGTGAACGATAAAACTAAGAGGCAGGTGGACCCTGAGGGAGAGCGCGGTGCCCCGTATTATCCCTAACATACTTGAGCATCTGTCCAAACGAAAGACTCCAAAGTCATGCAGAAAACCACCCAAAGGGAGTACAGTGGTTCCCACACATGTAGCGTCCTGCCAAAATGATGGGCATTTAACTGGCGAAAGTGACGGTATGGGCGGTTTAAAAACCGCCGAACTCAGCAGGAACTGTTTTGTGCCTCGCTGTTGTGTTCATTCAGCATATGTTCATCGTTTGAATCGTCGAATGTGAATGCTTCGCCCAGCCAGCTCGAAGAGTCGGGGGGCATTGGCAGAAGGCTGAAATAGTCAGGCAAAACTTGTTGGTTGAAGTTAGTTCAAGAGTTGTGCTTCTCCCTCCGTACAGCTACAGCGATAAAAATCGGAATATTCACCCTCAGCTGACAAACCAGTAAGAATATAGCAACGTTTCTCCGCTACATTGTTGCCTTAAATATTAGCCGTTGGAGCAAATGGTATACCTGTCGCCAGGCATTTCATCGGCAATAATAGCCGTGAAAAGGGCAGTGTGTGGCACAACAGATGCACGGTGCTGTCAGATCAAAACTTTTACCCTACCCGGCGCGGTGGTTAAAGGTGTCGTGCTGCTGGGCACAAGGACGCGATTTCGATTTCCAACCGCGGCGGCCTCTTTTCTGATAGATGCGGAAAGCGAAAACGCCCGTGTGTTCTAGATATCGGCGCACGTTAAAGATCCCCAGGTGATCAAAATTAATCTGGAGCCCTCCACTATGGGGCGCGCCTCATTGCCTGTGTAGAGCCGGCACGTTAAACCTCCTAAGCAGTCTGACTAGTCAAAACTGAGTTGTGTTGCCTATCTATTGACTGCAAAAAGAAACGAGCAGAAAAATCTACGTTGAAAAAGTTAGGAAGACAGCACAAACGATGGCACAATGGAAAAAACTGTCAGGCGAAACGCGTAAAATATTGGGCATATCCGGGCTACGAGATGACAAATTAAAGTTTCTGTGACCGTAATAGACAGTTAATCTGATTTACAAACCAACAAAAAAATAGCACGACAAATATTATCATCCAAGGAATACTTTATTTCTGTCAAGAAAGCACATTATACACCCCAAAGAAATAAAAACGTCGAAAAACATTGGTTTAATATTAAATGGTTTATTTTGTTCGTTATTAAAAAAGCCAACTACTGTTGCAGCGCTTGGTTTCAGATCGGCTCACTAATTTTGTTAGAATTGCAAATATACTTCTGTGAAAATGTACTTACTGCATTTGCTTCCGCATCATAAATAAAAATAACAAGGCATCCTTTCTTGATTCCAAGCGGGTGGTTGACTATTGTAGGCTTTTCCACAGTTTAAACCGCGTAAGACGTGTTCGGGTATGCTTTAAATATTATTGAGGTATAGGGGATCCCGTACTGGGGTCTGTTGGAACGGGATGCGCCTGAAAGCAAGAGCACTGTGCAGCGTTTGCCTTGCCTTTTTCCCATCCGAAATAGAGCTTGTGTCTCCTCAAAATGGCCATAAAAATGTAGAGCTCTTGTCACTAAAGCGGAAGATTAGAGCGAAGTTGGATTGTGCATTTCAAAGGTGCATTAACGGTGTGTGGTGGGCGTTCACCGGCGCCTTTTCAAGCAAGGAGAAGCAGACGACGCGCCGAGACCGATCTCAACGCTACCGCAGCGCCACCGCCTGGTTGGCGACAGCAGCGGCCCGCGCCGCCGTGCTTGGAGGGCCGCGCTCTTTGCCAACTGACCTAATCTAAAAACGTTGGCTAGGACATAGCCTCCTATATAACCTACTGTGCCTGCTCTATCGCCCCGAAACCCATTGCAGCAGCCCGTTCACTGTGGGGGCGCCAAGTTCCCAGGTTTTTCGATGGCCATGCCGATGCGAACTACTGTTTCAGGCGGAGGTGAACTGAAACGCACCTCGGCGTCGTCTGCTACACGAAGGCGTCTTCCAGCTACAAAAGTCCGCAAAACGGCGAGCTTGAACTTCATGAGCCAGTATTAAAGACCGAAGCTTTATGGGTGGCGTCGCAAACCTACTAAACTGCGTTCAGTGTACTGTTTCCGCCTGCACGCTCGCCCTTTTGGGTTCGCTACGGCAGTTTCTAACAAAATGTATGCATGACCTAATGGTTGTCACTGCGATAAGAGCCAGTTAACTTTTCTCCCGCTGATAAGTGAAAGTTGATAAGTGAAAAATAATGATTCTAGATTCGATGTGTAGTGATTATTGAGTCATACTAATTAAATTTTGTTTCAAGAAGTCCAAACAGTTGAGCTCCCTTTTTTTACTTACGAGTCCATTAAGTCTTGTTCTGCGGCTAATACTTTTTAGGGTCCCAGAAAAGGTACGCGCCCACCCTCCTCCATCCCTTCCCTATTTCTCCGTCGCTGCGGCTCCAGGAAATGTTGCCATCGCGCATGTAGTAGATATATTGACGACGCGGTAATCGGCAATGCCTGGCTGTTGCACAAAGAATGACGACTTCAATCTTTAGCTCAAGGCGATGCTCAGTATTTGAGAGCCCCTATATACACTTAGGATAAACATTCAGCATGCACTTAGCTTGTTTCTCTCGCTACTTCTCCCCGGTACATTCATTCTTACCTCACCAATCACATACCGAATAACCGATCAATTCCCAGTGGGTCACAAACCCACTAGTAAACTCACCCGTAACATTTCTGGCTGAATCGAGGGAAACGGAGAAAAAAAATTTTGCGTTAAATTATTTACGAACGAAGAAGATAGCCCGAGAAATATCATCTGTTTTATAACTACACTGTTAAGTTCTAGCGTCACCCTAGCTAGGTGGTTTTATTTCTGGCCTCGTGAATTTCAGAGCCAGAGTCACCTTTATACAACCCGTTTTTTTGTTTGCAAAGGGTCTTGACAATTTCTTTTTAAACCACTCATTGTTGCCAGGTGTGTAGACAAATGTTTACTGTGCCCTCGCCAACACAGGACAACCTGGGATTAGGGCGCCACCAGAGAGAACGGCGGAATTTCTGGCACTGAGCAGGCACAAGCCGTTATAAAGGAGGCTATGGCTAGGAAAGCGAGCGTCGTCTGCTAGCGGGGAGCGGAACGCGTTCCGCTCGGCATCTCCGGTCTTCGCCACTTCTGGCTGCGCACTGCAAAAGAAATAATTTTTTACTTTTACTGCACTCGTTAAAACACAATCATCAGAGGCATCGGTCGGTGTTGTTCTCGTTCTACCGCACTACCGAGAATTGCCCCCATAACACCAAATAGCGTAGCTGGCTTTATCACTCTCTACGTTGCCCGCTATCAATCTATCTGCCTACGGGGAATAATCCACACACATTTATGCGCATTAGTCCCACACTGTTCGTTGATTCGTACATGTGCATGGTAAACCCGCGGCAATATAAAAAAACCATGCCTAAACCCCTGGCCAAAGAACCGGAGTGCACTGCAAGACGGTTACCGGCGGCCATAGGTAAGCTAGTGAGAAACTCTATGCCGGCGGCAGATCGACATTTGCAATGCCAGATGTAAACAAGCGCTCGAGCACGGAAGAAAGCGTTTGAATTTCGGTTTCTTTTTTTACTTTCGGTTTCCATTTCATGGCCAAGATCACCGCCACTGGATTTGAAGCGCTTTAAATAAATCAGTTGCGGATTTTGATTTTGAAGTAATTATGTGCTGGAATATTGGTCCCACTGGAAACCTGGAAATCAACTAGCCAATGAGACAAATAAAAAAGAAAAAGGGGAGAAGTTGTGTGTGTCATAGCCAAGACCAGCCAAGACCATCCAACGTCTCTGTATGCTTGCGGCGCGCGCGTTTTTGAGCGTGAAGAAAAGGAGCACGGAGGAAAAGAGTCTGGTATTCGTATTTGGCGCCATGGCACCTTCAGTGCGCGCCAGAAAACGGCGCCTTGAGGCATGTATAAAGCTCGATCTCTGCACCCTTATAAAAAAATAACACGGATGTGTTGTCAGGGAAGTGTCTGCCGCATGCAAAAAGACAGGGCGTAAGAGAAAATTCCGTCCCGCGCACGACACTAACCATGGACGCAAGTGCATCTATCCCATCACATTGCAAGCTTCGCATGTGGAGATCGATGTACGCCAAAAAAGGACAACGAAGAGAGCCCCTTCGTAAACGTGCAGAGTTCTGGTCATGGTTGAGGGGATGGCCGTTTAGAACAGATGTGGGCATCGGGTGATGTTACAAATGGCGAAGCGCAGCACAACGTTGATGCTGTCAAATTCCGGCGAAGTCCTCGCACAAACATAATATACACACAAACGCACACAAACAAACATAAACATAATTAACATAATAAACAATAAACAAACATAAACATAAACTCGCACAAACACAAACATAATTTCTCGGAGTGCTCCGCAAGCACTCGAGCTCGGAAGTCTACTCGTGTTTCGACCATGGCAGGAGGGAAGTTCCATCACTTTGGCTTGGAGGCAGGCCTACGGCAAGTGTTGCAAGCCGCAAAGAGCCGTCTAGAACTTGGCATCAACGTCAGTATTGACGGCCTCTTCGTTTCGAAGCGTTCGAAGGGGCATTTTTGGCTTATTCTTGCACTTGTGATGAACTTGCTATTAGCGCATTTTTCAGCGACACAACTAATGCGAACAAGTTCATATGCGTACGTTTGTTGAAGAACTTAATCGCGGCTGAGTGCCCTGGTTTGTGATGCGCCGGCAAAAGCTTTCGTGCTATGCATTAAGCATTATACAGGTTATTACAGCTGCTCGAATTGCACTGTAAAAGGTCGTTACAGAAAGAGAAGGGTCTGCTTTCCTGGCTCGAAAAGTGCATTGAGGACAGACCGCTCCGTTCGGCGCAAAACACAGTGGCAGCACCACACTGGGCGTAGTATTCTAGCGGCACTTCATATAGATATTATTAAAGATGTGCCTCTGGATTACATGCACCTTAATTGTATTCTTGGGTGTCATGCACAATTCGATTGTGCTGTGGTTTCATGGGCCAAGGAAAGTAAGGCTTTGCAGAAAGTGCGCCTAGTGCTTTCAAAGCGCAATGTTGCGCTATCACAGTTCGTCCCATTCAAGTTCAACCGACAACCATGCAGCCTAGCAGAGCTAGATAGGTGGAAGGCCACAAAATTTCGATGAAATGTCACCCTGCTCTCGATGTGTAGTGTCACTCCAAGTGAGGTTCAGTGTGCTGGAGAGCTTCTTGACATTTCTGTGGTACGCTTCGCTGGTATCTACGGCCAGCATCATGTGTCGCATAATGCGCATGTGTTCAGTCATCTTGCAGCCGCCATTGAACACCTTGGGCCATTAAATTAATAGAATGCTTTCCCATTCGAAAACTACATTGGTACACTGAAAAAAATGGTCTGAAAGCCAGAGTTCCCACTTGAGCAGCTCTGCAACAGAGTGGCAAAACAAGCGTCATCGTTCGAGAAGGCTTTGGAAATTGGGGACAGGCCACTTTTTAGCGGGCCACATAACCGTGGGCCACTTATAGGCCCTTATCAAGGGCAGCAGTTTCAGAAAGTTGAGCTAACCGGACAATGTTGTTTTTCATGCTGGAAAGAAGAGCAGCTTTTGCGTGCTTGCTGACGAACCGGTTCCATGGTAGTCATTGAGAACGCTGCACATCTGCTATCAAAGGCACCTTGTATCATAGAAAGGAAGTTCCTGCATCGCAAAGACCTACCATATTTTGCGCTTCTATAAGCACCCCTCCCCGATTCTAAGCACGCTCCCCTACTTTCGGGAATAAAATTTGACAAAATGTTTGCATGGGAATCCAAGCAGCACTCCCTTCTCGAAGCAACAATCGCAAGGTGGATTTCAGACGTGTGGAAGTGGGCCCAATTTGGTGTTGTGGCCAAGTCATTTATGAAGTTTTCAATTACAAACCACACTCTCGAACGGAACAGAAGACAACCTGCTAGAGGATACTGCGAGCGGTACGTGTCCCAAGTGGCACAACGAACCCGAATGGTAGTGAAGGCGACTGAGTGTCAGACTTGTAAGGGGTGGGTTAACAGTCTGTACCTATTTTTATTTTGAGTGTTCGGAAAATGAAACATTATTTTTGGCACCCTTCAATGTCGTCGAGATACGGCTACGGAAAAACGTGGCGGGTGACGGGTATTAGGTTTTTCCGATCTAAGCGACCCCCTCACTTTCGGTATTGCGGTTGTGGAAGAAAGGGGGTGCTTAGAATCGACTAATTACGGTATATTCCTCCCCTTTCCTATCATCAATGCTTGGGATCCATGTTGGCTCGCAACTGTACAACCTGCGATTTTCCCCACTGCAAGTTGTGCAGAAATGTGTGAAGCGTGTTTTTGAGCGAGAAACTGTTACTTTTCCCCTTTTGCGTACAAAATAGCTGCTTGTGTTCACCTGTGTTTTCTTGGTCACTGCCACTCATATAGTCCTTCGTGAATAATAAACCTACTTGTTTTTCTCTGAACTAAGGTGGTGTCCATGTCCTCGTAGCCATTGTGCATCGAAAGTGGCTTACAGAAGATGGCTGCTTGTGGCCGCCAAGGATGGAAGACGTTAGAAGTCTTCCGAAAGGAGGGGCCATGCCGGTACCTGACTGGAGCAGGGTGAGCAGGGTGTTGTGCTGCCGCATGCTACAGACATTTGGTAATACTGTGTTTGCTTTCTACCCTTCTTATTTAAAATGGCAGACATATCTTTTTTTTTTAAATAAATAAATCTTTTGATGGCGATTCTACAATGATGTAAGTTTTGCTGTTGCCCTGCAAAAGCAATATGCTGTTCAAGGTAGTTGCTAAAAGCTGTCGCTCTCCTCGGTTGCACATGCTCTTTAATTTCAGCTGAATAAATGGTCCTCTTCCATTGTCTCGTTTAACTAGTCATTGCAAAGCTTCACCCTTACTGCGCTATTGCCTAATTTGAGGTGTAGGTAAAAAGGGTCCGGGGAAATTGCTCCTGGAAAAATTGCTAGCACAGAACGCGTTCGGGGAGAGGACCGAGGTACGCCTCCTCACTGTTCCGACCGGATTGTGTCTTTTAAGCAGGAAACATGGTATGAACAGCTAACCTACAACCAAGTTTGGGTTGTCTCTTCATGTAATACAGTACAGGCCACTTACAGTGAACCCGGTTCTAACGAAATGGCGGCTATAACGAACAAATCTTCGTTTCCCGTTACCATTGTATACATACATTTTTTTGTCCGGATATAAAGGGTGACGAGAAAAAAGCTACTGCGCAAGTTAAAAAAAAGTTAATTAAAGCCGTTCCACTCTACGTGAAAGCTGTGGGAAGTGCAGAGCAGTGATTTGCCATAATGGTCTGTAGCGCCGTCATCCACCTACTGGTACCATCCAACACATTTCAGATTTCCTGCCTCCGCAGTGCTCGCACGCCCCCTGCCTGAAACTGCACCAGCGGGAGTTCTGTTCTCTCTGTGGTTGCTTTTCCTCCAGCTCGGGCCAGCGTTGCAGTGCCACTGTGTTTCGCTTACTATCGTAAAAACCAACCCAACAAGCATTCCTAACTAAATGAACGCAGGCGCTGCCGGTTAATTACGTATATTTTTCTTCTAATGTACTACAGTTTTCTTTGCGCTAAACAACGGTGAGATGTATGACAAGTGCCAGTGGTTCACCAGTTTCAACCGCTTATGACTATATAAATTGCTTGGCTTTCGAAGCCTCTGGGTTACGCCGCGACAAGCGCCGCTACGACGGAATGCTGCTCTACTTGGGTCCAGCGAGCGAGCTACGATGACAAGGCGGGCCCCTAAAGTGGTCTGCACTTAAAAGAAAATGTAGGTTGGCACACCAGATACTACTTCACGTAACCAAGTCCCTTGCTCCCAAGAGCAACACGCGGTTCAGACATATGCACTCGTAACCCAAATGAGAAATAATAAATTTCGCTTTCATATTTTCACGTGTCTTTAACTGCGATGTCGTGTCTAAATATGGGTTTTCGCAAAAGCAGGATGTGGAGTTCGATAGCTCAAGGTATCGCCACAGCTTGAAGTACCTGCAAATGTCTTGTGACTTATTCGAGCTAATAATTTGTGTACATGTTAGCACGTAGCCACTGTGCTGTATTGCCTACTGAAGTTTGCTCTTGCTCTTTCTATTAAATATGAATAAGAGATCAGATGGGACAAAGGTTAACCAAGAGCCCATTTCGAGAAGCAGCTATCAGCGCTGCTGAAGGTAAACACCGTGTGCTTAGATTTCTACCAGTTATTAATATGTTTCTACCGCAGGCCTCCCACGCATGTAGGAAAGCCTGCTGCAACCTGATATAAAGGGAATTGCCTCTTCCTTGCTTTACATGCCACATGCATGTGCAGCTGTACAGATTTCAGATTAAACCTAAGTAACTTTCTTCAAGGACAGGTGACCCACAATTTTCTGTGTTGCTATAGATCATGTTAAGGAGGGACACTACTTTTAAAACAGTTCCTTTAAATTGTGAAGTAAAGTCTGTGAAACTTGTCAGTCTTGCTGCTTTTTTCCCCACTGATTTCAAATATAGCATTATTTTTTGAGTAAGTCACTTAGATCCCTATACAATTTCAATTTTGGAGGAACAATAGCCAAAACAATGCTGACCATAAAATTGTCATCTTTATATTTTCCAATATTATGAACGCTGGTGAGTGCAATAAGAGAATCGGTTTTTCGATGCACCGATTGGAACTAATTTTATAGCTCATTAAACTTTGGTGGCACCAGTGGCAAGGAACCATTTTGAATTCCCATTTCAAACACCAAAGTTTAATGAGCTGTAAAAAAAGTTTCCAAGCAGGGCATCAAAAAACGATTCTCTTATTGCACTCACCAGGCTTCATAGTACTATTGGAAAATATAAAGATTACAGTTTCATGACCGACACTGTTTTGTCCATTGTTCCTCTAAAAATGGGTAATTATCTCTATCATGGTAACTAATTGACTTACCTATAAGTAATGGCATATTTTAGATCAGTGCAAAAAAAACCAGCAATACTGACAAGTTTCACAGACTTTACTTAAAAATTAAAAGAAATTGTTTTAAGAGCCATGTCTCCCCATAATGTTAGCATGTGGTTGCCAGAGTGGGTGCAGAATTGCCCTGCTAATTTCTGCATTCAGGGAGGGTTGAACAAAATGTTCAGTTATAGGCAAATGTTTTACCTTTACTGGATTAGTTTGGTGTGAAGCTATATTGTATACACTTAAATCTTTAAAGAGACAAGCATGACAACACACAACTTTGGTTCTTTCAAAAGATTGCCTGCTACTTTCCCGTACTTGACTTGTGACCTAATAACGCTAATTTCCATGATTGGCTGCTGACAACCCAGGTGGAAATAGTAGCGTTTCTTCTAGCTGGATCGCAGAACCAGAAATTTCTTCCTGCTAGAAATGTTTCTAGCTAGAAATAGACAGAATTTATAGCTAGAAATTCAGTTTCTAGCTCATTTCTGGCTGGATGGAGATTTTTTTACGGCTGGCAGCTATTACTTCCAGCTAGCATTTGTCAGTCCAGCTGAAAGAAGAAAAACATTCTAGCTGGAAGCAATAATCTCCAACTAGATTAAGAAATTTTCTAGTTAGAAGCTGTCGATTCCAGCTAGAATCTATAAATCTAGCCAAAAATGAAGCTGGAAATTAGGATGTCTTCCTAAAAATGTTCCTTCCATTTTCACGGGGGGAGCACAAGTCAAAATGGGCTTGCATGTCTAACTTGTGGTGCGTAAAATTGGAAGCAGCTTGTTTTGCAGTGGTAAGCTTAGATAGTACCGTCCATGTGAGAAAGGAACATAATTCAACCAGGAGCACCGAGTGCAGTGAATGGCCACTATGGCGGCTCCAACACATCAGAGGTCGTATGGTACATCATACTGTGCGGCAGGTATAGTATAAAATCCTGCCATACAAACACTGATGCAGCAATGGCAGCAATGCTTGCATCTTGTATAACAAAGTTTTAATAAGCTATGAGCTGCTTTCAAATAACACAAGGTTGTATTTTGTCTTCCTGGTTTCTTTAAGGGACAGGGGGGATTGAAAGAAATGCGAACAACGGAGCGCACAGCCTCCGACGAATGCCGCACCCTCTGGCTTCAAAGTCAATAAACTGCGTGCATGTGTGATTCTTTGAGAGCGTTTGAGATTGCGGCCTACATTCATGGGGAATGCTTGATCAAGAAGCGACGCCGGTCGTTTATTTTGAGGCGCATTTTCACGCTGCGTCGCCACTGAGCGGGATGATCGTTGAAGGGCATCATGCTATAGCTGCAATCAGCCTGCTGCGGGCTTGGCTCCAGGCTGTAGTAGATCAGAGGATGCTCAGTGGTGACAGAGCATAAAAAGACGCCTCAAAGTAAATGTCCGGTGTCGCTTCTTTGTCAAGCATTTCTCCTAACAGTAGGCCACACTGTCAAACACTCCGAAAGAACTATGCATGTGCGCAGTTTACTGACAGTGCAGCAAGACGGTGCGGCATGCGTCGGAGGCTGTGTGCTCCGTTGTTCGTATTTCTTTTAATCCCCCCTGTACACTGTTGGACTGGTTGGCCCATACTTCACCTGTGTAGAGTTACGGGGCAATCCTAGACCAGACACCTGCAACTCCTGTCAGCTGTATGTAAGAAAGGGAATTGCGGGAAGAAGTGACATTCTTTTATTTTGTCGCAGGGTACGCTGAAAGTTGCAGCAGCTCTTTTTAAAGGCCTGCACATCTTTTGCATGCCGACAGAGGAGAACGTAAGTTTGAGTTTTCAGACGTTCTCTCAAACATTTCGGCCCGAGTTAACCCTGTTTTCAAAATAGGGCCTGGAATTCAGAGCGCATGAGCGGACCAAACTTCAGCATTTTAGTCGGCATGCATGCCCCATGAAAAGCGTCAAAATTGTAGCAATTCACGTGGTAAGAATTTCAAAATATCGCTTTATCTTTCTGTTTACATTTTTTCAGGGCAAGGCCTGGTGTGCTGGCAACTCCGTCGGGCAACGCACCTCCAGCCAGAAGCTTCAAACCTTCTGGTAAGAACGTTTTCCTGTGCCTCCCTCTTCTGTCAACATATAACATTTTCCCAGCTGTTTCGGTTGGTAGCTCTTGATGTCTTTCCTGTGCTAAATCTAAGTGTAAACTTACCAGAGTTGGCTAAAAGCAATTATTTTCAAAGCAAAGCTTTTTAGCTCTACCCCCCAAGGGTTCTGTCACAACCGTTAATCTCAACAGAAAACTCCCGCAAAACAAATAAAAGAAGTTACCAGCAATCAAACATGAAACGAGTTGAGAAACGGAGCGAGAGCTTATTGTCTTACCGATTGAGCTACGAGCCCATTGGACACTGGGGGGACAGACAGTGCATTCACCGAGCACATCTGCGCGTTTACCCCCTGCATTCTCGCTGAATGCCACGTGACAGCGTCACGCGACTTCTTGCGCTGCTGCGCGCTCCCGCTCACGGCACGTGTAGTGGCCATGTGCTCGTCTTGCGCATGCGCTAGGAGTTGTAAAAATAAAGGAAGATCAAACCAATTCATGGCCACTCACTTCTCCTCCATCTCTGCCACCGATATCGTCGCCTGCAGCGGCAGCGGCAGAGACGGAGGAGAAGTGACATGCCATGCGTTGGTGTGAGGTTCCTTCAATTTTATAAAAAAATTTCTCCCACCTCCCCTCGCAGGAACCCCTGTGTAGATGCGATGCATAGGGGGTTCTGTTGTTGTTTCCGTTAGGTTGATTCTCCCATCGCGTGAAACGTGCCGTGAACCCCCTGCCGCGGCTATGACGCAACACAATCCAACACAATCCACTTTAATCCAATTCAATACAAGCCAATCCAATCGAATCTAATCCAATGACCCTCGCGAGAGAGTGTTCGCTATTGGAGAGGAGAGGGGGTGAGCGGCGGAGAGCGCAGCTCGCGCTGCGAGGAAAATGGGGGAGGGGTGTGGACGGACAACAACAACGCCGTATGGAGGGACAAGGCGAGTGAGATGCAGTCGCATCTAAAAGTTTCCTCTCATGTGCTTCACCAACACAACTCAACCAACCACTGTTCATAAATCATGCATTGATGTAACCTCAACAAAGAACATCTCTTTGAAGTAATAAAGGGTGTGGTTAAGTGCTTTTAATGGTCTGTGGTTTTACTCTTTGTAGAGCCACGTGTGTGAATTCAAGTGACGTCGCATGGGTAATCGTTGCGGGTGTGGTTTACAGATTTGCTTTCCAACCACCTTCACAGGGTGGATTAACACACATTTTGTGTGATTTGGTAACATTTTGCAGAGTTTGAACAGCTGATGAGGGCGATACACACTGTAGAAATGGGATGTGAGCAACATGGAAGACAGCTGGATTCCATCATACGTGAGCTCAACAGCGACCATCAAAGCCCTGCCGGAGACAGGGATGAAGAAGTGTTGGAACAGCCATTTCAGAACATCGAGGACTTTGAAAAGTTTGATGCTGGGCACGGCACAAATGGACGACTTAAGGCATCTCTGGTAAGGCACGCTTTGGGGTAGAGCTAAATAATCGAGAGGTAAATTAAAATAGAGGTAAGTAATTGGCCGGTCTTGGCGGCTTAGTTACAGCACCAGTACCAGGCGAATCCTGGAGGCCATTGTGAACCAAGAAGTTGCTGTGCGGTCATCATCATCACCAGCCTATCTACGCCCACTGCAGGGCAAAGGCCTGTCTCGTAGATCTCCAATGATCCCGATCCTGTACTAACTGCAACCAATTTATCCCTGCAAACTTCTTGATCTCATCTGCCCACTTATAACTTTCTGCCGCCCCTGCCACGCTTGCCTTCTCTAGGGATCCACTCTGTTACCCTTAATGACCAGCGGTTATCTTGCCTTCGCATTACATGCCCTGCCCACGTCCATTTCTTCTTCTTAATTTCTACTAATATGTCTTTAACAGAGTTTGCTTCCTGACCCACTCCGCTCTCTTCTTGTCCCTTAATGTTACACCTATCATTTTCGCTTAGGTCACACCTATCATTTTCACAGCTTAGAGGGTGCTAAGCTGTGCGGTACAGCTGACTGAATGTCGTAAACTTAATCATCAGTAAGCCGCTTTCTTTTGTTTTCATCGCCTTATTGGGACCCCCGTATAGTGTGTTTCTGGTTGCGGCTCAAACGTGGACAAATTTAATTCCTTTTTATGGCAGGCCTGGTAGACGTCCTCTGCTTCATTTTGCAATACAAGTGAAGTGAATCTTCGTATTGCCTTGGTAACGATTTTTCAGAGGCTGTGAAACAAAATTTTGCCGACGCAAAACAAGCCGAGGTCGAGGCTAGCTGTCATCAAGACGTGGCTGCACCACTATGGTGAAAAGTTGAAGAAACTTGGGGCGAGAACAGCAACCCAGGTGAAAATATGTTTTTTTTTTCTGGCTGGATTATTGAACCAAAAATTTCCTCTAGCTAGAAATAGCAGCATTTCTAGCTAGAAATTCAGTTTCTGCTTAATATCTAGCTGGATTGAGATTTACTTCCAGCTAGCATTTGTCAGTCCACCTAGAAGAAAAAAAAAACATAATTGTCTCTAGCTATAGAATTTTTCTAGTCAGAAGCTGTCGATCCCAGCTAGAATCTAATAATCCAGTCAGAAATTAATCTGGAAATTATGATTTCTTGCTAGAAACGCTCTTTCCATTTTCACGGGGGAAGAGCTCGAGATGGAGGTAATGTCAATTATCAGAGCGCTGGTTTGGACCTTTTGGTGGAACATGGTGAACAATAGAAGGGCTAAGACATGAAAGAAGCGAGTAGACACTCACGAGGTGCTAAGTTCTTTGTGAATTACTGGTTTTACAATGCTGCTAAGCTCACTTCAAAAAAAAAAAAGGGGGGGGGGGGGGGGGCTTACTCTCGTCAACTGAGAGCAGCATTTCATGTTTTGAAAAAGTCAACCAGGGGCTGTGAGCTGGCCCAATATTTGGTATTTATGATATCTGTGGAAGGTACAAGCAGGGAGACAGTTTGTCATGGATGCATATTTGGTCTGCTTACTGCACCTGGATAAAGATACTCTTCAGAGTTGTACCACTTCATATATAAAGTCATGTTTTGTTAATTGTGTTAAATGTAGATCTTGTTGGGATCACAGTATGGCAAATATTTTCAGCCTGGTGTACTGCCATGCAGTTTAATAGACATGCCGTCCTGTATTTTGTGAAGAGATTGAAGAAATGCAGGCAGACAACCTGACCTTCATCGGTGGATATGGTGACCCCACCATCGCTCGCGTTTCTTTGCGAAACGGGAGTTAATTGTATATTTATGCGAATGGGCATACTATCGCAATAAAAAAAAAAAGAAATGCAGGCATATTTAAGAACGGGTCTGCGAGTCAAAAACCTTAAATTTCTATTTGTTGCCGCAGTCAGTATTGCCAGCAGGCTTCCAAACCCTACTCAAAAACCAACTGCTGAAGTACATGGTGCAGTATGATGTGGGTGGTTACAGTGGTTACAGTAGCTGCGGAGCATGCTCTTCTATTCAGTCACTGAATTTCAGTGCAAACACACCATATTTTGCACTTTTCTGCGTTTGTTTCTTTTGCATTTTCGTTGGCCTTGGCAGGTTTATCTGATTGGAAATATCTGCCTCTTCAAATTTCTTCCAGAATTCATTCCCAAAGAGGAGAGGGGCTGATGCATGTTGAGTAATTCCTGAAGAGTATGCCTCCAAAGGGGCCAGTTCCTAGGGCGCAAATAAATTTTATAACAAGGATACTTTGTTTCCTCTTTATTTGTGTGCTTATATATAATGTCTTAAAAATGAATAAAAAGGTAAAAGGATGCTCTCCTGAGGATGTATATACCTGAGAAAGTCCTGAGGTCTGACATCTGTACATATTTTAATATATCTTGAGGGCCGCTTGATGGCGTCCTCAGGACGGCATAATTTACTCGAAATGTGATCCTAAGGATGTCTTGAGGATGTCTTAGTGTTCTTTATTGAGGACGCTATAAATGTGAGTTGTCATTCTGCCTACAGCACACCGTATGTCAAAACAAATCCAGTGGCTGATAAAGTGGCTCTAAATCATCCTTTCAAGCAAGCGTAAAGCTGTCGAAGCGAATTTTTCACTCTTGCTCTCCCGCCAGAGGACGGTCCATCAGATAATGCGCAGCAGACGACAATACGCAAACGACGATGCATCTCGCTGGCCACACGGTCGCATCTTTTTGCATACTTTTTGAATGCATATAAAACACTTGCAGGGTGAATACAGGGGGGAGGGGGATATGAGGGTGGCAAATACATTAGGTTAGCTAGGAGTAGGGCAAATGAGTAGAATAAAACAGGCAAGTCGCTGACAACTGATGCCCCGATTCAAAGGGAGAGCCACTAACGATCATCATCACCATCCAAAATAGGAACTTTCATAAGGCGAATTTTTGATGAGTGGGCTTATGAAACGTTTCGCAACCCGTATATAAAGTAACTCGGCGCTGCATTGCTACGGTGAAGCCAGAAAAATTCTACAGGAAACTAGCCCAACTCTATGCTAGTGCCAGACGCGTCAGACAGCAGTTCTGAAGCCGAAACCGAAAGTGATAACAAAAAAAAAAAAGGCCTTTACTTGACACCGAAAGCATCAGCCACAATAAATATTCGGATTTGTTCAGCACGTTGCGCGCATTTCTTAGCTACATTGTACAAATGCAAACTTTTGTACTCACTTTTTGCATTAATTTAGTGCGTTCCTTGACACGGCAGGCGGCGCGCGGCTCGTTTGAGATGTTCCACGCAGCATTTCAGTGAACGCGGCGGACAGCTGTTTACGCCGTTGTAGAGCGTTTACTTTGGACGGCGGGCGCAGTGCCTCGACACCGGCACCATGGTCTTAGCCGACTTAGGCCGCAAAATCACCAACGCGTTGCGTTCCCTCAGCAATGCGACCATCATCAACAAGGAGGTGAGTTCTCGCACGGACTCGACTCTGCCTGCTCAAGGCCTACTCTCTCGGGCCGGCCGCGGTCACGTCGGCTTCGGCATGTTTGTCGCGACGCGATGTCATCAACATGCGCGATTTATGAGCGACTGGGTCTGGTTAACAACACGTCGTGGTTATTTCGCGAGCATGCCGCGGCATCGAACGGACAGGCGTCACTCTCGTCGACGCAAACGAAATTGACAGCTGCTTTGATACGAACGGTTTTGAATACCCGAGAGAGCGCTGGACTAAGAAGAGCAAAAGCAAACAATTCTTTAATCAGGCCAAAACATCTGTTATTTCTGTCTCAATACAACGCAGCAAAGTGAATGCAAACGAGCTGTTTTTGGCGTCTAAACTGCGTTGATCGTCGCTAACAACGAAACATTGAAGGTCGATATGACTTTCTTGTGCTGCTGTAAGCGCATATTCGAATAGTAATGTTGTTTTCTCGCACGAATGAGTGGCTAGTGTGTGCTTGATCGCGAACGTCAACGCGTCGTTTGTTGCGCGGCACAGCGTACACACGCTCTGTGCGTACACGTGACTTCGATCGGAGTTGCACGTGCAACTGATTCCTCTGTTTTCGTGTTTCAGGTGCTTGATTCTATGCTCAAGGAGATATGCACTGCTCTCCTAGAAGCCGACATCAACATCAAGCTCGTCAAGCAACTCAGAGAAAATGTCAGGTGAGTCTGGGAGCCTCACGAAACAACTCTCCTGCTCAAAAAGCAGACGGTTGTTTTGCTGCGTGAATTAGTTCCACCAAATACTTTTTTTTTGCAGTTACCGTGATTGAATCGGATGCGCTTTAAAGACTATTCGGCAACACAAAAGCTGTGTAATGCTGGTTCAAGGTTGGGTTGCGAAAACCGCGCGGTTGACCTGATTTCCTGACCTGGCATGAGCGGGTGCTGGGTTCATTAGATCGTTCTTGAGACCATGTCCGCTCTGGCGGCCAGTTTGCAAGGCGTTGCGTACCCTGATCTTCTGCCGCGGGCAAGAGCGGTAGCTTGTAATTTTAATTTTGTTTGGGTGGTAACCTCAGCAGTGGTACGCTTGGATTCTGTCATCCTTGAAAGAAATTACCATATTTACGTTTTCGCCTCGTCGTTGGGAGCAACTCTCCGCATACAGAAATCTCCGAGACGTCTTTTCGTTTTCTTATGACTCCACAAGGCATAAATGGTTAAAAACTCCCGAAGCTTTAAACGGGCACATATAACTGGTTGGTTCAGGCTTGTTTTTGGCGTTGAAGTGGTTAGGACGCTAAGCGTTACGTTGCGGAATTGCAAACTGAGCCAGGTTTGTGAGCTGAAACAGTCGCTAAGCGTTACATTGCGGAGTTGCAAACTGAGCCAGGTTTGTGAGCTGGAACAGTCTGTCAGTTGCCTTGCCGAAGCAAATGCCCATTGCTTAGTCCCTCGCAGTACGGGCTTTCCTGCGGTCACGGAGTTAGAACAAGACTGGAGGGGAAGTGTTGCTTCCTAGGGGTGGCGAGATAAGTGCCGGCAGTGCTTGGCCTACGTTAAGCTAGTAAAATTTGTCGAGCTGCTGCAATCGTCATTTCACCGCATAGCCCTGAAATGAATTGTGGTCATTTCGTCGGTCAGGTTCCTCTACCCTCTCCTTCGCCGTTGCAGATACGAAGCTTTGTAGTCTGCGTGGGTTTCTCTGTGACATTATCTGGTCAGTCGCTGGCAGGCCCTGCAATGTGTGTTCCACCTCCTTTGATATATATGTTCCTGCTGTGTGCCCCTGGCTTAGAAGAACCATCATGCAGTCGGTTCTGGAATAGCAGTGACATCTGGTGAAACGAAAATCGCCCAAAATAGAATCTGCATTTAAATGGAGTGACAGCCACCAGGGTTAAACAAAAAGTGTTGTCAGACCTGGGGAACTATACTTTGTACAAACGGCACTGACGTTGCCTTACCGTTCATGTTTTGTGCAACAAGGCAACGTACTTTTACTCCCACAAATGTAGGCCCACTTGTGGGGTTTGACGTTACAATGCAGGGCTGCAACTTGGACGCAGAATGGGTAGGGGGGAAGCCTATTACTTTTGATTGGGAATCTCAGTTGGGGCGGCTCAGTGTCTAAGGCATTGTGCTGCTAGCTCAGAGGCGCTGGCTTGATTCCCAGCTATAGTAGCTCGTTTTCTGATGGACGTGAAGAGCAAAAATGGTGCGCGTCGGTGGCGGAAATTAATCCGGTGCCCTCCTCTGCAGCGCAGCACCCCATAGCCCTGGTGTAGCTTTGGAGTTACACTCGGAGACTGGAAACGGGCTACCTCGATTGGGGAACAAACTTGAGTGCATGATATCATAGTTCAAGTAAAAAAAAAGAAATGGGGGTTGGGCTGGCCATGGGCTGAGACAAACCGAAGACCGGTGGACAATTTGGTTAACAGAGTGGATACCAAGAGGTGGGTCCAAAGAATAGGGAGGCCAATAACACGATGGAGGGATGAAACATGGAAATTCGAGGGTAAACTATGGACTCGAGCAGAGCAGGACAGGACTGGTTAGAGTTCAGGGGGAGACGCCTTCGTCCCACAGTTGACCTGAGTAAGATGACGATGACGAGCTTTGGCATGTTAAACCCAACAATCACTCAACCAATCTTAGAAGTCATGATGGTGAAACATTCGGGAATGAATAAACTAGATGCAACCCTGTCCACGGTTACCTTGTGTTCAAAGTGGTGTGTTGTTTCTTCAGTTTTCTTGCTTTAATTTTCTCCTTATTTCTTTCATTAATTGTAAATAACTTTCTTTTTTTTTTTCTCTTGGGTAGCCATGCCCATCAAAACAAACATTTCACTGAGATTGGAATCACACTAAAGCAGCATCGATTTTTTCAAGTTTTACGGATGTGATTGACTGATTGTATAGGGTTTAACACGCCGACGCAACGCAGGCGATGAGGCGTGCCGTAGTGGATGGCTCCGGATGAATTTTGACCACCTGCAGGGGATCTTCAACGTGCGCCGAAATCTCATACACAGGGGCGTTTTTGCTTTTCGCATCCGTCAGAAAAGCGGCTGCCGCGGCCGGGAATCGAAGCCACTGCAGCGAGGAGTTTGACAGATTTCTAGCTGTCCTTTGTGTTCAATTCAACCGAACAATTGTCTAATATTGCAAATTTTCTTTTTGACGTATTTGTGCACTGTACTCAACTTGTGCACTTCAAATACCGGAAAACCCTGCGCGGAGTGGGGTGGACCAAAAAAAAGAAAAAAAGAGTTGGGTTCAACGGGGATGTCTCGTAGTTCGAATTGTGCAGCACGACAATCCACTAAATCTTGGCTTCCTGTGTCTCCTGTCGACGCTTGTTGATTGCATCGTTACTCATTACAAGCTGTCGTACTATGGAAGCTTCAGGTGATTAGGGTATAACTGTATTTCTCAGTTTTAATCTCCTGTTTTTATTTTTCATACCGGCCGCTAATGGCAAGGACAGTAGAAAATACAAGGACGTTAAGTGCGTGTCATGGTGGCGCTTGGCATGTGTTGCTTAAATAGAAGAACCTACACAACTCACAAATGTCGTAATGACAAGGTTTCACTCAAACTAGAGTAGCGGGTATGTTCTGCCAGAAGCATATTGTAGGCTGGTTTCCTCGGTTTGATTTCTTGTTCTAGTTTATTTTGTTATGTTTTCCGCTGCATGTGAACATTGTTATGCCCAAAGCTGCTCATTGCCGCCACATTTTTTTCGAGGAGGGGGGGGGGGGGGGGGGGGAGTCTCTAAAAATATGTGAAATTCAAGAAAATATTAGTACAGAGTCTGAGGGCGTGGATATACATTTTAAAGTAAACACAAACAGCCACATTCCACAAGTTGGTCAACTAGTAGAAGTCATGCGTGTGTCTTCAATCAATGCCATTTACTATTTGATTATTTAGCTCAAGTCCAGGATTCAGATTACATGCATGTATTTCTTGGTATGATAAGTCGTTTTCAGCCTTTGAGGCAGAATTAGCGAAACGTAGACATTGTTTTGGTCTGTTCTGCTGCAGATATTTCTTTTCTGCGAATCCTGATGCTGGACTTTGAATGCTGCAGAGCCAGCAGGCTCGAAAAATGTTTATAACTACGGAGCAAAATTCCTCTGTACGAATGTCACTGAATCCCGTCTATTGGATGGTTACCGTGTGACTAAAGGGCAGAGGTCGTTTCAGGTGATAATAGAGTGTTGACGCATGGCGCAGATCCGTCATCGACATTGACGAAATGGCCGCCGGGCTGAACAAGCGCCGGATGATCCAGTCTGCCGTCTTCAAGGAGCTCATCAAGGTGAGCGGTCGTTTTGCGCAGGGCAGATGAGTTTGCTGCACAGACGACAAGTGTGCTTCATTCCCTTTGACTTCGCTGTAGACAAGCGTGCTTTGCTTCATTTGTCTACAGTGCGTGAACCTGATAGTCCTAAAACAGGTTTTGGCGAGTTGGACATCATTTGAAAGGATAAACAGCACTAGATGCGCGCTAGATGCCATCTTGGCTGGTTGCTAGCCAGAAAATGGCACTGTGTTCAGTTGAGAATTTTAGTTGAGTTGGTGCTATGTCTGTTCATACTCTGCTTCTTGTGTTTCATTGTCTTGCACTGCTTATTCTTTTTAAGTGCAGAGCACTTTAGGGGCTCGCCTTGTCGTTGTAGCTTGCTTGCTGGACCCAAGTGGAGCCACACGGTGTTTCGTCGTAGCGGCTGTCGTTGAAAGTGAAGTGATTTAAATAGTCATAAGCGTTCGAAACTCGTGGCCCGCTGGCGCTTGTCATACATCTCGCTGTTGTTTAGTGCAAAGAAAAGTGCAGGTACATTTGAGGCGAAACATACGTGATTAACTGGCAGTGCCCGTGTTCATTTAGTTAGGAACACTCGGTGAGTTGGTTTTTACAATAGGGAGCGAAAAAAAGTGGCAGTGCAACGCTCGCACACGGGGCGGGGAAAAGCAAGTACCAAAAGAACAGAACTTCTGCTGGTGCAGTTCCAGGCAGGGGGCACGCGAGCACTGCGAAGGCGGGAAATTTGAATTGCATGGGGTGGTAGCAGTGAGCAGATAACGGCGCTACAGCCCATTATGGTGAGTCACTGCTCTGCACTTCCGACTGCTTTAATTTTTTTATTAGTTGTGTCTCATCTTTTGCTTAACAAGCAGGATTGTTCGCACTGAAATGCCAGCCAGTCCCCTTCCAAGTTGCGGTATTGTACTGGAAATTGTGATAACAGAAGGCGTGCTCACGCACCCAAAGCGTCCTGCTGCCTTTTCACTGTTGTGCACTGATGTCGCAAGTGTTAGGCATTGATAGCCTGGCAGCCTGTGGCCTCAATTGAAATTATTCTTTCTTGGCATCTTTTTTTTTTGGGCGGAGGCTGTAGCTGTCTTAAAAAGAAGTTGGCATTCTTTTATTGTACACACGTCAGTGACAAAATATGTCAGTGTCACACAATAAACACGCAGGAAGCGAAGCTTGGGGAGACATTGAATCGAAAATTGTCACTCGCTGGATTTTAACCTTTTCTGCCTTTAACCTTTCTAAGGTTTTTGAGAAAGCATATCACCTTTTCGGCCCTGCTGTCCTATATTTAGGACATTAACCAAAATTCTTCTACCAATTTGAGAACAAAGCCAAAGCAGCTAGTTTTCTGGGAAGTGATTCTTAAAGGATGCCCTTTCAATACATATCACCATTGTTAATTTTTTGCTAAAGTTGAACGCTAGATAGAGGAAGGCATTGTAGTGAAGGCCAAACTTGACATCAGGGTGACCCCAAGGACTGAAGACCTAGTTTGATTGCACGGCTGTGAATCTAAAAGTAGTACTTGCAACACCGGCTTTATCCTTTGCGTGTGGGCTCAGTTGGTTCTAAAATTTAGGAAAACAATAAGAAATCATTTTCTGATTGAATTTGAAAATTTAATTGCCTAATACCGTAATTACCCAGTTCTAACGCGCCCCCGATTCTAACGCGCACCCGATTTTCCTGTAAAAAAAAAAAAACGAAACGAAAAAACGTGCACGTCCCATTGTAACGCGCACGGAACTTTGTGAGCAAGAAAAACGAATGCGAGAGAAACGGGCGATTTATTTCCCGAAGTAATCCCACTCATCTCGCTCCTCGTTGCTCTCCGCTGACCACAACATCTCGTACTCAGTGCCGTCAAGCACGTTCGCGATGCCACACTTCTGAACGAACGTTCAACCATGGTCGATGGGATCGTGGCCCATGCCTCGCACGCCCATCCCGCGAGCTTCCCCAGAGGCGCACCCATCAGCCGACCGCTTGTTTTGAACGCGAGAGAGCCGCTGCTGCCATTGCTGTTATCAAGCGCACAAATGGAACGATTTGACTATTTGTGTGAACGCCGATAGAAAAGCCCAGGCCCCTATGCTTCATGCGTCCGAAAAATTGTTGCTAAAAACGTTGGTGCCATCTTGAGATGGCGATGGCGATGGGTGGGACGAAATTTCCGCTGTTGCGGCAATTTCGGTTTCGTATCCGATTCTAACGCGCATGCCATTTTTCGGCCTATTTTTCCGGTAAAAAGTGCGCGTTAGAATTGGGTAAGTACGGTAACCTTATTTAATGTTACGCCTCTAAATTGCTATTTACTTGCACCACAAGCTCAGTTCTTCGTTTGTAAGCCTATAGGGTCCAATATTAAAGAAAACACACACAGAAAAGCTTTAAGCTTTTTGCTAGATATAAAAAAAAAGGAATTCAGGGCTATTAGCAAGAAAGGTGAAAAACGTGTTCCTGTCCAAGGGACGGCAACACGTAGCACATACCTGTGGAGGCATATACTGGCGAGTGCTTAGCACTTGTATTTTTCGCCCTGTACAACTCCCTCTAACCAATATTAGTTGTCACCTATTCATCAGAACGCTTTCTTGGCGCTCTTTGCCCTAGTTGGCCTTGCGCCATTAACATTCAAACATCATCGTCATCATTTGTACAACTCCTCCCAGCGCTCGCCCTGTGTTGCGTACACACAGAGGCATTTTTGCCAACACTTGCCAACGGTTAACTGGCGCGTTGATGGGACAAAAAGCTGGTGGGCTGTGTCCGTGGCAGTGAGAGAGGTCTCCTAAACCTCCCATTGGCCGCGGCACGTTTGATAGCTTGTCTGTCACATCAAAGGGACCGGGAAGACGATATACACGTTTTGTTCACTACAAAAGACACACGTGCCACATGTACACGAAAGATGACATTAAGTGTAATTAGGTTGAGCCATGGAGACAAAATACAAGTTTGCATTATTCGAAAGATGTTGTGTTTTATAGTGTCCCCAGCGCTTGTCCGAATGCAAATGATGCTTTATTTACTGAGAAAGTAATTAATTTACTGGAAAAATGTGGCCGCACGGCTAACCAAAACTGCGGAGATATAATGAAACAATATCAGATGGGCGAACTTTCGGGTCTATCATGGAAAGGACAAATAGGTGACCAAATCAACTCACGAATGGATGATTCACGCTTATTTTGTTCACTGATCTGCGGTAAAGCCATCGATTTTAGAGGGTGGGTAAACTTTAGGGTTTTTTTAGTAAATTGAATATTTCTCCTCTAAACGGGGGTAGGCAAGGCTTCAGGGGTAGGCGTTCGCTCGGAACTTTATGATAGTTGTCTACAAAGATTTTTTTGTTTGTTTTTTGTCATTGGTGTTGGACGTTCCCTTGGGTAGTGCACTGTGCCCCAGAGCTGACCACTGCCTTTCCCCCCTGTGCTCCTTCCAGCTGGTGGACCCGGGTGTGAAGGCGTGGCAGCCTACCAAGGGCAAGAACAACGTCATCATGTTCGTCGGCCTCCAGGGAAGCGGCAAGACCACCACCTGCACAAAGGTGAAACCGCCCCCCACCTTCTGCCTCCAATGAGGCGTCCTCTTTCAGGATTTGTTATAATGTGAAAGCCTTAAAGGGACACTGAAGTTAATTTGTCAAGCTCCCGGTTTTGCTTGCACTGCGTAGACTGGCTCAAATTAACACACTTTTTATCGTTCATCGGGTTGATAAGTCTGTAATTATTTTATTACCATGCGCAGTCTGTGGCGGCCGCACCAACTAAAGGCTGTGATGTCGGGAGGAGGTGGCACCGTGATTGGACGATGTCCAAGATTAGCATGCAAACAAGTTTCGGTTTCGGTTCTGTAAAACAACATGCTTGACATCCGACGTTATCTGATGGGTATTTTCGATATCTCAATAATCTCCATACCGCGCTTCTGCCATGCTTTCAGCTGTAAAATGCCTACGACAGGCATCTCACGACGGCTTGGAATTGTAGCGATCACTAGCCGAGGCCCACGCAGTAGATGAACGACCTCCGCGTCACCGCAGACGCTGAAATGCCATGCGCTTTTCCTGCATATTCGGAGCTTGCCTCACTCACGTCTGTATTGTAAAAGGCGTGTTCGCACCAGGCCAAGGGTGTGCTGATTCTGGCCTGTGCCCACTGCCCGCAAGCAGTCCGTGCTTGTGGGAACAGCACGCCAACAAGAACTCGCTAGCGCGTCAGTGTAAGTCATGGCGCGTTCTGCGAACTCGCTTATGGAGCAGTGAACGTTACGGACCAAAAATGGTGAACTCAGGTTAGAAAACATCGGCCGAAAACGAACAAATCAACTGGCAAAAAAAAAAAAAAAAAACGATGCGCCCTCGGGGATTCGAACTTGCAACTTGCAAAACGATAATATAGCGCCTTAGACCACTCGGCCACAGGCCAGCTCTGCCGAGGCTGGATATATAAGGTATATAATGTATAACCAGTTTACACTTATTAATTTTTAGCATTTGAAGTACCTTAGGTGACTATTTATTGTATAGCGCCCGTGCAGTAAGCGTCCCCCAAACTTCCACAATATCTCACGTCTAGCAATTGCATTTCTTGGACAGAAAAGCGTTTGCAGATGTGCGGTCGTGCTGCTGGCCGCTGTGCTTGTTCACCCAGCGCAAAAAAGTGCTTCCGGCTCCCTAGTTTCGCGCTGTACAATAAAAGTTTCAGTTGATTTTATTTTCTTAGTACCAATATTGACTTCGTTGACTCTTCTCCTGCCTTCAAGTGGCCTTAGATTTTCCTACTAGTGTAAAGTCAGCGAAGCGTCGCATGTGCCCTTGTGCAGCGCTTGTGTGAGGCGACCTTGACTTGAGTTGGAGCTAGATACAGTGCACAAACTAACAAAGTAAAGAAAGGCACATTCTTTCATTCACAAACGTGTGGTGGCTTAGTTTCAACTGAGCGAGCCAATTGCGACGACCTGTCGGCGGCCGGCGGTCTAAACGCTGTGCCGACTGACTCGATCGAAAGGTCGGCGAACCGTGCAGTGGCGCAGCCAATTGCCAGCTCATCTCCTCGTGACGTCACACGAAAACGCCACAAAAAATGGGCGAGGGTGCAGAGAGGAGGACAGCATTTTCGAATTGCTTTTTCTACTAAATAAATTCGCGTAAACGCGCTCAGAGTGGTCGAAACATGGCCTATAGACTCCGGACTATAATTTGCGCTAGTAATCCCGCAATGTTTACAAATCACTTCAGTGTCCCTTTAATGCGTAGTAAGTACCACGAAGTCAGCTGGAGCTGGACATGAGTGGTAGCCCCGTCAAACGCCTCGTCAATCAGTCAGAAGCGTTTACAAGAGCTCTGCCGCTGAGAACCACGCTGCACCTGCCGGCGGATCGTGCAAACAGCCATGACGCGCCTGTGATGTGACGTTCCAGCTGGCGGGGGCTTCTTCCTCTGGCCAGCCACGCAGCTGGAGAACCGGTCGAGCTCTGCTCCGCACGCTTCACCCATGTGCTGCCCCGTGCACGCGTAGAGCTTGCGCGCAGGCTTGCTCCCAAGCTGCTTACCGTCCGGTTGCTCGCTGGACGGCTGCAACGTTACTTCAATGGCCGCGCTCTTCTCGATTTTGGTTTCAAAATCGCCGATTTTTGCTGGCCACTTGCGGCGTCCACGCGCATATTTCAGCTGTTGTATTCTGCACGTTGCTTTCTTTTTTAGCAGACTGTACGGAAATTGTGTTTTCAAGAGGTCGAAATTTTGAGTGCAGTTGGCTTTTAAGTGTCTAATATAATTCGCAAAGTGACTGTAATTGTCGTCGCAAGCGTTAACACAAACTAACACTAGGAAGTGGCAGTGAAGGTGTCTGATAATTGCTAGGCCTTTGCCTTCGAGGTGTGTAGGCAGTCTGAAGTGCCGAGGGAATTTTTTTTGTTTAGCTCTTGCTTTTGCAGTGTCTCGTGTGTTCGTGCCCTAAGTGTTGGTGTGAAGGGAAAAGTTCAGTGGAGAGGTTGGCTCACCAAAGCTGCTCCCACAGCAGTGCAGCCATTAGTAATGATATTGAGAAAGGCAAAACATATGGCATGCAATTGCTCCTGGGTGGTGTTTTCACGAGACATCGGACAGGCATGTCCGGTCGACGTCTTTAATTTTGACGAAAATTTTTTATATGGCTCCTTATGCACAGGGAAAAACATACGTGAAGTTCTTTTGTGGAAAAAGATGTTTCCCTTTCTCAAAAAAATTTCCAAAGCCAACTCGGGTTGCTGGCGCGTTGAGCGGCTCACGGAAAATTGGAAACTTTTACCGCTGTGAAACAAAAACATCCGCAGCTATCGCCCTAGTTCATTTTATGTGAAGACTCTGCATACTCGCAGATGAACACACGTATCAATGTTTGGCTTGCAGAGCGAATTCCTTTTATTAAAAATTTCCAAATTGGGAAGAACTTTGAAAATTGCCCGAACGGGCACTTTTTTTTTTTTTTCGGAATCTAAACAACTTAGGTAGTTGCAATTTTTTAGGGTTATTCTTCTTTCCTTGTTCAATCTTTGAGCCAAGACGCTTCACTATGAAAAAAGCCCTGTTCTGCAGCAAGGTAACACATTTTGATATATTCTGAAAGGCAAGTAAAAAAAAAGGGGGTCGTCTTCGATTTTTTTTTTTTTTCAAACTTTAACAAATGAAAGCCAGGGTTGCTCTCTATCACCTACATTAAAGGAGCCATGAAGACAAAATACAAGTTGGGTTTATTAGAAAGACTGCTTAATCCTGATAACAATGATACCAATATCATCGCAATCTTGGAACAAATAACGGAGATATTAAAGAAAACGCGTGAAGCAGTCGCGACCCCCTAGCCAATTTCCCGCAACTTTTCTATGACGTCACGGACCCGCCGCGGTGGCTTAGTGGCTAAGGCGTTGTGCTGCTGAGCACGAGGTCACGGGTTCGATTCCCGGCCGCGGCGGCCGCTTTTCTGATGGAGGCAAAAAGCAAAAACGCCCGTGTGTACGAGATTTCGGTGCACGTTAAAGATCCCCAGGTGGTCAAAATTGATCCGGAGCCCTCCACTACGGCGCGCCTCATTGCCTTCATTGCGTCGGCGCGTTAAACCCTACAATCAATCAAATCAATCAATATGACGTCACGGAACCTTGTTTGTGCGATTGGTGGCCGCCTTACTCACCTGTCGTGACGACACATGACTGGACGTCTGTAATAGGGCCTCTAGTTCCATTTGACTGCATCACTTGAATGCTAACGTGCATTTAACGCACTGGAAATTGTGTTTTATTGTTGGCCCGTATGGCGTCATTCGTGCTCATAACACGTCACTGTGGCGCAAAATTTGAAAGCTTTTTTGAAAACTTGAAAATTTGAAAACTTCTTGCTTTTTTTTTTTCGTTAAAAAAACATCTTTTGTGGCTGTAATGGAGCTGAGTGAGATACTGAATCCTAGTTCTTTCAAATTAAACTAAGTTGTATTTTCTCTTCATGGCTCCTTTAAATACATGTTGCACCATTTTTGTTGTTTTGCAGCTACAAAGCACCAAATACGGCCTTGTTAGCAGTATTGCGGTGATGTACCCAAGTGGTTTGTTGCGAACATTCGTTCAGAATAGCTGCAAATGCAACAGGTAGAGTCAGAAAGGAAATGCACTGTTGCAACTATGGCATTGCGTCCTGGATTTCTCATTTGGCTTGTCATTGCTGGCGGTAGAAGTTTCAGCTTTGATTATGAATCGACCCCGCAACATCATATTTTCAAATTTGGAGAAATGGGTCGACCTACAATCGTGTAAATGCGGTATTTGCCTCCAAAGCCCCTCTAGGTGCCCGAAGAAATATCTTTGCAACATCGAGGACTTCTTTCGTTATGGCGAAAAAATATGACCAATTTTGGGTGCTTCCACAAAAAACTGTTTTGTCTTGAGCAACTGGACGCATTCAAGCATTGTTATACACGAAATTGTTGCTTAGTACTTTGCCCTTTCCGATGCATAGCGGCAGTATTGTGAGAAGTACAATTATTGAGAGTTTGGTTGTGAAATAAACAAAAAAAAAAGTACACAGAAAGTATAAACATGACACAAATATGTGACTGTACTCAGGCAGAAAATTATTTTAGGAAATCCGGAATATACAAATTGTTCCTATGTTCCTTAGCTATCATTTCATATATATACCAGTCCTGTACATCGTGTTCTGTATTTTTGAATGCCCTTCAATCTAGCAGCCTTGAAGGCCACTCAGTGAAGCAGTGGCGTGCTGGCAGGAAGCAAAGGTAGACATTGCAAGGGGAGCAAAAGACGTTGGTTCTGCCTTCGTTTTCCATAGAACATCTTGCAGTTTCTTCTCTTCTCCATCCTTTTCGGCTGGTGTTGCACAAAATTCAGGAGTGTAAAAAAGGTGTGTCCTTGTGACACTTGTGCTCAAATATGTGCTTCTCCTTTTTCTACTTCTTCTTCTTCTTTTGTCGTCGTCCTCGTAATCATCATCAGCCGATCTATGCCCACTGTAGGGCAAAGGCCTCTCCCATTTATGATGATGATGACGATGATGATCCCATGTCCTTGCTGGAGTCATCACTGCTGCTGGTGTCAGAATAATCAGCAGCAGCAGCTGCTGAAGTGGCAGGGACGATAGACGGCCTTTGCGGAGTGTGGTGGCTTGAACTGGACACCACTTCCGCAAGTTACCTTGTGTTCAAATTTCGCTCACAACATGGCCTCCGCTCTCAAGAAGTAAACAAACGAAACTGAAACTGAAAAAGTAGTCGCCAGTAAATATGCCATATGGCGATAATTGTCTGCAAGGCGCCGTTTTGAGTTCTCGCGGGACGTTTTAAGTCATCGGAACTCTGTGTCCGATGGCTTATGGCACCGTAACGAAAGAGTTAACTAAAACTACAAGACTATTACGAAGTGTGGCCTGTTCTTAAAACCGCTTCCCTCTCCCCTCCTTTGTGCAGCTGGCCTACCACTACCTGAAGAAGGGCTGGAAGACGTGCCTGGTGTGTGCGGACACCTTCCGGGCGGGTGCCTTCGACCAGCTCAAGCAGAACGCCACCAAGGCACGCATTCCCTTCTACGGAAGGTGAGGGGCGGGGTTAATTTTTTTTTTCCCCCGTCTTTTTGAGCCTTCAAACGCAGTTAGCGCTTCTGCCAAAGAGAAAAGTTACCTAGCTTGTAAAGCAAACACTGGTATTCGCAAAAGACGTTCGGCATACCATCTTAAAAAAGTGGATGGACCAGCTTGTAAATTGAAGTTAGTTCTAGGGCATATTTAGCCTTTTTAAAAGTTGTCTGGTAATGTATGGCTTCCTGGCTGTACTTAGTCTTTACTTCCCTCTGTTTTGGATTCCGCATATAAAGTAAGCTCACACTTTCAAGTAATATTTTTATAAGTGACTACTGTGAATCCATCAAGAAGCTTGAAGTAGTAAACTTGGTTACCCGTCGCCTAGTTGTATTTGGTAAAGAGTGGTCGAGGGCTTGAAACTTGCCTGTTTCCTTTTGTAGTTTGTGCACACTCGTAAAGTTTTCTGTCACTATAAATCATTTAATTTATTTTTACGGCTCACCTGAATGTCTGCCTAAAATAATGCTCAGGTATCTCGTGATTTCGAAAGTTTTTAAGCTAACTAACTTTACAAGGCTTGATGGCCAAAGTATGTACGGGGGGGAATTGTGTGCAGGGGAGTTGTTGATGAATTGTTGCGGTCTCAGTAGGCATGATTAATAAAGCGCATGAAACAGTGGCACATATTTGCTCACACGTAAAAATGCACTGCCTGAAAAAAAAATGCTCGAATTTTGGAATTTTTTATTGTTATTCTCAGTGAAATGGGACAGTTTTCTTGCATTACCTTTTCCCAAGCACACTGACACAATAACTCATCGAAACTGTGATCACGGAGCTGATTGGTTCGTAATTTGAGTGAGGCAGGGGGCTTTGAGTGACACTTTTTAGAGTTGGCGTTCTGTAGTTGGTTTTGGTTTCGGACGGCTGCTACATTACAGCCTGCAAAACAGTGATGGGTAGAGCTTTGTGGGTGCTGATGATAGGGCCACGACAATGGAAACCACACAGGGTAGAGATGACTGTTATAAACTAGTCTCTAGCTTTGAATGAGAGGGGGCCATTTTTTATGAATGGTGGGACTGTGGAGGAGGTCCTGGTTAATTCGCTCGAAAACTTAAATACACTTTCATTTATCCAGGGGTAAAAAAAAAAAAGAAGCCCAGACTCGAGTTTATGATGTATTGCGGCTCCAGACGTAGCAAAATCTCGCGCGGTTATAGGTGACAGCACCAGTCTCACTATTTATGAATTTGTGAGCGTCTCGTACAGTGGCTGTCTTCTGCACCAACACTACACGCGGGCCACAATGCCATCTCAGCCACTTTAGGTTTCTTTCCTTTAAACTTATAACACATTATGCTTATAACGCCTTAGTTAATGTCATACGCTCATCGCGTGACTTGTCATGCCATCAGGAGCCAAGCCAAAGCCATGGTGAGCCTTTCGTTCACTGAAATAGCCGTTACAGGTGGTGATTGGGGTTGTAAGGCTCGTAGAAACAAGAGCTGTACAGTGAAAAGATGGCAAAGCAGGGAAAAAAATGTGTTGTAGGCCAGGTTGGTTGCGCAAATGCTGACCTACGGGAAACAACAGCTTTTCAAAAATTACATCACTGGCAATGAATGAAAGCATATGAAATCATTTAATATAGGTTTGGAAACATAATAATATAATGGTTGTATTGTGTACACTGCACGCTACTTAGGCTGTATGGTTTTCTGGGTTTTTTTTGTAAAGTTACCTTGTTCATTTTAAAAAAAGAAATGGGTGTGGGAATATTTGAAACTTGAGATATTTCGGGAAAAGTGGTTGGTATTTGATTCAGTTTGGGGTGAAGTCCTTACTGTTTAGAACTGGCATGTATAGCCTTAAAATTAATTGATTGAAATTAAATTTGATTGAAATTGAATTTGAATTTCAATCTGAATTTTGAATTGAATTTGATTGAATTTCAATCAATTACCGTAAAATTCCGAGCAAGCGCCCCCCCTCAGCAAGTCGAAATTACCGGTTAAGTGGAGGGGGGCGCTATCTCGGAACAGCACCGAAATTCAAGATGGCGGCCACAATTGTTCTTATGAAAAAAAAAACGCAGTGCGCGTGGTTTTAAACTTTTATTAGGAAGGCGAACTTTTTTCCGCAAAAGATGTTACTGTTAGTTACTTTGGAAGAATTGCTTGGGTTTGGGCGAGTTGGTTTTCCATATCGACTTGAAATTTCAGCTTGAACAAAAAAACGACAGGACTTAGGAAGGAAACACGGACACAGTGCTGACTATCAACTGAGTTTACTAACAAAAAGCGGGAACATATATACATGAAACATTGCACAACATTGGCACAGCGCGACACTCTTTTTTCCGAGATTAGTTAATGGGATAATCGCTAAGCAGTTCCAGTTCTTTCTCTGTCAGCGCCACGGAAGCTGTGCTTACGCACTTGTCACCTTTCTTGCTGATGGCTACTGCTTCGACGACCTCACATGCGAGGCGATTGCGTTTCTTTCGAAGCACGTTGATCTCGTCGATGCGCGCCGTGCATTTGGGGCAAGTGCTGCAATGGGATGGTAAGTGGCCGGATGACGTTGTCTTGAGTGAAGCGGCATGTTCACGTGCCCTGTCATTAATGCACCTTCCAGTTTGTCCCACGTAGACTTTTTTGCATGATAATGGGATGCTGTATACGGCTTTATTCTGGCATTCGGCATATTTTGTTCGATGGTTGGTGGTGCATGTCTCCCCTCTTGCTTCGTTGTTTACGCGTCGGCGCATTTGATACGCCTTGTTGGGGGCACTGCAGACAACAAACACAACTTGCCTGGCTGCAATTTTAAATGCGGAGCATTTCTTAGGCTCACGATGTCACTCGTCGATGTGGTCGGCGCCGTCCACACGCTCACTGCGCATGCGCGTCGCGTCGAGGCGCAGGTGCGCGTCTCTCCCCCGTACCCTCCTCGCTCTCAACAACAGCTGCGGCGGTGCGGGTCGAGCGCGTCTGTGCGCGCATGCGTCGTAGCTACCCGTGCGCTGCGTCGCGCTCAACAGTAACGGCGGCCGGGCGTGTACACGTGATAATGGCGTGGTGGGTGCGTGGAAAGTTCGTGCGCTTGTGTACGGAAGTGTGCGGATGCGCGTCTCTCCCCCGTACTCCTCTCCCTCGAACGCGGGCGATGTGTATATAAGCGGCGGAGCGCGCGTTCGGAATTCAGTCAAGGGCGTCTTTGCTTGGCTTTCGCTTGACTTGACGCTTTGCTTGACGGCACCAAGCAATAAAGGCAGACTTTAACTTTACACTCCTTGCCTTCGCTTCTCCTTCATTCAATAAATAAGAATAATAAAGACGAAATAACAATTAAGCATTCCCAAACCATACCCAATTACGCAACATTCACGCGATACCCCCACCACTCTGTGACGCATTTACTCGAGTTCCCCCCGTGGGAAGATGCGGGCGGGTTTTTTTTTAGGTTGTGGGCGAAGCCATGTACATAGGGAACTACCACGGTATTCCCTCTCGTGCGCTGCACGTTCTGTCTCCTCTTATTTCTTCCCTTCACACGCTGTAGTAGGCTTTCGCTCACAGCCGCCAGGAGGCTTTCCGCATAGCCGGCGTTACGCAGCCTGGTTACCTGCCGGTTGCAGCTCGATGTCATCTGATGCGCGCAGGACTTCTCAATGGTGGAGCGCAGAGCCATGGTTACAATCTCTCGCTTCACGTTCTTGGAGTGTGCCGAGTCGTGGGGTAAGAAGCCCTTACTGCTCCGTGTCTCGTACCGCCCGCAGATATGCCCCTTGTCGAACCGCAGGCTGAGGAAGCGTTTGAAAAACTTAGCAGCAAAAAAAAAAGTTCGCAGCACTCTGCTGTCCTGGTCTTTGGGTACCACGGCTTGATCTTACTGCTGTTCGTCACTTTCGATCCTCAGAGTCAGTAGCAAAAAAAAAGTTCGCCGCACTCGGCTTGCAGTCCGCCCTGGTCTTCTGGCGGCACGGCTTCGACATCTGCCAGCCCGCTGTGCAGGTCGCCGTCCTCGGAGTCAAAGGACATTGCTGCAGGAGATTGTCGAACTTCTTCTCCCATTCCCGTATGCACTTTCGGTCGAGCTTGAATTGTTGAGAGGTCTGGTGCACGTTTTTCCCGTGCTCTCGATGCCATCGGATCACCTCGATTTTCTTTGCAACTGTGTAGGAATGCATGACCTATCACCGCCAAAACGAAGAAACAAATAGCGCGTAGCATTTGGGAAGCAAAGTTGAAGTTGGATTCGATTGGATTGGATTCTTAGACTGGATGCGGCAAGCTGCAGTGTTGCCTGCGCGCGGTGCGTGATGACTGCGCGGAGGGATCGGGTGAGGGGGCGCTTTCCCGGAACGGCGTGAAAATTTAAAATTAGCACTGAAGTGGGTGGGGGGCGGTTGCACGGTTGGGGGCGCTTGCTCGGAATTTTACAGTAAAATTGATTGAAATTAAGAATTCTGAAAAAATAAGAGTTGGCTCTGCCTCATGACATGCGAACTTGCAAGAAAGCTTATGTGTAAGCCTTGTGCAGACTGAGTTTATGCTGACTCCTGGCTGAAGTGGAATGTTACTTGCGTATAATATATTTATTAGTTGATGGGCAGAAGTTCACTCTCAATATGCTGGAATGAGCGAGGATTCAGTAAGGCCATACCCGCCACTAGCATCAATGGCTTGATGACCATCAAGTATATACGCCATGTATTCATGCAATGTAGCAACACCCGCATTCCTTCGTGGCCGTGTATGTCAAAATTTGTTGTTCCACTGTTCTACCACGTGGTGCCAATCTCTTATTTTTAATTTTTTGTGCCATTGTTTTTTTTAGTTCATGTGCACTCAGATGTGTAAAGCCTTGACAGGTTACCCCCCCCCCCCCCATTTTTTTTTCTAGCTATGTTGTAGAAGTGCTATACACACACCAAAGCAAAGCTACTCATATTCAAAAACATTCAATTTGAGGTCAGTTTTTACCGTTCGCACTCGACTTGGAGTCCCAAATTTGATACCTACACACCATCGGCAGAAACGTGGCAGGGAAACACTGTCTATGCCACCATGTCCTTCGGATCAGATCAGATGATCAGATCAGATCGTATCAAATTATCAGAACCGATCTGATTTGATCATTTCAACCTATCTGATTTGATCATTTGAACTAATCTGATTTGAACCTCACTCTGTTGTCAGTTTGGTCTGGTGCTCAACTTGAAAGAAAAGTGTTGAACGTTGCTGAATGGTGAATTCCTGCACCGCTCAATGTGTCACCGATCTGTGGTTTCAGGGGAAGGGGGAAATCTCTTTGGAAACGTTCCAGTTTGCAGATACCGCATTTTTGCGCGTATAACCCGCACCAGAAATGCGAAAATTTCAGTGGCAAAGTAGGGGTGCGGACAATACGCGGGGTTTCTCCTTCAGTGCATCTTCACAGCAAAGCGCGTTGTGCCGTGAAGGTGACGTTGTGTACAATAGTGACGACTGCAGCTCTGGTGATAGCTCTAGCGAGAGCAATGACACTGCTTGAACTGTGACTTTCGCCTTGCAGTCAGTGCATTCTACTTGCGGGATATACGCTTTTTCTGTCTACATAGTATGTGATGTGTTGCTTGAGCAGGTGCTTTGGTGTAACCTTTCCTGTGTCAAATGTGTGGGCAATGTGCGAGTATTTTTTTTTCTGTTTTGGTGGGTTGAAAGTGGGGGTGCGGATTATATGCCGGGGCGGGTTATATGCGCGAAAATACGGTAGCAGCTGGTAGACAACTTAGGAGCAGTCTAATAGGACATGTAAAAGCAACAGGAACTGGAACAGTGCAGCGGCTACCAATAGAGAGAAACAATACTATACAGTAGCCAACCGTTTTTTTTTTCGGACTCCTAAAATTTGGACTTGCTGGGTATTTCAGACTCTCCCGAGGAACCGCCACGTGTCCGATAGGAGTAATGACTCACGGATTTTTTGGACTGCTCTTTAATTCAGGCTATTTTTCGTTGTCCTCCAGGTCCAAAAAATCGGTTGGCTACTGTAGACATTTTGACAAACAGAAGCTGCAGTTTTGTAAAGACCAATACGTGGTTACAATAGATTAGGCAATTAAAAAGGGTAAATAAAAGTGGAAGCATGGAGGTCGAATTGCACGAAACATTAAAATAAAAAAACGGATTGGATTATTGTTGCAGTAGTACACATAAAGGTTGCGCTGGTGTCGTTTTTTGAGTTTGGACAGCAAGGTAACTTGCATTGTTGTTGACTTCGATGCTTTCTTCGTAAAGTAGTTTTATTGGCCGTCCACTTAAAGATTGGTACGGTTTTGAATTTTTCAGATTATCTGCCAAAGTGGCAATGTGGTCATCTAATCGGGAAATTGGATTGGATTGGATTGGATGGTAAATTGGATGTGTGAAGTCAATTATGCCTCCCCTTACTCACACAGCTACACAGAGGTGGACCCCGTGGTGATAGCCCAGGAGGGCGTGGACAAGTTCAAGGGCGAGGGCTTCGAGATCATCGTGGTGGACACCAGTGGTCGCCACAAGCAGGAGGACTCGCTCTTCGAGGAGATGTTGCAAGTCTCCAACGCCACTGTGAGTAGTGCCTCTCCTATCGCTCGATTGGTTTTAAGTGCAGAGCACTTGAGGGGCTCGCCTTGTCACCGTAGCTCGCTCGCTGGACCCAAGTAGAGCCACATGGCGTTCCGTCGTCGTCGCAGCGTAACGCAGAGGCTTCGAAAGCCGAACGGTTTATATGGTCATAAGCGTTCGAAACTCGTGAACCGCTGGCGCTTGTCATACATCTCCCTGTTGTTTAATGCAAAGAAAGCTGTAGGTACATTTGAGGCAAAATTTGTTTATATAACCGGCAGTGCCTGTGTTCATTTGGTTAGGAACACTCGTTGGGTTGGTTTTTACGATCGTGAGCGAAAAAAGTGGCACTGCAATGCCGGCATGTGCGGGACGAAAAGGCAGCACGAGAAGAACAGAACTCCCGCTGGTGCAGTTTCAGGCAGGAGGCGCGCGAGCACTGCGAAGGTGGGAAATTTGAATTGCATTGGGTGGTAGCAGTAAGCGAATGACGGCGCTACAGCCTGTCGTACCAAATCACTGCTCTGCACTTCCGACAGCTTTCACATTGGGTGGAACGGCTTCATTTATTTATTTTTTTCTGGGGTTATGTGGGTGTGGGTGTGTGTACCTTCTTGGGGGGGGGGGGGGGGGTGGAAATTATATTATAACAAAGGACTGCCCGTTGCTTAGTTAAAAGAAAAAAGAAAAAAAAAACCACGAGTGCCGCTCCACTCACTGAAGGCAGATGACCAGCGAAGCTGTTCGTGGGTCAGGGGTTCGCCGCAAATTCCTGCTGAAACCGTGCCTTGCACTGGGGAGGCATTAAGCAGGATTGTAGCTATACTGATTCAGCTTCCCAACGGCGTCTTGCTTACGCTTGGTGTCCAAGGCCTGATCGCCATCGTCGGCTTCCTCTCACTGTGTTTGCTTCAGTTGTCGCCTGTATTTTCTTTTTTCTTTTTTTTTTTTTTTGGCTTCACGGCGCAAGTCACATTGTTGGAAAGCCAGCTTAC
This sequence comes from Haemaphysalis longicornis, assembly GCF_048455015.1. Classification (NCBI taxonomy): domain Eukaryota; kingdom Metazoa; phylum Arthropoda; class Arachnida; order Ixodida; family Ixodidae; genus Haemaphysalis; species Haemaphysalis longicornis. Next base: position 9,944,554 of record NW_027526276.1, on the reverse strand, counting down.
AGAGAGCAACCTTATACCTATCTTCCTGAGGTCGGCCCAACCTCTGAACATCAATGCTTTTCTGGCTGGAAAGGAATTTGTCTAAGGCAACATACGCCATCTTATATGAAAATATTAAACAGGCAAACAGGTTGCTGAAGAAAGAGGGTGGACCAAAATGAAGAGTGAGGGAGCAACTTTTGTTGGTCCATGCCTGTAACAGCCTTGTTGTTAAGGATTTAAAGACTGGTACGAAAACAGAGAAGACTTTCGCTGCAAGAAGCAAGGTTCGTGGCACCGTGCAACACGCCCGCCATTTGCTCAACCAGTCGTGAAGTTACCACCTGGGCGGTGTACTCCCTAGGTGATGACATTACTTCCGCTGCACCGTTTGTCGTCACCTCCCGTCCTGATGTCATCTTGTTGGCCGTGACGGTGTGGCCATTCTCGGCACAAGCCACATTTTGTGTCCGCCGCATGCTCTGAAACTGAGCTCTTCCGTTGTTGCCACATGTGGGGCTAATTGACATCTCTCCACGTGCCACATCTTCGGTCTGCTGTGGAGCACTAACCGTCTTCCTCCATATGCCGGTTGCATAGAGGCTCTCAGCCTAGTTTCTGCGGAAAGCTTGCTGTCTTACGAGTTTCCGTAACACGCAGCATTACTGATCGATTGGCAGCTTTCCCCTGCACTGAAACTGCATTGGGACCTTCTTGGCTGCCTCGTCGCACCAATTTTCTGCCTCCTGGCGGTTCACTAAGCCCCTCAGGGCATCGTATGGCATCATATGGCTGCCCACAAAACACGGGGTTGTGAACCCGTAGACAGACCGCAGTTTTCGGGTCAGCTTGGACCACCGTCTGTGTTGCTTGGTGCTCCGTGACCCATCAGACGTCATCTTCGCGCAAGCTTAAGGCGCATTTCTCGCCGAGCTGGATGCCTTCTGTCGTGCCATAGGGAGGTCTGGCACCATCACTCTCTACCAAGAGTGCCCTCAGTATGTCAAACCAGTTGAAGGGCCACAGTGCCTTTCAGAAGCAGTGTGAAGGAAACGGACAACAAAGGAATGAAACAACAGCACATCACTTTTGAAATGTCGAACGTCTACCAACAAGCCCAGCTTCCCGTCCTTCTACACCTGGCCTGGTCATTATTTCTGGGCCCTCTGATGCTTGTAGCTTCAGCTTTTTCTTCTCGAGACCCTCCACATAGCCCAGGATCACCATCAGGGTGACGTCCAGTTACTTAATCCTTTCTTCCACCCATATTTCGCCCCCTTACAGTTTCCAGATACCCTCGTAGAGACCACCTTGCCACAGCAGAGCCAGACTTTTTCATTGATTTATTTGAAGGCCAAGGTGTCTGAAGGCTCTCGGCAAAAGCATTGACTAACATCTGGTGTTGTCTGCATGTATCACACTTGCATTTCGTCCCCGCTCTCGTTCTTTGATGTGTTGGAAGGACACATCAAAGCTTATGCCAGAGCTTGTTGCATGCCTGTGATGCAGAGCATGAAAAGGGGAGGAGAAAGCGGACATCCCTGGGGAAGCCCCTTGTTAGGAACAGGGTCTGTCGTATGTCCCTCCCATTCCGCTGTGAGGTCTCCCTCCCCCCCAACAGGCCATTCTCTAAGCCTAAATCCTCGTCGTCCAGACCTAGTCCCTTGAAATGTTGACCCAAGGTGCCTTTTGTCAGCTGTGTTGCAGGCGTTTGAGATGTCCAAGAATGTGGCAACGACCTGGCATTTTCCCTTGCAGCACGCGTTTGGTGGGCTGTGTGACCGCTAAAAGATTGTCCTCAGGGCACCGGCCTCTTGTGAAGCCCTTGTGCAGGGCGTTCAGGACACCCTCTATTTTTTTCTCAATTCTCGAGGCAGCTTCAAAAGACCTGCATGGTCGCCCTGTACAGCCCCTGAGTTTTGCAGGTAGGGGGTGGTTGTAATGTTTAGATTCTTTTATTTTGCTTTTTAAGCTATTTCGAGTTTCGAGCCTCGTGCTAATGAAATATTTCTTCGTTATGGCCGATATCGCGCATGTCTCTCGTGGTTTTGTTAGGTTTTCTCACTGATGTATACTCGAGCGAAATCACTAGCTACAGTCATGTGCTGAAGTGGGTGCTGCCATAGCAGCCCCCAGCAGGCCTTTCCCACTTCGCTTAGCCAGCCACGCGGTTTCTTTTCGCTGTTAAAACCGAAATGAACAAAAACGGGTAGCATTTATTTTTCCTTGCTCGTCTCCCACCAAGGGTCTAAACAATCTCTTACCTAGAAATCCGTTGAAGCTCCGTTTTTCTGATAATTAAGCGGGTTTAAATAATCATTGAAGATAAATTTTTTTGTAGCCACAGGCAACTTTTTAGCCTGTTGGCAAGCCGTACCAAGTAACAATGGAACGTTTCTCTGTGGGGCATGAATGGTGGCCCGCCTCCTGAAGTGCAGCTCACCTACGCACTTCAAGGGGCCATGCAGACAAAATACGAGTTTGTTTTATTCGAAAGATTTTGTGTTTTATGGTGGCCCCAGCGCTTCTCCGGCAGCAAACGAGCCTGTACCCACTGAGAAATTAATCAATTTAGGGGGAAATTTTGATTCTCCCGCCGAATTGTGTGTTTTGGTGACGACTACAATGAAGTCACGACGGTGGGTATTCAATTCCACTGCGTCATTCGGCTCTGCAGCCTTGCTTGCCGCCAGTCCTCCGAGATGGCGCTGCCATAATCAGCCACCGACCGTTGTCCGCCGTTGCTTTGTTTTTGACCATATTTGCTCCTGAAATTGTTTTTGTTATGGTAGAAAGTGATCGTTTCGTGAAACATCGTGTATGCTCGATGAAGAAGGTCATGCAAGGCAACGTCGCTTATGCCAATCGGCTAGTGTCGCTTAAAGGAGACATGAAGGCAAAATACAAGTTGGGTTTATTAGAAAGGCTGCTCAGTCCCAATAACAATCATACCAATATCATCGCAATCTTCGAACAAATAACGGAGATGTGAAAGAAAATGTATGAAGCAGTCGAGACCCCCTAGCCAATTTCCCGCAACTTTTCTATGACGTCACGGAACCTTGTTTGTGCGATTGGCGGCCGCCTAACTCACCTGTCGCGACAACACATGACTGGACGTCTGTAATGGGGCCTCTAGTTCCATTTGACTGCATCACTTGAATGCTAACGTGCAGTTAACGCACTGAAAATTATGTTTTATTGTTGGCCCGTATGACGTCATTCTTGCTCATGACACGTCACTGTGGCGCAAAATTTGAAAGTTTTTAAATCCTTTTTGCTTTTTTTTTTTTCGTTAGAAAAACATCTTTTGTGGCGGTAATGGAGCTGAGTGAGATACTGAATTTTAGTTCTTTCAAATTAAACGAAGTTGTATTTTCTCTTCATGGCTCCGTTAAGGCAACTTCACAGCAGTGGAGTGCTGTGCAGGTAAAACAAGCATAGTGCGCCCAGTTCCAACAGCATTGTGCATCGGTACTTCTATGTCTACGTGTATTTTCACGACTTTCACTGTTTACTCTGCCATTCTTACTATTGTAAAATGAATATGCATTTAAGCACAAATAGCTCCTTTGGCAAGCTTTTAAGCCCCGCCTTATTTGCGTTTGCTTTTGCTGGCCTCAGCCAATTGCACAGCTGGGCACATATGACATCATAGGTTTTTGTTGCAGGAAATGAGCTAGTGGGTCATATGGCCATTCCTTTTTTTCCTAATTATGTAGCTTATTGGAGCGTAGTGTACGTTAAACGTGCTGTCAGTATGATTCTAACGAGGCAATCTTTCGAATAAAGCAAATGTGTGTTTTGTCTGCACAGCCTCTTTAAGTGCAGAAAACCACCCTCCGCGGTGGCTCAGTGGCTAAGGCGTTGCGCTGCTGAGCACGAGGTTGCGGGTTCGATTCCCGGCCGCGGCAGCCGCTTTTCTGATGGAGGCGAAAAGCAAAAACGCCCGTGTGTACGAGATTTCGGCGATTGATAAAAATCCCCAGGTGGTAAAAATTAATCCGGAGCCCTCCACTACGGCGCGCCTCATCGCCTGCGTTGCGTCGGCGCGTTAAACCCTACAATCAATCAATCAAGTGTAGAAAACCTATTTTGGGACTTTACGTGTATTTACTTTCTGTGTCTGCTGCTTGAAAAGAAGGAAACACAGATACACAGCTGCAGCTGAAGAGGGCAGCAGGGAATTGTGCACAATTCAGGGATTGCAATAAGACTTGAGGGCCAAGCACGACACGTGTTCACACCCGTTTTCTCCCTCTGGTAGAGAGAAATATTGCGGAGGGAAAAAATAAGCGCGGAAACACGTCGCTGTCCACACACGTGGTGGGCTGACACCGTCATTCTACTTGCATTTGAGCAGAAGTTCTAACGGTTTGAATTTCACGCTTGAAAAGTGAAAAAAAAAAAAAAAATGCAACGAGGAAAATGTTTTTTGTCTTCCACCTGATATTCAAACAGTCATAACATTAAAGGCTGTGCACAGGCCTGAAATTTAGGCCCGCGTCCGTGATTATCACAGTAGGCCTGGAATGACCGTGTTAGTACAAACAAATATTACAACAGAATATTTTTCATGATTAAAAAACATTTATTTTTCTGTGATGAGCAGACTGACCATGTACCAATAATATTTAAAACTTTTTGGTGGAAAGAATATGATGAGAATCATTCAGATGCAGAAAAAAAAATATCTTAAAATTTTTTGCTTATGTGCGTACACAGATGGACTATACGCAGAAAGTGTTTTCGAATTGCTGCGAAAAAAGTTTGCCATGGCTTCAGGAACGTCCGCCTTCGGTAATTTTTTCGTGGTATCTTAGAGCCGGAAACAAGGCGCGCTGGTTTGGCATTCATTTTGTTTGCATCTCGATGTGCTGTGTTGCTCAGTTCGTCCCAAGAAATGCAGTTGCAGATGGCTCTCATTGTAGTTTTTCGTGTAGGCATGCGGAAGTGTTACACTTGTGTGTGTCGAGGTCTAGAAATAGGGCCTGTGAAATGTGATGAACTTTCCCCGAACCCCGCTGCTTGGTCTTTTGAGTAGACCCAAGCCTGCGCACACCTCTAGTAACTGTTTCTCCCTCACAGGTAGAGTGACGCTGGTAGTCGCATTGTGACCACTGACCTGTGCATAGTTCTCTGGCGCCTTGTTCAGCTGCATCTCTGCGGAGGTTTTCTCTTTTTTCTTTTCTAGAGGCTGACACAGAATTAGATTCAGATATTTCGATAATTTCTAAAATAGCGGTCCTACGTGGGAGCAAAATTCATGTCTACAATTGGTGCACAGTTTTCTAAGACCCTTATTTTTTTTCTGCCCCTGAAACACTCCCTGGGAAGTCGTTGAGGGAGGCACGCTGGTCTCAAAACAACTTCTTTTAATTTTCAAGTAAACTGTGTGAAACTTTCTGCTTTTTCCTGAATGGTTGCAAAGATGCCACTATTTTTTCAGTTGATCCATTAGTTCCCAAGATAGAGATGATTAGCCATTTTTCGGTGAAACAATAGACAGAACAGTGTTGGTCATAAAACTCTACTCCTGATATTTCTGAATACTATGAACCCGGTGAGTGCAATAATCGAAGCAGTTTTTCGGTGCACTACTTGGAACTAATTTTACAGCTCGTTAAAGTTTGGTGGCACCAGTGGCAAGGAACCGTTTCGGATGCCCATTTCAAACACCAAAGTGCAATGAGCTGTAAAATTAGTTCCAAGCGATGCATCAAAAAACTGCTTCGATTATTACACTCCCCAGGGTTCATAGCATTGGAAAATATCAGGAATACAGTTTTATGACCAACACTGCTTTGTCTATTGTTTCACCAAGAATGGCTATTTATCTCAGGAACTAATTGTCCAGCCAAAAAAAAAATAATGGCATATTTGAAATCAGCGGGGAAAAAGCAGCAAGACTGACAAGTTTGGCAGAGGTTACTTGAAAATTAAAAGGAGTTGTTTTAGGACCAGGTGCCTTCTTAAGTTAGCTTGTATCTGCCTTTTGCATTCCTGTTGTGAGCTGGTAGTCGGGGTGTGTCTTGCATTGGGGCAATGCCCAAGGCGCTGGGTCGCCCACAGTGTCGGCCAGCTCTTGTATTCGGGATAGGGGGGACCTTTCGTGATGCTGCTTTCGAGAACACTCAATTGCTGTTGCTCTGGTCCCTTCACCTGACTATCGTGTTTGGTCCATCTCCAGTGGTTGCGTCAGACCTCTGTGCGCCAGAGCCACGCGCTTGCCTTTCCTGCTTAACTCTTCGAGCTTTCCTTTGTTGCACTGTGCGAGTGCAACACATTATGCACAGGTTGGGTGTCAAGGCGTATGTGCAGTTGCGGTAAGAGCTCGTAAGCCCGTCTGTGGTATTCTCAAGTCAGTTGTGCCTCTTTCGACGTCTCCTTTCGCTCCAGCAACTTGTGGACTTTTTGGCTGTGATTTGCTCCATTCACACACCCACGCACGTGCAAAAAGTGAATTGGTGCGGCTTGCACTAGTGCTGCGAGGCTGGAGAAACAGCTGAGCTGGGGGTCGACCTGTAGCTTCTCGCCTCACGGACAGTGGATTAAGGGGGCAGTTGGGTCTTTGGGGCCGAAAAACTGTCAAAAAAAGCGTTTTCTCAAAAATGGCATTTTTGGCTTACGCGGCCATTTTTATATCAGTCTGTAAATTTCCTCATCAAAAGGCATCATATTTTGTTGTTATTATATTATAATAGCATTTTAAAGTGCACCCTACAGCTCGGTAAGCGCAGAATTCGATGGTGAAACGGCACTTTTCTTGCAATGCAAAGCTAGCATTTCATCCTCAGATATCTTGGCACCCAGAGCAGGTACAACTTTAATTCTTTTTGCTTCTGATACCGAAATGTGTGGAGAATACAATGTTGGAAACAGATTTTTCAAATGGAGGCTTTGGAAAATTATTATTGTGTTCAATTGGCACCACCCGCGAGCCATTTCTGGCAAAGCGCGGGAGAAGCGAAGTTCCCTGTGTTGTAAAATGACCAAAAATAGCTGAATCAAAAAAGTTCTTCCTATGTTGTATTCTTTAGTCATTTGTCTGCCTAGCCACGTGGTAATTGCCATTCTGTATGGAGTGGTTATTTTGTAACTGTGACCCAAAATAATGGCAGTTAATCATTAATTAACTCGAAATATAATTAACTTACAAGAAATCTAATGGCACATTTGAAATCAGCACAAAAAACTATAACGCAGTGCAGTTTCATTAAAATTGGTTGGTAAATAAAAAAAATAGCTCTAAGACCAGTCTGCCCCCTTAACGAGAGGGAGCAGCCGGACGAAGCAGTGCAAAGCCATTTTGGATGGCACTGGAAAGCAGCAAAGACCGTTAATGCAGTACAGTTGAACGTCGTTATAACGAACACTGATATAGCGAATTATCGGCTATAGCGAACTAAATGCAGACTTTGCTTGGTCACGCTTTATTTCAACGACACTTACTCTCTTATTACAAAACTGAAACCGTGAGAGCCGCGCGTGATCGGATATAACGAAGAAATATTTGACCAGGAGGCTGAGAAGCTAATTGGAAAAAACTCCCCGTAGTCCTAAACTTCAGAAGTATGGAGGCCCTTTTGTTTGTGGACACTCTGAAAAACTCCATCCTGCTCAGAGCTGTGAGTATCCACCAGACGAAGGTCACATCCTTCATCGAATAAATAAGGACGCAGTCCTGCTTTGTCGAGTGAACTCTGTTCTGTGGTAATTGCACATACTCATATTTTGCTTCACTCAGCTTGACATGCAACTAGGAGAAAGGTAAGGGTTACCTTGTGTATAGTGGGTTCGAAGACAAAAAAAAAAAAAATGAATTTTTGTATCAAGTGTATTTGCGCGAGCCAGATTGTCGATTTGTTATAGCTGATTTTCACCTGTACTTTTATGATGAATATTGGTTATAATGAATTAATTTGCCATCCTGATACTACTTTGTTATAACGAGGTTCGACTGTACGCACAGTAGCAGTCGTCATCATGCCTTTCATCGTCGTCTTCCGACGGCACTGCCGCGTAGGCAAAGTCCTCCATCTGCAGTTACATTGTTTAATGCGCTTGGCAGTCTTCGGGTGCCAGATTTTTCTTGTACAAAGTGGGAGAAGGGCTGTGGCAGTTGCATTCCTCCGATTGTCGACAGAACGTGAGAGACAGACGCCAAAGCATGGCATCTGCTCCCAGGCTTCTGTGCCATCAGTACTGGGAAACAGAAGTCACAAGATTTAAAAAAAAAATGATATTCTGGTTATGAAAAAAAAACTTGTAAACTCCCAGTGTTTTTTCCACAACTACACTGCAGTCAAACATGTGCGTTTGTCCCTCTCACTTCGAGCCAATTGTATCGTGGTGTCGCTCTTCTCATTGTGGTGCCAAAACTGCTGGTGTGATGGAACCGGACAGAAAGGAATCAGCTTAGGAGCCCTTGACGAGTTTCTGTAGTTGTGAGTGCAGCCAATGACACAACACATCTGACGAGACAGGCTTATCACATGGCAAGGGCTGGTGTGATAAAAGCTGTGCACAAGCAGCTTGAAAAAAATTACCGTATTTTCCGGTGTATAAGTCGCGCTTTTTTTCTGAAATTTTCATTGGTGCGGCTAATGTATGGAATAAATTTGGTACCTGGCGGCCGCACATGGTCCACGCTCGAAAAGGTGCCTGTGTGCTGCATGATGTCAGCGCACGATGGGAGACACAGCGCTGTGGTCTGAATGAATGAATTATTTGTTAGCGAGTCGGAGGAAGACGGCTTCGATGGTTTTGCCTAAACGCCGTCTGCAAGTACATGCCATCTGTGTGTATCAATGAACCATTCTTGAGAAGTTAGTTCTGTCTAGACTTTGGGCAGTAGATGCATGTGTCTAGCACTGCTTACCGCGGATGCATTCAGAGCCGGCGGCCGCCGCTGCCATGTACTTTCGACCCACTTTCTAATGAACTGAACCTCTACAAGTTTACCTGATTAACAAGTGCATTTTGTACACCAGTGCGTCCTATGCATCAGTGCGACTTATATACGTTTTTTTTTTTTTTAAACTGCCGTTTTGAGAGGGGTGCTACTTGTACAAAAGTGCGACTTATAGAGCGGAAAATACGGTAAACAAGTGTGCTCCTGCACCTTTTTATTTTGTGTCCTTTTTTCCCAGTTTTGGGTTGGGGGCACTGTTTGCAAGACACGAGGGGTTTCGTCCCGTTGTTGTGACACCTGTTTGTTTTTTTCTTGTGTCCTCTCGTAGAACCCAGACAACATCATTTTCGTCATGGACGCCTCTATTGGTCAAGCCTGCGAATCTCAGGTAAGCTCACTCAGTGGGGGGTCCTCTTACCGGCCTGGAAGAAAAAATCAGGCCCACATGCCAAGGTTACAACGCATTGTAGAGTCCCAGGTGGTCAGAATTGACCCGGAGTTTTTAACTACGGCACGTGGCGTGGCCAATGTGTAGTTTCAGTGTGAGAGACCTGAAGAATTTGAATTACTGGCGAGAGGAAAATGCCTTTAAAAAAAGTGAGTGGTGTGCTTACGGCAGCACATGGGTCTTTGATCAAAAGCTTTATTTTCGCAGTTATGGTGATGAAAATTGTAGGACATGTGTAGTTTTTCATTCTGATCGTAGATGTGAAATTTGTTTTTTTTAGTAAAACGACAACATTCAAATTTATTGCGATTTCTGTATTGGATTTTCTGACAGCTTTTGGAAAAATACTGCTGGAGGGGTGCAGCTGAACCAGGTGCCAGTGAACTGTGCACAAATCAAGGAGTGCAATAAGACTAACATTGTTATTCTATTTGCTCTGGAGCAGAAGTTACGACCGTTTGACATCTGGGCTGGGAAGGTGGCAACCAAAAAAACCGATTTTGCCTTCCCAGCCCAGACTTCAAACGGTTGTAACCTCTGGTCCAGAGCAGATAGAATAACAATGTTAGTCTTATTGCGCTCCTTGATTTGTGCACAGTTCACTGGCACCTTCTTCAGCTGAATCCCTCCAGCGGTATTTTTACAAAAGCAGTCAGATAATCAAATACAGAAATCCGAATAAATTTGAATGCAGTCGTTTAACACAAAAACAAATTTCACATCTACGATCAGAATGAAAAACTACATATGCCCCCAAATTTTCACCATCATAACTGTAAAAATGAAGTTTTTGGTCAAAGACCCATGTGACCCCTTAATAAATTTCGTTTTTGTTAGCTACACTGTGTAAATGTGAGCAAAATTCACGGTGCAAATTTGAGGAATAAAAGAGTGAAAATAGTGAGAAATGGTGTTGATTACCGTATTTACTCGCGTAATGAACCCACTTTTTTTTTTCCAGAAAATTCGGCATGAATTTGGGGGGAGGGTTCATTATGCGGGAAGAAAATTGCAAGAGATTTTTTAAAGTTGAAATTTCATGCAATAAAGTTGCTAGGAGAAGCGCTGTCAGAGCCTTACCATTTTCGTAAAAACACGTAGGTAATTACGTAATGAAATTTATATTTTATTTGCAACTCGCCATCGTCCCCCTTCGCCATGGAGCTTCCCTCCTCACTGAAGTCGCTTGCAGCCACACTTTTGTTGTCGGAACTGTCTTCCGTGCTCTCAAGGCACTCCAAAATTTCTTTTACGACACCGCAAACTTCCTTTGGGCCCACGAAACACACGGCGACCCCTGTTCACCGCCCGGAAACCTCTCGTTTTCGCCCATAGCCTACACTCACTCGGTCAACACTGAAGTGCCACGCAGCTGTGCCATTTCCATGTGCAGCGCATTCTCCGCCACTGTAGTTTAAAATGCCGCGCAGCAGGACCACAAAAAAGGTTGGAACACAGCTGAACAACAAAACCACGGAGCGTAATGGCGAAGTCAGCAAAGTTGCGTAACAGCAAGAGCAGAGGAGTGCGGAGTACGTTTAGTGCTTTGTGCGCACGCCGGCGGAACAAGATTAAACATCAAATAGCAGGGAAGGAGTGCAGAGTACGTTTGGTGCTTTGTTCGCACACCACAACGTTTTTATGGCGCAAGGTTTGTCAACAGGTGGCGCACCGCAAACGCGCAATTTTTTAATTCTAAGCCACGGCATTCGCGCTCACGTCTCCGGCTACTGATGAGATTTGTTTTTCTTGGAATGCATTTTTAGCAATTCTGCGTGTACTGTAGCACTGTAGCAAGTTACTGCGATCGCCTACAGCATCAGCAACCATGCTTAAAATAAAAACATATCACCGCTGCATTTTTTATTCAGTGACAAAAAAGTCAATTCTCAACAAGAAAAGTGGGGGGAGGGTTCATTACGCGAGTGGGTTCATTATGCGAGTAAATATGGTATGTATTACACCCAACGGAAAGGCTCAAGAGAGCTTTAAGTTTAGTTCGTCGATGGGCAGTGATTTGGAACAGTAATTTGTTCAGTCAGCTGGTGCTTCTCCTTCGGTTATTTAATTGGATTTGTGATTAACTTCTTTCCTGAAGTGTGGGGTCAGTAGGAGCAATGAACGAACACTTAGCTTTCACGCTCTCTTCTACAGCGAAGTAATATCATTTTAGTTCCTTTAGAAGCCCTAAAAGTACTGCAGTTTCTCTGTTTTCCCTGCCCTTATCGTCGCTTTGTGCGATGAAGAAAGGGGCATTAGCCAGGTGTTTGGAGTCTTCACTAACAGGCTTAGGGGGAGGGAACTTAAGCTTACTGGTAGTGCCTCACCTCTGCTCACCTCTTGTGGTTCATTCCTTCATTCGCTCATCAATTCATTCAATGGATTCATTCATTATTTACACGGGGGAAAGCTGCGTTGCAGCAGCAGCTGTCGATTTCTAAACCTGTTTCAAAATGGGACAGTGTTCTATATCCACAATTATTTACGGCCTGTCGGGGCGTTGTGTTCAGAAAGCTTAAGTGGAGGAAAACTGGGGTGCGAATGGATGGGTAATATCTAAGCCATCTACGGTTTGTCTTGTCTTGACATTGTCTTGTTCTACCAAACCAGTCGGAAATTGCAGAGCATGCTTCTTTAACTGTGTTCAGAAACTTGGGTCGCTGGATTAAAAAATAAACAGCAAAAAATCAACGACAATGTTCAACAAGCTTGCCAAGGAAAGTGACTTCGCGGGAGGTAACAAAGTCATGGAAACAGTAAGCGATTATGTCTGTCTTGGGAATTCATAAGTGCTCATCGCAACTGCGGAAAGGAAATTGGGATAAGAAAACAGCTGCGTGGAGTACGGAACACACTCGTGCGGAAGACAATCTAGCGAAAATTAAGCGAAGAAAATGGGCTTGAGGCACAATAGGTGGACCACCCGTTTAACGGAGTGGCTGCCAATCGATCGTAAATGCAACAGCCGTCAGCCAAGGACTTAATAGAGGTGATAAATTGTGAAAATTGTGGGGAAACGGTAAACTCGGCTAGCACTTAATAGACGTGCCATCTAGGATCTTTGGGAGAGGCGTTCATCCTGAAGTGAACACAAACAGGCTGATAATGGTGATGATGGGGGTGGGGCTTCAAACCAACCGTCTATTTGGTCGGTCTACTCGGTCGATTTGGCCCTTACTAGCCTACTCCACCTGCTTGCCACAGTGTGCTGTCAGTGTGCCCTCAGTGCGCCCTCAGTGCGCCCTGATGCTTGTCGATGCAGGCACGTGCCTTCAAAGAGAAAGTCGACGTCGGAGCTGTCATTGTCACGAAGCTCGACGGCCATGCGAAGGGTGGTGGAGCATTGAGCGCGTGAGTCTTGCTTTTTTTATTTATTTTTTTGTGTTCCTTTTAGTTTTTGTTTATTTGTCTTAAGCTACAGGAAACGAAAAGCCAACTTGTTAAATCTGCTCAAAAATTTAAATGTTGTTTCTCAATCAGCCGATACATTTTGCGGCAGAAATGTTTTGCATTTCGACGTACCCCAAGGTATCTCAGACAATAAATGGTTCGTGTTGGCGGGGAGTTAGTTGTGAGTGTAACAAGGACTTTGTAAGAAAACTTGCTCTTCTTGGGCAGTGCTCTAGCACTGTTGCACTATTAATGTCTCGTGTTGCAATGTCTAAGGGAGAACATGGCGGTATTTGTGCCTAACTCCCTGAGTACAACCTGCCCAGCAGGTTTTCCCTGATACAGCCAAGCCATGTTATAAGAGGCATGGATGTAAGGCACTATTCACCCACATGGATGGCCGCCCTATCTTTCCCATCAAATTGGCCTCTTTTATAACAGGAATAGGATGTACAAGATAGTTATAAAGGACAAGTTATCCTTGAATTTTATTCAGCAATCTTGCTTGTAACAGACATTTTAACTTTAGATGCAATGCCACCAGTGACTAACGGCAGTTGCGTCCGTTGTGGAAACACAGGGGACGACAGACGCCCGCAGTCGCTATTACAACTGAATTCGTAGTGGTTCAGTCAGCTATGAAAACGATGAGAAGCCCTGCCATCGGAAATACAATGTACACAAGTGTTTACAGCTTACTGCCATGTGTAAGAGCGTGACCGCGCATGCAAGCTTCTGCGCAAGCCAAGAATACCGGTACGTCGAAATGCGCTGTCCCAGTCGCGTTGCGCCCAGTTAACTCTTTCGGGACCGCTCCATAGGCCATCGATCACATATGATCGATGGTTTCGCACGCCTGCAGAATACAAATTTTCGCTCGATGGAACACCTAGCGACATCTAGGAGATAGTTTGAAAACTGGAGTTTTTTCTTTTGTGAAGTATCTTTTTTTATCGCCAGGCTGCAACGCACCAAATATTTTATTCTGATGGGCGGTGGTTTCGAATGTAAACAAACATGGTGTCATACTCGCACGTGAGCGCAATAAGAAATCCGCTGGAAATATGTTCTCGCTGGTTTATATCTGTTCACTAGGGTGTTAACTACCTATGGTGGTGATCTCCTGCCACCAGCGCCGAAACGGATCGAGTTTTCACCGAGCCCGGTGTGTACCTGGGCAACGACGTAGCTATGGCCCTAGTGCCAAAGAGATCACACACAAAACAAAAAACCAGTTACGCCTAGCCGCATTAAACTTTTGCGATGTAAAAACAAAGCATTGTGTCAGATTTTGTATATCCTGAAATAATTTTATTCTTTGTGAATATTTTTATATTTACGCTTTTTTCTATCTTTTTCTGTATTTTTTTTAGAAGTTCTTTCAGATTTTTTCATGGTGTTCTCATCAGTGTTGAAGTAAAACGTGGTATTTTATGTCAAATAACATATAATTAGCTGCATTTTGGTATATGCTAAAGCAGGATGGTGCCTTTTCTTTATGTAACAAAAAGTTTGTACCGAGTTCAAGTTTGTTCATCACTTTTTCCGGCGGTCCCGAAAGAGTTAAAGGGACCCCGAAAAGCTTTGTGAAGGTGGCAATCAAATGCATTCAGGTGGTAGAACACATAACGGGGGATTTTTGAGCCAAGTGTGAGCACCATACGTTGTACGGATAATTTGTAAACAATTTTTGAAGATCGCCTTTTTCAGCCGATGAGCGCGACGCCGCAGCGAGCCGACCGCGGCTGACGCAACGGCGAAGGTGCCCCCTGATTCGCCCAATCGCCGGCGAGGTTGGCCGTCGGCGGTGTCACTGTTATTGGCTTCCGGCTGCTCTCCCTCCTTCCTGCGCAATCCCGAGGCAAAGGCGTGTCCGCAGCGATTGACGCGTGCCTAGGCGCAGGAATGTAGCTAGCGCAGAATGGAAGTCGAGCGTGGCGATGTCACATGGCTATTCCCAGTGTTTCCGGCTGCTTTGAAGGAAGCAGAGAGGGAGGAGGAGTCGATCGGCAAGTGGGGAGAGGTGCATTTAATTGCTTCTGGCGCAGCTAATACTGAATGTAGATCAATAATTCCAACGGCATTGCATCGCTATATTGGTGCTACGTGACAATACAGGCCTTTTGTAACTTTTACAGAAGGCTTTTCTGGGTCCCTTTAAGAGGCATCGCAGATGTTGAGTCCTGCAAGCCTGATGAATAGGCAGAGCACGCAGTGGAAGAAGCTGTGGCTATTCATCAGGCTTGCAGACTCAACATCTACGATGCTTCATCTTCTACAGACAGTGAAAGAAGAGAAAGCTTGTTGGAAGCTGTTGTAAAAAAACAGTTTAAAATACAGTAATGATGCAAACAAGGATTCAGAACTATTTCATGAATTCTCGGGGCGAAACATAAATTAGAATGAATATTTTACAACATGCTGTAGCGTTCCTTTGAGCTTATCTTAGTCGTACGGTGCCTAGATTGAACTACGGGTTGATCATTAAGTGAAAATGTGGTACCGTGCTTATAAGAGACCTCTCATGTGAGCGACAGAAACTTCTCCCTCGTACGTGCCTCTTATAAAGAAGTTTAAGTGTACTATAATACGCTGCTGCTCATGATTAGTCAAGTTAAGAAGGAAATGGCAAGCGTCTCTTTTAATTTGAGACAAGGATGCCATCCAGTTGCTTTGCTCTGTTCACAGCTGGAAGCACGAATTAGAATTATTTTGCTGTGTTCATTTTGTCCTAATTAACTGGTTTTGCAAACATTAAGTATTCTTAGGATGTGGACCCGGCAATAGGAACTGTCCCACGTATCTCACTTCTCGTTCCTCTTATTTATTGCCTCTTTATCATTCTCCCCGACTTTATGGTAGGTAAGCAAGTTTCGTGGTCATGGAAGATGCTTCTGTCGTGAAAGTAATTTTTCAGTCACCGATGTGTTGGAGTTAATGTGCGGATTGTTGACACCTCTTGTTTGAAATTCACTGTGGTGCAGGGTGGCGGCGACGCACAGTCCGATCATCTTCATAGGCACCGGGGAACACATAGACGACTTTGAGCCCTTCAAGGTCAAACCGTTCATCAGCAAACTCCTGGGTGAGTGGGAACGACTTGACCTGGCCTCGTTTACCACGGCATTTGTCTAAGCTGGTTGTGTAGCTCCTCCAAGCGGGTGATTCCACTGCTTTTTCATTCGTGCCTCTCCCGGTAATGCCTGTTAGTGCTAGTAATGTCTGGCATATGCAGAAGGCAGGTGTTGTGGTTGTTGTCAACCTGATAGACTTCGTTTAATGTGGCAAAATGGGCATGCTGGTACATAATTTAGGCAAAACAATGTAAAAAAGACTAAGACACAGAGAGATACGTGACAAGGACTGCGCTGAACTATCAACTGGTTTTATTTCGAAACAGACACAATATATAGAGCTCTGACAAGGTTTATCTGCACATGCGTAGAAAATTTAGTTCTTTCTCAGACAAGGTTATAGAGGCTGTGCTGACGCATAAAAACCAATAAAACCAGTTGATGGTTCACCACAGTCCTTGTCGTGTAATTCTCTCTGTCTTTGTCTTTTTTTGCGCTGTTCTGCCTAGACTTCGTTCGTTTTAGGCCTGCTTGTACCAAGTTGTGTGCCAATATCTAGCTGAAGAGTGGCAAGCAGCACTACTGGCACCGTCGACCGTTTCGGAACACGCATCCGTGTGCAGTTAGCTCGGTGAAATCGGTCTATCGGGGACTTTTGGGGGTTCCTGTTCTCACGATTTTGCTGTAGATTTTGGTCGCCATTACGTCGTGTACTCGGGCGTAAATACCTTATAGTGCAGAAAATTTAGGTCGACCCCTTACCTTGCAGCCAAAAAATGCAAAAAATAATTTGGTACACAACGTCGTGTTAATCTCGATGATACGAATCTCGCGGGACCGCGAAAAATATTCGTATCATCCGAAATTCGTATGAACCAACACAGACCAAAAAATTGAGCGCTGAAAAAAGTTTTCGTTTATTTCTTTTCTTACTTTCGCATGAACAAATCCATGATTTTTTCTGCCTTTTTTAAACCCCCCTGTCGCAAAGCAGTCTTTTCTGGAGCACGTAAAGCTTCACGCTCGTCTCCTCACTCGCTGTGCTCAAGCTCGCTACACGCCGCAACAGTCAATCGTGAACCGCATGGTGCGTTTTTGCAAGCGATTCGCACGCCTCGGCTTTGCGCGCGCTGTATTTTCACGGCCGCATTGACAATTTCGCGCCCGCGGTATCTCCTACCTCGGTCAGAAAAAGACGCTGACGACTTGCGAAACGATCGAGACAGCCCGCTGGCTCCGCCCGAGATGTTTAGGCTTAGCACTCCGGCAGATATTTTATGGGCGCTTTCACTAGCGGCGCGGATGATGTTTTATAGTACCGTTTTCGCCAACGTTATCAGCTCCTTTACTGCACAAGAAACTTCGTGTCTGCCTTGAGCGGCATTTTAAAGAGCGGCTAGAAGCAGTCGCTCAAGCGGCCGTGCCACTTCGCGGCCGAAGCCGCCGCCATGTTGCCGCCGCCGGCCGCGGCGCGCGCAGCGTGCGAGAGGTTTCGTCGTTTCGCGGCGCGCATGGGGCGTGCGGGGCGCGTTTTCGCGAGCAGAAAACAACAGCCCGGCCGTTTCTGGAGAAAGAAGAGTGACAAATGGGGAGAGAGAGCCGTCACTTGCTTGTTCGGCACTCGGGCGCCTCGTCGGCTCGTTCGTATCATCCGCCGGGCCGCGCAAGTCCGTTCGTAACAGCCGAAATTTTTCCCATTGCAAACAATGCAATTTTGCCGGGACTTTTCAGAAATTCGTATCATCCCGAAATTCGTATCACCCAGAATCGTATCATCGAGATTCTACTGTATTAAGACTATATCTTGGTTCGTCTCAGATTACCTATTAGGGTTGTCTGAAATGCCATCAAACGACTGCATCTCGCTGGCTGTCGCCCACACAGCAGGTCGTCCTCGGTGCAGTCCAGGCAATTGCTTATGCAGCACTTCATAATGAAGCACTCGCAAGACCATGTCATTGTTAAGCGAGCGCAAAGCATGGAACACTTGAGTGCAGACTGTACTGAGAGCCAGTCTGTGCAGGCGGCCAGCAAGCATCTTGGGGTAGTGATTCGTAGAGACTTCACAGAACGCTCAAAGACAAGTGTCGCCACTTTGTACAGCAGCACAGGTGCACAGAGCAGTGCCCATGAAGCGAGGTCTTCCGAGCATTGTGTACCGAGAGCTGCCCTTTCAGCTAACGCCAGTAACGTACACTTCTTTTGGTGACACCAAACTGGCCAAAGTGGACACGTTTTTAACTTTGGAAAGCCACCAGCTTTTCTTTTAAATGCTACTGGGAACAGGCGCCTGGCACCTCAACTCTTTTTGAGCTAGGAAAAAATAGCACAAACATATTCACTGACAGCGGGAGAAGCAACAAAACAAAGGTGGTGGCGCGTCTGATTGATGGTGTTGGCGATGGTGCCTTTGTGGTTTGGATGGGCTTGATGGCTACAGTGTTGCTACATGACAACCAGAATGATGCCAGTGACTGCTGTATAGGTCGAGGGGTGACTTTTCGGCACATTTTTCGCTAAAAAATCTTGACTTATATTCCACCTTATACGGTAGTACGCACAGACTTTATCAGAATTTTTTCGGTAAAGCCGAAAGTGTGGAGGCCGCGAAAAATTCAATGTACAAGCTTACCTTCCAAGCAAGGCTGGAATGTTTTATGCCGGAAAGATTGAGAAAATACTTTTCTTTCATACTGTCGTAAAATATTTTTGTCGCATTTAAAGGGAAATCTTATTCTTTGATTTCTTGGTGGTCGCAAAGGCTTAGATTGGCCAATAAAATTTTGACAAGGGTGTACTATGTCTAACAGCAGTTACTGTGAACGCTAACGAAAAACGGGAAGAGCAGAGCTGAGAACCGGTCCCGGTATGGTACCCGGTACACCTGCACATGCGCACAACCAGTTTTTCCATCACTGTGGACGTGCAGTAATGTTGGTTGCCTACTGGGTACCGTCTAGTACCAGTTTTTTGCCCTGCTGCAGATCTGTTTGTTAAGGTTGCATGTTCCAAAAACAAGCTTAAAGGGGGACACTGCCCTTAAAACAGCTCGCTTTAATTGTTAAGTAAACTCTGTGAAACCTGTCAGACTTGCTGTATTTTTTTCCACTGATTTCACATATGCCATTATTTTTTAGTTCGTCAATTAGTTACCAGGATAATTGGGGATAATTAGTCATTTTTGGAGGAACAATGGACAAAAAAGTCTTAATCATAAAACTGTAATGCTTGTGTTTTCCAGTACTATGAACCCTGGTGAGTGCAGCAAGAGAATCGGTTTTTTGATGCACTGCTTGGAACTAATTTTGCTGCTCATTATTAAACTTTGGTGGCACCAGTGGCAAGGAACCATTTTGATTCCACATTTCAACCACCAATGTTTAATGAGCTGTAAGATTGGTTCCAAGCAGTGCATCAAAAAACCGATTCTCTTATTGCAAAACATAAGCATTACAGTTCTATGTAGGGTTGCCACCTTTCCCTGCAGAAAAAACTGGCCCTCTGGGGAGGGGGGGGGGGGGGGGGCGTGATATATAGAAGGTTAAGTCTGTGTTAAAAAACAGACCACGTTTTTTTTTGTATCTTTTTACATACAATGTCATATAGTGTAGCGCTTTCCTATAGAGAAATCCACATAATGCTTGCTCTCAAAGTGATCGAGATTTTGGTTATTGCTCTGAATGTGCTGCAGTGAAAAGTAACTGCCCTTTCTGACCGTGCCGGTGGCATTTGGGGGTTTTATTCCTCCCTTTGGTTCCCTTCCATCTGAGGAATCTCGCTCGGCCACATATTTTCTCGCTCGCTTGTCTTTGAAGAGCTTGTCGACACATGTTTCTCGTGGTAGTGGCTGTATTGACGCTTACAAAAGGCCAAAAAAAGAAATAGCCGCTGCACGGTGGCCAAAAAACCGACCAATGTCGGCCGGTTTTGGGTACACACCGGCAACCGGCCTGCGGTCTAAAAACCGATCGGGCCGGTCCAAAACCGGTCAGGTGGCAACCCTAGTTCTGTGACCAGCACTGTTTTATTCATTGTTCCTCCCAAAATGACTAATTATTTCTAAATTATCTCGGAAACTAATTGACCAGCTAAAAAATAATGCCATATTTGAAATCAGTGAGAAAAATGCAGCAAGTCTGACAATTGTCAGAGAGTTCACCTAAAAATAAAAGAAGCTGTTTTAAGAGCAGTGTCCCGTCTTAACGGGGGCCCTGATGACAAAATACAACTTTTTTTGGTTTTAGAGAACTAGCCTTTGGTACCCCTCACTCACCCAACTTGGTTCCAACGCTGTTCGTGGACAAATCGATTCTGAAAGGAACGAAGAAAGTGGCAAAACTCAAAGTGGTACAGTTGGGAGTTAGGAGACGAGGTTTCTTCCGCTCTGTGGTGTGGGAGGGTCGTTCAACGCTGTGTGTTGTCCCCCTCCCCTCGTCTTAAAAATTCCAGGCATGGGCGACATCGAGGGCCTGATCGACAAGGTGAACGAGCTGAAGCTGGACGACAACGAGGAGCTGATCGAGAAGCTGAAGCATGGCGAGTTCACGCTGCGCGACATGTACGAGCAGTTCCAGAACATCATGAAGATGGGACCCTTCAGCCAGATCATGGTGGGTGAGACCACTGCATAGCCGGTGCGTGCAGAGAGCGTCTGTCCGTAACAAACATCCTCACACAATGCAAAGCACTAGACACAACACGACATGAACACTTGCCAGGGCTACACAGATACAACTTTCCGCTGCATCCTGCATACTTTCTGGGAGATAACCCCACGTTTTCGGTTAAATGTACTCTTAAACTTTTGACAGAGATACACTTTTTTGGAACTGATATCATGTGTGATCACCAACTGGCCCTATAGACCAGCCATTTTCGTTGGATTTTATCTCGCTTCACTTTCGTTTTGTTTTTACTGAAATAATTTGGCATTTACTCTTACAGCTGTATCATTAAATAACTATGTCATTGGTGCTCTTTGCCCTAGCTGGCCTTGTGCCATTTAACACCAATCATCATCATCACGTCATGGTGGGTGCACTACTTGTTCAATAGGGCGTGAATTTATTCATTTACAATACTGTTGGACCTTGTTGTAACGAACACTGATATAGCGAATTATTGGCTATGGCAAACTTTGGTTGGTCACTTATTCTTTTATAACAAAAGTGAAAGCACGAAAGCTGCGTGTGATATCGGCTATAACGATGAAATTCCGTATTTACTCGCGTAATTTGCGCACTTTTTTTCGCGAATTTAGGGCCTCAAAATGGGAGTGCGCAAATTACGCGGGTATATTGCGAATACTGCAAAGTAACGTGTAAACGGTCCTAACGCGGAGCGGACTATACAAATAAGAGAAAATTGAGTATGATAGCAAAAGCGAACGATACTCGTTTATTTAAACGCGTACACAGTCAAAAGTACACAGAAAAGTAGTTGAAAGTACACAGTCAAAAGTACCTACAAAAGTCCAGTCTGGTTGTGGTGTAGTCGGAATCGCTCGTCGAGAAATCCGACTCCGAGTCGTCGTCACGGCCGCCATCACTGCCCTCCCAAAGCGCATCGTCCTCAGTTCCGTCGAGTGCATTCGACAGCCCCGTCTTTTTGAAGCTGTGCTCCACGATGCTGGGTGAGACCATGTCCCACGCTGCCACGATCCACTCGCAGACCGTCTCCAGTGGCGGCCGCTTTATCCCCCCAGTGGGAGTGAGCCCGTGCTCTCCGCTGGCCATCCACTCGACGTACATCTTGCGCACATAGTCCTTGAAGGGTTTGTTGACCGACACATCCAAGGGCTGCAGGACAGATGTTAGGCCACCAGGAATAACAGCCAGGTGGGTCCGCATGTCGCACAACTTCTCCTTCACACTCTCCACAAGATGCCCTTTGAAGCTGTCGAGCACCAACAGCGATGGCAGTCGCAGCAAAGTCCCCGGTCTGTTGCCCCAGACAGTGTCGATCCAGTCCTGCATTAGCTCCTCGTTCATCCACTCGTTTTCTTGAGCACGGATGTGAATGCAGGCCCCCAGCTTCATTTTGGGCATTGTCTTCCTCTTGAAGATGACGAAGGGCGGGAGTTTGCGGCCATCCGCTTTCACGGCAAGCATCACCGTGCAGCGTTGTTTTTTGCAGCCAGTGGTCTTGTTGGGCACAGACGAGACGCCTTTCTCGATCACTGTGGTGTTGGGCGGCATGTCGAACGTCAGTGCCGTTTCGTCAGCGTTCCCAATCTGGGACATGATGAAGTTCCTCGTTCGGCGTAATCCAATCACGAAGCGGTGAAACAACAAAATTATCTCCTCGTAGTCCTGCGGTAACCGCTGGCAAAGGGTCGTTCTCCGTCTGAGAGACAGTTGGTGGCATCTCATGAAGCGCGTCACCCAGCCTCTGCTCGCCTTGAATGCCGCAACAGGGATCCCTTTCTCGTGCGCAATTTTCCGTGCTTCAAAGTGTAGCATCTCGCACGACATGGCAAGACAGGACGACCTCATCTGTTGAACATACTTCAACAGCTCTTCTTCTTGGCAGGAAACTTTCCTTGCTTTGGTCCCCGAAACGCCCTCCTTCCAGGGTTGGTATTTTGGAGGGAACTTTGGAGGGAGGGAATTTTGGAGATGCAGTAACCAACACTTTAGTGCAAGCAGTACTTTACTGTAACCAAAATGTGTGCAAACCAAGCCAAATTGCAACCTACCTTTGGAGCATTCTTCGTTGACCACTGCTCAAACAAATTCTGCTCAAAAATGCTTGCCAAAACTTTGATAACGTTTCTTTCTACTGCATTAGCTGCTGCACAGTTTTTCATGAATTGCAGACACGGTTGAAGCTTCTTTTTTTTTTTTTTTTTTTTTTTTTTTTTTTTTTTTTTTTTTTAAGGAGTGTGTTTGGTTTGCCAATTTTTGGGGGTCCGGAACCTGGCCAGTACCTTCATGCAACATGATAAGAACACGAGCTTCCTTTCATTTTCACCCTCCCTCGTTCATTCACAATGTGAGGAATGGTTGCTTAACTACGTAGCTTCCGAGTACAGAAAACTCGGGCTTGGTGGCTGGCTAGTTCTTAGAAAAAGAAACGGTCCAAAGTGAAAGAAAGACTTCGTTGTTACTATCGTGTGATTTCAGATGGAAGGCGTGGGGGAAAGGATACCGTATTTTTTCTTTCCCACAGCCAAGGTAAAGAGGGCACTGGCGAGCGTGCTGTGTTGGACGGCCGATTCCTTCATTGTTTATTTCCCAACACTGAATTGACAAACCGACTGGTTCGTTCTATCAGCAGACTGCCTAAAAAACCCACACTATAACTGGGAAGTAGCGTTTTAAGCGGTATGCTTATTGTGCATTTATCCTGTGTGGCAGGAAAATGGAGGGGGGGGATCAGAAAAGCCTGCATTACATCCCGCTCCACTCTGTAACCAGTAGCATTATACGTAAATCGCCTGCACTGTACCTCGTTTGAAGCAGACAGTAATAGTGCTAGTTATATACAACCAGGAAAGCGTACCTATTCATGCACCATAAAAATAAATCCATGCAGTACAGAGCATAGGGAATCGTTGCCAAGGGTGCACATGCGTCTTTGGGACCAAAAAAAAATGTTCGAAAAGCATTTTTTAGGTATCATTTTTTACTTAGTTTGCACAGGTGTTTCTGTCAAAAGTTGATATTTGAACAGTATCAGGTCGTACAGTCATGAAGGTTGGTTGGAAAGCAGAAGAAAGAAAGAAGAAAAACTGGAAAAACAGAGTAAAACTTTATGCGAACAAGTGAGCAAGCACATTTAAAGATTACTAAGCTGCACATGTAAAACACTAAAATGGAGTGGGAAAAAGAAATAAGAAAATTCCCAGCAGTTTCTAAGCTGTCTCAATTTTCTAAACTGATTCTACTGAAGGATGGGTTAGTGTGTTTTTAGCGTTGCTATGTTGCCGAGTAATTAAGTTAGTGATATTGACCGGTTGTTGTCAAGCGTGTGGCTTAGCCTTCCTAGACTTGTGGGCTGGTGGGACGGTCATCAAGTTGCTCTCTTCCACTTCCAAGTATCTAAGAAGTCCTTTTTTGCGGGAACCAAAAAATGGTACTCACCTACACCATTCTTTCTCAAAGTGGGTTCCGGAGAACCTAGGGGTTCCGCAGACCCGGTTCTGCGAGCCGCTGATAAATTTTCCCTCGTTCCGCACTCGCTAAGAAACTTAGATGGCGAACCCTACATGCGATCGATCTAAGGAACCTTCATTACTCATGCCCGAGTGTCAGCAAGCACATCTCAGTGCATAACACAAAGGCGCGAGCTTCGCAATAAATCCTGCCGGCAGCTTATAGCCTGCCAGACTTCGGAAACAGGCCGCGTGGTTAAACTGTTTCACTTGAATCTCGGCCTTACATTACCCCAATGCGCATTTCTCCTGTTTGAGGTAAGGGCTGCTAGCGTACGCGCTTGTGTGAAGTCGACATTCACGTGCAATAAATTCAAAAGCAAGCAAGCTTGTTTCCTTTTGAATTTATTGCACGTGAATGTAGTGTGAACGGAACGAAAAACGGTGAGGGGTGGTTCCTTGGCGCTTAACGCAGCTTAGCAGGGTTCCCTGGGACCAACATGTCGGAGAACCTCTGACCTACCCTAATATCACCCTAGTTCCAGAGAGCTCTTGGCAAGGGTTAATCTATGTTACGAAACTGTCATCAAGGGAAAAAACAAGGAGGACAATCTTGCCCCATCTCTTCATGCATTTTGGACAAGTTAGTCGCCTTTTTTTTTTCTACTGCTGACAGCCTCCTGAATTTTTAATTGAGAATAATGTCAGCTGTGGACTGGCAGGTTAGATGTCTGTAAAGTTCTCTGAAGTCTCTCTCAATGTCCTCTCAGTGCTCTTCAAGCATGTGGAATCTCACTTGGACATTTTTTTTTTTTTTTTTTTTGAATTTGTAGTTTATCATTGATTGAAACAAATGTGGCGTTTCCCTGCTTATTTGAATCACTGCGGTGACGCTTTTTGGGGCTTTCTTGGAAAATGCTAAGCAGCCTTTGCCTATTCAGGGCCATGTTACGTTTCAATGGGTATCTATTTTTGAAAGACAACCCAATTTTATTATAACAGTAAATATGTCTGCCAGTTGTAACTATTTCGGGAAGGAATGGGGTTTTAGTCTAATCTTGTTACCCGCATTTGAAAGGCAATATTTGCTGTAGAAGACGTGACTTTTAGTGCTTAACCAGCACGAAAAGAGGAATAAATACTTTTTAATTCACTGCTGCTTTCGGGCCACACGTTCATGAAGAGAAAGTGGAGGCAAGTAGCTTGTAAAACTATGTCTGGCTTGTGGTTAGAAATATTGCTAGTGTTTGGCATCGTATTTCAGAGTTTGCATTCAGTCGCGCAATTTTGCGCGCGCCACTAATGCGTCTGAAGCTAGCTTCGCAGATATGGAATCCCTAACCACAAGCCACGATCGGGATTGCTTAGAACAGTGCGCTACTTTTGGTTATTATTTGCCTGCATCTTCGGGATACTTAAAGGCACTATTTAAAAAGTTAATGCAGTGTTTGAAGTTATTGCTCTGTCAGCGAGTTATACCGTATTTATTTGATTATAAGGCAGTCAAGATTATAAGGTGAGGGTGCAGTTCTGAGAGTCAGAAAAATTGCCATATAGATACATACTGAGTTTCGAATATAAGTTGGAGTAGGACTTTGAGGCTACGGATTTAGGGGGAAAAGCCTCGCCTTACATTCGAATAAATACGGTATTCTAGTGAGGGAAATAATGCCAATGAGGTTGTAAAGCCTGTGTGCCCATATGGGCTACTGCCATTGCTTTCTTCTATAAGTTAGCAGCTGTTTAAAATAAATCGCTCCTTATATCTTACCGACACTTGTTCAGTTGTTGATAATTGCAAATTTTTCATTTCAGTCTTACATGCAGTGTTGCTACTGAGGCACAGCGTGAAGGGGCAAACTGGCGAACAAACTTTGTTAATTAAGCACTTGGTGGGCTCGTTTGGTGCGTGTCGCTCACCAAGTCTCGGCTTTGCTTCGCAGGAGAGGCCATAAAGTGAGCCCCGGTGCATTAGTGAGTGTGGGGACCGTGTTCTAGGAATGTATAGCCCCTTCGTTTCGCTGTTTTGACCTGCATGTTCAAAAGGGTCTGGGTCACCTCAAGATGACAGCATTTAGAGACCGAGCTCCTTCCTTCCTCACAGGGCATGATTCCGGGCTTCAGCAGCGACTTCATGACCAAGGGCAACGAGCAGGAGTCTATGGGCAGGCTCAAGAAGCTCATGACCATCATGGACAGCATGAACGACCACGGTGCGTCTCTCTCTCTCTGACCACTGTGCGAGCTTAGAGGGAGGAGTTGTTCCGAGAGTACCTCATGGGGCGAAAGCCCATCCAGAGTTGTCATTGGTGTTGTCTGGTACAAGGTATGGCTGAAATTGTACACAGTACGTAAAAAAACGCACAAAAGCCCAGTTCATTTACCGTATTTTCGTGCATATAACCCGCCCCTGCACGTAACCCACACCCCCACTTTGCATCGACGAATAAAAAAGAAATATCCCCACGTATTGCAGCACATTTTATACATAAAGGGGTGGACCAAAGCTACTACGCAAGCAACATTACGCATTTGTTTATGCAAAAGAACTTACCTGGCTGACTAAGTAACTAGACGGCTTGCCGCATACATTTTTGCAGGTTGAGCCATGTGTGGAAAGAAGCACTGTCAGTAGGATAACAGTGGCTTAGTCACTATCACTGCTGTGCGGGCACCACGGCCCAACGCACATTGCGCATACAATCCACACATCTACTTCACCGCTAAAATTTTCGCATTTTTGGTGCGGGTTATATGCACGAAATTGCGGTATCTCGGCACGTTTTCAGCAGCGGAACAAAAGTGAACTTAGTGCATGCTGTGTGATGACAGGTGAACATGGTGAATGAAACAGGGGCAGCGTAGAAGCTGTGGCATCAACTGGCGCCGTTCTGCCTGTTGAAGTGTAACTCATGCCGAAAGACAAAGAAGGGAAAGTGAAACAAACAAGCATGAGAAAGTCTGAGAAGTAGGAGCGGAAGAAGCCAAAACGAATTTTTCGCTTTAAACAGGCATTGGGAAAACGAAGCAGTTCTGGCAGGGAATTGAAACTAAAGGCCCTATCTGTCATTGATACAAAAATTTTAGCTGTAGTCAATGCTGTAAGTTGATATTATGACTCCAATTATCTGCTCCTCGGAAACGCAGCCTGTTTTGGCCAAGGGAAAATATGGCCTACTTTCTGACAGTGATGTTCTTGAAAAGTAGATTTTTTTGGGGTGCTTGCTGACTGCTAAGGTCCGAAACGGCCGTTATGAGGAAATTTTTTTTTCCTTTCTTTTCTTCAGCTCTGTAGGCTAGTTCATGTTCGCGTACCTTGAAAAAGGCTGATTCTGCTGCACTGTTCCTTTTGTGGTGACTGAGTCGGAATGGGCTTTGTTCGGCTGGTGTCTGCGCAAAGCAGAGGCACTGAGGTTTGATTCCGACTATGGGAAGTTTTTTTTTTTTTTTTTTTCTTGTTTCATCAATATCGTCATCATGTGCCATTGCATTGTGTAAAGTTGTCTTTCCTGCAGTGCGTTTTCTTTGGAACACCGGCATCAATGACCAAGAAAGCTTCACTTGAAGTCTCTTTAGTTTTGAGAACCGTAGTTTCAGTTTTCGCAGCTATGGGCAACTTTTGAGCTTGTTTGCAAGCCATGCCAAGAAGCACTTTTTTTTTTGGTAAAACCAGAGTCCTTCAATGCTTTACTGGTCACGAAACTTCGGCGCTCGTTTCATATAGGGACCGCACGCGCCACTACAGGCGCCACCGCCGCACTAAGGTCATCCAGCCGCCGCTTTCGCGGCGTATTGACCTGCTCTTGGCGTGCAAACGCTCGCTGCTTTTGGTGTCTGCGCGCTGATTAAGTGTGTTTTTTTCGTAGTAGTTAGCGATGAATAGTACAGTCATCATCTGCCTTCAATGGGGTTTTATTTTTCGCAGTAAATTACCCTAGACTTCGGCCGCGAACGGCAACGGCTTCTGCGTGCTTTGGCACAAGCGCTGCGCCGTCGTGTTTTCGGATTTTTAAATCTCTATTTCTTCTTTTCTTAAAGCTAAAGTTGTAAATACCACACATACGGTAGCTGCGTAGTCACGGACTGCTGCGGGCCTATTGATAATACAATAAAAAAAACTGAAAGAAACCAAGTACGCGTCGTTCAGACTACGCTTAATGAATCCGTTGATTGCTCTGGAATGCACAGAACACTAAAAGAGATAGCCTAATAGTATTGTCGTTTCAATGAGTGGGTACATACTTGAGAACATCTAAAAACGCTACAGAAATGCGAAGGATCAAAACACGAAGAGATATATGTTGCACCATGCGTCTTTTCGCTTCCACGCTTTGCAATCCTTGCAAAAACAGGAAGCGAAACAAGAACAATAAAACTGATTTTATCACACGCAACAAGATTCAATGTTACGAAGGGAGACAAAAGAGCCTGGTCCAGCGTACAAAAATTTATTTTTTCGCGCTGCGATGTGGAGCACACGGAAGAAACAGAATATTGTCACGTAGCCAAGAACGACGCAAGCTTGTCTGAACGCAGCGAGCTAGCGAGCTCCTGCTCTAAAGAAGACTAGAATGAAACAGAAACGTCCAAGAAGCAGTCCGCAGTGTGACGTGCACACATGAACGTCAATAAAGTGAGTTGCGCGGCGTTTGCTATGCATGCATTACTCTCGGAACGTTGTTAATTTCAAATCCATGGAAATAGGATCGAGAACATTGTCGAAGAAACAAAAAATCAAGTTGGCGAGAAGGTGGCACCCTTTTCATGTAAACAATATTGCCCGACGGGACGTACGACAAAAAGAGCAAACGGGCGCTCCGGTTGAAACGCCAGATAAGGAACCGGAATCGGCCACGCGCGGTTACAAAACAAACAAGACGAACCCTAAGGGATAATTCACGGAAATATGAAACGTAAAAGCACAAGGATGTCCCAAAGCTTTTTTACACGCGAGCCTGAGCGCACGGTAATACAAGTTTGCAAACAGGTAATGAAGCACCGCTACAACCTGACTGATATGTCAAAAATCCGGCTTTAAGTTAGCCTTGTACAATTCTAGGTCCACGATGCTCTCAAAACGGTACATTGCTTTTTTCCATTCTCACACACAGTGCATTTTCACGCACTGTCACGCACTTATAATCAAAGCTGAAATCTCCCGTTTCTTGCCTTGGAATGGCGCGCCTCCATTTCTCTCGCAGCTCCCCGTCGCTCGGTCAACAGAACAAGGAAACATTTTCTGTGGTATCGTTGTACTAGGAACGGCATCCCGGGATGCAACACATGTTAGGCATCGTCGTTGCACTACTTAAGTCGCATCACAAGGGCGCGAGATGCACGTTACATTTTTTCCCCGCACAAAACAAACAAACTCGCCGCGGCTCGGCCGTTCGAGCCAGCGCAACGCCGCCCGAGGAGTGACCTCAGTGAGAGGGTGGCTCCACCGCGCGGCGGCCAAACGCAGCATATGAAGCTCTCCCATTGAGTTACAGAGCAGTTTTGTGACCAGTAAAGCATTGAACGACTCTGGTAAAACTTAGAGCGCGACTCAACAAGGACAGCAGAAAGACGACAAACACAAGTGCTCGTGTTTGTCCAACTTGCACAACGTTTGTCCAATATGCATCAGCTTGCCCAACAGTGTGTTTTTAGTGGTTCACGATGCTACGCAACTCGTGCAAACATAAGTGCTAGGGTTTTTTTAGAATATCGTACGTATTTAGCTTGAAACTGTATTGATTAAAAACCAGCCCAATTGTTGTCCAAAACGTGCTGTTCTCCTGCATGAACTGAAGTTGCACGGCTGGTTTGGATGACTGACCCTGTCGTGTGTCCACCCGCAGAGCTGGACCACCGGGAGGGGGCCAAGCTGTTCTCGCGCCAGACGGGCCGGGTGACGCGGGTGGCCCGGGGGGCCGGGGTGACCACCAGGGAGGTGCAGGAGCTGCTGGCCCAGTACACCAAGTTTGCCGCCATGGTCAAGAAGATGGGCGGCATCAAGGGCCTCTTCAAGGGTGAGTGGCACTGGAGCACTGGCCACTTGGAAGGGGAGGGGGTTCGACTCGAATCGCATGTCCACAAAAATCTGCTCTAGCGCCACACTTGTTTCTTTTCTTTTCTTTTTTGTTTTTGTATATAATTTGGGGGAGGGGGGAATCGTCTAAGTCCTATTCTTAGACAAACGATAGAAACGTTTATTTTCCAGCAAGCAATAATAATTTTCCTCCTGACCTATGAATCTAAATTTTCCCTTATTATCTCGAAGTAGCTATATTTTAGTGACATGTTTTTCTTTTGTTTTTATTGACCATCGGTTCTCCAAAAATAAATAGCATAAACTATTCGGTCAATAGCCAGAGCTAGTTTAAAACTGGGCTCATTACATTGATATAAAATAGAGCAGCAAACATTATACAGCTGAGTCTAAAGACAATAAATTACAAACATGCGCTAAAATAAAGGCAGTTGACACAAAACTAAAGAGAACAAAAAGAACAGGAGTTCATGCGATGTTGGATAAGTTTGAAAGGTACCGAAATTGCAGAAAAACACGCTTCCCAAGTGGTACCGTACCCACGGCCTTCACAAACAAGTGCAATGCCGCACTAACTAGACTACCAGGGAGGGTGGACTCCCCCTCCACCTTCTTGGGCATTTGTGAGGATGTAATGGTTTGCTGCGCTAGGGGGTGTTAGCCAGCGCCACTCTGACAACTCGGGACCATCTTTTTCATCTCTGGCTGCTACTCATCAGCAGTAGTCGACTAGCAGTTAACTCTCTTTTCCTGGATGTGGCAGCAAAAGTGGCAGAACTAAGGGCCTTGCCATTTTCGCTCGAAAAAATGATTGAATACTTCCCCCATGCTTTCTTTGACATTGTTACCTGCTTGCTATGTGTTCTGTGTTCATCCAACAAGCCCTAATTCCCAATTCTTATTCACTGCACGCATAACAAGAGCCCTGTGTCTATTATTTTTTTTTAAAAAAAAGAAGAAGCATTTCTTTGCATAGAATCTTATGCCTGTCGAATATAAATTCTTTTTACTTATTCCTTTCACCTCTCCCTTGAAATACATTCTCTAACTTTTTTTTTTTTTTTCAAAATTTTAGTTTTATTTGTAATGCTGCTAATATAAAAATGAGAATGGTTTCTGGGGAAAGGTTGATAAAGCCTGGTTCACGTCTCTCTCAAACTTGTGCTGTTATCGGAAAGAGAAAGCAATGGAGGAGAATGTAGCCTATTATTTCTTGCATGCGCTTTAAGTAATCGAAAAATGGGAATAAATCGGACTGCTTCACCACAATCTTCGAGAAGATGGTTGAAATTGTTTCTGCTTACTGCTGACTGAGTGGCAATACTGCATTTCTTCATCTTCCCTTTTTTTTTCCTTCTGGGTTTTGCTGGTGGTTCATTGAGAATCGAAAGATGTGGACAGTGTGCGGGCATATTTGTTACACCACCTGCACGCTCTACAGCAGTATGCAGAACTTGCAGGCTACCGTAATTACCGGATTCTAATGTGCACTTTTTTTCTGGAAAAATAGGTAAAAAAAATCACATGCGCGTCAGAATCGGATACGGAATCGAAACTGCCGAAACAGCAGAAATTTTGTCCCACCCATCGCTATCTCAAGATGGCGCCAAAGCTTTTAGCAACGATTTTTTGGTCGCAGGAAGCATAGGCGCCTTGGCTTTTCTATCGGCATTCACACAAATTGTCAAATCGTTCCACTTGCGCGCTTGATAAGAGCAATGGCAGCAGCAGCTCTCACGCGTTCAAAATGAGCGGTCGGCTGAAGCGTGCGGCTCTGGAGAAGCTCACGGGATGGGTGTGCGAAGCGTGGGCCACGATCCCATTGACCATGGTTGAACGTTCGTTCAGAAGTGTGGCATCGCGAACGCGCTTGACGACACCAAGGACGAGTTGTTGTGGTCAGCGGAGAGCGACGAGGAGTGAGATTACTTCGGGAAATAAATTGCTGGTTTCTCTCGCATTCGTTTTTCTTGCTCACAAAGTTCCGTGCGCGTTACAATCGCAAGTGCAAGTTTTTTCGTTTTTTTTGCCAGAAAAATCGGGTGCGCATTAGATTCGGGGGCGCTTTAGAATCGGGTTGTTACGGTACTACTGCCAAGTTTCGGAGCGCTGTTTTGTGTTCCCACACTGCCGCCCTGTGCTTTCTACGCGCACATGTGACCCACGTAATGCTCCCCCGGTTCTTTTTCCTTGGCGGCTTCTGGTGCAGGCGGGGACATGGCGAAGAACGTGAACCAGGCGCAGATGAACAAGCTGAACCAGCAGATGGCCAAGATGATGGACCCCCGCGTCCTCCACCAGATGGGTAAGAGAGCTTGGGGAAAAGGAGGGGGAAAGGGAAGAGGTGGGGTTGTGGCTGGCGTCTTGGATGTCTCCAGACTTGGATGTAAGTAACTAAAGATGTCGCACTTAGAGTCTTGCCCCCCCCCTGGTTGAAGCAGAGGGGGTGGGGCATGTTGCAGAGCTTGTAGGATGTTTGTTTCCTTTTTCTTTGTCTTGTTGCAAGTGCTGGAGGCTACCTGCATTATAAGGAGTTTGAATGGGATGGGCTTGTATGAAGTGCCTGTGTTTACAGTAAGAAAAAGTGCCGGAAGCCGGCACTAACACTGTACGAGTCCTGCATCTCTTCACAAATATTTTTAAAGCTGATGTACTAAACTTCTATTGCTTGCATAATTTGAAATCAGTCGACCACAGGAAAGCAATGATGTCAAAGACGAACAACTTGCCGTTAGAATAATGGAATTCCTCACTGGTCTTAGCCAATGCATGCCAACACACAGGTTCGCCCAAATGTTGCCAGGGATATGTTTTAAACCGTTCGTGACCACGCCATATGCCATTGTTCACGGGTGAACGATGATTCTCAAACCTCCCGCAAAAAGTAAAAACGGAACTATTCAGACAATTGACACCATCTACTGTGTTCATTGCAAACCCCTTTTTTCACATTCGTGGCCGTTTGTTTACATTTCATGTAGGTAGATGGCATGGTGAGTGAAATTGAAACCCAAGTTAGCGGCAAGTTTGCCGAAAATGGCGTCCTGTTTTACTGCACGTTTGGCAAAGGCAAATGGTGGTTTGAGGGACTTCGGCCACTGCTGCTGCTGATTTTTTTTACCCCAGCGTCAGTGAAGACTCCCATTCAACAGCCACAGACTTCCGCAGGTGCTGCCAGGAAATGTTCGTATTTGACTTGGCGCTGTATTTATAAACAAAACGTGCCTAATATCTGACGACTACAGCATTGCTTTCTTGTGTAGGGTCTGGACAAAGTGCGGCGGGGAGGTTCTGCCAAGTGGCCAGTGCCGCATCGCGTTATCACCTTCAAGATAGCCTGGCGCTGGTGTAAAATTACCGTAATTACACGATTGTAGATCGACCCTTTTTTTTTTTTTTTTTTTCAAATTTAACAATCCAATGTTGGGGGGTCAACTTAGAATCGAAGTTGAACCGGGTACCGCTAGTAACAGAAAGAGAAACAAGAAATCACAGGCGCTGCGAGGTGGGGACAGCTTTGCACCCTCAATCCCATGGTTACAGCCGAAGTGTAGCATATTAATTTACCATTGCATGCGGTCTGGCGTCCATAAAGGTGATGCCAAATTTGAAAGTTGGCGTCTATGTGCTTGCAGCTACGTTCGCGCCGTGCATGGAATGAAGGGATTCGCTAGTACTCATTTTGTTTATTAGAAACAAGCAAAACGCTTGTTGAATGCAAGTAATGTACTCGCGTATAAAAGAAAACGAATAAATGAAATCGCGAGCGGCCGCTCGCGATGTCTTCATTCTTTATCTATTTCATCTCATTCTTCATCTATTTCAGTGACCTACTACATTGTCCCCTTTACTTTTTGAGGCATTCTTGACTGCCAGCCCACCATTTCTGTCACATATGTGTGCGTGTGTGTGGGTGTGGTGATTTTTTTTTGCTAGACTGCCTATAATTCATTAGATACGGTAGTTGTTCCGCAGTTTTTCTCACACGTTTGGTCATTCCCTGAACCCCTTGACGCCCTAAATTTTAATTATTCGCTTAGGATTGCGAAGACATTTTTATGATCTTAACGGTCTCCAGACATCGCAAACATGAAGTCGGAAAACAAAAAGTAGACTCGTTAGGACGGACACAATGAGGTCTTACACCTGGGAAACACTGGGCACTTGCTGCTACACATGCCAGTTGAACAAGAACGCTACCCTGATCAGCACGGTTTATGGCTCACACGGAGACCATTAACGTTAGTTGGGTATCGCTATAATTTGTAACAACAACAAAATTGCACAATGTCACTTACCTGTCTCCAGCCCATCAAGCCGCCAGGCTCGATGCGAGTCGACATGCATAAACAAGTGGGGTTTGTAAATGCAGAGCATTTCAGTAACTCACGATGTCACCCGCGTTGATGTCTGTAGTCGTTGTCCGCACCCCTCCCCCTACACTATATAAAAAAAATACTATCCGGCGCCTGGTTTCGATCCCTCGACCCTGCGGGCGGAACGCAAGGTACATGGTGCTCTTCCCACTGCGCCACAAAACCGACACAGAATCGGAGGCTACGAACCCGCCTTATATCCTTGACTCATTCAAACTACGTCAAGAAGCTGCTGATACAACGCATTCACTACCACCAACTCCCCAAACACTAAACGTTAACGCAATACACCCACCCCCTATGCGACGCATTTACTCGAGTCCCCTCGCGGGGAGATGGGCCCAATTTTTTTTAGCAGGAAAAAGTACGTGAAAGTCCGGGTACCTTTGTCTGTCGGCAGATGGCGTTGAATGTCCGAAACTTTACAACACCGTTGAGAAAAAAAAAATGTTGTTGGGGTTGCTCCTGAGCAATGCTGGGTGGCAAGGGGTTAAAAAGTATGTGTGTGCAGTGAGTTTCGATTTACCTACTGGAATGTTATGCTGTATATTTTAAGTAGCAGTTTACCAATTCAGGTTAGCGCCAGCAAGCCCAAGCCCAACCTGAAGCCTTTGCTTGTAGAGCAGCTCAGACGAATGCAGCAGTGTCAAGGCTGTTTTTAAGGGCGTGCACGTTTTTGACTGCATTCGTCATTCTCTAGTGCGAGTGGTTTCAATCAGCTTGATGATACTGTCCCGTTGTACTGATTACAGGGGTGAGACTGCTGCACATAATGCGCAGATTTGATACAAATTTGTTTTCCTGCGTCAAGCTGCTCCTAAAGCTTGAAAATTGCAAAAATTGCACCAAACTGCTCCGAAACAGTTTGAGAGCCTAGGGTTTTAACACTCCCGTCAGTTTCAGTGGGGAAAATGCTTACTGATGGCATTATTTTCCAGCACTTCCAAGGTGATGCTGTTTGGAAAGGTTCAATTGATTGATCATTCAATAGAAAACCTGCACAAAATTGTACCCGAGATAGTTTTTTCGAAAGTCACGCTGTCGGGTTACACATGTTGCATTCTGTGCGTTTTTACAGTTTTTCCTTCAAAAACAATTGCAAAGTCCTTTAGAAAAAATATTTATGTGTACTGAGGCGTCAAACTACTTGTGCAAGTTGATGACAAAAGATATGGCCGCCGGGCAAAGCATTTGCTCGTGGTTCAGGCAGAGTGCTCTTCGCCGATTTCTACCTTGGTCTTAGTTATGGGGGTAGCTGAGTTTACATTTAGTCGTTTGATCTGTTGCGGAAAGCTGCGCTCCTCGACAGACGGGGGTTCACCAAAATCGACGCGGTGCCCGCGAATTCACCGTGTTTTGGCCTTGCGTGGGAGGCCCATGGTGAGGCCAGTGCATGTTTGAAGTAAAATTTCGGACTCATTGCGGTGTTATAAAACGCTGAGTTATTGCTGCCTTTCACAGCGAGGTTGCGAGAGGCAGGAATGGGATGATCGACGCTGCAGAAGCAGCGGCGCAGGCTACATCGCCGCAAAATGTTCAAGCAGTGTCCGATAGTGGGACGGACTATTATTCCACGCTAGTAATAATGGTTCATTTATCTGAAGCGAATTTTAATGCCATGAGGGAGGCAGCTAAGCATACCAACGTTACTGAAATTACGATAGTATGAATGTGCACGTTGGGGATTGAAATGGGAGGGCTGGTGGGGTGCGACGACTGTCACCTCGCTTTGTGCAACTTTTCCCGTGGCTCTACACTTGTGCATAAAACCCAGTCTGGATTACAAAAAAAAAAAAAACAATTTCGGCATTCACATAATAAAAATGCCTTACGATTTCTTAGTTTTCGATTAGGTATTTTCAGTGGCACTCCACTATCTACGTATAGAGACTAAGAATTTAAAAATGGTTTGTAAAAAAGTAGTGTAGTTTGTACCTTGTGATACTCTGGTAGAAAAAACTTTAATGGAGGGCTGTTTTAGTGTTGTGTATGTTCGACACCGATTAGAAGTGCTGTTTTCCCCCGTGAGTTGCGAAAAATGTGATTTTTTTAGGCTCCTAAGATGACATAATAAATGCCGTTCTAATGCTCCAAATCAAGGTTCTTCTGCTCCAAAATCGAGATTTCGCTGCTCCAAAAACTGCTCCCAAAATGTGATTCAGCTGTCCCACCCCTGTGATTAAAGTCACACCTTGGGGTGCACTTTTTTAACGACTGCGATGACGTTATCTTCCCCGGTGCAGGTGGGTTCTCCGGCCTGCAGAACATGATGCGACAGCTTCAGGGCGCGGCCAGCGGGAACGTCAACAACCTGATGAACATGGGCAAATGAAGTCGCGCGACCCCGCAACTGGAACTCCTTTTTGTAACGACACGCGTCCAAAAGCCACGGAAGAGCAGCACGCCACCTCTGCGCAAAGGACTGTACAGCCCGTTCTCGCGCCCTGCTTTTTTCCCTTCTGGGCTGCCTTTCATTCTTTTTGATTTCTTCGAATTGTTGATGTCCGGACCACTTTGTAGGAGCGGCTTACGGACGACAAAAAAGAAAATGCAAGCCGACCTTTTACTTTCTTTCTATGTGCTCGAGTGCGTGAAAGAGGGCTTGAGCCCCATTTATATATCTGGTTAATAAGGTTCGTCTTACCGTTGCATTTTTAATACCATTCTATGGTCGGAAGTGCGAGAGGAAATGGAGGATTCTGCCAATGAATTCAAAGGCCTGTCACTTTTGAGTACTCTTAACTCTGGTATGTTTATGAGAAAAGGGAGTCAAGCAATGTGTACGGGTTTGTGCAACGAATGAATTGCTGGGTTTGTTGGCACCCTGTCAGAGGTCCAACTCCACTGCCCGAAATTGGGTTTGAAGGGTCAGAGTGTTTGTGAGAGAGCTCTAGTTCTGCCGAGTGTCTTTTTGGTCGGCTCGCACCGTTTCTGCGGCATCGATTCTCGTAGCGTTTATGTTGCCTCGTGTTTTGCGTTACTGTCGGCGGCGAGAGGGGTGGAAGGACCTTTTTGTACAGGAACGTGATTCTATCTCTCGTCAGTGGAAAGCTCAGTGCTGATTTCTTTTCTTTTTTTTTTTTGCATTCGACATGTACAAAACACATTCGAATTTTGCTCTGACGTGAACATTTTTTTTTATTAAGAAAAGTGAAATAAAGGTTACTGGTTGAAACCTGCGCATTTCGTTTGATGCGTCCTCAAGGTTGAGAGAAAGAAGGTCACAATAAGTAAAACAGAAATGTCAGAATTTCCGCATCGTTTGCACATTATTAAGTACGTGAAGCAATTTGTATACAGTAGGCTTCTGTAAGAACGAACTCGACCGGACTGGGAAAGTGTGTTTTGGTTATCACAGTTGCCCTCTAGAAGAGAATTGGCAACATCGGCATCGAAAGATTTTACTTTTAAACGACAATACATTAGGAAAAGGTGACTTGTTTGGGTTACTAAGTAATCCCGTTTCAGTTTGACCAGTTCAATACAAAGGTTCGTTTCTGCTGTGCCAGTTGACATGCACTGATGAATGATTATTAAGACCAGGGACTGACTATCATGAGAGGTCAGTTCTCGGCCAATGTGTAAGTGAACGTCATTATGTGTTCAAGTGTTTATGTATAGTGTGATACACATGCACTCATACACATTGATCTACCAGGAAAGCTTAGCTTTGACAAAGATCCATCTAAGCAAATGTTAGCTAGGTGTACTCATAGTGTCACCTTGGGCCTGGGCTGTGGTGAAATAGTCAAGAGCTCGATGAATTTAACAGCCTTGGACAAGTTGTTTGCGCCAATCTAAACATGAGAAGGAAATGAAGCGTAGGAGACTATGGAGGTGCATTCGGCAAGGACATTGAAGTAGAGAACAGTAGGTTACCTTCGTCAGTAAAAAGAGAAGGTACAGAACTCGTGCGTAATATCAGTGATCCTTGAGGTGGCCATGCAGACAAAACATAAGTTTGGTTCATTCGAAAGATTGCCTCGTTAGAATCGTACTGACACCACTTTTAACGCACATTTCGCTCAAATAAGCTGCATAATTAGGAAACAAGGGAATGGCCATGCGACCCACTAGCTCATTTCCTGCAACAGAACCTATGATGTCGTACCAGCCAGCTGTGCGATTGGCTGTGGCTGGCAAAACGCAAATTAGGCAGGGCTTGTAAGCGTGCCCGACGAGGTATTTGCACTTAACTGTAAGGCATATTCATTTTACAGCAGTAAGAATGGTGCCACCATGGTGCCACCAGTAAGAATGGTGCCAATGGTGCCACCAGGTGGGGTAAGCAGTGAAATTCACGAAAATACACCGAGACATAGAAGTACCGATGTGCACTGCTGTTGGTACTGGGCGCAGTATGCTTTTTTTAGCTGCACAGCAGCCCGCCACTTTGGAGTTGTCTTACACGACACTGGCCGACTGACTTCAGTGATGTCTTACGTAACCCAGTTCGTCGAGCATACCCAATGTTTCATGAAGCGATTACCTTTTATTGTAACAAAAGCAAGCCAGGTGCAAATATGGTCAACAACAAAGCAACGGACCGATCACGATGATGATTGCTATTGTTTCCTCTTTGTAGCGGGGTGATGACGCGTCATCTTACCAAAAAAGGACTAATATACCTATGTTTTATGCTCTTGGTTTAATACCAGCGGCTGACTATGGTAGCGCCGTCTGGGAGGTTTGACGGTAAGCAAAGCGGCAGAGCCTAATGATACACTGGAGTTTGTTTAAATGCCTGCCTTCATGACTTCATGGCAGACGTCCGGAAAGCACACAATTTGGCAGGAGAATGAAAATTTAACCTAAATTGATTAATATCTCAGAGAGTACGGCATCGTTTGCTGCCGCACAAGTGCTGGGGACACTATAAAACACGAAACCTTTTGAATAAAACGAACTTTTATTTTGTCTGCACGGCCCCTTTGGGTGGCAGAAACTTGGGGACCTAGTAAACGCCTTCAAATGAAAACTGAGGCCAGCCTAGTGAGCCATTCAAAAAAGAAAAAACTCCCAGGGGTACCTATCTATCACCTAACAGATGTGAAGGCGAAAGCCTTGACGTGCATGCACTGCCAGGTTTCTGGGACGGCCAAGGTATGTCTGCACGGCCCAACAAGAGGACACTGGCAAGACTCATCCCAGCAGTCCTTCAAAAGGAATGATAACTGCAGGCATTCCCAGCAACAACTTCTTCCTTGAAAAGTGAAAAGCTGCCTTAATGAAACCCACATGAACCCTTTCGTTTTTCAGCGTTCTTTGTGCCTTCCGACCGTCTGTGATGGACGTGTAGGGGTAACATTACCAAGTGTTGAGACGTTACTTTCACGGATGTTTGTTCTTGCATTTTTACCAGGTGTTGAAGTGTGGGAGAGGGAAAATTGCAAATTAAGAGATTTCCCAACTTTATTTCTAATTTTTAGTGAGAACTAGTATCGGTCGCATTAGGCGTGTTTTTAGTTCAATTATTTACCCGCCGTGGTGGCTCAGCGGATAAGGCACTGTGCTGCTGAGCACGAGGTTGCAGGTTCGATTCCCGGCCACGGTGGTCGCTTTTCGGATGGAGGTGAAAAGCAAAAACGCTTGAATACAACAGTAAAATATGCCGTTGGGCTAGTTGGTTCATTGCTTAAGGAAAATTGAGCGCTGCAAACGAGGACAGAAAAAACGAAGAACGACGAGACAGATGCACTGTCTTCGTTCTTCGTTTTTTTTTTCCTCGTTTGTAGCGCTCAATTTTCCTTAAGCTTGAATACAAGATTTCGGTGCACGTTGAAGATCCCCAGGTGGTCAAAATTAATCCCGAGCCCTCCACTCAGGCGTGCCTCATCGCCTGCGTTGCGTTGGCACGTTAAACCCTACAATCAATCAATCAATCAATCAAACTTCAATTATTTGGTCAGGAAGAAATCTTCTGTCAGTAAACAAAATTACCGCTGCAACATATCAGAACAGGGAGTGCTGGGCAACGCTGAGACAACACCATCACTTATGCGGGCTCCCCAACACGCACCAATCACAATCAGGAACACTAACTTCCGGTCACAAGCGCCGTATGCGATGGCACTGGCATGTTATTAATCAATGACAAGCAAAGAATCAACTTGTCAAATGTGACAGACTCAAATTTCAGATGCTTTTTGGGCTGAACCTATACTTTGACTGTAATGCACGGCATGTTGGACAGCTGCAGATGTAGACATTTAGGAATCTTTAACATGCATCGAAATCTCAACACACGAGCGTTTACGCAATTTGCTTCCATCAGAAAACGGCTGCCGCGGCTGGGATCGAACCTGTCGCCTTAAGCTCCTTGACCACTGGGCATCCGCGGCTGGTTTTGTTGCGAAAGCAGCAAGTTTTGCCGTGCGTGAGAGTTTTGGCCTTGAAGTGATACCACGTGACTTGCCGCCCCTCCTGGCAGGAGGAGGGCGTAATGGAAGAGGGCCAGTACAGCCATGGCGTGAAGAAGGGAGCGAGGATGCTGGTCCATCAGTGCCGAACTTGTGTTGTCTACGTGGCCGCAGAGGTGAAAACGGCAATCTGCGTCAGACCTAAAGAGGGTGCCTTAGTTGGGCCATCCTGCAGACGTCACTTGTCTTGCTAACGAGTTAAAATGGAAGCATAAGTACGAGCGTGCAAAGCGGCAGGCTGAAACGAGTGGAGAACGGGAACTGCAGCGATCTAAGCGTCGGAAGAAGGATGCAGAAAGACGGCAGCGATGAGCTTTAGAGGCGGCAATCGACACTTCGCCTTCGACATTCATGAAGGCTTTTCAAAGTTATATTCTCTCTGAATTGACTTTTTTCAGCATCTGTGTGGTCACAAATGATAGCAACAATGTACATTTTTTTTACTTTAAGTTTGTGGTTCGTTTATGTAGCAGTTGACATTAAGAAAACTACCGAACCAGTCGATCATGCTTATCGATGAAGGACATGCAATATTTTGGAATTCCAGCTTTAAAAATTGTTTGAAATGTTTTAGATGCAACGCATCTCTTTCACCCGCCTCGTCCCTTCGGCGTAGTCCGGCGGCGTCCGCATCCCTCCCCCATTCTCCTCGCCGCGCCATCTGCGTGTTAGCGCTCGGCTGCGCTCGCTCCGTCGCCGTGCCAGCTGTGCTTGGGTGCGGGTTAACACATGCGCATGCGCTGCTCTGCGCTGCTCTCTCTTATTCCCCTCACCGTACATATAAACGCGGTAACTGCGCCGCTCCGCTCAGTCGTTCCGCCGGCGCTCCTCCGATGACATCCTCCGGTGACCGCCGATGATTTGAAATGGAGACTAACAGGCCTGATATCGCGATGGTCGGCGCAACCGTAAAATTTACACCATCTTCCCGCGAGAGGAACCATGCGGTAGATGCGACGCATCGGGGGTTAACATGCTGCGTAAATAGGACACACAACAACAGCAATCCACACGCTAACATAACGGAAACGCAACGGCAACCCCCGATGCGTCGCATCACGTACCCCATGGTTCCCCTCGCGGGAAGATGGTGTATATTTTGAAATTTTCCCGCCGCCGCCCCGTAACAGGCCATCGGGAGGCGACGACGACCCTGCCGCCGTGGGGTAGCTCTCCTGCCCTTGCTCCGAAACAAGAACGCGCGCGAGAAAAGAGGTCCGCATTTTCAGCGCGGTGCGTCCGCGCCGGGGGGCGTGGCTTAGAACCAGTCACGTGGTCGGGCTCCGCCGGCCATAAAGACGGGTGTTCTCCTCCGTCTCTTTTCGATGTTATTCCTGCACTCCCCGTCCCCCCGAGTATGCTTGAGCCCTGTTTTGATGTTGACCTTGAAGCTGGCGCCCGTGCACTATTGCCTCATGGTTGCAGCGCAACATATGTGACGTCTTTTGAACATCAGCTTTCCGTACTGCGCCCGTCAACGCCCTCAGCTGTCTTGCATCACATTTCCCTCTGCCACGATTGTCCCATGCATAGCTGTATAGTCTCCACTCAGGGCCGGAGGCAGAATTTTTTTTTTCTTTTTGGGCGGGGGGGGGGGGGGGGGGGGGCGGCGGGGGGGTTATGGATTTTCTGAAGGGGGTAGTTTTGTTGAAAGCAACAGTAAGTATTGCTTACGTGCTGCCTGGAAAAGATTTCGGGAGGAGTTCGAACCCCCAAACCCCCCTCTGGGTACGGCCCTGTCTCCACTATACTAACACCGGCGCTCTGCCTCGTGCCAGATAGGCTTATGGTCGAGGGAAGAGGCGAATCAAAGTTCTGCCTCACTTACATCACTCCAATAAATTACAGCAAACGACCCGCTCTAACTGAATCCTGAAGTACTTAAGATTTTCGTACCATGGCACCTCTGTCTTGTATAATCACGTTACTGTATTGTACTCCTGATATATTTCTATACGATTTCAACGAAATACTTTTATTGAGCCATGAACGTACAAGAACTGCACACGGCGGCAAACTTGGTAATATAACAGCAATGCGCAAAGCACAAATAAGAATTCTGCGAAACCGGCAAACTAAACTCCTTCGTAAAGACAACGTCGGACGTCACTGTCCTGCTGCGCTAGGACAGGCGATTCCAACAGCAGCGAACTCTCGGTAACGGCGGTTACCACCTCAGGGTTTATAAAGCAGACTATTGCAACGGCACAACGCTCAAGAGCAGTCTCCTTAAAGAGAACCTTATCTTCAGGGCTCCACGTCACTACGCTTCATAACCCCAGCGATGCCCCTTATGTCGTCAGGTCCGGTCCTGCAGCAGCCCCCAATGAGTCCGACGTTCAGCTTCATCCAGTCGGAGACGTACGCAGCAAGTGGCTTCCGGGACTGCAGGCCGGGCATCCAGCCGGAGACGGTGCTGTACACTTCGCCGCTGTTCGGATAGGCGACGAAGGGAATGGGCAGCGGCCCGGTCTTCTCGAATATCGCCTCTAGCGATTCGGGAGGGCAGCAGTTGGCGCCGACAGCGCAGATCTGTCCAGACGAGTCAGCAGCGTGGCAGGCGCTCATGACCGTGGCGAGGCATTCTCCCTTGGCCGTGCAGTCGGGTGCGTCTCTCGAAGTGGTAAAACTCAACCACGCACTGGTGCCGGGGAACTCGCGCATGAGACGGACCAGCGCCATACCTTCTCGGGCCGCCGGTATGGTCTCGAAGGCGAGCAGGTCGACGCCGGCGTCGACGAGACAGCGGACGCGGGGTCGGTGCCAGTCCACGAACTCCTCGACGCTCATTTCGTCGGCGTACGCACCGGTGTACTCGGAGAAGTCCGACAGTGCCGCGCCGTAGGATCCAACGGAGCCAGCCACAAGCACGCTGGGTCTACGGCTCTCTTCGCGGGCTCTCATGGCGGCTTCGCAGCTGCGCGCGATCAGGCTCTCTGCATCGCTAGCACTGATACCCATGCTCCTCTGAAGGTTGTCGACGTTCGCCTGATAACTGCAGGTGATGATGACGTCCGCGCCGCTGGTTATGTACTCCCTGTGGACATCCACCAGCGCCGCAAAGCCGGTGCGCAGTACACGAGCACTCCAGAGGGAATCGCCTGACGAAATCAAACCTTTCTTCTCGAGCTCGGA
Organism: Haemaphysalis longicornis; assembly: GCF_048455015.1. NCBI lineage: Eukaryota > Metazoa > Arthropoda > Arachnida > Ixodida > Ixodidae > Haemaphysalis > Haemaphysalis longicornis. The sequence continues at coordinate 9,900,690 of NW_027526276.1, read as the reverse complement.
ACCGACGCCACCATCGAGCACAAGTCCGTGAACAGGAAGTTTGCTGAATGCCGTCGCCACCATTTCGTCAAGACTAGCTGAACCGTATTTCTCACGTTTGCAAGGGAATATATCCGCACGAATGCCTACCTGGCGGTCGTGCAGTTGGTCAAGTCAGAGGCGCACCGGGATAGTGCGCGGCCGAAATCGTCTGCGATGGGTTTCAGTTCGAGCGATTTATCTCGATTCTTTCAATTATTTAACGCACACACAAGAATATACAAACAAAAAAGCGAAATGAAACAAAAATGGATCTCTAATTCTGCCGAAGTTCAAGTACAAAACTTAGGTGCCTGCAGCCTGGATATTCCTCCTCGCCCGCCCCCGAATCTTCTGCGACCGTGATCCCTATTGATCGGCTTAAGTATACGTGAGTATCGTTCGGTTCCTTCAATTAATTATTTAACATACACGCAAACAACAACAACAAAAAAAAAAAAAAAAAAAACTAAACGAAGCCCGGACGAAATCGTCAATCGGGCGAAGTTCGAACAGAAAAACTGAAATACGCGCGGGGATCTCTGAAACCATGATCGTCTGCGAACGGTTCAAGTTGAAGTAATTATCGCTCGCTTCTTTCAATCTACAATTTAACAAGCACACGAATGAAAAACAAAGAAAAAGGCCAAATGAAACCCGAATGGATTCGTATAACTCAGCCGAAGTTCATATGGAAAACTAACATACCGTACGCACACGCGTGATCGTCTGCAATGGGTTGCAGACGATCACGATTGCGGAAGATACGGCCTTAAAAGTCATTATCGTTCGTATCTTTCAATTACCATTTTAACGCACACGGGAACGAAAAGCAACAACAGCAACAACAAATAATAGCACAGTTTAATGATCAATTCTTCCGATGTTCAAGTGAAAATCGAAGTAAAAGCCGCGTTGTGACAGGCTTGAAAGTGTCAAGAGGGTGTCAGGCGACTCTTGCCTGCCTAAGGCGGGGGAAATAAGCGCCTGCTGACAGAGAAAGCTTGCAGAAATTCACTCGTGCGGTGTTTTGAAGAAATTATTCGCGTTTATTTAACTTCCCGGTCGAACAGACAGATAACACAAAAGGCCCAATATGTATTTTTTCTTGCAACAAAATTTTCCAGTGATAACGGATCAAAAGCTTAAACGGAACAAACCGCATTCGGTTCCCCAATTTCGTTTTAAGGTAATGTAAAAAAATGATCAAGGATGAGCAGTGAAGCTCGAGCAGGATATGCGTTGGAATTCATTTCCGAAACTGGACTCTATATATAGTTTTCTGTATTGTGCCCGCCACACATTGTGTGTCTTTCTTTTTTTTTTTTGCTTTCGTTCTGTGTCGCACCCCTGTCCTGTTTTGTCCATCGTTTTCCTGTTACCTATGCCCGGTGGCAAAATGCCGCATATAAAAAAATATGCGTTAACGGGGCGCAGTCCACCGAGTGCACAAAACAAAACATGTTTCTTGGTAATCGCAATCAAGCATATTTCCTAATTTGCTTAACGAAACTTGGAAGGACTGAAGTTTTTCCCTAGGGGACAAGAACACCCAGGTTCCTCTAAAACAAGGACAGTTTCATGTATTGACAGCTCAGACAGCTCAGAACACGGATATATCGAACACGGGTATATGGAATTATTGTCTATATCGAACTCATATATATATAGGAATTCGTACGTTTATATCGAACCGTATTTTTCCCGACATCGGGTATATCGAACGCCGCGGGAGCTGGTAGGTGCTCTTCGGCGGTCGCTGCACCCCCGATTGAGGTTGAGGAGGATGTGGAGGAATGCGCGGGCATGGCGAAGGTCGGGTACAGGAGGCGACTCCTCGATAGGCTTTTGATGAACCTCCGCGTGGGCACCGAGCTTAAGGTTGACCTGCTGGGAGCCATACATATGATGACAAGCGCTTGGAACGGCGTGAAGAAGGAGACCGTGGCCAACTGCTTCCGGAAGGCAGGCTTTGTGACAGCCGAACTTTCCGAAGTTTGCGAAGACGGCGACGACGACGACGAGTGCATGGGCGACACGTTTCGTGAGTTGTTGTCCCTTTTCCCGGCTGCTGTTCCAGCCGGAGTGTCTCCCGACGACTTCGTGAACGCTGACACCAATGTTCAGGCTGTTTCGAGCCTCGGTGACGAGGATATTGTATCTGCGGTCGCAGGAACCCAGGCCGATAGCTCGAGTGGTGAAGATCGTTTGGACGAGGAGGCGGCTACACGATCGTACTCTGCGGGTGAAGTGGCCGCTGCGTTCAGCTTGATTCACCGTTGTTGCGGCGACATGGAAGGAACTGGGCTGTCGCACCTGGACGGCCTCGAGAAGATTGAGACCAGCGTCTTTAATTTCATTTCCAGGACGAAAAAGCAGGCAAAGATCAGCGATTTTTTTTTTCACGGAAATAAAGCATCCTGTTGCGTCGTGAGTGCGGAATTAGTTGGCATTCTTGAATGCGCCCATCGGTAAGTGATCGTTCGCCATAGGTGAGGTCTCAGAGCCTATATTTTTTATATCGAATTTTTCATATATCGAACTATTTCGCGATCCCCTTGGAGTTCGATATATCCGTGTTTGACTGTAGATGAAACTCGGCCGCTTAATGTTACTCGTCTTTACGCGAATTCTCTTACATAGTTTGGATAAAGCAATAGTTATGCCCAGGGCTCGCTTCGAAGGGTGGAGGTCAATGGTGAGGCCTTCGTCCTGCAGTGGTCCTAAATAGGCTGTCGTTGATGATGATGATGAAATAAAACTCGGCTTCATTGGACAGCTATCAGAGCGGCCAATTTCAGTGGAATTTTTTTCGACATCATCATCGTCATCATCAGCCTATCTACGCCCACTGCAGGGCAAAAGACTCTCCCATGGATCTCTAATTATCCCGGTCCTGTGCTAACTGCGACCAGTTTATCCCCGCAAACTTCTTGATCTCATCTGCCCATCTAACTATATGCAGCCCTCTACCACGCTTGCCTAAATTACCACGCTAAATTATGTGTTCATGTAGAAACTCTTTTTTTAATTGTGCTTCATGCGAGGCTGACTATTGAATCCACATCTCCAGCGCGAGCGTACTTCCAAAGTGCCGATTGTGAGTCTCGGCATTGCGATGTTACTTCCATTAGCCTCCATTCTCAATTTACCTGTGATAAGTTTTAGATAATGGCGAAGTGGTCGCAATGCTGACCACTTCGGCAAAGCTAAAGCGGGAAAGCTAAAAGTGCGTCATAATCGGGCAGTCTGTTTTCATCTCATTCCCCCAAGCTGTAAAATTACCATCCCTTCCCCCCAAAAAAGTTAAAACAAGCGCTAAAGTAAAAGTGCATCCCTATTGGAAGAGTCATATTTGAGGCCATTCCCCCTACCTACCACCACTTCCTAAAAGAGAGAGAGAGAGAAACAACATTTATTCAGGCCTGCGTAAACCCGGTGGGTTACCTACTGGCGCTACTCGCCGGACCCCGTGCAAGGGGTGGTGGAAAGTCACACTTTCGGCCGCTGGCGTTCGATGGCCGCGAGCGCGAGCTCGGCAGCCATCTTTTGGAGTTCGTAGTTGACGCTGGTGACCGCGTCCCTCACGCTTGGTGGGAGCGGATGATCGTCCTCCTCCGTTGTTGTTGTCGGTGGTTGATTGAGGCAACCCCACATCATGTGCTGCATGGTCGCACGAGCGCTCCCGCACAGCGCACACTCGTCCGTTGGGTATAGTTCGGGGCACACGTGCTTGGCGACCACGGGCGTCCATATCGCCCGCGTTTGGAGCTGTCGCACGAGCACCCCTTCCCTCCTGGTGAGTTTACGGTGTGGCGGCGGAAAGGCGCGCCTAGTCTCTCTGTACCACGCAAGCACATCCTTGTAGGAGCTGACCGGGGTTGCCTCCTCTTCTTCCATGTAGGTAGTAGTCTTCCGCGTTCGATGGAGTAGGAGGAGGAGGCAGACTCGCCTCGGCCGCAGCCGCCGCCCGAGCCGCCGCCGCACCCTCCGCGAGCGCAGCAGCAGCAGCCGCGGCAGCGGCCGCACCAGCGACGGCGGCGCCATCGTGTCTCGTTAGCACGCGTGCCGCTCGGTCCGCCTCCTCGTTGCGGTTGGTCCCGGTCCCCACCGGTCCCACATGTGCCGGGAACCACTTGAGGACCACCGGTAGCGTCCGTCGGGGCAGGGCCCCGCACACCCTGTTTGCGCACTCCGACACCGAGTTCCGAGCGTAGCTCAGTATCGCGTTTCGCGAGTCACTGATCACTGTCGCGCACCGTGGGTCCACTAGGGCCAGCGCGATCGCCAGCTCCTCCGCTTGCGTTGAGTCCCGGGCCCTGACGCTGCCCGCCGAGCACAGCTTCCCGGAGGTCGCTGCAATCACGGCCACGGCGTACGTGCCCCGGCGGCCTGGGTATTCCGCCGCGTCCACGTAGAAGGCATTGGTGTCCGCCGCGTGCACGTCCGTCAGGGCTTTCGCTCTGGCCGCTCGCCGCTCTCGGTTCTCTTCTGGGTCCATGTGCTTCGGCAGCGGCGGCACGTGCATGAGGGCGAGCAGCCCGCGCGGCAGCGACCGCGCCGGCTTCGGCATCGGCGGCCGGCTTGCCGGCCACCCCCCGCCTCCACCACCGCGACCACCGCCACCGCCACCGCCACCGCTCCCGCCGCCGCACCCGCTGCTCTCGCTTTCGCCTTCTCGCGTTAATTCCGACGGGTAGCCTACCCTACGTAGAATAGCCCTACCAGTTCTCGTCTGCGTAAGCCTCGCGATCTGCGCGGTGCCCTGGGCCTCGGCTATCTCGCTGAGGGTGTTGTGCACCCCCAGTTCGAGAAGCCTTTCTGTGTTGGTATGTGCGTATAGGCCCAGGGCCGTCTTATAAGCTTTGCGTAGCAGAGCGTCCACTTTCCCTCGCTCCCCCACCGTCCAATTGTGGAATGCAGCTACATATACAACGTGGCTGACGGCGAACGACTGGACCAGCCTGAGGAGATTCGCCTCTCATGCCTCCGTGTCTGGACGCCACTCTTTTGATCAACCTCAAGGCCATTGCGACTTTTGATTCCAACTTGGCAACGGTGAAGCCGTTGTGTCCGTGGGCGTCGATGTGTAGTCCGAGGACTCGCAGCGTCTTCACCCTCGGAATGGCCGTCCCGTCCCGCGTCTTCAGGTGGATGTTATTGTTTCTTTCTTCTTCTCCTCTCTTGTGGCTTCCTCTTCTCTTTGGTGTTAGTACCAGCAGCTCCGACTTGGTCGGGGAGCACGTCAGACCCGTGTCTTTTAGGTGATCTTCGACTGCGTCGATGGCCTCTTGCAGGGACGCCTCGATGTCGCCGTCACTGCCGCCGGACACCCACAGCGTGATGTCGTCCGCGTATATGGTGTGTCCGACTTTCGGGACGCCCTGGAGGCGCTGGGCGACCCCGATCATTACGATGTTAAACAGCGTCGGCGAGATCACGGCGCCCTGTGGCGTCCCCTTGCTCCCCAGTGTCTTCTTTGGCAGCTCCATGTCACCGGCAACGATCCTCGCGGTGCGGCCCGAGAGGAAGTCGCGAATGTACGCGAACGACCTCTCCCCCATGTTGAGGCGCGAGACCTGGTCCAGGATGGCTGAGTGTCGGACGTTGTCAAACGCCCCGTTCAGATCTAGGCCGAGCACCGCCCGGTTGTCCATGGAGCCGGCCGGCCGGTCGATGACTTCGTTTTTTAGCAGCAACATTGCGTCCTGGGTGCTTAACTTGGCCCTGAAGCCCAGCATGGTGTCCGGGTACAGGCCTTCCTCTTCGAGGTATGTATGCCACCTGTTGAGCAGGACGTGCTCCAGCACCTTCCCCACGCAGGACGTCAGGGATATCGGCCGCAGGTTGTCTATGCTCGGTTCCTTTCCCGGCTTCGGGATCAGGACCGTCTTTGCCTCCTTCCAGCTGGCCGGGAGCTTGCCGGTTCGCCAGCACTGGTTGTAGTACCCCGTCAGCGATACCACTTCCTAAAAAAAAGTTTAGGGAAGCGCGAAAGCTAGAAGTGCGTCCCTATCGGGCAGTCTTTTTTCAGGTCATTCCCCCTACCTATAAATTTACCATAACTTCTTTAAAAAAGCTGAGATAAGCGCGAAAGCTAAGAGTGCGTGCAACGTTCCCTGAAAGTACGTCCAATCGATCGTCAAATGTTCAAAGACGCATGTGCGAACGCATGTGCGAACGATCTAAATGTATACTGATACGTGGTTTATGGGAAAAAAACTATACTGCTGTGCTCCTCTTTATGATCGATTCCTGCATTGTCTTATCCAGAACCATTACCCTCGATTTTCAAGTAACCGTCTTGAAAGAATGGAATCCCGGTTTTATAGGCCGCGCCGGGTCTTCAAAGATCTTATCAGAGCTTTTCAGTCGACCAACCGGTCTAAGGGAAATGCATTAGTTTTGTAGAGAGGACGCCACCGATTTCACGAAAAAAGCTTGCCTTTGAAAAGGCTGTTTCAACGTATCCTGAATTGTTTCATTTCCCGCTCTCTTTTCAGGAGTGTAACCGCTTAAGCCTGTGATTGGAATCATTAACCGAAATCTTATCGAGAATCCCGAATATCAGTGGCAAACACGAAAACACCACGCAGTTGGAAAGCTCGAAATCAAAGTTACGGAATAGTTGGACGCAACGCATAGTTCGGAAAGTTACGCTGCATCATTGTGCACACTGTACAGCACCTGATCTGCACAATATGCTTTTGCAAGGTATTTGACTGTTTATTCATGCTTCTGTAACAATACTTATTTAATGTTATTCCTATTTAACATCCAACTTCGTATAACTAGCTGCGCACGCTTGCTCGATCTTTGCTTCTTGGAGTATTTAGAAAACTACAAACACACATGTGAAAACATTTTTGTGCTGCTATATCATAATTGTGTTGAAACATGCGTCGTGCACTTTCATTTTCTTTTCGTCATTGAACACATAGCTGTGTAAAGAAAACCTGCATGTTTTATATCGATCGGCTAGAGAATGCTTCAACACCACTGTGATTTTACCTACGGAATTATTTTTACTGTTATTGTACCTATAAAGTCATGTAGGCCACCTTCTTTGGTCTCTCAAATGTAGTGGCAGCATTTAAAATAAATAAATAAATAAATAAATAAATAAATAAATAAATAAATAAATAAATAAATAAAAACTATAAATAAATAAATAAATAAATAAATCTAACCTCGCAGCCTGGTGTACCTCTTCAGGGCTCCTGCGTGAGCACTCTAAATAATCAACCCTACAAAACCTAAACCAAACTTAAAAACACCCTAAGCGTAGCCGAATATGAACTACTCCGTCGACTTTTTGCAGAGAACCTTTATATGTATAGCGCTCCCGTTTTCCTTTCGGTGAAGCTGGTTTACTCATAATGCTTTCCCGCTCACCTTCGCCAACGCGTACGCATCTTCCACAAATTACGCAATCACTCGAATATCACGCTGGCGCCGCTATCAGCAGTTGCCCTATAAACTCGCAATGGGACGGACTCATGTATTTTGCCGCCGGAGGAAAGAGTGGACATTGAAGGACTGTCGGTGCGCACAGAAGCGCGAATGGGTGCGAAAACAATAGAAATCCGCTGACGCAGAATTGGCAGCCGCCACCGTTGCCACCTCAAGTTTAACCTCGTCGGGTACCTGCGAATCCCTCCCGGACGAACAGGAACTTTCCGATTGGAACGCCGTCGTGACAAATATTCTTTGTTCAGCTTGAAGGGCTTTCGGAGCAATATTTTCGCCTTTGGCTTCCAGGTCTGAGCACTCACGTGCACCGACTGAAAGAGTAAAACGCCCAAGGTCAGCGGGAAAATTGGGTTCGCCTAGTGTAGTGGGTGTATCTCGCTTGGAGTGGGTACGGCGTGCAGCAGATTGGGGAGGAGTGATTGGTAATCGGAGAAGAAGTATTCTGATTTGCAAATTACAAAGCAACGTGTTTCATTTCGTGCACTCCTGATACTGCGCTCAGGTTCACTGGTCATCCTGCTTTATATAGTTGGAGGGCATTGAATTTTCTCAAATTTCTTTCGCTCTATACTCCCAGGAACTGTGAGCGATCTGCAAAAGACTCCCGTTAGAGCGGAAGTGCTGATTATAATGATGTATGTGACATCCCCTGTAAAGAGGAACATGCTTGCGAAAAGGGATGGGACATTGGTGGAACTTCTCCCAGGTTTACTGTAGCTCCACTTCTTACCTCGGCCCCAGTTTTACCTTCTTATTTGATTATGCTTGAGTTCATGGCAACAAACAAAGCTCATGGTATGGTAACAAAGTTTTTTATTTGCGAATGCAGAACAGTCTTGCAGAAAAGGTGTATCGAGAGACGGATGGACGAAATTACAAAATTTTAGGTTACGAATGGCGGTTCATAGCATTTCTTTCAGGAAGAAAAGGACGGGGAAAGAAACGTATGTTGCAGTGGGAAATGCTGTTGTGAGTGGATTACCTAGTACGTAGCGCCGCGAGTCGTGGCAGCCGTTCTTGTCCAAGACACAAGGATAACGTTCGTCTGTAGCGGACAGCTGGTCAGGTCGTACTCCCACTACTAGAAGGAAGGGGAAGGGATAGGGTTTGAATAGCAGTGGAAAGCCCCTACTATGCGGTATGTGGTGTTGGGGTTTTATAGGATGGACATTGGTAGAGGTACAGGGTTTGTTATACGTTGTGTAGAATTGTTATGTTGTGGCATATCTGGATGTGTAGTCGTCGCCTAAGCCGTGCCTGGTTTGTGTTGAGAGTTGGATGAGGTGATAGGTTGACGGGTCGATATTGTCGGTTGTGGTATGTTAGTGTAACGATGTGGGATTGGGAAGTCGTTAAAGGATACCGGTTAGTCTTCTGCAGAATGCCCTGATAGTTAATTCTTTTGCTGCGGCGTGTGTCGCCTCGTTCCTTGATAGGTTGGCGTGGCCTAGTGTCCACAAGATGTAGATGGAGGGCACCTTCTGTATGGGTCGCAGTGTGTTGATGGCTTGGGGATAGATACATGACTCCTAAAAATATGGGTTAAAGTTCTAACGCTTTGTTTCATCGGGCTTCCCGCGCGGCTGACTACTGATTCTACATTGGCCGCGTCACCGCACTATCGAAGTGTCAGTTCTGAATTCAGGCAACGCGACGTCCAACCACCATACAGTGTGAATATCTCCACGCTACCTATTGAGTTAAACAAAAGTGGTCGTAATGCTGCCTACCACCGTTCTTCGTGCTCTCTTTTGTTGTGCATACTAAAAGATAGGTAAAGTTGTCTTGCATCTCCAACGGTTATCTTCTTCAGACGAGTCTAGCATTCCGCTCCAATATAACTACTTATACACACAGTCTTATCATGCCACTCGTGCGGTCGTTTGAGTCCACAATCACGGCATTATTTCCCAGACGCTTTGCAGCAGCCCTTCACGCGTATGTTTTTGAGGCCATGCGCTTATCCTGATAGCCACTCCCCTAGTGTACAAATATGCCTGTACAAAAATGTTTACATTGATGTTTTTCTAACCTGTGTCAGGGAACGTTTTTTTTTTCAACTATCGCGTGTTATTATGCACTCGTTTTAACATTAGGATTGAATCATCTCCATTAGCCTCTCAAACCTCGCTTTTCTTAGCCAATAACCCCACGTGCATTGAATCCACGAGCTGAAGAAGACAACAACAACAACAAGGGTCACAGCGTCGGCGTAGTACGACGACCACCCAAGCAAGCGTTCTCTCCCCACCGAACCAAAGACGATGGTTTCCCCCAGCCCGGCGAAAGAGGCGGTGCCGCCTGCTCACGACACCATGGCAAGCGTTCAGCGACGCTATGACCAGATGGTCGACGAGGATAAGTGTCTTGATAAGGAGTATCTGGAGAAGGCTCGAGCACAGAGGCGCGATGTCTGCGTCATGAAGGTCTTAATTGCTCTTTCCGCTGTTATAATCCTCGTTCTTCTCGCCGCGATCATCGCCAAGATCTCCGGGCGCGGCCGACGTCACTCCACGACTACACCCGACGCTAACGTGACCGTCCTAAACACGACCGTCATCGATACGAGAAAAGTTTACTTCCATGACGCCCGGAAGAAGCTCGGTGCAGAAGAACTTCCAAAGGGTAGCACCGATCTACCACTGCCCGTGCCTCTGGGCGGTGAATACGAGGAGGAACTTATGACATCTGCGAGCTACGACGTGGATCCCGCTGAGCCTCAAGCCCATGCGCGCACTATTGGGTATCAGGCAAGTGCGGACCCTTCTGGAAAGCCGCCCGCCAACAAAACCTTGGACAAGTTTGATTAGCCTTGGTAGGCAGAGAGGCCGTACAATTGAATCCAAGGAAAAAAATTGGCTTTTCGGCTCTTGCAGAGTTTGTTGCGCTGGTTTCTTAAATAGTCTATGCTAATCGCAGACACTTAATAAAGGGTTCGTCAAGATCATATCTTCTGTAAAATATTGGCCGTGCGTATTCTCACATTTTTTCAAATATATTGAGACGATGGTCTCCTCCCGGCGCAGACACGCTAATGCCCCTCTTTTCGCTCCTACTTACCTCTAATGCTCTTCGTATCGCAACTTGCTCCGCTGTTATGAGATAAACACTGCGTAAGTTTGATAAAGGCACTTAAATTTGGCTGAAGTCGCAATGACACGCGCTGTGTATTGGAAACTTTCGTTGCTGTTGGATTGAAAGGGCTTCGATAGGTCCTAGCCTGGGCGCAAGCTCTTTCTGTATTTCTGAGTCGAAATATTGTTTTCAATGCGTATTTTTATTGCTGTTTGGAATATGAACGGCATATATATATATATATTTAATTGAGCGAAAACTGGTAGTACTGTTCATAGGAATGTTTTTTTTTTGTGCTCAACATTTTTGACAAGTATGAAATATGGTAGCCAATGTAGTGGTTTGGAAAGGTTTTGCATATGTGAATTTCTCGTTCAAGAATTCCTGTAACCTTTAGCCAACCGGCTGATGCGCGGTGCAGGCAAGCAGACAGACACAGGAAAAAATATTTCGGGCGCAAGAACTTCAAGAAAGACTATCGTCTCTAAAAACTACTTGCGGCATTGCTTCTTGCCATGGCGATTATGGTCACCGAGGCGTGTTTTCATGCAATGATTGATTGCCACACGGTGTACCAGAGAGAAATGCATCTATAGCGTCTGTGCAAGACGCTTCGATGCTGTCCGTGCAATTTTGAAATGATGAGGGCACTTTAGCTTCGCATCCAGGTCGCAGTCTGTTTGGCTTCAAACATTTTTGTTTGGTGTGGAGGCAATTCAAGCGCTCCGCGAAGGTGGGAAAAGCGATCTCCTTCTTTCGCTGCCTCTTGTTCTTCGTGTGTTGTGTGAAGCAGGATTACGAGAACGATTATCGTCTGCGTATCAGCCGGAGGAAGCCAGCCTTTACTGAGAGCTTAAAGTTGCAATAGTAACAAGGGCAGTAATTGGAACACTTCCGTCCGCATTGTAAGAAAATAAATTATGCAGTTATGCTATCACGGGCACCGAGCAGTACAAAAGAACTGCTCGTCAAGTTTTTTGGTTGTTCGGGAAGAAAGAGGTTGCGTCGTGGATACACCTGGAACTTCATCTGATAATTTCGGCTTAAAAGTTTTTGACGTTTATTGGAAATGAGAATCTGTATTTTCGCAAAAAATCAATGCCCCCTTCTGAAAAGAAAGATGGTTAAAATGCGATGCTCTCTTCTATGTTCCCTGACGCAAAGCGAAAGTCGGAAATCTAAAGTGCTCTGACCTGTCGGAATGCCATAATCGCATAGACGTCGGCTTCATACCGCGAATCATACCTAGGTTCGATTCTAACCCCGGGAAGCGTTTTTTCCCCGAGGCGCTTCATGTGTCTTTGGGGAAACCCGGTGTGTAAGTTGGCTTTCATGCTGGTGCGATTTGGGCCTAACAGGGGACTGCGCTATCAGTGGGACATAGGAGAAAGCTTCGCTTATCTCGATCATGGTGTTGTGAAAACTACTACGTAAAGTGGGCTTTCCTACAGGGCGCTTTGCGTTGGTGTCCAAGGCATCACTGAAGAATGAGACAGCTTCGCTTTAATAAGGGTGAAAAAACAGCCAGGTTGATGAAGCGCAATCAGAGACGCAGAAGAAGCAAGCAAACTTGCATGCCCAGACCAGGAAGAAACGCAGGGGATAACGAAATTTGATTTTCTTTGTGCCACGTTCGAAAACGCAGGTTTACAATTTAATGGGAATAATTGACCAATTGGAGGTTTATAGGATACAGACGTTTTTGCTCAGTGATCCTCCAGAACAACCGCAAAAATGATTGAAGGACTACAATCCCGCCGAGGTGCTAAAATTAAGGTGAATGAAGCTAAAAAAATGGTAGAATTCAGCTATTCTCCTGCTGCAGGAACCCGTGATCGTGCCTCGTGTCGCCGTGAGGGATGAGGCCAACTCCGAGGTTTCACTGCTCACACTTGAGAGGTGATGCGAGACGTGTTGAGGTGTGGAGCAGACAGTTGTTTTGGAACGAAGATGGGGGCTCACTCTTTTATCAGGTAGTGGAATGATACGGTTATAAACATGTTTAATACTGGCAGCGTTTGCACACTGGAGTTGAATGCTGTTTGAATACAATGTTGAATACTAGCAAAATCTCAAGTATCCCTTAAAGATACATTCAACTCGCTGTTTAATTATTGAGATTAGCTATCGATAGAAGTGACTGATCTACGTATCATAAATAATTGCTTCCTTGATTCATTACAAATATCGTTATGTCGCTGGAGTTAATTTATTGCACTACTATATTTCACCAACCGTTCACTGGAAACTGCGCTGATGCCGCTTTCTATATGCATGAGCAGGATGTATACTCATGCATATACAATGCATGGGGTACACAGCATGGGATACACAGCATACAATGCATGGGGACACACAGACATTGTGTGTCTGTTATTTTAGGACTAAGTGAGATGTGATGACTTTGAGAGTTTTGATATGGTATTGGGGACGATTAGGCGGAGCAATTGCCGGCAGTTATGCAAGGCTAAGTCCGCCTTATTCAACAATAGTTACTTACAGCCTGAAGCGATTAAGGTAATATGTGAAAAGCACAAAGCAAATCGGGGATTCTATTAGGTCATGGCACCAAACCAGAACAGCGAGGAGTACTATGCGGAAAAAAAGGGAAACGATCCAAGTCACCTACGCAAAGCAGGGACTGAATTACCCAGTTGGTACATACTTGGTACATACATACTTGGTACATACTCGGTACATACTTAGCTAGTTGGTACATACTTAAAAAAAGAAGAAAACGTGGCACAGACTTGACGTGGACGAAGAAAGCAAGGTAAGACTGATACAGGCGCCTGTATCTGTCTTACCTTGTTTTCTTCGTCACGACTAGTTTGCGCCACGTTTTCTTCTTCTTTCTTCAGGGACTGAACTCATTACAACATTTGGGAAACAAACGGTGCTGCTAGATTGAAAAAGCAATCTATATCAGTCGGAGTCTGCTTTGAGGTCATTCCCCCTACGTATAAAATTACCATCTCTAACAAGAAAAAAGTTAAGACAGGCGCGACAGCCAAAAGTGCATCTCTATTGGCAGGGTATTTTTTCAGGTCATTCCCCCTAGGTATAAATTTACCACCCCTTCCAAAAAAAGTTCGGAGAAACGTGAAACCTAGAAGTGCGTCCCTATCGCGCACAGTCTGTTTCCAGGTCATTCCGCCGTCCTATAAAATTACCATTCCTTCCTTAAAACCGTTAGGAGAAGCGCCAAAGCTGAAAGTGCGTGCAACGTTCCGTGAAAGTACGTCCGCTCGATCGTGAAATCTTCAAAGACGCATGTGCGAGCGATCCATGTGGATACTGATACGCGGTTTATGGGAAAAAAGTACACTACTGTACACCTTCTTTATAAGAAATTCCCGCATTGCCTTATCCAGAGCCCTTAGTCACGATTTTCAAGTATAACCGTCTTGACAGAATGGAAGCCCGGTTTCATACACGCGTCGGGTCTTCAGAGATCTTATCAGAGCTTTTCGGTCGACCAACCGGTCTATGGGGAAATGCATTAGTTTTGTTGGCTGTACACCACCGGTCTCAATAAGAAAGCTTGCGTTTTAAAAGGCTGTTTTAACGTATCCTCACTTGTTTCCTTTTCCACTCGCGTTTCAGGAGTGGAACCGCTTAAGCCTGTCATTGGAATCATTATCAGAATTCTTATCGACAATCGCGAATATCAGCACCTCACACAAAAACAGCACACAGTTTGAAAGCTCGAAATCAAAATTACGGAATAGTTGGACACAACCCAGAGTTCGGAAAGTTACGCTGCATAATTCTGTACATTGTACAGCACCTGATTTATTTATATGCCTGCATAGCTGGTGGCATAATATGCTTTTGCAAGGAATTTGACTGTTTATTCATGCATCTTTAACAATACTTCTTTATTTCATTTCTCTTTAACATCCAACTTTGTATAACTAGCTGCACACGCCTGCTGGATATTTGCTTTTTCGATTTATTCAAAACACTCAACTCACACATGTGAAACATTTTTTGCTGCTATATCATAATTGTGTTGAAACATGACTCGTGCACGTTCTTTTTCTTTTCGTCATTGAACACCTAGCTGTGTAACAAAAACCTGCATGTTTCATATTGATCAGCTAGAGAATGCTTGAACACCACTGTTAATTTACCTACAGAATTAGTTTTACTGTTATTGTACCTATAAAGTCATGTAGGCCACCTACTTTGGTCTTTAAAACGGACTGCCCGTGTTTAAAATAAACAAATAAATAAACAAAAATAAATAAATAAAATAAATAAATAAATATAACCTCGCAGCCTGGTGTACCTTTTCAGAGCTTCCACGTGAGCCCCCTCAATCATTAAAATTACACAACGTAAACCCAAAATGAACAACACCTTAAACATACCCCAGTCTGAACTAATCCGTCGACTGTTTACAGGCAACCCTTATATGTATAGCGCTCCCATTTTCCTTCCGGTGAAGCCGGTTTTCTCATAATCCCTTTCCCGCTCAGACTCGCAAACGCGTACGCAACTTCCAACAATTACGCAATCACTCGAATATAACGCTGGCGCCGTTATGAGCAGTTGCACTATTAACTCGCAACGGGACGGACGCATGTAGTTTGGCACCGAAGGAAAGAGTGGAGATTGAAAGACGTTCGGCGCGCACAGTAGCGCGAATGGGTGCGATAACAATAGAAATCCGCTTAAGTAGAATGGGGAGCCGCCACCGCTGCTACCTCAAGTTTAACCTCGTCGGTTACCTAATAATCCCTCACGGACGAACGGCAACTTGCCGCTTGCAACGCCATTGTCAGAAATAATCCTTCTTCAGTTTGAAGGGGTTTCGAAGCGATATTTTCGCCTGTTTCTGCCAGGTCTAAGCACGCACACATCACCGGTTGCCGGCTTATGCGCCACGGGCGGGATAGAGAATGTGGGGTGGTGGTGCGTGTACGCTCAACTCGGCTTCATATTGTCACGAAGACAAGGACGATGCAGTTGTCTTGAATGAGAAACACGTTTATTGGAGCGAACTTGTGCTCCCCTAACAACTCAAAAGAATACAGAGGCGGCGAAGCAGCGGTCCACAAAGTGACTTGCACAGGCGAGTGTCGTCGAATCGAATGCCCCGGCGTCCGCACTCCAGGCTCTTTATCTTTTGGCGCGCGTGGTTCTCGAAACGTCGATTCGCATCGAGAACATAGTAGATCCAAGAAGATTATTCTGGGCTGTTCACGTTAGATCGGAATGCTCTCCCTATCACAACAGATAACACATGCGGCACAGAAAGAAAGAATGGAACACGCGCTTCCCTTGGCGCAGAGATAACACAAATAAACAAACCCAATGTATGGTTCGCGGCATTACCCCCCTCTAAGAGTGCATCGACCCGATGCTAACATTAGCGACAGTCCGAACAAATGAAAATAAAAGTTCGTCATCGTCCGTAGAAAGGTTTTAAGCGAACCACGTGGACGACTTCAGGCCGCGTGCGTCGTCGTGATGTGCCGGAGTCACCATCGGGGATCACTTCGTAGGTAAGTTGGCCAACACGTCGTAGAATCTGGTAGGGTCCGAAATATCGTCGCAGGAGCTTCTCACTGAGTCCGCGTCGTCGGTTGGGAGTCCAAACCCACACACGATCCCCTGGTTGGTACTCGGCGTCTCGGCGTCGGAGGTTGTAGCGGCCCGCATCCACCAGCTGCTGGTCCGTTATACGAACTCGAGCGAGCTGGCGGGCCTCCTCCGCACGTTGAAGATATCCGTGGACGTCGGCGTTGAGGTCGTCGTCTTCTACGTGCGGAAGCATGGCGTCGAGCATCGTAGTCGGCCTTCTACCGTAGACAAGCTCGAACGGCGTCAGCTGCGTCGTCTCCTGGATAGCCGTGTTGTACGCGAACGTGACATACGGGAGCACTTCGTCCCAAGCCTTATGGTCAACGTCAACGTACATTGACAGCATATCTGCGATTGTCTTGTTCAGATGTTCTGTTAGTCCGTTCGTTTGGGGGTGGTACGCCGTCGTTCTTCGGTGATCCGTGTTGCTGTAGCGTAATACTCCTTGCATCAGCTCCGCAGTAAATGCCGTTCCGCGGTCTGTGATTAGGACTTCCGGGGCTCCATGTCGCAGCACAACTTGGCTTATAAAGAACTTCGCCACTTCCTGTGCAGTCCCCCTCGGAGGAGCGGCGGTCTCTGCGTAGCGCGTCATGTAGTCTGTCGCTACGACAATCCACTTGTTCTGTGATCGTGACGTAGGGAACGGGCCTAAAAGGTCCATTCCAATCTGTTGAACTGGTCTCATTAGGACGGCGATCGGTTGCAGAAGTCCGGCGGGTCTTGTCGGCGGCGTTTTTCGTCGCTGGCAGTCACGGCAGCTCCGGACGTAGTGGGTGACGTCAGAGGTAAGGCCGGGCCAGTAGTACCTCGCCTTGATTTTTCCAATAGTGCGGGCTGTGCCCAGATGTCCGGAAGACGGGTCGTCGTGGCACGCTTCCAAAATTTCGTCGCGAAGGTCCGCGGGGATGACGAGAAGGTAATTCGCTCTTGTTCCGGGGCTGAAATTCTTCTTCACAAAGACGGAGTTTCTCAGGCTGAATGCTGGTAAGCTGCGTTTGAAGGTCCTAGGAACGGCAATGTTGCATCCCTCGAGGTACTCGAATATGACGCGTAAGTCGGGGTCGGCACGCTGCTGGGCGGCTAGGTCGCTCTCCGTCACGATCCCGAAGAACGCGCTGTCTTCATCAGAGTCTTGTGGTGGTGGGTCGACGGGGGCGCGGGACAGGCAGTCGGCGTCGGAGTGTTTCCTGCCGGATTTATAAACGACTGTAACATCGAACTCCTGCAGGCGCAAGCTCCACCGCCCAAGACGCCCAGAGGGGTCCTTCAAATTGGCGAGCCAACACAGCGCATGGTGGTCTGTTACAACCTTGAATGGCCTTCTATACACGTATGGGCGAAATTTTGAAATCGCCCATATAATAGCCAGGCACTCTTTCTCAGAGGCAGAATAGTTTTTCTCCTCCTTCGACAGACCACGGCTGGCATAGGCGATTACCCTTTCGCAGCCGCTTTGCTTTTGGACAAGGACGGCACCCAAGCCTATATCACTGGCGTCCGTGTGCATTTCCGTTTCGGCATTTTCGTCGAAATGAGCGAGCACGGGCGGGCTTTGCAGGCGTTTTTACAGCTCGCCGAATGCTTTTTCTTGGTCGTTTTCCCAGCTGAAAGGGGTGCTATTTTTCGTCAAGCGCGTGAGTGGCTCTGCAATGCGTGCAAAGTTTGCGACGAAGCGCCGGTAGTGTGCGCACAGCCCGAGAAATCTTCGCACGCCCTTCTTGTCTTTCGGCTTTGGGAAGTTCGCAATGGCTGAAGTTTTTGCCGGGTCAGGTAGGACTCCCGCGGCGTTGACGACGTGGCTCAAGAACTTGAGTTCCCCGTATGCGAAACAGCACTTTTGAGGCTTCAGCGTCAACCCCGACGTACGAATGGCCTCGAGTACAGACTCCAACTTTGCAAGGTGTTCGTCGAAAGTCCGGGTGAATACCACTACGTCGTCGAGGTATACGAGGCAGGTGTGCCACTTCAGGCCAGCTAGCACAGTGTCCATGACTCTTTGAAACGTCGCTGGTGCTGTGCACAGCCCAAACGGCATCACCTTGAACTCATATAGGCCGTCTGGGGTTATCAATGCAGTCTTCTCTCGGTCTCTCTCGTCCACTTCAATTTGCCAGTAGCCGGTCTTCAGGTCCATCGATGAGAAGTACTTGGCGTGGCAGAGGTGGTCGAGGGCGTCGTCGATTCGGGGGAGGGGGTACACGTCCTTTTTCGTAATTTTGTTCAGTCGCCGGTAGTCAACGCAAAACCTTAATGTGCCGTCTTTTTACTTTACGAGTACGACGGGCGCAGCCCAGGGGCTTTTCGATGGCTGTATAATGTCGTCGCTGAGCATGTCGTCGACTTGAGTCGGGATGGCTTCCCGTTCGTGTGAAGAGACGCGGTACGGTGACTGTCGTGTAGGTCGGGCTCCATCTTCGGTTATTATTCGGTGCTTCGCTAGAGGAGTCTGACGTAGGTTTGCGCTCGACGAAAAACATTCGCTATAGCGACGCAGCAAAGCCAATAATTTGTTCCGTTGTTCTTGCGGTAGCGCCGGATTCACGTCGAATGGCTGCGGGAGCCTGAAGGTTTCTACGGGTGTGCGTTCAAAGTCGGCGACCGCGATCACGTCACTTGCTTCTTGCGTTTCTTCGAGGAACGCAATTGCAGCTCCCTTGTTTAAATGCTGGTACTCTTCGGTGAAATTAGTGACCAAAACGTGAGATTGGCGTTGCTTAAAGTGCGCAATGCCTCTTGCGACGGAGACACCGCGGTCGAGAAGCAACCTTCGATCACTCTCTACGATAGCGTCGATGTCAGAAGCAGCATCCTCACAGTAGACGGCGATCATCAAGCTTGCGCGGGGTGGTAGGGTGATGTGATCGTCGGCGATCCTGACAGCAGCATGATGATCGGGGTTCGGCTGCGGCGTCGTGGAGTGATCGGAGGAAAATGTTATCGACTTGGTCTGCAGATCAATTATTGCGCCGTTGTCCGTCAATAAGTCCATTCCGAGAATCACGTCGCGGGAGCAGTTAGGCAGAACGACGAACGCCGCAGGGTACGTTGTGCCGTCTATGGTGACGCGCGATGTGCACGTTCCACTTGGCGTCACGAGGTGGCCTTCTGCTGTGCGTATGTGCGGACCATCCCATCTGGTCATAACTTTCTTCAGTTTAGACGCAAATGGTCCGCTCATTACCGAATAGTCAGCTCCCGTGTCTACGAGGGCGACTACGTCAAAGCCGTCGATGGACACCTTGACGTCAGATGCAGTCTTCCTCGAGTTCCGGGTTCGTCGGGGCGTCGTATCTCTGCTTGTACGTGTTGATGGTCGGGCACTGTGCATCGTCGTTGTCGTCGTCTTCTCAACGGACGTCTCGGTCAGGTCGGGTACGCGTCGCGCCGTGTAGCTGTCGTCGTGTTCGGGAGTCTCATCAGGGTTAGGTCGGGTCGTCGGGATGAGGGCATGTCGTGAATCACTGTCTTCAGCGCGTCCTTGCGTCGTTGGAGGGTTTCCAGTTTTTCACCGTAGAGCAACTTCACCTCCAGATGTTGCTGCTTTCAGTTTCCCCCGCGTGGGCTGGGGGACCTTCCACGTGCGAAATCAGTATTGCTACGGCGGTTAGGCGACTGGTATGGGTAAGGCGACGGCGAACGGTTGAAACGAGCTGGTCCACGGCTGGTGTTCGACAGGTATTCTTCAATCTCAGATGGGTGCTGGCCGGGTCGGGGGCGTGGTGCGTCGACGGAGAAACCACGTAGTCCGAGTCTCTTGTATGGGCAGCGACGGTAGATGTGGTCGGCCTCTCCGCAGTGGTAGCACAGAGGACGATTATCAGGTATTCGCCATACGTCAGTCTTCCTCGGCGTCTGGGTTTGTGCTACCGGGGGTCGGGAGGGCGACAGTGGGCGGCGGTAGGGCGGGGCCTCTTGACGACGTGTTGGAGCAGGGCGGGGTCGGTGAACAGCCGCGGAGTACGTCATAGCTTGGGGCTCGCAGTGTACTTCGGATGCCACAGAAGTTCCCAAAGCGTTTTGAACTTCTTCCCGGATCACGTCAGTTAGGCAAGCGACTTGGGGTTGCGGCGTCGTCGGGAAAAGTTTCCGCAGCTCCTCTCTCACTACTGCGCGGATGGTCTCGCGTAGGCTATCAGCCGGAATCCGCAAGTTGTCGATGTAGTTCGCACTGGCCGCGCCAATAAAGTTCCGGTCATACTGCTTAGCGCGCATTTCGAGAGCCTTCTCGATTGTGCTGGCTTCGGTCACGAATTCAGCGATGGTTTTGGGCGGGTTGCGGACAAGTCCAGCAAACAGCTCCTCCTTCACACCGCGCATCAAGAAGCGTAACTTCTTTTCTTCCGTCATTTCGGGGTCCGCGCGGCGAAATAGTTGCTTCATCTCCTCAACGAAGATCACGACCCCTTCGTTGGGGTGTTGTGTCCGAGTTTCAAGCAAAAGCGCACCTCGCTCTTTTCTCACAACGGTAGTGAATGTCTGCAGGAACTCCCTTTTGAAGTGAGTCCAGTCCGTCAAAGAACTCTCATGGTTCTCGAACCAAGTTCGAGCAGCATCTTCTAAGTAAAAGAAGACATGCCGGAAAGTTTCTTCGTCGTCCCACCTGTTGAAGATGCGGACGCGCTCCAGCTTCTCCAACCATTCTTCGGGGTCTTCAGCGGGGGCTCCCCGGAACGATGGCGGTTCCCGGGGCTGCTGCAGGACGATTGGTGACGTTGTTTCTTGCACCATGGTGTTGGTTGCAGCGTTCCTTTTCTTGGGCCCTTCTGGCATCAAACCGAACTCGGGTGGTAAATCTTGCAGGCGGAGGCTGGCTCTTGTTGGACTGGCTTGGCGGCTTTCCGAGGTTGTAGTGGGCATGAAGGGTGCGTACCCCGCACCTCCACCAGATGTCACGAAGACAAGGACGATGCAGTTGTCTTGAATGAGAAACACGTTTATTGGAGCGAACTTGTGCTCCCCTAACAACTCAAAAGAATACAGAGGCGGCGAAGCAGCGGTCAACAAAGTGACTTGCACAGGCGAGTGTCGTCGAATCGAATGCCCTGGCGTCCACACTGCAGGCTCTTTATCTTTTGGCGCGCGTGGTTCTCGAAACGTCGATTCGCATCGAGAACATAGTAGATCCAAGAAGATTATTCTGGGCTGTTCACGTTAGATCGGAATGCTCTCCCTATCACAACAGATAATACATGCGGCACAGAAAGAAAGAATGGAACACGCGCTTCCCTTGGCGCAGAGATAACACAGACCGGCGCAGCCGGGCGGTAAAAGCAAAACACAAATAAACAAACCCAATGTATGGTTCGCGGCAATATCCTCACCGGTGACATGCCCATTGTGCTGGCGGGAGATTTAAAATGTAGTAGCTCCCGAGTCAATGTGACCAATACTGGCGCCCTCCGTGGTCGACGGTTTGGGTTGGTGTGTTACGCAGACAGTAAGAATCCTACGATACGGGGAAGGGAAACGCTAATGCCAATGTTTGCCTGGTGGAATAAAGCTCCAGCCCAACCAAAGTTCATTGAACTGACTGGCATGGAGTAAATATATCTCCTTTGTCAACACCAGGAGGGCCCAGGGCCCGGAAGAGGGAGACGAAGGAAAAGAGGGAGGGGGATGCGGTCAGTAGTTTTCTCAAATTGAATTTTCTCAAATTTTTTTCGTTCATAACACCCGGGTACTGTGAGCGACCTGCAAAATACTCCCGTTAGATCGGAAGTGCTCAAAAGGATGATATATGATGTGACATCCTCTGCAAGGAAGAACATGCTTGCGATTAGACATGGGACGTTGGTGGAACTTCTCCCAGGTTTACTGTTGGTCCACTTCTTACCTCGGCCCCAGTTTTACCTTCTTTGTATTGCAGTTCTAACGCTTTTTTCATCGCGCTTCACGTGCGTCTGACTACTGATTTTACATCAGCGGCATCACCGCACTTTAGAAGTGTCAGTTCTGAAAATAGGCAACGCGGGGTCCAACCACCATAAAGTGTGAACATCCCCACGCTAACTATTGGGTTAAACAAATCTGCTCGTATTGCTGCGTGCCTCCGTTCTTCGTGCTCGATTTTGTGATCATGAAAAGATAGGTTCTTTTTTTCTTCCATTTTAACGGTTTTCTTTTTTATGCGAGGATAGCTTACCACTCCTATTTAACTACCTATAGAAGCAGTCTTTTCATGCCGCTTGTGCTGTTGTTTGGGGCCACAATCACGGAATTTCCTCCGAGGCGGATGTAGCCTTTCACACTTATGTTCCTGGGACCATACGCGTACCCTGTAAACTACTCCTCTGGTGAACAAATATGCCTGTACAAAAATATTGCACGTTTCTTTTTATAACCGATCTCAGCGATCTTTTTTTGCCAAGTATCACGTCCCACAATGCACTCGTTGCTTCATTAGGATTGGTACGTCTACATTAGGTCCTCAAAGCTCGGTTTGCTTGGTCAATTGCCCCACGTGCATTGAAACCACGAAGTGAAGAAGACAACAGCAACGACGGCCACAGCGTCAACGTAGTCCCAAGCAGGCGTTCTTCCCCACCGGACGAGCGACGATGGTTCCCACAAGGCCGCAGAAACAGGCGGTGCTACCTGCCCACGACACCATGGCAAGCGTGCAGCGACTGTATGACTTAATGGTGGACAACGGTGAGCGTCTTGAAAATGAGTATCTGGAGGAGGCTCAAGCGAAAAGGCGCCATATCTGCTTCTGGAAGGCCATGATAGCTTTAGGCGGTGTTATAATCCTCGTTCTTCTCGCCGTGCTCATCACCAGGATCACCGGGCGCGGCCGACGTCCCTCCCGGACTACACCCGACATCACTGAGCGCGGCCGACGTCCCTCCTCGACTACACCCGACGCCAACGTGACCGCCCTAAATACGACCGGGGTCGATACGATAAAACTGTACTCCCTTGACGCTGGGAAGCAGCTCGATGCGGAAGAACTTCTACAAGGTAGCACCGATCTACCACTGTCCGTGCCTCTGGGCGGTGAATACGAGGAGGAACTTATGGTGTCTCGGAGCTACGACGACAAACCCTCTGAGCTTCAACCCCGTGCGTGCTCTACTGGGTACCAGACAAGTGCGGGCCAGTCTCGAAAGCCCTCCGCGAACAAAACTTTCGATGACTTTTATTAGCCTTGCTATGCATATGCGCCCTACAATAGAACCCACAATAAAATTTGCTGACCGCCTCTGGCAGAAGTTTTGTTAGCTTCTGGATGGTTGCGCCCATGAAAGTCTGTTCTAGTCGTAGACAATAATGAAGGGTTCATCAAGATGATACCCGCTCAAAATATTCTCCGCGTATATCCTCACATTTTCGCAAATGCCAGAGTGCGACGATGGTGTTCACCCGGCGCTGTGCGGCTTTTTGCTTGCTTCGCTTTACGATAAACACTGTGTAGGTTTGCTCAAGGCAATTAATTTCCCGGACTCACAATGCTCACGTGTCCTCTATCGGGGCCTTTCCTTACTGCTGAGTTTGAAGGGCGCCGGCGCTTTTTGTATGTTTGTGTCAAAATTTTGTTTTCAATGCGTATTTCTTATTGCTATTACGAATATGAAGTTAATATGTATTTTTAATTGGAGGAAGAGTGGTAGTACAGTTATATAGTTTTTTTGCTCAAGAATTTTGAGAAGTGGAATTACTGTGAGAAATGATGTGGTTTGGAAAGGTTTTCGATGCATAAATTTCTCGTTCAAGCAGCCTTTAACTTTTACCTGTAGGGATGATTCGAGATGCAGACACACAGACATGCAGACAAAACATTCCGGGTGCAAGTACCTCAAGACAACGGTATTTAAAATCTTGTTACGGCACTGTCCTCTGGCGTGCAGATTATGGTCAGCGGGACGTGCTTAGCCGCAGTGATTGTTCACTAGTTCGCTATCGACAAAGATATCTGTCGATTTCGTCTGCGTGATTAGCTCCCAGGCAGACGTGGAAGGTTGCAAATGATGATGGCAGTAGATTGGCCTCGGAATCATGACGTTCTGGGCTGATGACATTTTTATGCTTTTCGGCCGCGCTTTTCCGCCAATCTTGCCCCGACCGGACATGCCGTAGACTCTCACCGTCTTCTGCGCACACACGTTAGCACCGCCCTCGCGCCTGTGCTCCACTCGGACCGGTGGTGCGACCTCTCCGGGGCGCTGACGCACTAGTGGAGTTCCGGACCGGTTTCACAGCAAACGCGTCTCTCCCGAAGCGCCCACCGGCTCGGGATCGTAGGCCACGGCTCTCAACAATTCCCACAACATGATACAGACTCTTCAGGCGTTGAAGTTCTAAAATGTTTGTGAGCCCAACTGCATAAAACTATTTCTTCTTGGAAAGCAAAAAACAGAAGATTTTTTGTCTCACCCACTGAAAAACTATGGAAAACAGGCACGGCCTTTACCTAAATAAAAATTTTAAATTTACGAGTTGCCACTGAAACTTTTGTACGAATAGTTTTGCTGCTTATTGGTTGTATGAGACTAAATGGAATACAATTACTTACGAGTCATTCCAAGTCACCGCTTTAGGTGTAAAAAAATGAACGAATACAAATATCCTATAGCTCCGACATTTTCCTTGAATGTTGTGTGCTAGCCCAACTCCAAAATTAAGGTTCACCGAAAGCATTTCTCATTAAGGGTTTTCTTTACCGCGCTGTTTTGTGATGCCTGTATACTGAATGCAAATGAAAACGATTAAAATTAAATGATGGAATCGCCGCCATACCCAAAGTTAGCCATTTGGCCTTTTCCAGACGTTCCAAAAAGGAATTTGATCTATCTCCTAGTAGCCCTAGAGAAGTGAAGTACCACGTGTGAAGGAAGATAACACAATGCACCTTGTAATATTGTACTGATGTGATAACACAAGTCACGAATTCAAAATAGGTATTCAGCGTACAGACCACTAGACCTTGTACTCATTCAATGTACTTGCATGAGCGCTTTCGCTATACACAAACAAAGTGGGGTTCTACTATTTGAATTTATGGAGAATAATAGTGTGGTTAAAGCACAACATGGCCCAGTTAGTAATTATGTAGTAGAAATGATTCTACAAGCGTAATCACAAGCACTATCCTGCGCCGAACTATCGTGCAGTCGGACGTCGTATTCGCAAACAAAGAAGCCTCGTTTTGGGACATTAAAAGGATCACTATCTTTCATACCAAACCACGTACCTCCCGCGTAAGTTGTTCGCGTAAGTGATAAGGCCCTCCTAAGATGCCCTACCAGCATTTATCACGCTGGGCATCATGCAAAGTTGTCTTGACCTGCCTCCCTGTACGTGAGTTGAACCAAGTAAAGCTGTCTTTGTGTACACACACAGTGTAGAAAAATACTGCAGCACGTTGCAGTGTTGCAGAATCTGGCCAGGTCATATGGCATGCTCCGTTGTACGGGCAATTTAGTTGCAGAAGCGCTCATTGTAGTGACGTTTGACTGTAGATCGCCTTGCCTGCGGAAAAAGAATTCCACATTATGCATTCTAATCATTTGTTTGTAGTTTAAATTATGTTATTTCGAAATACATAGCAGCAGTTTTGGGAGAGGTACAAATGTTCAGAGGTTAGTTGTCAACCAATAGGAGAAAATCAACAGAAATGTATGCACAAACACAACAGAGCTATACAAACATTTTGTTGTACGAAGTCAGACTATTATTTTAGGAAATCTGAATTATGGTGTTTATTCCAATGTTCCTTAGGTATCATTCAGTATATACATCGATTCGGTACAATATGTTCTGGGGTTTGAAAGACCCGTCAACTTATGCATGTCAGTCCCGCTAAAGACGGCCATAGTACAAGGGACAACGATAATATTACGGCTTCACGACAAAGCGCGAACGTATCGTAGCGACATAACGATAGTGAACAAAAAAAAGGTTGGTGGAGACTCATCCAACGCAAAGGTCTACAGAAGCAGCCTGTTGGAGCACGTGCGAGCCCGTCCGACGCGAAGGGGAATCCTCAACACACATCGCTCTTCTGAGCCCAAAGCTTACATCTTTCCTTTAGGCACCAACCATCGATGGAGCAGCCATCATACACGCCGACAACATGTCTTTCCAATGTACACGCATTGCAAATGCACTATAACTCTTGTAGTAATGCTGTGGTGGAGAGACAAATCAAAGAAGTCGCCGATGTACAGATCTGTGTAGAATCTGCATTTGCGTGGAGACCGATATTAGTGCGCCTAATCGATATTGCATCCTTCTCGTTACGGTCTCGTTTAGAAAAGGAGCTACCATGCCCATAGTCACAACAAAGCGGCAGTATGTATTCCTTGACAATTGCACCACCTTCGAACGTCCGACCCACTGGGGAAAAGAACGCGAAACCTTAGCCACAACTAGACCGATTGACGGTACGGACACTTTCACATTCGCGCCACGGTTACGGAGAAATCACTCATAATCGTTTACGAAGTACCTGTCGGCAGTATTAATAAAAAAATAGTTTAGTGGTCAACCTCTTATCAACGGCCCTTCTCTAGATATGTGCTGCAAATTAGCCAGGAAAACTAAACAACTTCTGCCTGTGCGTAATAAAGTGGTTACTCATTTTTTATGGAGTGGAAATTTAAAATGATAACAAGAATGACATATGTACGCTATCAGAACAAACGAAAGTAAAGTGTAGAGCAAGGCTCCCATCATGAGCCTTTGTGAAAAACTTCTTTTGAACAACTTTTTGTGGTTCTTGCAACGTCTACTACGGTCTGATACGTATCGGTCATGTTTGTATCCCTTTGTACTCAGTAAGTTTATGTTCTCGACGGTCTTTAAAGATGAAATGGTTCTTTCTGTCCTCTCTTGTTTGTGTTCTCCGGAGGATGACTGGCACTCTTCATCTGCGATGAATAGTGTCAGTCGTCCCGTCTTTGTTATTCTTTCCGCAGCTGATCGCGACAGCAGAAACGTCGAAGCTAAATTATCAAAGAGCGTGGATTATACTAGATCACTAGCCGGGCATCTGGCGCCTTGTTCTGAAATTTTTGAAAGAAACAAAATTCTGTGACTTTTTGGGATTGCCTGCGAATAGTTTCATCGCCCTGTCACGGCAAACTGCACTTAATTCATCCCACCCTGTACTAGTCCCCCGACTGCCCCGCATGTGGCTTGAAAGATACCATCATCCTTACCATGTGGGCATGCAACAACGATCCCCTCCCATTAATCCGTACCACCGAGAAATGGCAGGCGGCGCTGGGTACCTCCCCCCCGCAGATGCAGAAACGTCTGAAGGTACGGGCTGCCTTGGCCACCAGTAAACTGCAACTACCGGTCACCGCTACCTTCTAACCATGTATCGAAAGGAAAGTTTATTTCTCTCTCTGTCTTCAATTGCAACGCTAAGCCCTCCTGTTTGTTAGGAACTCACGCACTCACTTACAAAACAAAAACACAAAGATGCGTATCTTCTTGGTTCACTGCAATGTCTTCACAAATGGGTCCAGCATTACAAACTTAAGGTCTCGAAGACTGATGGAACAGAATAGCTTCTTCCGCTGCTTCTGCCCACCTAAGTACATGTCAACACTACACCAGATACTGGTGCCTCCGGCGCACACATTGCCCTTCTTCTTGGAGAGCACCTTCAGGTCAAAGCTTGCGTCATCACCGAGGCCAGCAAATCCCATATGACTCGCCTTCTGTCCAAGGCAGCTTCACCGCGCCGCCCGCACATTCACAGATGTCATTATCCTCCACCACGGCCTGGCCGCAACACAAGCGTCATTCGTAACGTGCCACTCCCTTCCCCCTCGTCACAACTTGAGCAGCCATTGCTTCTCTCCCCCTCGCTTCGCCTTCCCAATCGCCACTCCACCAAGTGAAGTTGTATAGCGCGCATCTTTTTCTTTCTCTTGTGCTCAGCAAAGTTTGGGTTTGGGTTTGTTGCTATCGGTAATTCGTGACTTCGGGTAGCCCATAAAATGCACAAGGTCAGTACGAGGTCACGGGCACAAGCTCCACACGAAGCGCTTGTGCCGGTCGCCTTTTTCTGTCCTTGTGCGTTTTTTGCGCTACACAAAGTCGTGGTTTATCTTTGGATTCTTATTCCAACTGGAACAGAATAAGCGAAAGCTCAGTCCTTTTCGTGCTTTCTTTTATCTCGCACGTGCTAGAGCCGAGTTTCCTGTTAACGGTCGTCACGGTGACAGCTCAAGCTTAAACAGCTCTCCTGTTAAAAACGACAGACTTATGTCGCCCCTATGACGACACTCCTTTTCCTGTCTTCATTCATACCACTTATTCCCTTCCCTGCCGTCTCGCTCGTGCCACCAGGAATTCAATAGAGAAATTTTTCAATTTGCAATTTATTTTTCCAGCCTTCGCTCTGTTGTCCTGCCCTCCTGGACAGCGCGCACCTTTTTCGTATCTTTCGTTTCTTGTTCCGCCTTGAACAGGGCGGAATCGACATTTGTTTTTTTAGGGGCAAAGCTCCTCTTGCTCGGGGCAGGTCCCGCGTCACTTCGTCACCTTGTCCAATAGTTCTCGAGGCGACCGGTATAGCCAAAGCTGTGCAAAAGCGGCGTGCCACCGCTCTAGGTCAACGCGGTGCTCCCGCACCCAAGGCGGTGCGTCACAAGCGACTCATCATGAACACCTTGGAAGCGAAGGCAGCGGAGCAAAGAGCTCGCGACAGGGCGGCAATGCGGGCTCGACGCCATGACCCCGCAGTGAGAGCTCGCGAGGCTGAAGAAAGACGCCAGCTTCGGCAGCAATCGCAAGCCAGCACCAGCATCGATCCGGAGGCGGCGGCAGGGCGAGGGCTCGAGTGGCCGAAGCAAAACGGGCACGTCGACAAGCGGATCATGAAGTGAGAGCATCTGCTTCGAAGCAGATGCGGCACGCACCCCGCACGGGTCACCTTGAGCAATCTTGGTGGCAGTATTGGCGAAGCCGCGGACCCATACATAGGTTGTGATCAACCGTGACGATATGTTTTAAGGTGAAGGGTTGGAACCTCAAACGGTGGCCGTCGGAGCCCAGGTCTAGCTCTGGCGGATCGGCTCCCTGTCTGTTTACAATTCAGGGAGCTCCGGAACATCTTCAGCTATCAGGGTAAGGATGACGAAGAAAGTACCCCCGTCCACTGCTTCTATACTATGACATATAGCATTTTCTAACCCCCCCGCCCAAACGTGATCGGTCCCGGAAAAGGGGCCGCACCGAAGTATCCTTTCCTCCTTCGTCTTCGATCTGTATTCCAAAGCCCGATTATTTCTCGCACTTTTTGGTAAAGGAATGCCTGGATAAATCAAAAGCCATCACTTCCAAGTCTATCTTTCTCATTTCCAGCTTTCTTGAAAGCCTTGTAGGAAAACCGTACAAGGCTAAAAAGCTCACAACCGGAGAAGTCCTAATTGAACCTCTTGAAGCGAACGCGCATGGTCGATGTTGACATCAAGACCACGCCTCATCGCAGCCTCAATAGCTGCCAGGGCGTAATCTCTGATAGCGATCGCTTTAATGAAACACAAAACATCTGCAGAAAAAAGCCCCTAAGGACAAAGACAAATCAAAAACTTCTTACAACTCTGAATTCACTCTCTATGAGTTGACGGCTGCCCTGAGCAGGTGCAAACTTTCAGCTCGAGGCGCAGATAAGCTTACATACACCATGATACAGCACCTACAGCCAGTCACTCTTGAAACACTCTTACACCTACACAATAAAATATCGCTTTCGGGGCACATTCCACGCTCTTGGAGGGAGGCCATAATGGCTTTCCTGAAAGAAGGGAAGCACCCTTCCTCTTCTGCCAGCTATCGCCCCATTTCCCTGAAAAGCTGCCAGCGAAGCTCTTCGAGAAGATAAGAAACATGAGACTCGTGTACTTAGACTACAACGGTCTTCTCGAGAACTGCCAGGCAGGTATTAGGGGGGGCGATCTACCAACGATCAACTCGTTGCGTTAGAGTCATATATTAGAGATGCTTTCCTCCACAAGCAGTACTGTATGACAGTATTGTTTGACCTTGAAAAGGTGAACGATACTGCTTGGCGGTACGGCATCCTCAGCGATTTGAAGTCCGTTGGCTGTCTGAAAGAGTTTTTCGCGTGCGAGTTGGAACTGCACTCTCTATGGTTCATGCGCTGGAAAAAGGCATGCCGCAAGGTGGAGTTTTGAGTTGCACTTTGTTTATTGTAAAAAATACTTCTTTTCGGAAGGCACTGCCACTATTGATTTCCTCTTTCAATCTATGTAGACGACGTTCAACTCTCCTTCAAATCGTGTAACTTGTCTATCTGTGAGCGCAGAGTCCAGCTTGGTGTGAACAAGCTAGCCGGCTTGGCAGATAGCAATGGTTTTAAATTTAATCCAGGAAAGGGCACTTGTGTTTTCTTTTCCAAGAGGCGTGGCATTCGGTCGGATCCAGACATCCAACTCCATGGTGTGTCTATTCTTGTCAAAAGGGAACACAAATTTTTATGTACTACCTTTGAAGACAAGCTCACATTTATCCGACACATAAAACAACTAAAACATAAATGCTTAAAATACTGATTATTCTGAAGGTTCTCTCGCACAGTTCTTTTGGTGCTGACAAAAAACTTTTACGTCTTTTTACCAGCCTAATTGGTTCACGATTCGACTATGTTAGCGTTGTCTATGGATCAGCCATTAAAACATCCCTCAGAATTCTGGACCCACTGCTCCATCTGGGGCTCCACCTGGCGTGTGGCGCCTTCCGAACTAGTCCAGTTGAAAGCCTGTATGTAGAGTGCTGCAACAAATGGAACCTACAACGTCAGCGAGCATACACAGATCTCCTTTATCCTTTTAAAATTGAAACCATGCACCAACATCCTTTTAAATAGGTTTTTTAGGATACGTCCATGACTGAACTGCTTTTAAATCGACAACCCTTGTCTGCGTCCTTCTCTTACACAGTCAGAGAGGAAGCGTCACAGCTTTCTGTCTCCCTTTTAGACACCATCCAAACTTCTGTAATAGATTTTATAGCACCATGGCATCTCCGCCCTGTATCATGCGACAAATCTTTCACACATGTAGATTAAAACAGAGCTCCCACTTGTGCAGTTCTGTAGCACTTCTTGTATTTGCAGCAGAGAAGTATGAATGTTTTGAATTTTATACGGACTCCTCTAAAACTACCACCTCTGTGTCCTGTACAGAGCGTGGGCCCGGCCTTAATGTCACTAGAACTCTCAATAGTAATACTAGTATATTTACGGCCAAGGCGAACGGTGTACTTCTTGTTGTTAATCATAAACTTCAAAGCCACATCCGACAATCCGTTATATATACTGATTCACTCAGTGTTGTGCAGGCATTGTCGTAAACAAAGTCTTCCAAAAACCATGTTTTCAATCTGATACTCAACGGTATTATGTCTGTGTATGTCCCTCAAACTTGAACTGGTCCTTTGCGGGGTACCTGGCCCCTGTGTTATCGCCGGGAACGAAGCAGCGAATCGAAGGATTGCTGCTTCTACACTCGTGAATACAGTAGACATAACCACATTACCCTACACCGACGTGAAACCACACATCAGACAACAACTTCGCAAAACATGGCACACGCACTGGAGTGAACAGACAAGTTACACGTAATAAAACCACACTTGGAACCATACACGACCGACACACGCAATAGATATACTCAAGTCGCCTTGGCTAGATTACGAATAGGGCACACACATGCAACGCACTCGCACCTTCTCACTGGATCTCGAAAACCTCTCTCCAGCAGGTGCGGAGAGGCCCAATCCATGATCCACATCCTCATACAATGTAAGGCAGTCGACATTACATGACGCAAACACTTCCCACAACAGCCGACAAGACAAATTTCATAAAACCCGTCATAATTCTTAGGAGACGACGCCATGTTTTCTGTTCAGCGCACCTTTAAGTTCCTATCAGAAGTTCACTTCTTACAACTCCTCTCATACCACCCATAGTTTTACCTCTGCTTCTATACACCAGCCACCTTATGTGTCTTTTAACCACTGTTGTCCTACAACCTGGCCCTTTACACCAGCCGGGCTCATAGTCTAACTGATTTCATTCGTGTTCTCTCCTCGTCAAATAACTTTGTGTTTGGCGCTCTTTGCCCATGTCAGCTTGCGCCATTAAACTCAAATCATCATCATCAGATGCGGCACGCAAGCAGCATCAAGAGAA
This sequence comes from Haemaphysalis longicornis, assembly GCF_048455015.1. NCBI lineage: Eukaryota > Metazoa > Arthropoda > Arachnida > Ixodida > Ixodidae > Haemaphysalis > Haemaphysalis longicornis. The sequence goes on along the minus strand of NW_027526276.1, from coordinate 9,868,355 downwards.
CCTTGAAACGGAGCGGGTGCGAGATGATTGCATCGTTATACAAATAATAAACATCGTATATATAAGTGTATACACAATCACCACTATAACAACGTGTCCAGTCTTTATACGATGCGTGGGCGAATGTTTCACGGTTTTACCAATAAGCATTGGAGACTCGCCCCACTCTTCGTCATTCACTTCGTGGAGAAGGCGGGATTTTTAGATGCGACGTTCGGAGCATCTCTTGTCGGCGGCCCAGTCCTTGCGTGCGTCCGTCATTGTCGGCATCCACATCTCTCCTCCACTCTACCTCTCTCCTCTGCGATAGCGAACACAATCTCTCAAAATCTACCGGTGTGCGGCGTAGCGCGTGGCGCAGCGCACTCTCACTCCGAATGTTCGCTGCGCTGCGCCGGTGCAGCGCGCACTCTCCGTATGTGCCGCGCCCTCTCTCTCCGCGGTCTCCTCTCTTTCGGGCGCTGCGCATATAACCGGTGTGCCGCTCTCCTGCGGCCTTTCGGTCGACAGTTGCTCTCTGCTTGCGCTTGAAGCCCCCTCAGCGTCGCATCACACCAGGGTTCCTGCGAGGAGAGGTAGGCGTAATCTTTCGTCATTGCTTTTGTCTGATTGATTGTGGTGTGTAATGCACCAACGCTACACCTGGGCTGAGGCGCACAGCAGTGGAGCACTTCGGAATAATTTTTACCACCTGGGATCTCTACAAGCACCCAAACCTCGACACACGGGTGCTTTCGCTAAGAGATTTTGGCACATGTTAAATATCTCGACTTCCTGGGCCTTATCTGAAGGATTTTTTTTTCATTTTTATCCTGAAATATGTGCATATGTTCAACTAGTTATGTTTTAATGCAGCAGAATTCTTACGCAGTATGTGTTCATTTTGAGTTTTGTATAGCCAAATTCGGCTAACAGTAGCCGAATTCGCTGAGTTAGTTTATTTTTTTTATTCTTTTTTTTATTTTTTGTTTCTTTGCTCAGATTATACAAATTTACAATACACTATAAGGAATAAGTGCCTTAATATCGCCAATAATGTATTTTTCCTCAGATTCAGGGCGCAGCGGTGCTTTTTGACAATTTCTTCCGCGAAGCCATCTTGACCTAATTTCTGACCAGAACTGTGTGCGTCTATTAGCCCGCGTTGACCAAGATTGGCACACTTTCGCTACAGGGCTAGTGTTAAATTCCCTGTAGCTCTGAATCTAATGTCAATATATGGAAAAAAACCTACTGAAATTATCAGCTAAGGACACTATGGCGTTACACTAAGCTTCACTTGCCATAATTAGTAAGTTCGCGTTTAGGTTGTAAACGTTGCAGAATGCCTTCCCGCTGTCAAAAAACGGCCGTCTACTGAGGGAGTACGGTTACTGAACATATACCTGTAACTCACCACTCAGCTCGACCTGCCCCGCGCCATCGTCTAGTGCTCACCGTCTATAAAGAGGGGGATGGCATTCGGTGGTATTTACACAAGCAAGATACTCGAGGTTTTATAATAGGTTTAAATTTCATGGCGGCCTTTACGCTACGCGGTTTTGGGCTTCATAGGAGGATGGCCGAGAGAGAAGTCGCAGATGGTGTAGCGAGTGGCCGTCGATGTCACCAGGTAGTCCCCGGTCCATGGGAAGCAATTATTTTCCCTTCACGCGGATATTCCTCCTGGTGTCATACCTGGTCTCTCGCGCACTAATTGTTATCTCATACTAATATTTTCTTTAAAAATACATTTTTAGTATAAATATATAAAAATGCATAGAACTGCGAGCAAGTGGTGCACAACGCCGTGCGTGTAAAACAAATTCTGTTCTTCAAAGAGCGAACCTTCCAAATATATTGCGCGCTTCATCATAAGCGAATACGTCAATCCGGGGCTGGCCCTTCCGCGGAATTCAAAGCTGCCGATTTGATTGGCACCAGGTTGTGGTTGCTTTTGCAAAGAGGTCACGTAGGAATCCACCCTAATATGAGTGCCTTCGTAATTCATCCGGCAGTGTTGAACCACGATGTCATCATCTTGAGAGTGGCTCAACACGGGTACCCACCGTGATGGCTTAGGGGCTAAGGCATTGCGCTGCGGAGCACGAGGTCGCAGGTTCGATTCCCAGCCGCGGCGGCCGCTTTTCTGATGGAGGCGAAAAGCAAAAGCGCCAGTGTGTACGAGATTTAGGCGCACGTGAAGATCCCCAGGTGGTTAAAATTAGTCCGGAGCCCTCCACTACGGCGCGATTCATCCCCTGCGTTGCGTCAAAGCGTTAAACACTACAATGAATTGCTACTCAAACAACACGTGCATCAGCGCGTGTGCGTCATTGTGACTTTGTTGTGCATGTCTGAGTGATCACGTGGGTGTGTGATGCGATATTAGTATTGTGTATGTCGATTTGGCTGAAACTAAAAATTGGTCCAAGGTATGGTTATTCAGATTTCAAATGGAGAAGAGTTTCGTAACAAAAAGATTCACTCTATAGGTTGGTGTCACTAGCGTGGCGCGCATGCTGGCAACCATGCATGTGCCCGCTTTGCCGATGCCAGCGCGTCCCGTCTACCCGCTGCTAAGGCGACGTCATAAGCACTCGGCCACTCGCACATAGATATCGCTAGTCTCCCGGCTAATAATGCACTCACTGCTACGCTAACAATTTACCTCAATCGGTTTGGACGTGAGCAATCAGAATTTCATCGGAAGCATTCTTTGGCTTTTGTACTGAGCTCATCCGCGGACAAAGTGTAGCGGCACCTGTGTCGATATCTGTGTACAGGAAACTGCACTGCAGGGTAGGCATTTCGCGCGTGGTGCCGCTTTCTTTACCAACAGCGGCGGCAGTCTCCGGTGCTGATGCAGAGTACTCAATGAAAGGTAGAATACCTCCACACAATGGCACTACGAATATTCATATCGTTGACGCCACGGCCTACAATGGGGTGTTGATGGCGCAGACAACGAACGCTTGGGCAAGCTTATTTTTTGTTTTTTTGCAAGGTGCAGGTGCATCCGCTGCAGACACGGCGGCCACTGGCATGGCGGTTTTCAATGTTCATAAGAGAAAAAATCGCCCGCTTAACTTTTTAGTTAACAACATCTATACCGCTGGAAAACTTTCCGACGGAGATCGCGATGGTCAGTATATATCACCGCAAGATCAACCGCAGTAATTAAAAGTCAGCAGCAATATTTAAATATTTATAGGCTATGCTGGATCTGCGGCGCCGTGTTAGCGATTAAAGTTTAAAAGAGAGATCCTAATGACTAGCCGCAGACGTTGTTTAGTTGTTATAACCTTTTTTTCTCAAGTCCCCGAGAATCACCTCCACCTGAATAACATCACACTTAAAAGGTCATACACGGATGATGCTACGGGACAAACCGTTACTGCCCCCACGCCGGAAGCACCCCTGCTCCCACCAGCAATTCCGACGAAATTTCCGGACTGTCCGAAATATCTGTCCTTTCAACGAAATGCGATAGAAGCTCCACAGTCCAAACGATTGTGTCTGGGATCAAGCGCACTTCAGAAAGCTTTTCTGTAATCGACTGAGAAATTTCTACACGGAGACGAGATAATTCATCGTCTAACAGACTTCGGGGGACGATGCTACATGTAAGTCATTTCTATACTGTCCCACAGTCGAACCTAGTTAACGTCTCATCCTGCGCTACACATGTTGAAGCTGACGCCCAGTGTTTAATGTATTCTGACTACTGAGCTAGATTTTAGAATTGTATACAGTTACTTAAAGGCCACGACTAAAAAACTCCTATTTAACGTCTCGGCTCCACATTTAACTACCACAAAGAAATGAAATATGGAGATCGTAATGGCTCGAAGTAAATAAGAGAAACATTTTATTTCACCTGCTAGTATGTCGTAGGGAGAAAAGGGCTGCTGAGAAAGTGCACAACCGGAAGACTTCCTAACCGTTCCTAAACAACGTCGATTTGCAACAGACTTCACTGTGCATCTACTCAGCGGCGATAAACCGTTTGCTTTTGATGTTTTGTCATGCTGCGCATTCCAATGGTGTTGTCCTCAAAAACATCTTGTGGTGTAACACGACCCCATTGCCCAAAACCTTCTGCTCAGAATAAATGCTCCGTTTGGTGATGCGAGTGAAACTCAAAGGAGAGCAAGCTTCAAGCACTTTGTCAGCAGTATTATGGGTGGGATTTTCCCCCTGAAATCGTCTTTCGTAACAAGGTTGTTAAGATCGTTCATTCGATGATCCCGATCACTGTGCAGATTGTGGTAATCACACAACAGTGACGGTGGTCAATCCCACGGAATGGCTATGACGCCACCATGTGCCGGGTCAAGAAGAAGGTGTTGCGCGGCGACAAGACCTACGCGTGCTAAATATATTTTGATTAGGCTAACTTTTACCTAGATTTTCTACACTCCTTTCAGTTGTTTTTTTCTTTTTTATCTCTCTCTCTCTTTCTTCTCTCTCTCTTTATCTCCGGCTAAATTCTTTCTTTTTCTCCACTAGTTTGCATTGTATGATTGAGTACATTAGAAAAAAAGTCTTCTTTACCAATACGCCTAAGTGGGCATGCGCTATTTTTTGAGCCACCACCACCACCACCTCCGAGGGGAGAACACGGCGCACAGCACTGGAATGGGAGTGAGTTAAATATTTTATTAAGGACGATAGGCCGTTAGGCCCTGTGGGGAAGTGAGCATGGCGGAGGGGGAGCAGAAAGTAAGAGGTCACAATTCATCACCTTTCACACAGTGTACACACTTCTAGTTTTAAGGTCGTATTCACAAGATGCACATTTCACTCGGTCAGTGGCACCAAAACGCACAGTTTACACTGTTGATATTGGTCGTGGATGGGAATGGCCAGTCCGGGAAAGGCTGTCAGACCACTATAACAGCTTGTACAGACCGTTTTCATGCGCTACTGGGTAATTATTTCTAGAGTAGCGGGGTCTTCGCGGACACGACTAACGTGCTCCAGTTCAGTCGTGGGTGCAGGACCCACAGTTAGCAGTTGACTGCGGTTACGGGAAGAGATAGGACAGATCCAAATTAAGTGGAAGAGATTTGGTATGGCATTACTATTGCAGTGGGGGCGTCGGTGCAGTTGAGAGCCTGCCGGGGCTGACCACTTATGAACAATGTGTGGTGTGTACGCTGCATTTGCATACACTTTATTGGCAAATACTTCGCCCAAGCGTGAAAAGGGCTTGAAATGCGCAAGCATGCCAACCGGAGTTTCAGCTTGCAAACGCTTACTGCTTTCTTTTTAGAGGAGACGTAGCTGGTGTGCGCTACGGGACCAGCCGAGGATCGGACGTTTGGGAACGGGGTTTCACTAAGCGTGTGGTTTTCCGAGGACTCTAGTTCTTTATTGGGAACCGAAGACGAGTGTTAGGAGCCCGCTACCACAACAAATATGTGAAATACAGAAACATTCAGCAATGCGGTAGTTCCTAACGAGCGGAACTATGCTAGGATGCTCAGAGATATCTTCGGACTTGGAGTTATTCTTCCTCAGCTTACAAGCCCAAAAAGCGCCTTTTGTAAGGTTGGAGAAAGAGCAGAGCTGGCGGCCCCTCTACCTTTGTCGGAAACGAGGCGGTTGCACCTGGCATGATTTTGCGAACTTGCAGCTGGAAGTTCACCATTACTGGCAGGTCCGGACCGTTTGTCCATAGCCTTTGACATGTCACCCACTGTGGACCGCGTTAGCACTCGCTAGAACCCGCTGCACCGGCTTCGCGCGCTCGGCGTATACAGTAAGAAAACGGCGTCGGTGATCCCCACTTTAGGCACGAACGCACGTGAACTGGGGAGTAAAACAGCTCACGAGAGATCACGCCACGAACGCTGCGCAGAGTGTTTTTGAAGGTAGAGTTGGCCAACGTTGGGCGCTCCACACGATGCGCACGCTCACGTGCACTCGATATTTTTGTTGATATTTTTTGCGTGCTCCTCGCGTGGCAAAATCCCACGCCTGAGTGTCGGTGACGCAGGCCGCTTCTCAAGAAGCGCAAGCTCACATGCACGGGTTTTCTGGTAATTTTCGGCAGGGGAATTGAAAGCTTAAACACCTCTGATGTTAAAAATGGAAGGAACTGCGGACGCCAGATCGTTGTTTTGCCCAAATCGTCGCCTAACGTACCTGTTCCGCAACACTCGCTGACGCAACTGGGACCTTCCTCGTGACGTCACCGCCTTGAAGTATCTGAAATGTGTTGGTTGAAGGAGTCTCGCAGAGGAAGTATTGAATGGTTTCGACCACCCCATTCGCAGGACAGTGCTGTGAGGAGTGCAGAGAAAAAGACAGAGAACCTTGAATGAAAGCTGAAGAGGTCAGCTGCACTAAGGGTAGGGCTTGCTATTCCAGATGGGGTTAATGCAGTGAGATGACAGAGGAAAATATAAGGGAAAAAAAAAATGTAAAAAATAAAGGGGAGGGGTAGGGGAGATGCACGAATATATAAATTTTATATGTTGAGAGGGTTCCCAAAATTTCTTCTGCTCGGTTTCCGCAAGAAAGTAACCGCAGATTTTAATCCCGGCACTGCCTCATCACGATTTTTCTAGAAGACCTCCACGTCGGAGTCGTACAAGGGCCTTCGATGCTGCTGCCCACTTACTTGCACATCGCGGTCTGTACCCTAAAATGTGCTTAATTTTGTCGGTAGTAGAGCACACTGGGCGCAATGGCCACTCTACCCATCCCAACTTAAACAAGAGGAGTCGGGTGTAAGCAGCGGTAACTCGAAGCCGCTGTAGCACGACTTGAGTGCGCTTCCGCAGACTCCGCGGAAGCAGCAAGTCGCAGTGAAGGTCGATAGCGCGAAGAGCGGCGTAACTTCTCAGAGCAGTGCAGTGAAGTTTAAAGTGGTGCAGGCGGGAAAGCCAAGGAAGGGTGTAAATCTGCCCTAAGCGCCATAGGCTTTCTTGGGCGTGAGATAGCACCGGGCGTTCACGGAGAAACATGTCAATGATATTGAAACCGCCACAGAGCTTACTGCCCCTGCTTAGGCATCCTAATTTCTGGTATTTGCACGCTAAAAAGGAGTATGTATTGTAGAAGGCCGTCTTCAGCGCTGGTTTGCGTATACCTGTAGTTTGTACTCATAGTCCCATTCTCCGTGTTTGCCTAAAAACGCTTCAGTTGGATCGACAGTCCCGTTTGAACATGACCCGTTTGACCATTCGTGACGCCAAATGGTTGGGTGGGAAATAGCATGCACGCTGGATACGTGTAGTCACGCATTTGACGTTTTCCGTGTTACTGGACTACTGTTGCTCGGGTGAGTGGTATGTTCCTATTAACACTTTATAGTCCAGCGATGCAGGAACAACTTGATTTCCCTCTCTGGTGTTCCTTGACCCAACACAACACTCGAGCCAGGCTCGGTAAAATTATATTTCAATATGCTTTACGTACGTTAACAAAGGCGAAGTCTGTGCCATAAAAGGCTTAACAACTGAACAGTGTAGCCGTCCCCCATGCGTTGAGAGGATCTAATGGTCACGCAGAAAATTGCTTCTGCATTTTCTGTTGTTGGTTCAGGCTGTGACGTCAGAGCAAGAGTGTGGATAACCCCTGTTTACTATTTTTTTCAAGAAATAATTAGATTACTTGCTGCATCAAAATCCTCCCCACGCCACCTATGCTCAAAGCTGCTAGGTTGAAGGTTAAGGTGAATGCGTGTTGCTAGCAATCAACAATCGAACACAAGCTCCAGCTGCAAAATATTGCTCTGCTACATTAGCTCATTTTCGCAAGCAGATTTTACTGTCTCATTATGGTCGCCTTCACCATTAATTATTTCATTTCATAATGTTTCAAAGCCCTCTTGCTGGAGCTTAGGCACGCCTCCGTGAATACGACGCCAGAAGCACAAAGCCAGGGGTTCTTAACAGCTTTTACACCCCTTTACTTTGTATGCCACTCAAGACAGCAACTCTTTTTTTTTCATCCTTAAAGTGTGACGAATTAAGTCAGCATTGCATTTAAGCCAGACCCCTTAGAAACTGCAAAGCATGCTTGCTCTCGATTCATTGAAGTTACCCAAGCAGCCGTTGGAGATACGTGTTGAACGCTCGCTCCTGTTCTGCCACTGGTTCCATGATTCACCAAGACAGCAACGACAGCATTTTGTGATGCCGTCACCACAAATCGGTCACGGGAGAAAAAAAATGGTTCTTTTTGGCCGAGGTAGGTTCTTTTGGATGTCCCATTTGATAAAATCCCCGACCTTTCGTCCAAGTTTTCTTCAAAATTAAGAACATGTTCAACTGTTGCAAGTTCATATAAAAGGGGGCAATTCCGCGATTGAGTGCGCTGTGTCGGCCCATTCAGAAAATAATTTCTGCCACTTGTTAGCCCTGATATAGCGTTCTGCAGGCACGCTGCAAAGTATGTACGTGTGCGTGCGTGTTTGTGTGCGTGCATGCGTGCGTCTGTGAGCACATAAAATATTCGTTGAGAAGTTGCGGTGTGTGTTTCTAGTCTAAGTAAAAATCGCTTAACTTCGGCATTCGCAAAAAGAAAGCATGGGGCTGGGAGATGAAAACAGGCTGAGGTAGTACGCACAGCCATCCACAATCTTAGATGGAGCAACGCTGTATTGTCTTCTCCTGCTTTTGTTTATGGTATTTTAGTCACAACTGCTGCACCTCTTTAAAGAATAAGAAATCTTTTAAGTCCTCCGCATTCGCTTGAGCAGTTTTTTTACAAACTTTTGAGATATTCTATGCTCCAGCTAAGCCTGTGCACGACTGTACTTATCAGAACACTGAAACCAAGTCCGAAATTCTTGTCCGAAAACGTGAATTCTTTCCGAAAACGTTTTCGGAATGAATTCTTGTGCGAAAACGTTTTCGCGGGTCTTTTGCTCTTGCGTTGTTAGTAGAAGAATACGTTGCAGGTTTTACGGCATATTTTCTGCTTGTGAAAATGCAAACCCAAATTACTAAAAAACTTGGAAAAGATAGAGACTTGATATTTAAAGCAGTCACTTATTCGGGATCGCATTTTTCCCGAAGAGGGCGTTTAATGGTCGAATTTTTCTTGCCAGCGCCATCTGCGAAATGACTTACTTTGTTCATCCCCTTTCTTTCTTTCATAGAAATATATCAGTTTCTAAATACGTAATATAACCTATCACACTATTCTCTGTGATTTTTGCTTTCTTTACTGCCTACCTTTTCTTCAGTGTTCATTCAACGAGCCCCTCATAACCAATTTTGATTCGCTTTATGTGCATAGTGAGGGTATCTGTTCTTGCAGTCTTGGCACAATAATTAACTTAAGAGAGTTCAAGGCTGGTCGACCGCTCCGGACTTGTCATAAACGTTTCAGTTACGGCCAGGGGCTTACAAAAAGGGTCCCCTTCACCCAGAATAGTCGGATGTGCGCTGGCTACCACCGCAAGCACAGGATATATTTACGTTGACATAATTGCCCAAAAAAGTGTAAGGCACCCCCGCCCAGCCGGTAACGTGGTGGTCATTGCACCAGCCGCGTATTCTGCAGGTCGTGGTTTCGGATCCCACCCTGTGGGCATGTTATTGCAACACTTCTCTACATCAGGCGCTTTTCATGGGGCGACCAGTTTTGACCTTGAGAGGTAGAGGTCAAGCAACACCCCCTTCCGGCAGCTCCCGGCACGAAGCCATCGCCTGATGGTGGGGAGAGATAGACAGCACGGCAGAGATAATCTTATTGTTGGATCTAACCAGGGCGAGCGTTAGAAAAACAAAAAACGAGGCACATTTCGCAGTACTGAGCCTCGGGGAAGGTCACTGCTTCACGAGTAAAGACACTGCAGTGCTTTCGTCGCTGTGTGGTATCATTATCTAACGATTTCGTGCGGGCATCCTGCTAACAGGAACAAAACTGCCCGTGTAAACAAAAATAATAAAATTCTGGATTTGAACTTTCACAACATGCGCTGAAACCGAATTCTTACACTCTAGCCGCCATGTTTCGACAGTTTCCTCCCACGATAGCTTTCTTTTTTTTCTTTTTTCTCACAAACACAGGACGGTTCGTTCGGCACAGGGCATATTAGCTCTGCGGGCGCCCATCTACCGCTCAACACTGCCTTTTGTACACCCATCTTCGCCACGACGTCTCGCGATGCCTGTGTTTTCGTTTTACCGGACATCGTCGCAGCAGCTCACAACGAAGGAATAATGGTTGCACGAACTTCCCAAACCATTTTCGCGCATGTTTTAAATGTATGAAGCAACAGACGATCAGAAACACATCGAATGCGCGCCGTCTTCTCGCAGGCAGCTGTGGGAAAATCCGCCGGCTGCGCCCACTCGGTTCCTGAGTGTAACGTCACTTCCTGCCGTCCGTAATGGCCGCCCTTTTGTTCAAGTTTCGTTTTGAAAAGAGCGTTTTTGATCTTAGTTTAGGATGCAGCGAAGCACATTTGGGCCTCCAAATTTTACAGGTAGCAATTTTTAAGGTTACACTACCAGTAAATAGTGCATTTAAAGAGCCGAAAATTTCGTTGCAGTTGGCCTTTAAGGGACAGGAGGAGAGCGGAGTGGTATAATTTAATCTCAGCATTGGCACTACAAAGACAACCTAAAAACTAACTAAAATATGACTTCTAATGTGAGGTACAACTATTTATAAGAACTTTATTTCGTGAATGGGGACTCTGAAGATATTTTAGCCCAGCTACAGGTCCCATATGAACTTGCGAAATATTTTTCTGTGTCTATCCCAACCGCTTGGTACATTGAAGTGACAATATATACACAGATGAAGCCATGTCTACAAACTGCAAACGGAAACATGCACAAACCCGAACAGCGTCACTGCCATGGACGTATACGTCCTCCAGCAGAATGGCGAGGTGGGCTAGTTGGTATATATGCATAACTAAACCTTCAGAAAGCACATCACTGAAAAACTCGTCCTGTTGTCCTGTTCGCTTGTCCTGTTAGGCCTACATTTTTAGTTGAATTATACGTTGTACAGCACGAAGCATCAAAGTAGTGCAAAAAATATTTACTGGGCAATCACATTCAAACATAGTCTAAGTTGCAGCAGTCAGCAGCCTCAACATGTAAGTTATTGGCAAACGACAGGACAGACACCAGAATCATACTCTGCCTTAAACCTGCGAAACCCCAAATGCTGTGTTACTGTGATCACCAAGGTGTGTTACACACTAAATTCATTAAGCTGGAAATTCCATAAGTGACAGAAATTTAACAGTCATTTTAAATATTTTTACTAGGTTCTGAATGGTTAACTTACGTTCACGATGCTGGAGTAAGAGGACGAAGCGCAACCAGCGCTGCTCATACTACTGTTCCAGTTACGACATGCGTGTGGTTCTGACGCTACCAATAAATTCATGTTGCATACACGTTCTTTATTCCAACATTTCACGACCAAACTGAGCGTTCGAAAAGATTGAACACTCAATCGAAACGCGAAAAAAAGCCTCCAGATGCCATTTTAATCTAATGCTGTCCGCTCGGAAATCACTTGATTTATAATTTTATTTTAATGATACACGCATGGCAATTATTCAATTTATTGTGCACGTTATTTAACCGAAAACTATTATGACGAAAAAGAACGGCATCTGCACAAACGAAACAAAAACCAAAAGTGCATAATATCACGCAAAAAGCGATATGCGTGTAACGCATAAACGCACTTATATTCGCACGCAAATTTATATTCCCACTCTCCAGATTCCCTTATTTCATTTCATATCAAAACATTCGGCTAGCAAAACAGGACAGGACAGAAACACTTCATCAAACACAGGGATAGAAATTGCGCGAGAATTGATTCTGTTTACACACGCAGCAGCCAGGTACAAAGGTCTACCGACAAATCTGCGCAACGTACAAAGCGAGTCACTCAAAACGTTAGAGCTAACCGCTTACGCGGATTGAAGTTCGGGAGCAACTCTGCTAGGTTAAATACGTATGACAAGAAAACAAGGCTCACTAGTACTCACTTACCTTCACTACTTGGCAGTATTTCTACTTGGCAGTATATCCATGGCAGTCAAATCACCGAAATAACGAAAGTTGAAGGCATGCACACCCGTGCCGTTACCGGCCAGTAGCACTCGCATCGATACGGAGTGCAGTTAATAGAGCTGTCGGACGGTCGGACTCGCCGCACAGCGACTTTCCTGTCTCATGTTCGTCCGAGGGAAAAACTAGTTCCTGAAAGACACCCACCTTGACAAAAACACGTTGCGTAATAGATGCCCAATTTGTTGGTATATACAAATATTAGTTGCCAATCATTAGTTACCAACAGTAATTGTACCGACAAGGCAATTTCACGGTCTAGGGTGGAAATGCAGCTGGCGTGGAGTTGCGGGCGCCGTAATTTTACGGTTTGTTCTGAGGCCGCAACCACTTGCAGCGTGTTTTCCGCGCTTTCGCGCTTCGATATCGCCCCACGTTGACGGCGACGGCAAAATGCACGGCGACGTTAGCTGACGCGCGAGCCACGCCGATGTCTATGCTCGCCAGATATCAGCGTCGACGCAGCGCCAGAAAGCATCCGAAATCAGGCATCTTCGTCCAGATTCCTTGTCCATCTCCTGGTTTTGGGTCATTATTTTTGCACAAAACAATCAATTTCTTTTTAACTTGCGGTAATCGGGTACATTGAGGCAAATTACAAGCTATTTCTGTTCGAAAGTGCGCGTTCCTTCGTGGCTAGCTTGGCTTTCATCGGGGAGATCGGGGGTTTGGGATAGCTTTTTGTGAGTTAAATGCGGGAGGCCTGGCTACATCGCTTGTAGTGTCCGCTTGATGGGCTTGTATGCAAGATAGGTGCGTAACGAACGAAGTTTATCAACGGAAGAAACTAGCGGCGCCTTTATTTCATTCGCGGCTACCGTAGCTTCCATATCAGGAACAATGAAGCGCGATAGCTTTTCTTGGCTGGGAGCTTTGGTTACATCACTTGCAGTATTAGCATAATTGGCCTCGCCTCTAAGATCGGTGCGGGAGAAACAAGCGTTATCACTGCCGAAATTTGTCAAATAGGACCAAAACAAATCACTCGACAATAGTCGTTGGCAGCCTCTGTTAGGGTACGAAATTTTTGGGTCCACGCATTTTGTTTAAGCCAATGGACGAAATGATGCCGGCCGGGCACTCATGGAGAGCTTTCAGGAGCAAGTTTGAAAATCCATGTGAGCTGCAATAGCCAGATCTGTCACGAAGGGAGAGAGAAAAAGAGAGAAATCACTTTATTTTCCAAGCAAGTTGATTAGGAACGCGTGGTGGCTACCGGCCGAAGGCTGGCGGCGGCAGTGGCGGCTCGGTCAACCAGAAGTAGCTGCGCCCCCGGTTGCGAGCAGCCGAGCGCGTCCTCCCACTGCTCGACGCTGGAGATGGGCTGGAATGGGCTAAGAGGACAGGCCCACATGCCGTGGCTTAGTGCGTCCAGGGAGTCACAGAGGGGACAGTTGGGCGCAGGGAACTCAGAGGAGTAAGTCTTGTGGAGGAGGGATCGACGGGCGAGGGAGTTGGTCTGAAAGAGTCGCCATAGGCGCTTCTGAGCGTTGGTGAGGGATGTGTGGGCAGTGGGAAAACGGCGCCGGGAGAGCCGATAATGCTCCGTGGAATCTTGATACGAGAGCAGTCGATCGCGTGCTGACCGAGCACAGTGTTAGAGATCAGGAGCGAGCCCAGCACGGCTGTTTAGTTCTCGTGCTTCTTTGTGGGCCGCCTCGTTGCCTCCCACCCTAGCGGGGCCGGGCTCCAGACGATGTCGAGTGGTTGAGTATGGGGATTTTGGAGAATCTTGAGTGCTGTAGCCGAAACGCTACCGCGAATGAAGTTTTGAGTAGCCCCCTTCGAATAAGTGATTGTAATGTGTGGTTGCAGCCTGGTGATGCGGGCCAGGGCAATTGCCGCCTCTTCCGCCGTGGCGGGGTAAGATGTCTTTACGGTGAGTTAAGTGACCGGGGGAGAGCCTGCCATATCTCAAGTTCCTCCAGCCTTTCACCATCGGTACAAGCTGGGAGATTTATTTGTTAACATATGTGGCTGACCAGCGTCGCCAGCGATTTGTTAGGTCAGAATTTGTATTTTCATTCCGAAAGCAGAACGTCCAAGTAAAATGGTGGTTTCACTGAATAAAAACTCCTATGAGCATCAAATTTTGTTCAGGCATATGTTGAGTCTAATTTTTTTATTATATCCTTCGCATTTATACTTCCGTGAAAGCAATATTGGGGATTACAACCTTGCACAAAACCCTTCGCTACAAATCCTATACAAAACACATACAAAACCCCTCGCTAACTTCAAAACAGTACGCTTGCGGAGAGTTTGAAAATAAAGTATAGCAGATATAGCTAAAATAAATGTAACTGCGAGAGACATGTACGAAGTAAAAACCGGACATACCAGCAACATCTGAAAAACTTCAGCAAAATATGTCTAAATACCGTCTACAAACGAAGCAGCAGCAACATCGAAAGCAGGTCTTTAGCATAGCTGAAAAAACGTCCGACATTAATGTACCAGCAACGTTATCTCAACATTCAAAAATTTTCATAAAAATTCCCCGCATTTCCCTCGGAAGAATGTGAAAGTGCGAATGCACGAGTTGAATTTGCGCGGTTCGGTAATGTTCGCGAGAGATCTCACTCACACACACAACTACAAAGAAAGAAAGATGCATTTATTCACAGGCACCTATTTGTGTTGTCGTTGTACTTGATTGCTAGAGCGGATCTCAGCTTTGAAATTTCGTGTCAGTACTCCTTTAGGCAGGTGCATTAGCCCTGCTCACGCCCGATTCTTGGCCAATCCCCCACGTGGGTAGTGCCATGTCAGCGGCCAGGCTTCGCGCGCCCATCTCCACGTGCGCGGACATCGCCGGTGGACGCAGGTTCAGGGTCGCTTAAGAAGTGCATTGCACTTAAAATATTGCGCATTGTACGGATGTCTAATAGAGATACTGCTGGGACATAGAGGTTCAGATCTTTTTGGGACGTCGCAGAGATGTTAGTGGTTTGCTGGGGAGGAACGTGCTTGCGAAAAGAGATTGGACATTGGTGGAACTTCTTCCAGGTTTACTGTTGGTCCACTTCTTACCTCGGCCCCAGGTTTGCCTTGCTATTTGATTATACGTTAGGTCATGGTAACAAACAATTTTCACTGTATGGTTACATGGTTTTTTACTTGCGAATGAAAAACAGTCTTGTAGCAGAGGTGTATCTAGAGATGGATGGACGAAATTACAACATTTAAGGTTACGAATGGCGGTGCATGACATTTCTTTCTGGAAGAAAAGGACTCGGAAAGAAACGTATGTTGGAGTGGAAAATGCTGTTGTGGGTGGCTTACCTAGTACGTGTTGTGACGAGTCGCGGCAGCTGCTCTAGTCCAAGACACGAGGTTAACGTTCGTCTGTAGCGGACAGCTGGTCAGTTCGCACTCCCACTACTAGAAATAAGGGGAAGGGATGGGGTTTGGATAAGAGTGGAAGGCCGATACTATGGGCTATGAGGTGTGGGGTTTTAGAGGATGGACATTGGTAGAGGTACAGGGTTTGTGATACGTTGCGTAGAATTTTTCTCTTGTGGCATGTCTCGATGCGTAGTCATGACCAAATCCGTGCATCGTTTGTGTTGAGAGTTGGATTAGGCGAGGGGTAGAAGAGACGATATCGTCGGTAGTGGTACGTCAGTGCAACGATGTGAGATTGGGAGACTTTTGAAGGATTCCGGTTGGTCTTCTGTGGCTTGTGGGAAGGCCCTGATAGTTAATTCTTTTGCTGCGGCGTGTGTCGCCTCGTTCCTTGATAGGTTGGCGTGGCCTTGTGTCCACAAGATGTAAACGGAGGGCAGCTTCTGTATGGGTCGCAGTGTGTTGATGGCTTGGGGATAGAAACATGACTCCGAAAAACTATGGGTTGAAGTTCTAGCGCTTTGTTTCATCGCGCTTCCCGCGCGGCTGACTACTGATTGTACATTGGCAGCGTCACCGAACTTTCGAAGTGTCAGTTCTGAATTCAGGCAACTCGACGTCCTACCGCCATAAAGTGTGAACATCTCCACACTACCTATTGGGTTAAACAAAACCGGTCGTAATGCTGCCTACCACCGTTCTTCCCGCTCTCTGTTGTTGTGAGTAGAAAAAGATAGGTACCTTTTTCTTGCATTCTAATGGTTTCCTTTTTTCATGCGAGGGTAGCTTTCCGCTCCAATTGAACTACCTATAGAAACAGTCTTTTCGTGCCGATCGTGTTGTCCTTTAGGGCCACCATCACGGTATTCCCTCACAGAGGCTTGGCTGCTGCCCTTCAAACGTATGCCTCTGAGAGCATGCGCTTACCTTGTCAGCTACTTCTATGGGGTACAAATATGCCTGTACCAAATAGTTGCATGTTTGTTTTTTAAAACTCTGTCAGCGATCTTTTTTCCTAATATCACGTGTCGCAATGCACTCGTTGCTTCATTAGGATTGCAGGCCTACATTAGCTCCTCAAATCTCGGTTTGTTTAGCCAACTTCCCCACGTGCATTGAAGCCACGATGTGAAGAAGACAGCAGCAACGACGGTCACAGCGTCAACGTAGTCCCAAGCAGGCGTTCTTCCCCACCGGACCAACGACAATGGTTCCCACCAGCCCGAGGAAAAAGCCACTGCTGCCTGCTTACGATACCATGGGAAGCGTGCAGCGACTGTATGACAAGATGGTGGAGGACGGTGAGCGTCTTGAGAGTGAGTACCTGGAGGAGGCTCAAGCGAAGACGCGCCATTTCTGCTTCTGGAAGGTCATGATTGCTTTCATGGGTGTTATAATCCTCGTTTTTCTCGCTGTGCTCATCGCCAAGTTCATCGGGGGTGGGCGACGTCCCTCCCCGACAACACCCGACACCACCAGGCGCGGCCGACGTCCCTCCCCGGCTGCACCTGACGCCAACGCAACCACCGTAAACATGACCGGCGTCGATACGAGAGAATTGTACTCCCTTGACGCCGGGAAGGAGCTCGATGCAGAACTTCCAGAGGGTATCACCGATGTACTACTGTCCGTTCCTCTGGGTGGTGCATACGAGGAGGAACGTACGACGTCTGTGAGCTACGATGAGAAAACCTCTGAGCTTCAACCCCGTGCGCGCTCTACTGGGTACCAGACAAGTGCGGGCCAGTCTCGGAAGCCCTCCACAAACAAAACTTTCGACGACGTTTATTAGCCTGCTTTGATATGCGCCGTACAATAGAACCCACGAAAACATAATTGGCCCGTCGTCTCTGGGAGAAGTGTTGTGACTTTCTGGATGGTTGCGCTCATAAAACTCTGTGCTAGTCGTAGGCAATAATGAATGGTTTATCAAGATCATACCCGCTGAAAAGTATTGGCCGCGTATATTCTCACATTTTTGCAAATGCCGTAGTGAGACGATGCTGTTCTCACGGAGCTGTTCGGCTCTTTGCTTGCTTCGACTTTGCGATAAATACTGGGTAGGTTTGCTCAAGGCAATTAAATTTTCCGAGCTGACAATGCTCACGGGTCCTCTATCGGAACCTTTCCATACTGCTGGAGTTGCAGGGCGCCGATATGTTTTACCTTGGGCCCCAGCTCTTTCTGTATTTTTGTGTCAAAATTTTGTTTTCAATTAGTATTTCTTATTACTGTTAAGAATTTGAAGTTCAGATGCATTTTTAGTTGAAAGAGATGTGTTAGTACAGTTACGAAGTTTTTTTTGCTCACGAATTTTGAGAACTATGAATTATGGTAGGAAATGACCAGATTTGGAAAGGTTTTGGATATATAAATTTCTCATTCAAGCATCGTTTAAGCTTTAGCCGAAGGGCTGATTCGAGATTCAGACAGACAGATATACAGGCATGACATTCCGGGTGTAAGTATCTTGAGACTATGGAATTTGAAATTTTCTTACTGCATTGTCCTCTGCCGTGCCCATTATGGTCAGCGTGATGTGTTTTCCTGCAGTGCTTATTCGCTAGTTCGCTATCGACCGAGCTATGTCAATAGCGTCTGCGTGACTGGCTACCAGGGACGCGTTGAATGTTGCAAATGATGATGGCAGTAGATTGGCCTCCGAATCATGCCCTGCTGGGATGATGACATTTTTATGGCGTTGGAGACAAGTCAGGCGGTCTTGAAAGGACGATATTCTGTTACCGCGTTGTAGCGGGCTAGGCGTTCACGCGTTCATGCAGCCCGGGGTTCATGCGCACACGTCCCTAGCACGAGAGCACGCTGATTTCTTTGATGCCGTGTTATACCCCCAGCCAGCTGGTGGACGATGAGTCGCTTCTACAATAAACGGCATCGATACTTGACACTGGTGATGAGAAGGACAAGATTTTTGAACTGTGCACAGTCGTGCAGCGTCATGTTGACGCGCGGCTGCATCGAAGAGTCTTCGGGTACAGAATGGTTTTCGGGATCACAGCGGCTTCAGTTCAACTTTCAAGCCAACCGCATCTGGCAGTACAGTCGAAAATATACGATTTTGCTGACCCTCTCCGGAGCGACTACGTAAAAGCATTGGTGGCGCCACAAAAATCAAGTAAACTTCCTTTTGAGGAGATCGCCTCTCGCATGTGAGACCACTTCGAAAACAGCACGTCTGTACATTCGCTGTTGTTTCCAACGATGCGACGAGTTACCAGGCGAATCTATCCCGGCCTACGTCATTGCTCCTAAGGCTTTAGCGGCATAGTGCAATTTCTGCACCTGTTGATGGCGGACGCATCACAAGGAGAGTGATCGGGGCCTCACACAACAACGCTTCCCCTCGTTGTCATCTTACGTGACAGATTCATCTGCGGTTTGCAATGTTCCCATCTTCAACAACGTCTGTTCGTGGAAAAATGTGGTCCTCCAAAAGGAGTTAGGCTACGCAATTGAAGTGATAACTTGCAACATAAGAGCATGAAAGTCAGCATCGCGGAGGTGAAAAAAAACCAGTGTTAAGGTACCTGCGAAGAATTCAGCGCACCTGACTGCGGACAAGCTCTGGTACCGCTGCGACAACAAGCACAGCCGAGATTCCAGCGCTCACCGATCATAGCGTTGCCGTTTTTGCAGGAAGGTTGGTCATATTGAGAAGGCGTACATGAAGTACAAGTCATGAGACGGCAGGGGTACACCTCCCAATGTTACGCTACACGTCGTCCTTCCACCCGTTATGAGCAATACCGCGCAATGTCACCAAGAACAATTCTACGACCTCATGCTTGTCTTGGGTTCACCTTAATGCGAAAGCATCTGGTGGAACTTCAAGTTCCCGGTGTGAACAACGTTTTAGAAGTGAATCAGGGAGTACCGCATGCCACCATTAGCGAAGACACATTCCACCACGCTTGGCCGAAGAAGCCACCATCTCTTTTGGGCACTCCCATGGTTCTGCGCACGTGGTTGAGGGAAGGCCTCCGAGCACTGGGAACTGCCATCGCCGAGTTTCAGTACAAGTAATCAAGTAAGTCAGTACAAGGGCACGAACGAGAGCTTACTCTTAGTGATCATGAAGACACCTGGATGCAACCTCTTGGGCTGCAACTGGTTCGAGCCAATAGGCATAAACTCCCATGGTGAACACTTCCTTAAAGACAAAGCCAGATCTCCTTTCCCTACTTGGGAGCACCAATGGCGCCCCTGGCAGGTGCTACATTTGGACTTTGCTCGAATGGTCTTCGTCATTTTCACCGCACACACCAAATGCTTGGAAGTGTGGTGCGTCCCAAACGCTATGCGGGCGATGGTTATCCTGGATCTCCGCGACTGCTTGCGACTGTTGGAATTCCGGAGAAACTGGTCACCGACAACAGTACTGCCTTTGTTGCAGCCGAAATGACCACCTTTTGTCAGAGGAACGGCATTTAAAAAATCGAAAGTACTCCATATCATCCAGCATATATCGGGCAAGCAGAGACCATGGGGTATGAACAACTTAAACTGGCTCTGCCGAGGCGGAAAAGTATGGAGATCAACCTGCGCTTGTCCAAACTCCTTTTCAAACACCCCTCCACTGTTAACTCGTTGACAGGGAAAAGCCCTGCACAACTGGGGTCGAGAATTCTGCTACAAAAATGCTGAGTCAAAATTTTCTATTTAGACAACTGAAGGCCCACATCTCTGACCCATAACATAAACAATTTGTTTGAACGAATAGATTTCAAAAGCTCTTTTATGCAAAATTGAGTACTTAGTCCGGTTCTGAATAATTTTAGGCAGGGACGGACAATTTAGAGCACTCATATAGACCTAAAGGCGAGAATTTGATTAGTTAAAAAAGGTGTCTGCATTAGTGACCTTTGATGTAGCTAATTTGTATGACAGTGTCCAGCATAGTACCTTCTGAACAAATTACAAATTAGCCAGTGTATACCTGAACACATTTGGATTCGGGACGGTTTACGGGATATAAAATTTTTATGTGCTAACAGAAGGCTGTTTTCATAGCGACCTCTACAAATTAGGTGTGTGTTTCAACAATACCATTTATCTCCATGACATTTTTAAATGCTTAGGAGTGACATTCCTTTTGTCCCAGATGTAATACCCTATGTTTGTGCAGGTGATATAGCGCTCTAGCACGAACCACTTTTACTTGTAATAAATGTTTTACGGGCCCCGCGTCAGTAGTCAACATTCACTCTTTATATGGACGCAGGCAGGTCTAATCTCTGATGGAGTATGGGCTAGACAGTATATATTCAGTGCCAAACGTGTCGGACATTGCTCCCCTCATCTTCCCGGGTGCAGAAGCAGTTTAAATTCTCTTATTTATATAACCAAGGCATAGTGCCGGTGGATTCCCTAAAGTATCTTTGTTTTGCATACACTCCTTCTCATGAGTGGAGTACACATATAATGCGACAGTCACTGTAAAAACAGAGGAGCACGCGGTGTAGACAGAGGGCCACTTTATTGCTAACGCAGTGTCTAGAATGCCATCCGACCGCACTCTAGCTGATCGTTGCAGGCATTGCTAGAGTACCGTTCGATGACATTCGAATATTTAACACTAGGCTAGCACCGCCCAAAGAGTCTGTCGTACTGTAGAGGATCCGTCTTAGCTTATTGATGCCCGAGTCGGTGGTTCGACACCGGCTCTTGCCTCGGTGTTTTCTTTCATTATTTATTTGAAGTGTAATTTTTGTGCCTTAGGTTAGTTTTGGTGTTTTAAATGATGTCTTTGTGTGCGTTAGGTTAGCTTATGTTATTTTTAGGTTAGGTTGCCTAGCTTTATGTTATCTAGAGCGATGTATTGCCAGACGCGGCAGTTTTGTCCTCAAACGCCGGTCGACGTCGATATAGCGGAGTGCTTATAGAACCGTCCGACGGCATTCTAGACACAGCCTATTGCTAAAGCGGCAAGAATAGTTCGGAAAACACTAATGATGATAGCACGGGCCACACCATCCCACGCATCTGATCCGTTCCTACTGTATCTTCCTCGTCGTCTTCTTTTCCTAATCGTTCTAAATTTACAACACTCTCCTGGCCTGAGCGTGTTGCAACAGGTGCTTTAGAAGTTACAATACGTAGCAAAAGAGGCTTTAGAAGTTACAGAAGGACAAAATGGCACAGGTTTGGGTGCTTTTAAAGTTACAATACCTAGAGCACCCAATACCTTGGGTGCTTTTAAAGTTACTTTACCTAGACGAGGCACACAGTTTAGACAATTTCGGCAAAGTTCTATCGCAATAGGAGTCGCGCACATGTTTCTCGGTGTGTTTTAATAAAACATAGACGCTGTTTCTAAGCTTGACTGACATCCATGATCAGCGAGCGCTAGTATATCCTCTGCTAAGGTCCCGCATTTACTCCGGCCGCCATCACGTACAAAGAAAATCCTACAACGGCTTCCGGTCTTCCTCCAGCTTCCTTGTAGCATCATCACCATCCTTCGCAAAATTTTCAAGCATGACCCACTTGAAGCAGCAAAGTTTTTTTTAACAAGATCTTGATGCGCAACGGGATGCCCTTGCATCGTTCTTGAGGTTGATTTGCCTGTAGACGACATCAGTGCCGATTTCTTCAAATTCATCTTTTCGTTTCTGCCATTTCATGTATGCTTAAAGTCGTCAACAGCTTCACCAATTTTATGAATTTTTTCTAAATGAATTTTCATCTCGTGCCTATACTTCTCAAAGTCAATGCGGTATTCATCAGTTGAAGACGTGTCACTTTTTGCAGAATACGCCACATCCTCAGCAATGACCTCGAGTCCGGTCACATCCGACGTTATTCCGTCCAACTTGTTTAACGTGGCGCATCAGAAAAGGTCCTCCTTGGTCATCCTTAGGTTACTGAGTACTTGTTTTATGTCGTTGAGCTTGACAGCGGCGTAATTTATACCGCTGTCGTCTCTTTTCTCGTTCATCAATTTCTGAAAGTCTCTCTTAAAAATCTCCAGCTCCCGCGGTGCCTCATTCAGTGCTTTGACTTTATCCGACATCCCGCGCACGTCTTCGGACATCCTTCTGACGCTCTGCTGCATCACAAAAACCTCCTGGAATCATGGAATGTGCATCATGACTGGAAGGGTCTGTGAACGTTCTGAGTCGTCACCTGCATTGATTTAATTCGCCTCTGTTGCGCGATCGTCTGTGTTGGCGTCGTTGGTGAATGTTCTGCGCAGCCAGGCCGTCTTGCGGATCAATGTACACGGAGAGGCTCTTCACTTCTTCAAAGTTGACGTTGTTGATCCTTCGGGTAGTTTCTCTGTGAAGAATGCGCCCGACAGCAGTGTTTACAGCAGTCAGCGGCTTTTTCAGACGCTTGATAGGGCCAGTGACGAATGTCCAGTAAAGTGTGCCCGAATAAGAACTCTGATGCCTGCGTATAGATCGGCCTCGAAGGTAGAAGCGCCAGCGAAGCAAAGCTGGTCATTCGTCATTTGTTGAAGTGCGTCCAGGTCGATTATACGAGAAGGTTCGCTACATATTTGTGGCACCTAAAGTACTTCGATTTACAAATTCAGGTCATCGAGTTGACTTACAAAGTCACTCAAATATTCCTGTATGCTTTTCGACGAAATGCTGTGTTACCGAACTCCGAAATAGTCAGCAGTTTGTGACCAATCGATTTACTTCTACGTCTTTTTTACATGGCTTGGATAATAAAACTGCGCTGGCTATCAAAATCAAAAAGTGTTCTGACAAACCGTTTTGGTTTCGTGTCCTTGGTCTGAAGAAGGGTGGTCTGCAGAAAACGTGCGCACTCTGCCGGGAGAGTCGTCGCGCTGCAAACTGTGGTTGTCATTGGGGATATTTTATATCTCCAGTTTGGGCCACGCATAGCTTATATGTGGTGTCCACTG
This sequence comes from Haemaphysalis longicornis, assembly GCF_048455015.1. Taxonomy (NCBI): domain Eukaryota; kingdom Metazoa; phylum Arthropoda; class Arachnida; order Ixodida; family Ixodidae; genus Haemaphysalis; species Haemaphysalis longicornis. The sequence goes on along the minus strand of NW_027526276.1, from coordinate 9,845,060 downwards.
CAGCTTCTGCAAAGTAACATTCGCACCATTCTGCAATCCCTGCCGCGATAAATTTGTTTTCCGGCGCCAAATCAGCATCTCAGTTTTTGCAGTCTGGTTCTTTTTGCTTCCATTGTCTAGTGAGCAGCGCAAGCTTATGTTCTATGATCTTTTCTTTCTGAAAAAAGGCACAATCACTATTCTGATTCACAGCGAACATTGATGCAGAACCTTGAATGGTATTGCGGTTCTGTATTAGTTCTGTTGGCTTGTACGTGGAGGTTTCGTCCCTTGATGCCATCAGATTCATGGCTCCGTACTTCAATATTCAAGATGTCTAGGAGAAATTGGAAATCGTCCTGTCGGTCCCCCTGTCCTTGCATTATTGATTTGGTGAGCACATGGTGCTTATACTTCAGCACAAGCTTTGTGGCAATGCGCGGTGTGGTGTTGACTTCAGTCGAACACCATGGGTATCAATATATTTCTAAAACAAACAGAGGAGCTTGCAAATCTTAATGCAATCTCAAAGACCGTCGAAATTATTAAATGAGTGGATCCTTTTGAGATTTTGAAGCTTCGTCATGTGGTCGTTTATTGCAAGCGCCGTCTGGCGTAATCATTGCTCTAGCAGGTCAATTGCGGTTCCAGTGTTTTCGTTTGTAGGTGGTAGTCAAGTGATGACAATTTCTGCTTTTCGCTGAGATAGCTCCGCAAGAATTTCAATAAATCTACGCGTGCAAGCGCTTCATTGTTGTGTATTGGAGATTCAACTTCGACTCAAAAGGCAGGCCACTCTGTAAGATCCTTTTGAAATTGGTCAGCTCAAGTTTAACACTTAGGACTTGAGCCCTTTCGTGTGCCATCCCACTAGTCGCGTGAGCAGGACCTGAGGCTTGTGTTGGTGTTGTGGGTGTAGCACTCAAAAAAAGGCGTTCACAATGAAGTTTATTGGGGGCAATATACTCCTTATAGCGGATTAATTAGGTCGTTTTTCTTCTAAATCGCCATCCTCAACAAGCTGTTCGATGCCTTTTTATAACGTTGGAAGTGGGCTTTTTTTAACCTTTAAGAGTCCAAGGTTATCATTGAGCTCATCGGGGGAGATGGGTGGCGTGTGCATCAGGGTACTCAGGTAATTGATCACCCTGGTTGTGACTGATGGAAGGTGCCAACGTTTTTGCTTCAGATGTTCCATGGGGAGTGTCGAAGGCCCGGCTATGCTGTGAACGGGTGCACTGGTCTTGAACCGCTGGTTTGTGCTGGCCTGGTTCCCTTTGGAAAATTTGGTTTTCGCTGCTGTCTTGAACGATGTGATACCACATTCTGGCACCACGGCACCAATATGTAAAAAAAAGAGGAGCTGGAGACATAGCGAGAGGGCCGCTTTATTGTGTCAGTGGCAAGAATAGTTCGGGAAACAATATTGATGATAGCACGCGATAAACGTCCTGAAGCATCTGATCCGTTCCTACTAGGTTTCTTTTCGTCTTCTTTTGCTAGTCGCTCTAAATTTACAACAGTCACTAAAGCGGAGAGCGCCTTTGGTAGCATAAAGAGGCTACGGTGAAAACGGAGAGGAATGCAGTGGGAAACATTTTTTTTTTGTTGTTACGGTGTTACGTCCGGATAGTCAAGAAATTTGGTTGAGACTTGTTCTGCAATGCCCTATGTAATAAGTGAGACCGTTATACGTGTTGGAGAGGCACATCGTTCCAGTTTGCCTTGCCCTAATCGGTTTGGCTCTAATCTGGTTTTGTACTTGCAGGCAGGCATTCCAGAGCTGAAGGTCTAACTTATCTTGCCGACGGTTTGGACTTACCTCCACCGGTTACGAGCCCCCTGGAGCTTTCAAGACTTTATCTGTGCTGCCGGTTTGTTTTTTACATCTCGGCGTCCGAAACGTATTTCACCCCTGCAGTATTCGGGTTGGTGGTGGTGGGGGGGGGGGTGGTAACGCGCATGTATTTTCTGTACAAGTGATACAAAGACGCTATGTTACGCATTAGCGAATTTTGGTGTCTAATGATGATGATGGTTGGGTTTTTATGGCGCAAGGCCGACTGAGGGCAAAGAGCGCCAGAGGAAAGTTTATTTAATGAAGTGAAGTGGTTACCACAAAAAAAACACGTGTCAACCGAACATAGTAAAATCAGTTACAGATAATGGTGATGGCTGGTGTATAGGGCCAGATTTGATTATGTGTGATAGGAAATGAGGTTTAAAAACTTAACGTCTGACAAATACTCAAACACGCGTTTCACAGAAACAATTGCTTCGTCACCTAGAAACAGTGATGGATGTGTGGGATATGTTGTCTGTAGAGTTCTCTGAAGTGTTTGTGTCGTGTTGTGTAAAGTGCCTTGCATGTGATTAGTATGTGCACTACGGATAGGGCCTCTCCGCACCTGCTGCACAGAGGTCTTGGAGATGCAGTGAGAAGGTGCGAGTGAGTTGCATGAGTGTGTCCTATCCGTAATCTGGCCAAGGCGACTTCAGTGTATCTATTGCGTGTGTCGGTGGTGTATGGTCCCAAGTGTGGTTTTATTATGTGTAACTTGTTGTCTGTCTGTTCACTCCAGCGTGTTTGCCATGTTTTGCGAAGTTGTTGTCTGATGTGTGGTTTCACGTCGGTGTAGGGTAATGTGGTTATGTCTACTGCATTCGAGAGTGTAGCAGCAACAGCCATTCGATCCGCTGCTTCGTTCCCGGCTATACCACAGTGGCCAGGGACCCAGCAAAGGACTAGTTCAAATTTGTGGACATACACAGACATAATATTCTTGACTATTAAATTTATAACGTGATTTTTTGAATACTTTGTTGACGACATCGCCCGCACAACACTGAGAGAATCTATATATATAATGAATTGTGGGATGTGGCTTTGAAGGATATGATTAACAACTAGAAGTACACTATAAGCCTCTGCCGTAAAGATACTTGTATTACTGTTAAGAGTTCTAGTGACACTGAGGCCGGGCCCATGCGCCGCGCAGGACACCGAGGTGGAAGTTTTAGAGGCGTCCGTATAAAAGTCAGAACATTGATACTTCTGCTGCAAATACAAGAAGTGCTGCAGAATTGAAGACGTGGGAGCTCCGTTTTTATCTACATGTGTGAATGATGTGTCGCATGAGACAGGGCGGAGATGCCATGGTGCTATGAAATCTGTTACAGAACTTTGGATGGTATCTAAAAAGGAGACAGCAAGCTCTGACGCTTCCTCTCTAACTCTGTAAGAGAAGGGCGCAGAGAACGATGTTCGATTTAAAAGGAGTTCAGTCATGGAGGTATCATGAAAAACTGATTTAAAAGGATGGTGAGGCATGGATGAAATTTTAAAAGCATAAAGGAGGTCTGTGTATGCTCGCTCACGTTGTAGGTTCCATTTGTTGCACCCTACATACAGGCTTTCGACTGGGCTAGTCCGAAAGGCGCCACACGACAAGCGGAGCCCTAGATGAAGCACAGGGTCCAGCATTCTGAGGGATGTTTTAGTGGCTGACCCATAGACAACGCTGCCATAGTCCAATCGTGAACCTATCAAGCTGGTAAAAACACGCAACAGAAGTTGTTTTTCAGCACCAAAAGAGATGTGCGAGAGAACCTTCAGGATATTCATTGTTTTTAAGCATTTATCTTTTAGTGGTTTTATGTGCTGGATGAATGTGAGCTTTTCGTCAAAGATTATACCTAAAAACTTGTGTTCCTTTTTTTACAGGAATCGAGACACCGTGGAGTTGAATGTCTGGATCCGGTCGGATGCCATGCCTCTTGAAAAACAAGACACAAGTGCACTTCCCTGGATTAAATTTAAAACCGTTGCTATCTGCCCAACCAGCTAGCTTGTTAACACCAAGCTGGACCTGGCGCTCACAGACAGCCAAGTTACAGGATTTAAAGGAGAGCTGAACGTCGTCTACATAGATTGAACAGGAAACCGACGGTGGCAGCGCCTTCTTAAGGGAATTCATTTTCACAATAAAAAGGGTGCAACTTAAAACTCCACCTTGCGGCACTCCATTTTCCTACACATGAACCCTAGAGAGTGCAGTTCCAACTCGCACACGAAAGGTTCTTTGAGACAAGTAGCTGGCAAGTGTGTTCATCATGTTGCCTGCCATGCCGAAGGAATTGAGGTCGCTTAGGATGCCATACCGCCACGTGGTATCGTACGCTTTTTCTAGATCAAAGAATACTGTCATACAGTAATGCTTATGGAGGAAAGCATCTTTTATATACGCCTCTAATGCAACGAGGTGATCGTTGGTAGATCGCCCCGCCCTGAAGCCTGCCTGGCAGCTCTCGAGAAGACCATTGTACTCTAAGAAGTACACGAGTCTACTGTTTATCATCTTCTCAAAGAGCTTACACAGGCAGCTTGTCAGGGCAATGGGACGATAACTGGCGGGAGAGGAAGGGTCCTTTCCTTCCTTTAGGATAGCCACTACTATGGCCTCTCTCCAAGAGCGAGGAAGGAATGTGCCCCAAAAGCCATATGTTGTTGTATAGATGTAGGGGTGTTTCAAGAGTGTCTGGGTGTAGGTGTTGTATCATGGTGTCAGTAATCTTATCTGCGCCTGGAGCTGAAGGTTTGCACGTGCTCAGGGCAGCCCTCAACTCATAGAGAGTGAATTCAGAGTTGTAAGAAGTTTTTTATTTGTATTTGTCGTGTAAGGGCTTTTTTTCTGCAGATGTTTTGTGTTTCATGAAAGTGTTTTTGTAGTGTGCTGAGCTGGACACGTGTTCAAAGTGTTGTGCAAGCGTGTTGGCCTTGTCTTCAAGTGTGTCCCCTGTTGTGTTAACCAGGGGCAGGCTGTGTGTCTGTCGTCCTTTTAGCTTGCGTATCCGTGTCCAGACCTTGTGAGTGTCGGTGTATGAGTTGATGGAAGTGAGGAAGGCACGCCAACTCTCTCGTTTCGCCTCATGACGCACACGCTTCAAGAGCCTTTGTCCGTTTAAAGGAAATGAAATTATCTGGCGTGGGGTACCGGCGAAGGACACCCCACGCCTTGTTCGGGGTCTCTCGCGCCCGCCTACAGTCCTCGTTCCACCAGGGCCTCCTTGGGTTGCAGGACACACTGGAGGCCTGGGGCATGAACTTTTCGGCGGCGTCGAGTATGTGTGCTGTTACGAGTTGGGCTGCTTCCTCCACGTATAGGCGTTTTATGGTTGTGTGGTGTAGTTTAGATGTTTCTGTGAATGTACTCCAGTTTGCTTTTGATTCATTAAACCTGTTCTGGGAAGATGGACTGCATGGGCCTTTACCTATGTACGTTAGGGAAGTTGGGAAGTGGTCACTACCATATGGGTCTGTGCCCACACCCCACTCAAGACATTGAAAGAGAACTGCGGAACCAATAGCCAAGTCAAGATGCGAGTATGTATTGTGTCCTAAGTTATTGTATGTAGGCTGTTTTTTGTTGAAAAGGCACGCTCCTGAAGATGTGAGGAATTTCTCTATCAGGCGACCTCGGGCATCCATTCTAGAGGAGCCCCAAAGAGAGTTGTGCGCATTAAAGGGGCCCTGAAAGGCATTTTGAGCACACTAAATGAACTAGCGCAATCGCTAGATTGGGTCGCCAACGTCACCTGTGCCAAGTATTACTCTTTTACGCGCAGCGGAAAGCTCACACTTTTGTTGCAAAGTTTGTCGCTTTTTTCTCACCCTTTCCTTCGTGTTTTTGGACGCCGCCATCTTCACATGTCTACATCATCGATTCCCAGATGTTCGTCATGAGCTAGACATCCTGCTATTGGGCGGCTTTTTCACGCACTTCCGGCAAAGAGATGAGTCGTCTGCTCAGCGTCGGCTCGCCGGCTGATCTGCCAGCGGAGTGCCGGAGTGCTTTGACATTTTACGACAAACGAAACAAGAGTAAACAAACGCTTAACCGTTTGTATTGAATGCAACACGGCCATAACACGACGTGGATTTTATCTTACGTGAGTACGTACCATAAAGAAAGTCCCGTGGCACTTCTTTGGTGCAATCGCAGAGAACGCCCTGAGCCGAATGCCCGGGTTTGACGCGTACATTTTATTCAACTTCAAAACAATCCAGAGATGCGTTTCGAACGAACGCAACGTCACAACATGCGTTGCAAGTCTGAACCGCGATTGACAGACGATGAGTTGCCTCCTCCTGCCCGTCGTAAATTCGGCACTCACCTCACACCCGGTTGCGTGATTCGAAACGCTTCGCTGCACAGAGCACCCACGTGACACGTGTGATGTCACTGCGCGCTCTATTCTTTTGAGCGCCTGCTAAAGGGAGCCCGCCGTTCTCGCTGTGTAGCCTTGAAGTAGAGCACTCAGTATTGGCGCTGGCGGCTTGGGTTCGAGCCCCAGCAAGTCGATGTCTTTCTTTTTTTTTTTCATTGCTTATTTTATTTCTACATTTCATTTTTTCTTCTAAACTAAAATGTACGGGTCGTTTTTGTTAATAATGGTGATTTGGTACGTTTTAGGTCGCTTTAGGCTTGGGGCGCAGCCAATAACCACGTTTAATTACGGTTCTCCATCGCGCGAACAGACATGTCACGTGGGTGCTCTGTGCAGCGAAGCGTTTGGAAATACGCCACCCGGTTTGCGGGGACGAGCAGCAAGTCACAACTCTGGCGCGCAAGCGAGAAGGCTTTTAGCCAGGCACACTGCACATACCCCATGCGAGGTTGAGTGGTACGTCGTTCGAGAAAGATAATCCAGATCATGGGAAGCACTATCCACCCGCAGAAGTACAATGTCGCATTTCATCGCGAAACGAACGCGTCCACAACACACAGGAGGCGGTGCACACTCACACACACAGCTTCGGTCGCTGCATTGGCTTAGCTGCAAGCTTCGTTCGGACAATCAGCGATGCTACGACGATACAGAGCTGCGTGAGGACGACGTGCTAACCACTTCACGTATTTAAAAACACAGGGGCACAGAACTAGGTTCATCGGAAGCAAAAAATCTTTCCTCCATTATAGTGCCTGAAATATACTGGCTAGTGTGCCGAGGGCGGGCTCCAGGCGGGCGCCGGGAGCGATGTACGCGGCCGTCTGCCGCTTGGGGCGCTGCCGTGCGGGAGTGTGCGCGTTCATCCGGCCCGAGCAGATCGCGCGGCATAGAGTTACTACTACTAGTCGCGCGGTTACCTCCGAGCTGCGTAGCAGACGGCAGCGGCAGAACTTTCCATTCCCGCTTGCGACGAAAGCGAGCGAAAGCGACGGGAATTCTGTCGCGCAACCAAAATTTGTCCCGACCATTCGACAAAAACGATCGTCGCGCGACAAAGCGACGGAATTCCTGCCGCTCTCACTCTCTTTCGTCGCAAGTGCGAACAGGCCTTTATGCGCAATCTCCGCCCCACATAAAACAAGCTCTTGCTTGTCGCCTGAGCATACGGTTGATATCTGACTACGTTACACTGTGCTTGCCAGTGTATTTAAACGATGTGACTAGGTTTGAAACGTACGCGCTCGGCGTGCAGCTTTGTAAACGCAAGCGGTTTCACATACGCACGCTATTTTGCTGCTAATAGAGTTTTAGTACAGCGTTTGTGGCCTTTGCATACGCTAAACGCTAAATTTTTGCGTCCCGCTACGTGACACCGCGATGGGAGTTTTAGTAGAGCGTCTCATCAGTTTGGCGTAGCGACACACTAATGCATACGGCGCCATCTGTCAAATGTTTTCCGAAATGTCTCGCCGGCTGATCTGCTAGCGGAGTGCCGGAGTGTTTGGACATTTTACGACTATCCAAACAAGTGCAAACAAACGCTTTCCCGTCAGTGTTGAATGCAACACATGGGTGCAGCTTGTCAGAACACGGGTTCTCGCTGATCGAGTGCAGCGTTGGTTTGCTCTTCGCCTTCACGTTCATCGCCGCTGATAAAGCGATCCGATCCGGCGCGTTTTGTGCACGGGTTCTGTGTCGGTTGAAAATGTCTTTTTTCACATGCCGCCGGTAGTAGGAATTACAACCACCGCAAAATAACACCCGGCACCAGCGGGGCCACATCTGAGACCGCGCTTTCTGGATAAACAGTGCGCGGTGCACCAAAGGGAACGAGCGCACGATTCTCCCCACGCGGCTGCGAGTTCGCCGCCTATACCAACTTCAGCTACGTACACCGCGAAAGGGCGAGGCCAGGCCGCACACATGCGGCCAGGTCATTCGTTCGCTTTTCCAGCCTGTGTCCATGGTGTCTACAGAGATGAAAAAGCCGAAAGAGCTGGCCCGTAGCAGACGGCAGTCTGTGGGAGCGCAATAGCGGAAGTACGTCACCGCTGAGAAGCGGAGCATCATGGGAGGGGAGGCCAACAGCGAAGAAACAGTTGAAAGGAGGAGGAAATACGGCGCGACGATAATTCGCGGTTTTTGATTTACGATTTCTCAGCTAATACTCATCGCTTTAACAAAATTCTTGCAGGAGGAGATTGCTAATACATTGCTTTATTTGGTTGCATGTACATCCATGCATCGGCGGAAGGCATTTCAGGACCCCTTTAAGGTCGCCTGTTAGTATGTATGGTTCGGGCAGCTGGTCGACCAGTGCCTCGAAGTCAGAGCTCGAAAGTGCAGGATCAGGAGAGTTGTAAATGGAGCATACCGTTATCAACCTATTAAATATTATCGTACGGATTGCTACAGCCTCAAGGACAGTGTTCAGAGTGACAGGGTGGCAGGCTAAGGATTTCTGGGCGACAATTGCCACACCTCCTGAAGAGTGTGTGCAGCCAAACCTGTCCTTTCTGAATACCATGTACCTATTCAAGAAATTTGTTTGTTTAGAATTGAGGTGGGTTTCCTGGAGACACATGATACTTGGCTGATTGGCATGCAGCATCTCATACACATCGTCAAGATTTTTAAGGAGGCCTCTGCAGTTCCATTGGATGATGTTTTCATTTCCAATTATTTTAATTTAAGAATAACTGGAGTGTGTGTGTGTGTGTGTTTGTGTGTCGTCTTTCGGGGCTGTTATTCTAGGTTTTCTAGGCCTTTCTGTCGGCTTGGACATCGGAGGCCGTTCCTTGCGTTGCGTTGAAGGCAGGAACGGCGCGACATCCATCTCCTCATCGGATGCCAGAAGGGTGCCCGGCGGACCAGGCCCCTCGTACTTGGCCCCCTTTCGGGAGCCCTTCGTTTGAGCCGCCACCGCCAAGGGCGTCTGGGACACCAAAGGTGGCACAGGAGGTGCGGTGGCGGTAGGAGCCGATGCGGGGCCCCCGGTGTCCATCCGGTCGGCACCCTCCAACGCACTGGAGGACGGGGAGGCAGATTCGGCAGCGGCACCGGTCCCCACAGAAGAGGTTGTCACCACAACCGCTGCTGCCTCAGCAAGCGGTGTGGCGACGGCTTGGGCTGCCTGAGGCATCCCAGGGGGGGGGGGGGGGGGCGGAGAAGGGACCAGGTCAGACTCGCTGAACTGCGTCCCTGTGGACACCAGACGTCGCTCCGCCCCCCGGCGAGCCGCGTCGGCATACCTCCCCAGGGGGAAAGAGGCGAACCTCTTTCGCGCCTCTGGGAAGGTGATGTTCTCAGTTACCTTCACAATAATGATCGCCTTCTCCTGCTTAAACTTCTCGCACGTTCGAGAGTAGGCAGCAATGGGTCCCTGGCAGTTGGCGCAGGTGAGGGTTGACGATGGGCAATTATCAGATGGATGATCATGCTGAGCGCACTTTGCGCAGGTCAGACGACCACGGCAGGAGTTGGTTCTGTGCCCGAACCGCTGGCACTTAAAGCAGCGGCGCGGGTTCGGAATGTAAGGACGAATGGAGCATCGGATGAACCCTGCGTTGATATGGTCAGGAAGTGAGGAGCAGTTGAAGGTCAGGATAATATGTTTCGTGGGGATTATCTTATCATCTCTACGCATCGTGATGCGGCGCACGGCTGTGACACCCTGATCCTTTAGACCTTCAAGAATGTCGGCATCTGTCTCGTTAAGAAGATCTGCCTCAGAGATCACACCCTGCGAGCTATTCAGGCTGCGGTGGGGTGTGAACCTGATGTCCAGATCGACCATTTTCGTCTGACCAAGAAGTGTGGTTGCCTGCTGCTGGTTTTTTACCTCGATGAGCACTTCGCCTGTGCGTTGTTTTTTGGCATTGTAGGTTTTCCCAAGGTATTTTGTAATCGAAAATACTGATTGTGAAGCAAGAGGGCGGGCTGTGTCAAGAGATTCGATAACAAGAAAACGAGAGTATTTGTCTGGCTTTGGGCAGCTCATGCTTGGAAGTGGAGGGAAAGATACTTCGGTCCGGCCCCTTTTCAGGGACCGATCACGTTTGGAGGGGGGTTTTGAATTTTCCATGCAGCATAGAAAAAAAGCAGGGGACGGGGGTACTTTCTTCTCAAACCTTACCCTGATAGCCTATAGGTCCCGGAGCTCCCTGCCTGGTAAACAGACAGAGAGCCCATCCGCCGGAGCTTGACCTGGGCGCCGACGGCCACCGTTTGAGGCTTCTACCCTTCACCTTTAAACAAATCACCACGGTAGGTTACAGATTATGTTGGGGGCTCGGGGTCCGCGGTGTCGCAACACCGTCACCATGAATACTCAAGGTGCCCGGTGCGGGTAATTTTGGTGTCTAGAGGAGTGTGTTTAGGCAATGGGAGTTGGGGAAATAAGTATGATGCAACCAGTGGGGCATGAAGCTAAAAGAAATGGTGGAGGCCAGATGTCTCGCGGAGGTTTTATAGACTGGTGAGCAGGCGCAGTTCTTCGCTCTGATTCAAACGACTTGGATAAACCAATTATTACGGCTTGGTGGGCTCACCAATCCTATGTTTTTGAAGGCTTGTTGTCGACAGTTGGCAAAACCAGGGCACTCCCTCAGGGTGTGTGCAAGTCGTTATTGGCTGAGCACCGTGAACACTCGGGATTGTCTACACTGCCGTATCTTGTAGCGCGAAAGTTTGATGTTCTTGCCGATTCTGTTCTAACCGTGTGAACGATAGAGTGCCATTTAGTGAGCCAATGCTGAGTTATGTCTGGACGCTTTACACGAAGAGCGACTCGTAGTTGCGACTTTTTTGTTACCTTGCGGCGGGTGTAAAATTCCGAACTCGATTTAGGTGAAGGTTCCTCCGCTGTGTTTTCGCAGTTTTTATCCGTCTAATCGTACTCATACGCAGATGGTGTCGCTATGACCGAAGTAAGCTCAGAAGAATGTCCTTACTCATACGTAACCGGGGTTTCGTTTTCGGTTTCGACGTCGCTCGCTCTATTAACAGGGGGCTAAACCCAGGGTATATACTGATGTCAGTCTGAATAAATAACGTTTTTTGGCTTGACTCTTTAACACGAGTGCAGGTCTGTTTGTTTGGTCCTCGAGGCAGCCGCTGACGCGACGCTACAATAGCACAGTCGACACCAGAACCCATAGAGTTGATACTATTACTCTATAGCCGGTATTCATTGGCTTGGAATGCATGCAGGCAACCATGCGAGTGCGCCGCCATATCTGTGGCCAAGCGTCAGTTGCTGAGGCCATAGAGTTTCATACTAAATATTAGTATGAAACTCTATGGCTGAGGCGACGTTGTGCGCATGGCCCCCAGATCAGGCACCCCTGTTCTCCTCCATGCCTTCATGGCGGTTAAGCAGGCCGCGTGCCGCGACGTGACCTTGTGTTTCCGGGCAAGGCGTGTGCGAGTGATTCGATAGTCAGTTGTACCGTGATAGGGTTGGTTACGCGAAAAGTCATGCTTCCGCTCATGAGTGTGACAACCTCATCTGCAATTCAACCCCAGCCTTCGCGCACACCTACCAGCGAGTGCGAGTCGGTAATGGCACAAAGGTTGCAACGTGAGCACAGTGGTCCGTTTGATAGCAAGAACTGCCTCATTTCGAGACTGTTGCCCACTGAACGCAAAGTAATACCTCGACGCCAAGTGCTGTTGAGCGCAGCATAGTACGATCTACCTATCGCTAGACGCGTATGAAGTAGCCGCCGCAGATCAGCTGATTGCCAGCCGCCGCGCTCTAACGGGAGACGTGAGTTGTTTTGCTGAGTGTGAAACATTTAGCGCACGAGAAAGCCAGCGCTAAATCAGTGCAGGCGTGAACCATTTCTCGAAAGAAGTTGTTCGGTTTTTGTACTCAACTACACATTAGAGGGCACTTACCGGACATAAAGTCGTGGATGCGGTTCGGGTTTCGGGTGCAATTACGTCGACATCCGCGGCGGCAGCGAACTGCAGCGTCGGACTTATGCTGCTTATGCGTGCCGTTTGCAGCTGCGTTTTTATCCTCCGTTGATTCGAAGTGCTCAGTGTACGTGGAGCGCCACCACGTAATGTGAGTGCGATTATAAAATATCTGTTGACGCCACTACCAATAACCAGGCTGAAACGCAGCAGACGATGTACGCCGGTGTTTCAAAGCAAAGCTTTTTACCTCTACCACCCAAGGGTTCTTTTGCGACCGTTGGTGTCACCAGAAAACTCCAGTGAACAAATAAAAGAAATTACTGGCACCGTCTTGAATCGAACCTGGAACTAATAGACTAACAAAGCGAGAGCCAGTTGTCTTACCGATTTTGCTAGGAGCCCTTTTTTTATTGCCTGTCTTCGGTATACACAATAAGAACAAAAAAAAAGGATTACAAAGCGCGAAAAGACATCAGCACGCCGCTTGCTAGTGCGCGCTTGTTAAAGAGGCCGAAGCCATGCCACACTCCAACACATTTAACCAGTCAGGTGGAGATGGTTGGGCTCTATACACTTCTAAGATCTCCCGTACAGTCTGGCAGAACAACTCTCTGCTCGGTTTCACATCGACATCATTATGGCGAACTGCCATTCGAGCTTTCCATATACTATGCAGGGCCAGCAACATCAAAAGATCATATGGGACGCCGCCGTAGTTTTCAACGGCCAAGAACCCGATTCCATGGCTATCGAACGGGAAATCCTTTTTTAGTGTTCTCTGCAAAACGTCCCACCGGAACACCCCGTCCCAACAGTCTATGAATGCGTGCTCTACTGTTTCTAGCTTTTTACAAGCCAAGCAGTGAGGACCCCAGGAAACAAACCTTTTTCAATCATCCAAATTTTAACAGGTAATACTCCCACGTGTAATTTGAAAGAAAGACTTTGCATAAGGCGGGACAGTCATTTTTTTCACACGATGACACACATCTTGTCCTGGCCCTGCACTGTATAGGGATCGGTACAAAGGAGTCAGCAAAGTGGTGTCAAAAAGGTCTCTATACAAGTTTTTTTCTGTGCACGGTAGCCAGATATTCGAAAGAAAACCGCGAGAATAAAAATCTTGCCGAAAGTACCATCTCACGTAGATAGCCATGAATGCTACCGTCACAAACACAAGAAGTAACAACAAATTCGTGTAAAACTCTACATAGGCGCACTTGACACACGGTGCGCAAAAAAGGGTTTTGCACATCACGTAAAAAAAGAAAGCGGTTCACTACCTGGCGTAGAAAAAGGTGCGCCAGGGAAAGGCCCCCACAGCGCATTCGTCTAAACAGGTTGGTTTGGCTTGTGCGCTCCTAAGTGGAACACCAAATAAAGACAGCAAACACCCTGTGCAATTTTTGAACATAGGCACGCGAGCAATGCAGAACCTGCATCACGTACCAAAGTTTTGACACAAAGAATAGATTACACACAGTCGCTCGCGCGAACACAGACAACTGCTTGCCTCCCCCCCCCCCCCACTTATACGCTTTATCACGGATTTCGGCGGCTTGCCTGCGCCAGAAAGGATCACTGTCATGATAGTTTTCTAGGGGGACACCTAAGTACTTCACTGGCGTGTCTACCCAGCTGATACCTGCGAATGTACGCGGCTTCCACAACCAGCTGCCGTGCCAGCAACCAATACACTTATCCCAATTGACGAACTACCAGTGTACAGGCAGAACCTTTTAAGAACTCTTATACTTTCGTGGATGCTACTCGTGTCTTGGAAAAACAAAGCAATGTCGTCTGCATAAGCGAGCACACGAACTTCGGAGGACTGTAATGAAAACCCGCTGATTTTCTTATTTTTAAGGATGTTTACACAAAACGTTTCAATAAACATACAGAATAGCAGCGAGGACAGTGGGCACCCCTGGCGCACAGAACGGCTGACCTGAACTGGAGCGCCTACCGACTTGTTGACCACCAAACGTGTACTACAGTCCCTGTACGCCATGCGTACACCATCCGTAATAATTTTTCCTACGTTTGTGGGCTCATGAATCATCAATAGCAGTTTGTGGGAGACCTTGTCGAACGCTTTTTCTAAGTTTATTTGTACCATTGCTACTCCTTGCTCAAGGCTGTCAGAGCATTCCAGGATGCTACGGGCTACGTGGGTATGGGTCGTAATAGAACCACCCTTAATGCCGCATGTTTGGTGTGGTCCGACTATTTCTTTCACTACTAATTGCAACCGAGCAGCTAAGACCTTCATTAATATCTTATAGTCGACATTGGAGAGAATAATTGGACGGTACGCTGTTACATTCCTCAGTTTAATGGCATCTTCAGTCGTTGGAATGAGAACTATGTGAGATAGAGTAAAGGATGGTGGCAGTCTGTTGCTTTCGTACGCTTCGGCGTAAACATCACATAGCACCACGCTAAGTGTCTTTAAAGGGCTTGTAAAAACACGTGCTTAGGCCATCTGGGCCGGGCGTTTTACCTGGGGTAAATCATCAATGGCACTCAAAATTTCATTTATGGTGATTGGCATCTCAAGAATAGCCTTCATGTCGTCTTCTATTCGGGGAATTAAGTTCAAGAATTCGTCTCTGAAATTATCGGCGTCGACCTTATGAACAGAAAAAAGGGCTTCATAAAAATCCTTAAAAGCACCCTCTAACTACGTCTGGTCACTAGTTAGCACTCCGCGATTTTCGATTTTGAATATACAATTTCTACAAGCGTAGCGCTTTTCTGATGCAAGTGCTCTCTTGGTGGGCGCTTCATCCAATCGCAACTTTTCCGCCCTTGCTCTCACCAGGGCACCGTGGTATTTATTCTGGTCTATAATTTCAAGCTCTTATTTAACCCTTTTAATCTCTTCCATATGCGACCCCGGCGACTGCGATTCTTCATTAGTAAGCGATGCGAGGTTTTTACGTAGAAGTTGTTCTCTTTGTCTCTCACGATACTTCCGTGCGCGTGATTTTTCTATCGCACTCAACTTTACTACTTGTTTGACAATTTCCCACCTAGAGGACCAGTTAGTTTACTATCTGGTAAAAGCCATATTTTTTCATTTATTTCAGTTGTAAATTCGTCCTCCTGCAATAGCCAAAGACTCCAAATAAACGTGTTTGCTCTTGGCTTGCGCCCACCAAGGGTAAAAGAAACCAGGCAGTGGTCTCTAAATGACATGGGTGACACACAATAATCACCGCACTCAGGTAAGAGCTCGAACGAAACATAAGCCCAATCAAAGCGGGCGTGGCTTGTGCCCTGGAAATGGGTGAAATGCACTTGTCTTACGCCAAGAAGCGCATCCCCGACAGCTTCTAAACAATAGTCTGATGCTGCCTCAATCAACGCCAAGATACTGGAGTCACGGAATGGCGTATCACAGGACTTGTCGCGCGCAGAGCATACACAGTTAAAGTCTCCTAGAAAAACAACTATACGTTCGGTGTCCAGTCGTGCACGGATATTTTCAAAAAAAAAAAAAAACTTTCCTTTCGTTCGCTCGTGTCGGCGCATACACAACTACAACACTCCAATCGCGCGACAAACCGCCCAGCAAGACACGCCGTGACGGATTCAATTGCAACGCCCAAACTCTGTTTATTTCACAGCATACACCCACCAGAAACGCCAACTGCGTGACTTACGCAAACATGGTGGTGCGCATTGAAAGTTTGCGCCATACGTTGCGTTTGCCCTTCTCCCTCAACTTTCGTGTTCTGAATGGCCACAATATCGAGTTCTTTATCGGCAACCAACCAGTAAACTTGGTAAACTATGCTTGGTAAACCAACTTGGTAAACTATGCTTGGTAAACCAAGTTTACCAGTAAACTTGGTAAACCAACCAGTAAACTATGCGCAAGCCTTCTGGGCAGCGCTTGCACGACCACAACTTAATCACGCAAATGCCAGAACGGAATTACTGTAACAGAGCAACTTGAAACGTTTACGTTCGATCCTTTCGCGTCGCGTTCACGAACTATCCTGAGCATGCCGCACACGTAAACAAACACCGCGCTGTCGGTATGCGCCAGCGGCATCCATCCCGCAAATATCTCCTTCTATACAAAAATATACAACAAAACAGCCTCACCTAAGGCGTGTTGGCAATACGGGGCTCTAGAATCCATCCGGAAAACATATAAGGCGGCGCTGGGACTCCTGAACAGTACCAGCACGGAGCAACTCCTGGAACTCGGAGTGCACAACACGCTCGATGAAATCAGCGAGGCCCAGCGCACGGCCCAGCTCGAACGTCTTACAACCACACGAACCGGTCGTAGCATTCTCGCACGGCTGGGTTTCGCGGACCGGGCGGCCCGGCACGCCGACTAGAAGGAACTGCCAGAAGGGGTCCTACGGAGACTCCGTATCACCCCGGTGCCCCGGAACGTGCACCCGTAGCACAACACAGCCCGTAGAACTGCTACGGCCCAGGCCCTCACGGAATTATACGCCGGGGATACCGGCGCTCTCTTCGTGGACGCAGCGGAGTACCCCGGCAGACCCGGAGCCTACGTCGCGGTGGCGGTGCGAGCCACCAGCGGGGAGGTGTACAGTCCTTGCAGTGTACGCGTACCGTTGGCACGGCGCGCGGAAGAGACCGCAATTGCCCTGGCCCTCACGGACCCCGGAAGCACGACAGTGTTGAGTGACTCCCGCTGGGTGATTGGGAATTACACGCGTAATAGCGTCGGTGCTAGTGCTGTGAATGTTCGGTGCAATGAAGTGAACAAAGAGGTGCCGGCCACATACTTGCGGTGGTTCCCGGCGCACACGGACACACGGGAAGGCAATGACAACTACAAGATTGGTCACCCCAACCGAAACGAGACGGCGGACGCCGCCGCGCGCGCGTTCACCCACCTCGCGGCGGCCCCTCCCACCTCCCCCGTCTCTCCAGCGGAGAGGCGGCGACCGAGCGAAGACAGCGTTCACCAGGAACCTCTCATCGAATTCACCGAGATCCTGAGATGGTACCGGCAATGCCATCGGACCAGGCCACCACCACACCCGAAGATATCAAGAGGAGGCAGTGCTCTACCGCCAGATCCTGACCAACTCGGTGATCACGCCGGCGCTGGCGCGACACGTGTGCCCGGATGCTTATGAGAGCGCCTTTTTCCGTGTGGGCGCGCTAACGAACGCAACTTTGACTCACATTCTGTGGGACTGTACTCGCAATCCGGTGGAGGCGGCCGCACAGGAGCGGCTGCCGGACAATATTGCAAACGCGATTGCATCGCCGGACTACGCGGTGCAGTTACAAGCCGTCCAGCAGCTCGAGGCAGCCCTTGCCAGGCAGAAGCGTGGGGAGGCGAGAACGGGGGGTCCGAGGGGACTTCTCCGGAGACCCGCCGCGCGCCGAACCGGCGGACGCCGGCAGGGCAAAGTCTTGAAGACGTGAGCGGCCACGTCGGAGAGTAGGCTGGCTCCGCGGAGCCCTTGCTTGCTCTCTCTGCAGGAGACTATTCAATAAAGTTGTTTCTCTCTCTCTCTAGAAATACTATATAACAGAGCAGTTTGAAACGTCCACGTTCGATCCTTTCGCGTTCACGAACTGTCCAGAGCATGCCGCACACGTAAACAAAAACTGCGCTGTCCGTATGCGCCCGCGGCATCCACCCCGCAAATATCCACTTCTAGACAAAAATATACAACAAAACAGCCTCACTTAGGGCATGTTGGTAAAGCGGTGCTCTAGAAATACTATTAATGCTACCAAAGAGCGATTGCGGCGCGAAAACAAGAGCAAACTGCAGGAAAAATTGCAGCGAGCGGCCCGAAGCGTTGCGAGGGCGTCTGCTCTGAGGAAGCCAACAAACATGGCGGCCCTTCCGCGGAGTTAAAGGGACCGCGGCGCCGCGGGTGAGGGGAGAAAAAAAGAGGAGGGCAGCGGAAAAGGAGGGAGCAGTTGGCGCTACCTTAGTAGTTTTAGGGACCTTAGATTTTTGAGAATGAACAGCATTTTCATAAATTATTTGCACACTGTGCCTAAATAAATGTGATTTAAAAATAAATACCGTTCGTAAAATAATAATGCTGTTTTATTGCTGAAAAAAACTTGTTTTTTTTGTTACTAGTATTTGTTCTCTCCTCACCTAGTCGCGCTTCAATCGCCACTCCCATAAGCCGCCATGCTGATGTCGCTGGCAATAGGTTCTGAACCGCTTTTCGACCGAAGCTTCGCTACCATTTATGTTTACCTTGGCTCTAACTCTAAATAAGTATCTTTGTGGAAAAATAGGCCTATTGAAATCGGTCGCTAAGGGTACTCTATCCTTACGCTGAGCTTTATTTGCTTGCCATAATTAGTTCACAGTCACATGGTAAACGTTCCAGAACTCCTCGCTGCTCTCTTTCTGCGAAGCGATTATGGGTACAGAAAACGGCTTTAACGTTTGTTTTATCGAAACTATCTCAAAACAAATTATGTGAAGATTGGCTGCTAAATTGACTCGATTATAACGCAGATGTTCTTATAGACCAGAATGTGGCTGGGTCGGCCGTTTTCTAACGATCTAGGCGCAGCCTGGTGGGTATTTTATGGTGACTGCTGCGGGGAGAGCAGACGACGCCATAGTCTTACGCTGTTGCTTCGTGCAATGCGTGGATATCAGACGTCCAGGCGGCATCGAAAATCGATGTGTCATTTATTCAGGATGTCAGCAGCGAAAAGTTTAACAGTGCTTTAAAGGGACACTGAAGTGATATGTAAACATTGCGGGATTACTAGCGCAAATTGTAGTCCGGAGTCCCCAGGCCATGTTTCGACCACTCTAGGCGCGTTTACGCGATTTTATTTAGTAGAAAAACTAATTCGAAAACGCTGTCCTCCTCTCTTTACGCTCGCCCATTTTCTGTGGCGTTTTCGTGTGACGTCAGGAGGGGATGAGCTGGCAATTGGCTGCGCCACGGCTGCGCTACTGCACGGCTCCCCGGCCGACAGAGCCAGTCGGCCCAGCGTTTCGTCCGCCGGCCGCCGGCGGGTCGTCGCAATCAAGGAGGTTAAAAAAAATTGCTTGGTCGCAATTCGTTCGCTTAGTTGAAACGAAGCCAGGACACGTGTCACGTTTGTGAATGGAAGAATGTGCCTTTCTTTACTTGGTTTGTTTGTACACTGTATCTAGCTCCAAGTCAAGGTCGCTTCACACAAGCGCTGCACATGCGACGCTTCGCTGACTGGTACGCCAGTAGGAAAATATAAGGCCTCTTGAAGGCGGGAGAAGAGTCAGCGAAGTCAATATAGGTACTAAGCAAATAAAATCAACTGATATTTTTACCGTACAGCGTAAAACTAGGGCGCGGGAAGCACGTTCTTGCGCTGGGCGAACAAGCACAGCGGTCAGCAGCACGACTACGCATCTGCGAACGCTTTTCCGTCTACGAAATGCAATTGCTAGACGTGATCTACTGTGGAAACTCGGGCGACGCTTACTGCACGATCGCAGTACAACAAATAGTCACCTAAGCGGCTTGAAATGCCAAAACTAAATAAAAGTGTAAACCGGTTATACAATATATACCCTATATTAGCAAGGCATTCGCGTCCCGCTACGTGGCCTAGCGGTCTGAGGCACTGGGAATTCACGGCGAATGTTTTGCGAGTCACGAGTTCGAATCCCCGCGGGTACGTGCTTTTTGTTTTTTTTTAAGTTAACTTTTTTGTTTTCCGCCGATGTTTTCAATATTGAGTTCACCTTTTTTCGGGCCGCAACGTTCATGGCTACACGAGCTAGTTCACAAAACGCGCGCAGGCTGGCACTGGCGCGCTAGCGAGTTCTCGTTGGCGTGCTGTTGCCATAAGCACCGACTGCTTGCAGGCAGTGGGCACAGGCCAGAATGAACACACCCTTGGCCTGGTGCGAACACGCTTTTTACGATACAGGCATGAGGGAGGCAAGCTCCAAATATGGGGGAAAAGCGCATGACATTTGGGCGTCTGCGGGTACGCGGAGGGCATTCATGCACTGCGTAGGTCTCGGCTAGTCAATGCTACGACTACAAGCCGTCCTGGGAGGCTTATCTTGTGCATTTTACAGCCGACAACATGGCAGAAGCGCGGTACGATGATTACTGAGATATTGAGAATGCCCATCCAACAAAACCATTGGTTATGTTTTACAGAACCGAAACCGAAACCGAAACTTGTGTGATTGCTAACCTTGGGCATCGTCCAATCACGGCGCCCCTCCTCTCAACGTCACAGCCTTAGTTGGTGCGGCCGCCGCAAACCGCGCATGGTAGTTTTTCTTCTTTCGCGCTTTGTAAAATAATTACCGATTTGTCAACCGGATAAACGATGAAAAGTGTGCTAATGTGAGCGAGTCTACGCAGTGCAAGCAAAAACGGGAGCTTGACAAATTCACTTCAGTGTCCCTTTAAGGAGAACGTTCAAAGCGTCCGGGGGCTGAGAGGTTTGCCAATGAATTCAGTTCCCAACCCGCTAAGGCGGCGGGTCACGTCACACGCTGTTCGTCCTGACGGGGGTTGCCCGTGAGGCTGCGTTTCGCAGTGCCAGCATGGACACCAGACTTTTCATTCCCAATTGATGTTTATTTTCTAATTGTGGGCAGGTCGTCGTCATTGCCTTTATTTGGCGATGTGGAGAAGCCACTCGTCCGGGCGCGATTACGCGGTTGTTGGCTACACAACAATAAGTGCAAGCGCAATATTTCCATGCAACAAACGTAAAGTGCACCACGAGCAATGTTTCCATGCAACAAACGTAAAGTGCACCACGACAAAAGAAGTGTTTGCGTGTGCCGAGTCTATTCGCTGCACAAATTTACTGCTCCCTTGAGTGCCGCCGCGAACGGGTCGTCGCGTTGAATCGGAAAGACTTCGAACCTAGAAAATTTTGCCAGAATAAGTACGGTCGTACGCTGCTTTTGGAAGTGCTGTTTATTCACCGTCATGCTCAACTCTCCTCCCACATTTGTGTTCCCTGGAGGTACATTCTGTTCATCTCGTCGACGGGAAGCCGACAAAAATCCAGCGGACACCTATGCATGCTGCAGCTCGGGCAGGCGAAAACGTTAAGCCTAAAGCGAAATAAAAGCATCGCGGTGGCGAAGTGGTCGTAATGCCGACCACTTCGGCAAAGCACCCACCTCCGCTCTTCGAGCACGCTGTTGTAAATATAAGAAGATAGGTACCTTTTTCTTGAATTAGCACGGTTTCCTTTTTCAGGCGAGGCTAGCTTTCCGATCCAATTTAACTACTTATACACGAAGTCTTTTCGTGCCGCTCGTGCTGTCGTTTGATGCCACAATCACGGGATTCCCTCCCAGATCCTTGGGTGCTGCCCTTCACACGTATGTTTCCGAGACCATGCGCTTATCCTGTTACCCAGTCCTTTGGTCTACAAATATGCCTGCACAAAAATGATGGCATGTATCTTTTTCTCAACTGTGTCAAGGATCTGTTTTCTGCCAAGTATCGCGTGTTGTTATTCACTCGTTTTGTTACTAGGATTTAAACGTCTCTAGTAGCCTCTCAAACCTCAAAGCCCATTCCCCCACGTGCATTGAATTCACGAAGTGAAGAAGACAACAGCAACGATGGTCACAAGTGTAGTCCAAAGCAGGCGTTCTCTTGCCACCACACCAACGGCGATGGTTCCCACCAGCCCGGAAAAAGAGGGAGCGCCACCGGCGCATGACACTATGGCAAGCGTTCAGCGACGGTATGAGCTGATGGTCGACGAGGATAACCGCCTTGCGAAGGAGTATCTGGAGAAGGCTCAAGCGCAGAGGCGCGATCTATGCGTCATGAAGGTCTTAATTGCTTTCTGCGCTGTTATAATCCTCGTTATTCTCACCGTGCTCATCGGCAAGATCACCGGGCACCGCCGACGTCACTCCACGACTACATCAGACGCTAACGTGACCATCCTAAACACGACCTTCATCGATACGAGAAAAGTTTACTCCCATGACGCCCGGAAGGAGCTCGGTGACGAGAAATTCGAAAGGGTAGCACCGATGTACCAGCGTCCGTGCTTCTGGGAGTAGGAACTTATGACATTTGTGAGCTACGACGAGAAACCCTCTGTGCTTGAACCGCGTGCGCGCATTGTTGGGTATCAGGCAAGTGCTGACCTGTCTGGGAAGCCGCCCGGCAACAAACCTTTGGACAAGTTTGGCTAGCCTTGGTAGGCAAAAAGGCCGTACAAGTAAACCTACGCTGGTCATCCTGGTTTATAGAGTTAGAGGGAATTGAATTTTCTCAAATTTGTTTCATTCAAAGCACCCACTTACGGTCAGTGACATGCAAAAGACCTCCGTTAGAGCGGAAGTGCCCATTATGATGATGTATGTGACATGACCTGTAAAGAGGAACATACTTGCGAAAAAAGATGGAACATTGGTGAAACTTCTCCCAGGTTTTTTGTTGGTACACGTCTTACCTTGGCCCCAGTTTTACTTTCCTATTTGATTCCACTTGAGTTTATGGTAGCAAACAAAGCTCATGGTATGGTAACAAAGTTTTTTCCTTGCGAATGCAGAAGTCTTGTAGCAGAGGTGTGTCGATAGATGGATGGACAAAATTACAACAATTTAGGTTACGAATGGCGGTGCATTGCATTTCTTTCAGGACGAAAAGGACGGGGAAAGAACCGTATGTTGTAGTGGAAAATTCTGTTTTGGGTGGCTTACCTAGTACGTAGGGCCGCGTGTCGTGGCAGCCGTTCTTGTCCAAGACACAAGGTTAATGTGCGTCTGTAGCAGGCAGCTGGTCAGCTCGCACTTCCACTACTAGAAGGAAGGAGAAGGGATGGGGTTTGGATGGTAGAGGAAAGCCCATACTATGTGGTATGTGGTGTTGGGGTTTTATATAATGAACATTGGTAGAGGTACAGGGTTGGTGATACGCTGTGTTGAATCTTTCTGATGTGGCATGTCTTGATTTGTAGTCATCGCCGAAGGCGTGCCTTGTTTGTGTTGAGAGTTGGATGAGGTGATAGGTTGAAGGGTCGATATCTTCGGTAGTGGTATGTCAGTGTAACGATGTTGGATTGGGAGGTCTTTTAAGGATGCCGGTCGGTCTTCTGTGGCTTCTGGTAATGTCCTGATAGTTAATTCATTTGCTGCGGCGTGTGTCGACTCGTTCCTTGATAGGTTGGCATGGCTGGGTGTCCGCAAGATGTAGATGGAGGGCAGATTCTGTATGGGTCGCAGTATGTTGATGACTTAGGGATAGAAACATGACTCCTCACATATATATGTCCAAGTTCTAACGCCTTTTTTCATGCTTCCCGCGCGGCTGACTACTGATTCTACATCGGCAGCGTCACCGCACCTTAGAATTTTCAGTCCTCAATCCAGGCAACGCTAGGTCCAACCACCCTAAAGTGTGGACGTCTCCACGCTACGTATTGGGTTAAACAAAACCGGTCGTAATACTGCCTACCACCGTTCTTCGTGCTCTCTGTTGTTGTGAATAGGAAAAGATGGGTACCTTTTTTGCATTTTCACTGTTTCCTTTTTTATGCGAGGCGAGCTTTCCGCTCCAATTGAACTACCTATAGAAACAGTCTTTTCATGTCGCTCGTGTTGTCGTTTGGGGCCACAATCACAGAATTCCCTCCTAGATAGATGCAGCGATACACGCGTATGTTCCTGGGACCATGCGCTTACCCTGTTAGCTACTCCTATGAGGTACAAGTATGCGTGTTTTTCTAAACTCTGTCAGCGATCTTTTTTTTTCCTAATATCGCGTGTCACAATGCACTCGCTGCTTCATTAGCATTGCAGGCCTAAATTGGCTCCTCAAACCTCGGTTTGTTTAGCCAATTTCCCCACGTGCGTTGCAACAATGATGTGAAGAAGACAACAGCAACGATGGTCACAGCGTCAACGTAGTCCCAAGCAGGCGTTCGTCCCCACCGGACCAACGACGATGGTTCCCACCAGCCTGGAAAAAGAGGCAGTGTTGCCTGCCCATGACACCATGGCAAGCGTGCAGCGACTGTATGACCAGATGGTGGACAACGATGAGCGTCTTGAGAATGAGTATCTGGAGGAGGCTCAAGCGATGAGGCGCCATCTCCGCTTCTGGAAGGTCTTGATTGCTTTCATGGGTGTTATAATCCTCGTTTTTCTCGTCTTTCTCATCGCCAAGTTCACCGGGCGCGGCCGACGTCCCTTCGCGACTACAACCGACATCACCGGGCGCGACCGACATCCCTCCTCGGCTACACCTGACACCAACGTGACCGCCTTAAACGTGACCGGCGTCGATACGACAGAATTGTACTCCCGTGACACCTTGAAGGAACTCGATGTAGAACTTCCAGAGGGTAGCATTGACCTACCACTGTCTGTGCCTCTGGGC
This sequence comes from Haemaphysalis longicornis, assembly GCF_048455015.1. Lineage (NCBI taxonomy): Eukaryota > Metazoa > Arthropoda > Arachnida > Ixodida > Ixodidae > Haemaphysalis > Haemaphysalis longicornis. Next base: position 9,820,563 of record NW_027526276.1, on the reverse strand, counting down.
GGTGAATACGAGGAGGAACTTATGACGTCTGTGAGCTACGACGAGAAACCCTCTGAGCTTCAACCCCGTTGGCGCTCTACTGGGTACCAGACAAGTGCGGCCCAGTCTCGGAAGCCCTCCGCGAACAAAACTTTCGGAGTCTTTTATTAGCCTGCTTTGATATGCGCAGTACAATAGAACCCACGAAAACAAAATGTGCTATTCGCCTCTGGGAGAAATTTCGTTAGTTTCTGGATGGTTGCGCTCATGAAATTCTTTGCTAGTCGTAGACAATAATGAATGGTTCATCAAAATCATACCCGCTGCAAAACATAGGCCACGTATATTCCTACATTTTTGCAGATGCCGTAGCGAGACGATGCTGTTCTCCCGGCGCTGTTCGGCTCTTAGCTTGCTTCGCCTTTACGATAATTACTATGTAAGTTGGCTCAAGGCAATTCAATTTCCCGAACTCAATGCTCACGTGTGCTCTATCGGAACCTTTCGGTACTGCTGGAGTTGAAAGGGCGCCGATATGTTTTACCTTGGGCGCCAGCTCTTTTTGAATTTTTGTGCCGAAAGTTTGTTTTCCATGCGTATTTCTTGTTGCTTTTATGAATTTGAAGGTCATATCCATTTTTAATTGAAAGATAAGTTCTAGTACAGTACACAATTTTTTTTGCAATTTAATTTAGAGAAGTATAAATTACGGTAAGAAATGATGTGGTTTGGAAAAGATTTGAATATCTAAATTTATCATTCCAGCATCCTTTACCATTAGCCATAGGGCAGATTCTAGATGCAGACAGACCGACATAAAGGCAGAACATTCCGGGTGTGTGTATGTTCAGACTATGGAATTTGAAATCTTCTGTCGTCATTGTCCTCTGCTGTGCCAGCTATGTTCAGCGGGACGTCTTTTCCCGCAGTGCTTATTTGCTAGTTCGCTATTGACATATATGTCAATAGCGTCTGCGTGACTGAATCCCAGGCACACCTGGAATGTTGCAAATGACGATGGCAGTTGATTGGCCTCAGAATCATGACCTGGAGGGCTGTCGACATTTTTATGGCATCGGAGACAAGTCAAGCGCTCTAGAAAGGCCAATATTCTGTTACATACATGTAGCGGGCTAGGCGTTCACGCGATCATGCAACCCGAGGTTCATGCGCGCACGTCCCTAGCGCAAGAGCAGGCTGATTTCTCTGACGCCTGCTTATACCCGCAGCCAGCTGGAGAACGCTGAGTCGCTTCTACAATAAACGCCATCGAGACTTGACACTGGCGACGCGGACGACAAGATTTTTGACCTAACGCAAAGTCATGAAGCGTCATGTTGACGCGCGGCTGCATCGAAGAGTCTTCGGATGCCGAATGGGTTTCGGGATCGGAGCGGCTTTAGTTCAACTTTGAATCCAACCGCATCTGGCAGTACAATCGGAAACGTACGAGTTTGCTGACCCTCTCCGGACCGACTACTTACGAGAGGGAAAAAGCATTGGTGGCGCCACAAAAATCACGTGAACTTCCTTTTGAGGAGATTGTCTCTCGCATGCGAGACCACTTCGACAACAGCACGTCTGTACAATCGCTGTCGTTTCCAGCGACGCGACTAGCTACCAGGCGAATCTATCCCGGCTGACGTCATTGCCCCTAAGGCTTTAGCGGCATAGCGCAATTTCTGCACACTGTTGTGTGCGGACGCATCGCATGGAGAGGGATCGGGGACTCAGACAACAACGCTTCCCCTCGTTGTCATCTTACATTAGAGATTCGTTCGCGGTTTCCAATTTTCCAATCTTCAACAACGTCTTTTCGCCGAAAAGATTTGGTCTTCCAAAAGGAGTTGGACCGTTCTCTAGGCTCGGGAAGCTACCGCTCCGACAAGAAGCACAGCCGAGATTCCATCGCTCACCGATCATCGCGTTGCCGTTTTTGCAGGAAAGTTGGTCATATTGAGAAGGCGTACATGAAGTACAAGGCATGAGACGGCAGGTGTACACCTCCCAATGTTACACTACACGTCGTCCTTCCACCCGTTATGAGCAATACCGCGCAATGTCACCAAGAACAATTCTACGACCTCATGCTTGTCTTGGGTTCACCTTAATGCGAAAGCATCTGGTGGAACTTCAAGTTCCCGGTGTGAACAACGTTTTAGAAGTGAATCAGGGAGTACCGCATGCCACCATTAGCGAAGACACATCACACCATGCTTGGCCGAAGAAGCCACCATCTCTTTTGGGCACTCCCATGGTTCTGCGCACGTGGTTGGGGGAAGGCCTCCGAGCACTGGGAACTGCCATCGCCGAGTTTCAGTACAAGGGCACGAACGAGAGCTTACTCTTAGTGATCATGAAGACACCTGGATGCAACCTCTTGGGCTGCAACTGGTTCGAGCCAATAGGCATAAACTCCCATGGTGAACACTTCCTTAAAGACAAAGCCAGATCTCCTTTCCCTACTTGGGAGCACCAATGGCGCCCCTGGCAGGTGCTACATTTGGACTTTGCTCGAATTGTCTTCGTCATTTTCACCGCATACACCAAATGCTTGGAAGTGTGGTGCGTCCCAAACGCTATGCGGGCGATGGTCATCCTGGATCACCGCGACTGCTTGCGACTGTTGGAATTCCGGAGAAGCTGGTCACCGACAACAGTACTGCCTTTGTTGCAGCCGAAATGACCACCTTTTGTCAGAGGAACGGCATTTAGAAAATCGAAAGTACTTCATATCATCCAGCAACTATCGGCCAAGCAGAGAGCATGGGGTATGGACAACCTAAACTGGCTCTGGTGAGGGGGAAGAGTATGGAGATCAACCTGCGGTTGTCCAAACTCCTTTTCAAACACCCCTGTTAGCTCGTCAACAGGGAAAAGCCCTGCACAACTGTGGTCGAGAATTCTGCTACAAAAATGCTGAGTCAAAAGTTTCTTTTTAGACAACTGAAGGCCCATTTCTCTGACTCATAACATAAACAATTTGTTTGAACGAATAGATTTCAACAGCTCTCTTATAAAAATTGAGTACTTAGTCCGGTTAAGAATAATTTTAGGCAGGGACGGTCAATTTAGAGCACTCATATAGACCTAAATGCGAGAATTCGATTAGCTAAAAAAGGTGTCTGCATTAGTGACCTTTGATGTAGCTAATTCGTATGACAGTGTCCAGTATAGTACCTTCTGAACGAATTACAAATTAGCCAGTGTATACCTGAACACATTTGAATTCGGGACGGTTTATGGGATATGAAATTTTTATGTGCAAACAGAAGGCTGTTTTCATAGCGGCCTCTACAAACTAGGTGTGTGTTTCAACAATACCATTTATCTCCATGACATTTTAAAATGCTTAGGAGTGACATTACTCTTGTTCCAGATGTAATACCCTATGTTTGTGCAGGTGATATAGCGCTCTAGCACGAACCACTTTTACTTGTAATAAATGTTTTACGGGCGCCGCGTCAGTAGTCAACATTCACTATTTATATGGACGCAGGCAGGTCTAATCTCTGATGAAGTGTGGGCTAGACAGTAGATATTCAGTGCCAAAGGTGTCGGAGATTGCTCCCGTAATATTCCCGGTTGCCGAAGCAGTTTGAATTCTCTCATTTATACTAACCAAGGCATAGTGCCGGTGGATTTCCTAAGTATCTTAGTTTTGCATACACTCCTTCTCATGAGTGGAGTACACATATAATGCGTCAGTCACTGTAAAAAACAGAGGAGCAGGCGTTGTAGACAGAGGGCCACTTTATTGCTAACGCAGTGTCTAGAGTGCCATCCGACCGCACTCTAGCAGATCGTTGCAGGCATGGCTAGAGTACCGTTCGATGACATTCGAATATTTAACACTAGGCTAGCACCGCCCAAAGAGTCTGTCGTACTGTAGAGGATCCGTCTTAGCTTATTGATGCCCGAGTCGGTAGTTCGACACCGGCTCTTGCCTCAGTGCTTTTTTCGTTATTTATTTGAAGTGTAACTTTTGTGCGTTAGGTTAGTTTTGATGTTTGAAATGATGTCTTTGTGTGCGTCAGGTTAGCTTATGTTATTTTTAGGTTAGGTTGCCTAGCTTTATGTTATCTAGAGCGATGTATTTCGAGACGCGGCAATTTTGTCCTAAAACGCCGGTGGACGTCGATATAGCCGAGTGCTTATAAAACCGTCGGACGGCACTATAGACACAGTCTATTGCTAAAGCGGCAAGAATAGTTTGGAAAACACTAATGATGATAGCATGGGGCACACCATCCCACGCATCTGATCCGTTCCTACTGTAACTTCGTGGTCGTCTTTTTTTCCTAATCGTTCTAAATTTGCAACACTCTCCTGGCCGGAGCTTGTTGCAACAGGTGCTTGAGAAGTTACAATACGTAGCAAAAGGGGCTTTAGAAGTTACAGAAGCACAAAATTGCACAGGTATGGGTGCTTTTAAAGGTACAATGAGCGCACACTTTACCTAGACGAGGCACACAGTTTAGACAAATAAACCCGTTCATCATGGTTTGGGGAAAGTTCTATCGCAATAGGAGCCACGCAGATTTTTATCGGTGTGTTTTTATAAAACATAGACGCTGTTTCTAAGCTTGACCTACATCCATGTTCAGCGACCGCTAGTATATCCTCTGCTAAGGTCCCGCGTTAACTCCGGCCGCCATCACGTACAAAGGAAATCCTACAATGGCTTCCGGTCTTCCTCCAGCTTCCTTGTAGTATCATTACCATCCTTCGCAAAATTTTTCAACCATGACGCACTTGTTGCAGCAAAGTTTTTTTGACAAGATCTTGATGCGCAACGGGGTGCCCTTGCACCGTTCTTGAGGTTGGTTCGCCTGTAGACGACATCGGTGCCGATTTCTTCAAATTCATTTTTTCGTTTCCGCTATTTCATGTATGCTTAAAGTCGTCAACAGCTTCAACAATTTTATGACCTTTTTTCTTATTGAATTTTCATCTCGGGCCTATACTTCTCAAAGGCAATGCGGTATGAATCAGTTGAAGACGTGTCACTTTTTGCAGAATACGCCAAATCCTCAGCAATGGCCTCGAGTCCGGTAACATCCGACGTTATTCCGTCCAACTTGTTGAGCGTGGCGCATCGGAAAAGGTCGTCCTTGGTCATCCTTAGGTTACTGAGTACTTGTTTTATGTCGTTGAGCTTGACAGCGGCGTTATTTATACCGCTGTCGTCTCTTTTCTCGTCCATCAATTTCTGCAAGTCTCTCTTAAAAATCTCCAGCTCCCGCGTTGCCTCATTCAGTGCTTTGACTTTATCCGACATCCCGCGCACGTCTTCGGACATCCTGCTGACGCTCTGCTGCATCAGACAAACCTCCTGGAATCATGGAATCTGCATCATGACTGGAAGGGTCTGTGAACGTTCCGAGTCGTCACCTGCAACGATGCAATTGGCATCTGTTGCGCGATCGTCTGTGCTGGCGTCGTTGGTGCATGTTCTGCTCAGCCAGGCCGTCTTGCGGATCAAGGTACACGGAGAGGCTCTCCAGTTCTTCAAAGTTGACGCTGTTGATCCTTCAGGTAGTTTCTCTGTGAAGAATGCCCCCGACAGCAGTCTTTACAGCAGTCAGCGGCTTTTTCAGACGCTTGATGTCGCCAGCGACGAATGTCCAGTAAAAGTGTGCCCGAATAAGAACGCTGATGCCTGCGTCTAGATCGGCCTCGAAGGTAGAAGCGCCAGCGAAGCAAAGCTGGTCATTCGTCATTTGTTGAAGTGCGTCGAGGTCGATTATACGAGAAGGTACGCTACATATTTGTGGCACTTAAAGTGCTTCGATTTCCGACTTCTGGTTGTCGAATTAACTGTACAAAGCTACTCGGACTTTTCTGTATGCTTTTCGATGATATGCTGTGTTACCGAACTCCGAAATATTCAGCAGTTTGTGACCAATCGATTTACTTCTACGTCTTTTTGACATATCTTGGATAATAAAACTGCGCTGGCTACCTACATCAAAAAGTGTTCTGACAAAACAGTTTTTGTTTCGTGCCCTTGGTCTGAAGAAGGGTGGTCTGCAGAAAAATTGCGCACTCTGCCGAGAAAGTCGTCGCGCTGCAAACTGTGGTTATCATCAGGGATATTTTATATTTCTGGTTTGGGCCACGCATAGCTTATATGTGGTGTCTACTGCAGCTTCTGCAAAGTAACATTCGCACCACTGTGCAATCCCTGGCGCGATAAATTTGTTTTGCGCTGCGAAATCAGTATCTCAGTTTTTGCAGTCTATTTCTTTTTTTTCCATTGTTCAGTGAGCAGCTCAAGCATATGTTCTATGATCTTTTCTTTCGGAAGAAAGGCACAATCACTATTCTGATTTACAACGAACATTGACGCAGAACCTTGAATGGTATCGCTGTTCTGTATTAGTTCTGTTGGCTTGTACGGATAGGTTTTGTCGCTTGATGTCATCAGATTCATGGCTCCGTACTTCCATATTCAAGATGTGTAGGAGAGATTGGAAATCATCCTGTCGGTCCCCTTGTCCTTGCATTATTGATTTTGTGAGCACATGGTGCTTATACTTCAGCACAAGCTTTGTGGCAATGCGCGAAATAGTGTTGACTTCAGTAGGACACCATGAGTATCAAAAAGTTATCTAAAACAAACAGATGAACTTGCAAATCTTCATGCAAATTCTAAGGCCGTCGAAATTATCAAGTGAGTGAATCTTTTTGAGATTTGGGAGCCTCGTCTCGTGTTCATTTATTGTAAGCGCCGTCTGGCCTAATCATTGCTCTAACAAGTCAATTGCGCTTTCATTGTTTTTGTTTGTAGGTAGTAGTCCAGTGATAACATTTTCTGCTTTTCGTTCAGATAGCTCCGCAAGAATTTCAATAAATCTACGTCTGCAAGCGCTTCATTCTTGTGAATTGAAGATTCAACTTCGTCTCAAAAGGCAGGTCACTCTGTAAGATCCTTTTGAAATTTGCGAGCTCTAGTTTGGAACTGAAGACTTGAGCCCTTTCGTATGCCATCCCACCAGTCGCGTGAGCAGGACCTGAGGCTTGTGTTGGTGTTGTGGGAGTAGCACTCAAAAAAAGATGTTCACAATGAAGTTTATTGGGGGCAATATACTCTTTATAGCGGATTAATTAGATCGTTTTCTTCTAAATCGCCATCCTCAACAAGCTGTTCGATGCCTTTTTCTAACGTTTGAACTGGCCTTTTTAAACCTTTAAGAGTTCAAGGTTATCATTGAGCTCACCGGGGTATATGGGTGGCATGTGCATCAAGGTAATCAGGTAACTGATCACCCTGGTTGTGACTGATGGAAGGTGCCAACGTTTTTGCTTCAGATGTTCCATGGTGATGTCGAATGCCCGGCGATGCTGTGAACGGGTGCACTGGTCTTGAACCGCAGGTTTGTGCTGGCCTGGTTCTCTTTGGAAGGTTTGGTTTTCGCTGCGGTCTTGAACGATGTGATAGCACATTCTGTTCACGGCACCAATATGTAAAAAAAGAGGAGCTGGAGACGTAGAGCAAGGGCCACTTTACTGTGTCAGTGGCAAGAATATATCGGGAAACAATATTGATGATAGCACGCGATACACGTTCTGAAGCATCTGATCCGTTCCTACTAGGTTTCTTTTCGTCTTCTTTTGCTAGTCGCTCAAACTTTCCAACAGTCACTAAAGCGGAGAGCTCTTTTGGTAGCATGAAGAGGGTACGGGGGAAACGGACAGAAATACGGTGGGAAACATTTTTTTTTGTTGTTACGGTGTTACGTCCGGATAGTCATGAAATCTGGTTGCGACTTGTTCTGCAATGCCCTATGTAAGAAGTGAGACCGTTATACGTGTTGGAGAGGCACATCCTTCCAGTTTGCCTTGCCCTAATCCGTTTGGCTCTAATCGCGTTTTGTACTTGCATGCAGGCATTCCAGAGCTGAAGGTCTAACTTATCTTGCCGATGGTTTGGACACACCTCCACCTTTTACGAGCCCCCTGGAGCTTTCGAGACTTTATTTGTGCGGCCGGTTTATTTTTTACGTCTCGGCGTCCGAAACGTATTTCACCCCTGCAGTATTCGGGGTGGTGGTGGGGGTGGTAACACGCATGTATTTTATGTACAAGGGATACAAAGATGCCATGTTACGCTTTAGCGAATTTTGGTGTCTAGAGGAGTGCAATTAGGCAATGGGAGTTGGGGAACTAAGTATGATGCATCCAGTAGAGCACGAAACTAAAAAAAAATGGTGGAGGCCAGATGTCTCGCGGAAGTTTTATAGACTGGTGAGCAGGCGCAGTTCTTCGCTCTGATTGAAACGACTTGGATAAAGCCAAATATTAAAGCCAATTGAATGCTTGTTGAAGGCTTGTAGGATAGGCAATTTGAAGGATAAACCAATTGAAGGATAAAGCCAATTTAAGGCTTGTTGTCGACAGTTGGCGAAACCAGGGCACTCCCTCAGGGTGTGTGCAATGTCGTTATTGGCTGAGCACCGTGAACACTCGGGATCGTCTACACTGCTGTATCTTGTAGCGCGAAAGTTTGATGTTCTTGCCGATTCAGTTCTAATCCTGTGAACGATAGAGTGCCATTTAGTGAGCCAATGCTGAGTAATGTCTGGAAGCTTTACACGTAGAGCCACTCGTAGTTGCGACCTTTTTGTTACCTTGCGGCGGGTGTAGAATTCCGAACTCGATGTAGGTGAAGTTTCCTCCACTGTGTTTTCGCAGTTTTTATCCGTCTAATCGTACTCATACGCAGATGATGTCGCTATGACCGAAGGAAGCTCAGAAGAATGTCCTTACTCAGACGTATCCGGGGTTTCGTTTTCGGTTTCGAGGTCGCTCGCTCTACTACCAGGGGGCGAACCCCAGGGTATATATTGATTTCAGTCTGAATAAATAACGAATTTTGGGTTGACTCTTTAACACCAGTGCAGGTCTGTTTGCTTTGGTCCTCGAGGCAGCCGCTGACGCGACGCTACAATGGCACAGTCGACACCAGAGTCCATAGAGTTGATACTACTGACTCTATAGCCGGTATTCAATGGCGTGGAATGCATGCAGGCAACAATGCGAGTGCGCCGCCATATCTGTGGCCAAGCATCTGTTGCCGAGGTGACGTTGTGCGCATGGCCCCCAGATCAGGCACCCCTCTTCTCCTCCATGCCTTCATGGCGGCCAGGCAGGCCGCGGGCCGCGACGTGACCTTTTGTTTCCGTGCAAGGCGTGTGCGAGTGATTCGATTGTCAATAGTACCATGATAGCGTTGGTTACGCGAAAAGTCATGATTCCGCTCATGAGTGACAACCTTCTCTGTAATTCAACCCCAGCCTTCGAGCGCGCCTACGAGCGAGTGCGAGTCGGTAATGGCACAAAGGTTGCAACGTGAGCACAGTGGTCCATTTGACAGCAAGAACTGCATTATTTCGAAACTGTTGCCCACTGAACGCAAAATAATACCTCGACGCCAATTGCTGTTGAGTGCAGCACAGTACAATCTACCTATCGCCTGACGCCTAGTAAGTAGCAGCCGCAGATCAGCTAATTGCCAGCCCCCGCGTTCTAACGTAAGATGTGAGTTGTTTTGCTGAGTGTGGAACATTTAGCGCAAGAGAAAGGCAGCGCTAAATCGGTGTAGGCGTGAACCATTTCTCCAAAAAAATTATTCGGTATTTGTACTCAACCATGTATTAGAGGGCACTTACCATACAAAGTCAGCGATGCGGTGCCGGTGCAATTGCGTCGACATCCGCGGCGGCAGCGAACTGCAGCATCGGACTTATGCTGCTTTTCGGGGCCGTTCGCAGCTGCGTTTTCATCCTCCGGGGATTCGAAGTGCTCAGGGTAGGGGGAGCGCCACCCCTTAATGTTAGTGTGATTAATATTATATCTGCTGACGCCACTACCGATAATCAGGCTGAAACGCAGCAGACCATGTAGGCTGGTGTTTTTCTACTTCGAGATGCCGGCTCAAAGCGCATGCGCTGGCACGGTGGCCACTGACATGGCGGTTTTCAGTGTTGCCAGGCGTAGAAATCGCCCGATAAACTTTTCATTAAATACCAACTATAGGAAAAGCTTCGCGGTGCATAGAGTTTCATACAATAATAACGAGAGGGGAAACTGGCGTTAGCGTCAACGCAAACTCCCAGGCTGCAGTAACGCTTCCATTGAAATGATGAGTAGTTCTGGAACCAGATCGCGTAGGATCGAAACGGGCTTATGGCTGCGCAAATTGTGTTCTCTGACAAAAAAGTCTTATTGCCCGGTTAGCTGTTTACAAATTACATTGTGAACAGGGAAGTTAGGCACCAAAAACTGGTTTTGTACGAAACATAAGCGCGCGTTTAAATAAAAAGAAGACGCGGATTCGAGGAGGCTTGGGGAGTACCACGTCGCACCACTCTGCAGACGCTGGTACAGGTGCCTTTTCTGCCTCGGCTCCACACAAAGCGCGAACATTTGAAATTGACCAACGATAAACGCGTATCGCAGTACCGACTCAGGACCGCGGTGGTCTGTCGTAACTTCTGCAAGTGCTTGTCGTTTTGGTAGCACAATCAAGTTCTGCGACGAACACCGTCCCCGCAGTTCGCCGCCGTCATGTTGGCGGAGGCCGATGGGCGGAGCCAACTCGAGTAGGATGACCGAGCCGGACGGCTCAGCCAACCACTCAGCCGAGCGAATTCGGCCTCGGCGTCCAACTTGGCCCGACAGGGCCTCTTCGACAGGGCACGACAGGCCCAGTTGGACCTTGTCGGGCTCAGTCAGACTAAGAAGAAACCACCCTTTACACGCGGCTAGCGTACAGAGAGCCCCCACGAGGCCCCGATCTTCTCCCTTTTAGTGAAAGCAATTAATAACCGGCGCCACGTAGCAGTCACCCTCCTCGTAGCAGGCGCGGCTGGGACCACACGTACTTCTCAAGAAAAGCGGCAACCCAGCGGTGATTGACCGGCTACTTTCCCTTCGCCTGCCAATAAGCCACAGACACGGCCTAACAAAAACGCCTAACAGCCGTTCACAGTTCGGACAGTTCTCATTCTGCTCGAGAGTGTGAATGAGTAAGTGTTCTACTCGAGACCCGCGCAAATACGCATTGCTTTCACACCGTTCGGCCTCCCCAATGACATTCCAGGCATGGCGCCCTCTCTCACGCACAACGCTCACCTCCAGTGGCGGAGAATCGCCTGTGCAGTGACGCGGGAAACACGCTGAGTTTACTTCACACTAGAAGGGGCACAAGTGTCCCAAAATGTTGGGTACAATAAAAACGTGAAAATCATACCTTCAACCACCTCGCAGAGGCACATCCGCGCTGTTTTTACCGAGCCACTCTCAGCGATCACTGCACGTAGGCCTCACGTCGGCTCTCTGGCGTATTCCGTCGGCTCGAAGGTCGGTGACACGGAGGCGACGTTGCAGTGTGTCGCACGTCATTGCCGGCACGTCATTGCCGCAGTAAGATCTTGAGCTGCTGTGTCCGCCGCCTCATGTGTGGGAAGAAGCTTGTGTGGGAAGATTTACGATCTCCAAGGGCATTGTGTAAACAGAACAGGTAAAGTTATATGTATATAAGTCAAATAACGAGCTCATTGCACGCAAAAACTTATGGGTTCCGGTTTTAAAATATATGTCATATATATTTGAGTGGGAAAATGTGGCTGAAAAGCGCCGTGCTTATCGCTTAGAACAGTGCTTATAAGAGTGGAATAAGCGCCTTGCGTATCGCTTATCGCCTGGCACTAGATATTGAGAAAAAGTGCGTACGTTGGCAAAGGATTGCACACGCTCTAGAGAAGCGCAGCAGCTCTAGAGCGTGTATTTTGGGAAGAAAATAGGTCCATTGAAATCGGTCGCAAAGAGTACTCTATCGTTTTGTTCAGTTTTATTTGCTTACCATAATTATTTCAAAGTGACATTGTAAACGTTACAGAACTCCTCGCTGTTCTCTGTCTGCGAAGCGATTATGGGTACAGAAAACGGCTATAACGTTTGTTTTATCAAAACTATCTCAAAACAAATTATGTGAAGATTGGCTGCTAAAATGACTCGATCATAACGCCGATGTTGTTATAGACCAGAAGTTTGCTGGGTCGGCCTTTTTCTAACGATCTAGGCGCCACCTGGCGGGTATTTCGTGGGGACTGCGGGGTGAGCAGACGACGCCTCAGTCTTACGCTGTTGTTCCATGCCATGCGTGTATATCATACGTCCATGTGGCTTCGAAAATCGATAAGTGTCATTTATTCAGTGTGTCACCAACGAAAAGTTCAACCGTGGTTTAAGGAGAATGTTCTATACCTCCTAGAGCTGTCAGGTTTGCCCATAAATTCAGTTCCCAACCTGCTTAGGCGGCGGGTCACGTCACACGCGCTTTGTCCTGAAGGGGGTTGCCCGTGAGACAGCGTTTCGCCGTGCCAGCATGGACGGCTGACTTTTCATCTCCAATTGATGTTTATTTTCCTAATTGTGGTCAGGTGGTCGTTATTGCCTTTACTTGGCGATGTACAGACGCTACTCGTCCGGGCGTGATTATGCCGTTGTTGGCTGCACAACAATCAGCGCAAGCGCAATGTTCACACGCAATAAACGTGAAGTGCACCACGATAGTCGTCGTATGGAAGACGAAGACGAAGAGTTAGCTGAGCTCGATCATCTTTCGGTTATTTGCGTCTTACTGGGCATTTATTGAGCCTGTGATCAAGTTACGCAGTATTTCAAGCGTCAGATATGCTCCCTGCGACGGGCGCGGCTTCGTGTATGCCGCCGTCAACGTCGCTCATGGAACAACCGCCGAGTGAAGCGCCAGGCCCAAGCATGGAGCCGGGTTCCCCTGCCGCTTCGCTGTTCGCAGCCTCTTCAGAACCTCCTGCAGTTTCAACAAGCCCCTGCAGCACCAATCTTGGGTCGTCGCTTCCCCCGAGGCAAGTGAGTCCTGTGATTAATCCGGCTGATAAGCCTCTGCCGGATGACATGGACGACATGTCAGAACTCACCGACTCTGCTTCCGAAACTGTCATCTACGTTATTGACTCCACTCTGGTAGCAGAGAAAACTGAGCCATTTCAGCCTGTGCAACCCCCGAAGCGCTGGCGTGCCTCGAAACGCTCATACAGGCCTCTTGATCTCAGCACGGTCCTGAGCCCCTTGAGACATGGCGTCGACGTTGTCATAAAGCCAGTTGATGCATCCAAAATCATTACGCACTACAATCCCCTTGCTGTCAAAGACGGGTTGGAGTCACTGGCTCCAAATGGAGTGCTGCAGGTGCGTCCAAACTACCGCCTCAATCTTCTCGCAATAGACACACGCAATGCTGACGCCACCGAGCGTCTGCTGAAAATCTCTTCTATTACTGGTATTCCCGTGAAGGCATATGAGCCACGGCCCAGCAACTGCGGCGTGGGTGTAATCAGGGGTGTGGCCAAGGACCTCTCCGATCCTGAAATCCTCGCCGCGTTGCGCCTAAGAATGCCAGTTCAATCGGCCCGAAGACTAGGCAAGGCTTCAAAGAGCGTCCAAATCGTTTTCTCTACAGAAACTATACCCGACCACGTCGTCAGGTTACACGCGCTATCGTGTGTATGACTATGTGGAAACACCTCGGCAATGCAAAAAATGCCAGATGTTCGGACATGTGGCAGAAGTTTGCAAATTCTCGCTTCGCTGTTCCAAGTGCGGTGGCAGTCATGATCGTGCATCCTGCTCTGTGGACAAGCTAAAATGCCCTAATTCCAGCAAAACCCACGAATCTACCTTTATTCACTGCTCCGTCCGCCGTAATCAGAAGGCGATTTTTAAACTCAAGACAGCAAACCATGTTGACTACAAGTCAGCAAAATCAGCCCTACAAGAGCGGCGTCACACTGGGCGCAAAGACTCGGAAAAGCCGAACAGCCACCTGCGGGTCTCATCTCCACCAACGTCGATGAGGGCTTCCAGGCTCTACCGGTACTGTGGCGTGAGCCGCAGCAGCAGCATCCTGCTGCAGAAGCTCTGCCAGAGCGGGATCCAAGAGCAACCCCCGCGTCTTCTTCAAAAGATGCGTCATCGTCTGCATCGACAGCAGCGCCTCATCCGCCACCAGCCAAGACTCCTACTCCAGCTGCATGGTCTTCAAAATCTGCCCATCGGACGTCTATGCCCGCGCAGCGTGCAGTTGACGGAAGCACTGAGGGCTGGTGTTCTGTGCTGTCCTCTCTTGTAGAGGCTGTTCGCGTCTTTCTCGCCCCTCTGACGTCTCCCGTAGCCGCGGCGCTCTTGACTCTCCTGTACTATGTCTCTCCTTTCCTTGCACAATGGCGGTAGCTGCTACGACTCGTGTGGTGACAGCCCCCAGAGTTAACGAAATTCGTGACAAAACCACAGTTTTCCAGTGGAATGCCTGCGGACTCAAACAAGGCCTCTCTGATCTACGTAAACTCACCGTAAAGCACAAATTTCCCGTGGTTGCTATTTCAGAATCAAGATTGTCGTACGATATACGCCTTTCCGGGTACACAGCTGTGCAGTCGACAACTGGTGTAGAAATATCAAGAGTTTTAGTGACCCTGAGAAACGACCTCACTTCAGTGGTGCATAGCTTACCACCAGACGTATCGAATGAATACGTGGCAGCAACTGTGCGGGGCGCAGGTCTATCATTCACAATAATTGCTGCTTACATTCCGCCTGGCGTGGCATTAAATACAAACCACCTAGAAAGCATCATCAGCGCCACACCAGCCCCGCACATTTTGACTGGAGATTTCAACGCTCACCATCCCTCCTGGGGCAGTGTAAAAACGACAGTCAAAGGGCGGCGCCTCCTTGACATTGCTCAACGGCACGGTATGTGCGTCGTCAACACTGGAGAGCCAACTTTCTTCCGGGGCAAGGTATCAAGCGCCCTTGACGTCACGGTCGTCTCATCGAAACTTATTGCTAGGACGAGCTGGACAGCGGACATTGAAGGGCATAGCACTGATCACGTTCCGACCTACATTTCAGTGGATGGTCTTACGGGAATCCGCAAACAGCGTGTAATTCGCTGTTCAAATTGGGAAGCATTTACAACTGTGATGGAGGAGTGTGCAGACTCAGTGAGCTCATATGACTCCTTCGTGGATACAATGTCAAGAAGTCGTAAGTCCAGCACCAAAGGGATGAGGTTGCCACCCAAATACAGCACTGCTGACGCAGAGTATGAGAGGTTTCGAGCAGTGCGTCGACGAGCCGAAAGACGAGCCCGTCCGAAGCTAGCGCCTGAGGATATCCGAGCTTCCAGGCGTGCTCAGAGGGCGGTCCAGAGGCATATGGCCAAGCTTGCCAAGCGCGAATGGGAGTCCTTCTGCTCGAAGTTGGACCCTAGGAAGCCGCTTTCCAGAATATGGCGCTTCGTTCGAAGCCTGCGGGCCTCACCTAGTCAACTGCACCCCTTTAGCTCAATTGCCCTCAGCACGAACATGACTGACCTACACGTCGCTAACGCCTTCTTTAAGAAAATTACCACGGCGCCGGCACTTGTACCACTATCATCTTCGCCCCAGAGCGAGGATTCCCCAGCGATGTCGTGTGCCATGGACGTTCCATTCTCAATGGCAGAACTGCTGGCTGCACTGGCCTCCATCAAAAAATCCACGTGCCCAGGTCCGGACGACGTCCGCTATTCAACTCTTTCGCATTCAGGCGAATAGGGGAAAGGCTGCCTTCTAAACGTTTTTAACTGCTCATGGGAGACCGACCGACTAGAGCAGAAATAGAAACACGCCCGCATTGCGGCAGTTCTAAAGCCGGGGAAAATTAAAACGGCCATAGAGTCTTACCATCCCATAGCCTTCCTGAGCTGTGTCGGCAAACTGATGGAGAAGATGGTGCTGTATCGCTTGGACTGGGATTTGACAGTCAGAAATGTATATCCGCCACAGATGTCTGGCTTCCGCAAGGGCCGCAGCAGCATCGATAATGCCATTGCCCTTGCAACCAGCATAAAACAAGCTAAGTATCGGCGGAACATCATCATTGCCCTGTTCCTGGACATCAAGTCAGCCTATGACTGCGTAGCGCATGATGCTATTCGCTCGGCGATGAAGTCTTCAGGAATAGGAGGCCACATGTATGCATGGCTATCAGACTATCTCTCCGATAGGTATGTATACATGTCAAAACACAGCGCCGACTCAGCACTGTACAGAGTGACTCGAGGTGTTCCCCAGGGCGGGGTGATAAGCCCCGCGCTGTTCAACATCTCCATTATTGGCCTGGAAAAATGCTTGCCGCAGTCGGTTGAAATCTCCTTGTACGTGGACGACCTTTGCATATGGAGCTCTGGCCGAAACAGACGTGTGCTGCGGTCGAGACTGCAGGGAGCAATCAACTCCATTGTATCGTTCTTGGCAGCCCGAGGAATGGAAATTTCGGCAAGGAAATGTGCTGCGTTGGCGTTTACGAAGTGGGACCTCACGCACTACCGGCTCACTGTTGGCGGCAATGACATCCCATACCTTCCCAGCTATAGGTTTCGGGGGGTCATATTCGACAGGTCACTCACCTGGTCACCTTATGTCCGCCATCTCAAGGAGAAGCTTACCTCAATCGCCCGTATATTCAGCATGCTCTCCAGAAACTCCGGTGGTTGCTCCGTTAACTCTCTCCTTCGGCTCTACGAAGCGCTGTGCGTTGGCCTCATACGCTACAGCATCGCCTTTTTGTCCCTCTTTCTAAAAGAACTATCAAGGCTTTAGAGTCCATGCAAGCACAGATATTGAGGACTTGCATTGGTGTTCGGCAAACTACCTCTACTGTTGGAACATTGATGGAATGCCGACGTCTGTCACCCTTAGCTCTCGGCACGCAGGAGCTTCTCCGCGTGCGACTGCGTATTGTGGCCAGGAAATGTGACCACCCTTTAGCGCCAAGTTCAGTCCCTGAAGTGTGCGACTTCCTGCCGCAGCATTACCAGCCGCCATCACTTCATCTCCACCCGCCCTGGATGTTCCCACCCATGAAAATAGTGACCACGGTGCCCGGAATTACACGCAAGGAGCATATTCCACCTGCCGCTCTACGGTTTTTGCTCTGGAATATATGTACAACACATACGGAGGTCATACACATCTGTACACTGATGGATGGGTGTCATCCACATCATCCACTGTCGCAGTGTGGATACCTTCGTCCCCCACCACCCTCAGTGCCATACTCAGCCACAAAACATCATCTACTGCCGCCGACTTGCAGCTCTGCGGATGGCCTTGGCTCAAATCTTCGAGCAGCCGGCACGCGCGTGGGCCATCTTCACGGACTCTCGGGCTGCACTGCAATGTCTGGCGTCTTTCCCCATCAAGCAAGCTTTCCCCAAAGCTTCCTTGATGTACAAGCTTTACATCTTCAAGCTCTGCAAGCGCACCATCAAATAGCACTTCAGTGGCTCTCTGCCCATTGCGGGATAACTGGAAATGTGAAGGTGGACGTCGCAGCATCCAAAGCGCATGACCAACGCGGATCAAAAATACCGGTGCCATTTTCTCGCAAAGATGCTTCAGCCCTTGCATCTAGTGTGACATGGAGCATGCAGCGATCGCTTTGGGCAGACGCATCCCGCTAATACGCGCCCCTCTACTCTATCAACCCGCATTGTAATTTTAAGATGCCACCGGGACTATCCAAGCATGATGAAGCAGTACTGCACTGCATGCGGTTGAACGTCGCCTACACGCGATAGTACTGCTACAAAATCAATCAGCCCTCCTCGCCTCTGTGCCCACAGTGTGGTGTGCATGAAGACCTCCAGCACCTAATATGTGACTGTGTGCGCTTTACTACACAAAGAGTGTCTCTCGCAGTGTCCCTGGGCCGGCTGCTGTCCGCAAAACTAGAACTTAGGGACGTATTAGGTCCTTGGAACTCTTCCAAACGTGTCGCTCGTGCAACGAAAGCCTTATTGGCATACCTAAAAAACACAAGTCTTGATCAGACTTTGTAATTAGTTAAAATCATATGTATTCCTCTTCATCATTATAATTATCATCGTCATCGCATTCATCTGGCGTAGCAAGCCAGGCATCTTAGGTGGGCTGACATCGCCAGTTTTCATTAAAGACTGTTCTCTCTCTCTCTCCACGACAAAAGAAGTGGCTACATGTGCCGAGTATATTCGCTGCACAAATTTACTACTTCCTTGAGTGCCGCTGCGAATGGGTCGTCCCGTTAAATGGGAAAGATTCGAACCTAGAAAATGTGTCACAATAAGTACGGTCATACGCTGCTTTTGGAAGTGCTGTTTATTCACCGTCATGCTCAACTCTTATTCCACGTTTCTGTTCTCTGGAGGTCTGTTCGGTTCATCTCGTCGACGGGAACCCGACAAAAATCCACCTGACACCTATGATGCAGCTCGCGTACGCGAAAAAGTTAAGTCGAAAGCGAAATAAAAGCGTCATGGTGGCGAAGTAGTCGTAATGCGGACCACTTCAGGAAAGCTAAAGCGGGAAAGCTAAAAGTGCGTTAAATGGGGCAGAGTGTGTTTTCAGGTCATTCCCCCGAGCAATAAAATAAGCATCTCTTCCTACAAAAAGTTAAAAGATGCGCGAAAGCTAATAGTTCATCCCTATTGGTTGAGTGTCTGCTGACGTCATTCCCCCTACCTACCAAATTACCGTTCCTTCGTCAAAAAAGTTGAGAAAAGCGCGAAAGCTAGAGGTGCGTCCCCATTGTACAGAGTCTGTTTTCAGGTCATTCCTCCTACCTATAAAAGTACCAATCCTTCCCTAAAACAGGTTTAAAAACAGCGAAAGCTTAAAGCGCCTCCCTATAGGGATAGTCTGTTTTCAGGTGTTTGCAATGTTCCGTGAAAGTACGTCTAATCGATCGTCATAATTGTCATAAATGTATTAATGAGCAGGAGGCTGTTCGTAGGGCCTCCACCCAGTGAGAGGCATCCTTATTGCAAGATGTCTTGGAGCTGGCTGGCTGTCCGGGCCCGTTCCACCAGTCTGCACTGGTCCGAGAGCTCGGAGCTGGTCAGCTGCTCCACCCACTACGTAGGGTTGGTAAATTACAAAGAAGAAAGCAAGGCGACGATTTTTTGGATAGAAAGTAAACGCATCTGCTAGCAATTTGAATGTATATTGACACGTGCTTTGCAAGAAAAACGTATATCAAGGTACGCCTTTTTTGTGATAGATGCCTGCATTGTCTTATCCAGAACGCTTACTCTCGATTTTCAAGTACCCATGACAAAATGGAAGCCGGTTTTCCTACACGCGCCGTGTCTTCAGAGATCGTATCAGAGTTCTTCAGTCGACCAACCGGTCTAAGGGGAAATCCATTAGTTTTGTTGAGAGGACGCCACCGGTCCCACAAGGAAAGCTTGCATCTTAAAAGGCTGTTCCAACGTATCCTGACTTGTTTCCTTTTGCGCTCGCTTTTCACGAGTGGTACCGCTTAAGCCTGTCAGTGGTATCATTATCCGAATTCGTATTGAGCATCGCGAATATCAGCCACTAACACGATAACAGGACACAGTTGGAAAGCTCGAAAACAAACTTAGGGTCTTCCCTAACTTTGTGTGATACAACACAGAGTTTGGAAAGTTACGCTGCATTATTCGGCACACTGCACAGCACCTGCTTTATTTATATACCTGCATGGCTGGTTGCACAATATATTTGTTTACGAAATTTGACTGTTTATTCATCCTTTCTTTACCGATACTTTTTAATGTTAAGATTCAACTTTTCAGAACTTGCTGTGCACGCTTGCGCGATCTTTGCTACATGGATTTATTCGAAACACTGCATTCACACATCTGCAAACTTCTTGCTTCTGCTATATCATAAAAACAGGAGTCGTTCACTGTCATTTTTTGTTTGTCATTGTATACCTCCCCGTGTAATGAAAACCTTCTTGTTTCATATCAGTCAGATGAAGAATGTTCATTCACCAGTGTTATTTTATCCACCGAAATATTTTTACTGTTATTATACATGTGAAGTCATGTAGGCCACCTCAAAAATTTACTGCCGGTTTAGCACTAAATAAATAAATAAATATGTAAACAAATAAATAAATAAATGAATAATTATAACCTCTCCGCCTGGTGCACCTCTTCAGAGCTCCCGCCTGAGCAATTTAAACGAACGTTACGCAACCTAAACCGAACCTAACAGAATCTTAACCGTAACCTAGTCTGAAATAATCCGCCGAGTTTTTACAGCAAACCTTTATATCTATAGCGCCCCCCCCTTTCATTCCGGTTAAGCCGGTTTACTCATATTCGCTTTGCCGTTCATCCTCGCCAGCGCCTACGCATCTTTCACAAATTACGCAATCAGGTGAATTAAAGGTAGCGCCTTTATGAGCAGTTGCACTAATAACTCGCAATGAGACCGACGCATGTAGTTTGCCGCCCGAGGAAAGAGCGATTATTGAGGGAGCATCGGCGCGCACAGAATCGCGAATCGGAGCGAAAACAATGGAAATCCGCAGCCGCAGAATGTGCAGCCGCACCCGTGGCTGCCTCAAGTTGAACCTCGTAGGTAACCTGCGAATCCCTCCCGGACGAACGACAACTTGCCGCTTGAACGCCATTCTGAGAAATATTTTGTCTTGGATTTGAAGGGATTCGGAGCGATATTTTCGCCTGTGTCATTCAGGTCTAAGCCCGCACACATCGCCGGTTGCCGGCTTATGCGCCACGGGCGGGATAGAGCACGCTGGGCGCCGGGGCATGTACGCGCAGCTCGGCTTCATGTCCTCACCGGTGACATTCTCGTTGTGCTGGTGGAAGAGTTAAATCTAGTAGCTTCCGAGTCAATGTGACCAGCCCTGGCGCCCTCCGTGGTCGACGGTTTGGGTTGGTTGGTTACATGAACAGCAAAATGCCTACGATTACGCGGAATTGAAACGCTAATCCCAATGTTTACGCGTTGGAATAAAGCTCCACCCCAACCAAGGTTGATTGAAGTGACTGGCGAGTGGTCAATAAAATTCTTTTATAAACACCAGGAGGCCCAGGGTGCGGAAGAGGGAGACAAAGGAGAAGAGAACAGGGGATGCGGTCAGTAGTCGCTTGAAGATCCTAAAGAGCAATAATCAGTTCCTGAGTGCACAGATAGGGTTGTAGACCCCAAGTGAACTACCTCTGCGAGGCCATTCTGTAGAGTAAAGCGCGAAAGGGCAGTGAGAAAATTGGATTCGCTGAATTTCATAGTGGGTATTTCTCTCGGATTTGGTAGGACGTTCAGCCGGATGAGGAGGAAAGATTGGTAACCGGAGCAGAAGTATTCTGATTTGCATATTACAAAGCAACGTCTTTTATTTCGTGCACTCTTGATACTGCGCTCTGGTGCACTGGTCATCCTCGTTTAGAGAGTTCGAGGGCATTGAATTTTCTCCAATTGATTTCATTCAAAACACCCACGTACTCTCAGCGACTTGCAAAAGAGTCCAGTTAGAGCGGAAGTGCTTATCATGATGATGCATGTTACATCCCCTATAAAAAGGAACATGCTTGGGAAAAGAGATTGGACATTAGTGGAACTTCTCGCAGGTTTATGTTTGATCCACTTTTTATGTCGGACCCAGTTTTGCCTTGCTATTTGATTATACTTTAGTTCATTATAACAAACAAAGGTCAGGGTAAGGTAACAAAGATTTTTACTTGCGAATGGAAAACAGTCTTGCAGCATAGGTGTATCGAGAGATGGATAAATGTAATAACAATATTTTAGGTCACGAATGGCGGTGCATGGCATTTCGTTCAGGAAGAAAAGCACCGTGAAAGAGGCGTATGTTGGAGTGGAAAATGCTATTGAGGGAGGCTTACCTAGTACGTTGTGCGGCGTGTCGGCGCAGCCGCTGTTTTCCAAGACACAAGGTTAACGTGTGTCTGTAGCAGGCTGCTGGTCAGCTCGCACTCCCACTACTTGAAGGAAGGAGGAGGAGAAGGAGGAATAAACGTCCCTATAAAGCAGTTCGCCTTGGGGAAGAGTCCTTATTCCAGGACCCCTTGAGACCGTCCGGCTTCTTGAGCCCTCTTCACCAGCCAAAGCTGGTCATCAGGGTGCGAGCTGGACAGTGCTCTCTCCCAGTGCTCAGGGGTGGGGAAGGGCAGGGGGGTTATGTTGGCGTTCTCGCAGCCCCACACAATCTGGTAAAGCGTGCCCGGAGCCTCACAGAAGTGGCATTCCGAGGAGTAGAGGGTGGGGGCCAGAATGTGGGCTCTAGTTGGGTGGGGAAAGGTGTTGGTTTGGATGCATCGAAGTGTAGGATTGGGGTTTGGATGGTAGGGGAAAGGCCATACTCTGTGGTATGTGGTGTTGGGGTTTTATAGGATGGACATTGGTAGAAGTACAGGGTTGGTGATACGTTATGTGGAATTGTTCTGTTGTAATCTGTCTGGATTTGTAATCTGTCTGGATTTGTAATCTGTCTGGATTTGGATTTGTAGGGTGAGGCGAGGGGTAATAAGAGATAATTTCCTCGATAGTGGTATGTCAGTAAAACGACGTGGGAATGGGAGGTCATTGAAAGTTTCCGGTAGGGCTTCTCTGGCTTCTGGGAATGCCCTTATAGTAATTCTTCGGCAGCGGCGTGTGCCGCCTGGTTCCTTGATAGGTTGGCGTTATCTAGTGTCCACAAAATGTACACGAAGGGCAGCTTTTGTATGCTTCACAGTGTGTTGAGGGCTTGAGTATAGATACAGGTCATAAAATTATGTGTTGAAGTTCTAACGCTTCTTTTGTACCGTGCTTCGCGCGCGGCTGACCACTGATTCTACATCGCCAATGCCACCACACTTTAGATGGGCCAGTTCTGAATCCAGGCAATGCGAGGTTCAACTACCATACATTGCATTGTTCCCCACAAAATCTATTGGGTTAAACAAAACCGGTCGTGATGCTAACCACCAGAGTTCTTAGCGCTCTCTGTGGCGGATATGAAAAAACTGGTACATTTTCTTGCGCTTCACGGTTTACTTTTTCTGGCGAGGCTAGCTTTCTTCTACAATATAACTACTTATACACACAGTCTTCTCATGCCGCTCGGGTTGTCGCTTGGGGCCACAATCAAGGGATTTCCTCCCAGATTGATGCAGTCATTCACGCGTATGTTCCTGGGGCCATGCGCTTACCCTGTAAGCTACTCCTCTGGGGTACAAATATGCCTGTACAAAAAAGATGGCATGTATGGTTTGCTAACCTGTGTCACGGGTCTTTTTTTTTGCTAAGTATCACGTGTTATTTTGCACTCGTTCCTGCATTAGGATTGAAACGTCTCCACTATCTCTTTAAAACTCGGTTTGTGTGTTCAATTCCTCCACCTGCATTGAAACCACGAAGTGAAGAAGACAACAGCAATGACGATCACAGCGTCAACGTAGTCCCAAGCAGGCGTTCTTCCCCACCGGACCAACGACGATGGTTCCCACAAGGCCGGAGAAAGAGGCAGTGCGTCCTGCCCACGACACCATGGCAAGCGTGCAGCGACTGTATGATCAGATGGTCGACGAGGATGAACGTCTTGAGGAGGAGTATCTCGAGAAGGCTCAAGCGAAGAGTCGCCATCTCTGCTTCTTGAAGGTCTTGAGTGCTTTCTGGGGTGTTATAATTCTCGTTCTTCTCGCCGTGCTCATTTTCAAGATTAACGGGCGCCGCCGACGACCCTCCCCGACTACACCCGACGCCAACGTGACCGATCTAAACACGACCGGTGTCGATATGATAAATCTGTACTCCTATGACGCCGGGAAGGAGCTCGATGCAGGAGAACTTCCAGAGGGTAGCACCGATCTACCACTGTCCGTGCCTCTAGGCGGTGAATACGAGAAAGAACTTATGACATCTGTGAGGTACGACGAGAAACCCACTGAGCTTGAACCACGTGCGGGCACTATTAGGTGCCAGGCAATTGTGGACCAGTCTCGGAACGGCTCCGCGAACAAAGCTTTCGGTGACTTTTATAAGCCTTGCTATGCAAATGCGCGGTATAATACAACCCACGAAAAAACGGCTTATCGGACCTGCAGAAGTTGTTTTTGTTATTTTCTTGAGGGTTGCGCTCATTGAAGTCGGTGGTAATCGCAGCAAAAAATAATGAATGCTTCATGAAGATCGAACCTCTTGCAAAGTATTGGCCCCGTATATTCTCAATTGAGCAAATGCCGTAGTGAGACGATTGTATTCTCCCGGCGCTGTTCGGCTCTTTGCTTGCGTCGCCTTTACGGTAAACACTGTGTAGGTTTGCCCAAGTAAATTAAATTTTGCTGCCCTCGAGTTGCAGTGCTCTTACGCCATCTGTCGCAGCCCTTAGTTACTGATGTACCTAAAAGGGCTCCGATATGTTTTAGCTTGTGAGCCAGCTCTTTTTGTACTTTTGTGTCTTGTTTTGTTTAGAATGCAGATTTCTTATTGCCTTTGCGAATGTGAAGTTCATATCGGGGTTAATCAAAAATGCTACAGATGTACGCACTAGATGCAATGACAACTGGCTTGTACCACGCCGACGCACTGACTATGTACTGTAATCACTCGCATATTCATTGCCAGTTCTTCTTAATAGGTGTGAAAAAAGTTGTTGATATTGGAAGTGTTGCCCGAAAAGAACTGGCGGAATTCTTTTTAGACAACTCGTTCTGAACAAAAACATTACACCATCGTCTCGTGGGGAACCCTGATGAGGATGCGAAGCATCATGGGGGTTCTGAGCGGTTCCATTGTGTTGCAGTTATGTTGAGTAATCGGGTGCTTAGTAGCGCCAGAGTGAATTCCGAGTCGGGGTCCACACCGGTGGCAAAGGCACGCAAGCACTGTTGTGTGACGGTGAGTGGACGGTGGTTCTCGAGGCGCCGAAACTCGTCCATCATGTTCTTGTCGATGTTGTCGTATCTGTGGTAGAATCGTTAGTCTGCGTCAGCGTTGGTGAAGTAAACGTTGTTGACGTGGTGCACCGGCTGAGAGCAACGTACACGCCCTTTTCTTTGCAGCTTTGTCTTCTTCAGCGGTTCACCTATGGGAAGATGACCACGGTGGTTTAATGCGAAGCTTGGTTTTGATGGATTCTTTGGTTGGCCAATCCCTAGGGGCATCTTGCCACAATCATCATCAGCGGTGCCTGGCCAGGCACGCGCAGTGGGGCTGTGGGCGGCGGACAACAACCACAACGACAATGGAGGGAGGGACAAAGCCCCGAGCATGAGATGCTTCCCATCTAATAATTTGTAGGCATGTTTGTTCCTGCTTGAATGCAGCTTTTTATGTATGAGCATATGATCTCATGCTAGTTTTTGATGGGAAGTACTTTACGTAGTAAATAGGCCATTTTATGCAGTACTTTTTATTGTGAACATGCTGTCCTCCAAGGGTCGTCAGGCACACTAAAGCAGTACGCAACTGCTTTTCGCCTGATGTAAACATAATCTTGTTTTGAAACAAATAAACCTTTGATTTTGATTTGATATCAGTTTTAAAGCAAACGTTTTAATTCTACCAGCCAACGGCTATTTCACGGCATGCGGGAAAAAAACAGCCAAACGCAGGTGGAGGCGGCGGCGGGGAGGCTTGGGAAAAAGGGGCGGAAGGTTTGCCTCACAGTCGAGTCACGGCCCGCGGGTTAAAAAGAAGGTCCCCTTCACCCCGAGTAGTCGGAGTGGTGCGGGTCACCACCCCCAAGAGCAAGAAACAAACAAAAAAAAAGGCCCAGCAGAAATACCTGAAAAACACGGTGCGCAAACTCTATCGCCGACACGGTTTCTGTTTGCCGTAAGTTTCGAAATTGGATAGGGTTGATCCGTTGGGTTATCGCGAAGTCAAAGTGAGTGGGGAGGCCTTGATCGAGGTAGTGATATTCACTGGGGCCTCTTCGCCCGTCGGCCTGGTTGACTCGATCATGTGAGTGATTCTATTTGCTTGAGCTCCTAAAATTGCCTTCAGAAGTGCCGCTTATGGTTGCGGTGAGAAATCTTCGCATACTACGGCGATAAGATATGTTTGAACAAGCGATACCACTCGTTTCATGGAATATCGAGCCTCCCCGTGTCCGCCACAGAGGGAGGTGGCTTCGACGCTAGGTCCGCCGTGTTGCGTCTAGTTATGGAAGGTGCGATCACAAACTATTGAATTCCCAGACGCGACCTTTGCTTAGTCACTGCAAATACCTGTTGCAGCGTGCTGATATTTTGCTGTCTGGCTCCGCCTTCACATTTTTCTTAACGTATTTTGCTACTTGAAGCTCGATGTACGGTGATTTCGTCACTGTGATGCTGGCCGCCGTCGTCTTGTCGGCGGTGCGGTCATCCACAAAGGCCAAAATCTCGATATCCCTCAGCCTAATGTTTCGGCACTCACTACTTGAAACGAAAACTTCAGGCCTGTTCGGAGGCTTACACATTATTGAAGAAATATCGAGCTCTTACTTTTAAGTCGGTTCTAGAGTCGAGTGTGCCATTGCAGAGTAGCGTGGGCGACGGCCCCGAAGGGGCGAAGCAAGAGACGTGCGGAGCATGGAAGAGTCAAGCCAAAAGGCTCCCTTACTCAGAATTACGTCACATATATATCCTTGGGTAAGCCCCCCGGGGGTAGAACTACCGACGTCGAAACCGCAATGCAAACCCGGAAACTAGACTTGTATTCCTGTAAGTTACGTGAAGTTATTTTAGTATGCGCGGTTGAGCGAGACGCTGAGTTTTCTTTAAAAACTCCTTACATTCGGCCGCAGACCATCCCCCGCGTTCTGTATTATTAACAGCTATTTTGAAGTAGTGTTTCTCGAAGTATCCGCTGTCTTCTGTGATTCATACAGATCCATCGTAAAATGGCAATAAAGCTGCAATTGGTATTTTTTTGTAATCACCACATCGGAGTTATTCGCTTTAAATCCCAGAATACACACTCTCGCTCTACGCAAAGTACCGCAACATCTATCAGAAATCATGATAATATCCGATTCGATGCCAGGTATTTCAGCACTACCTCCCCTTTTCTGCTAGAGATTGTATTATGGTATAAGAGAAAATTTTCGAAAGTGCAACATTGGACCCGTTTTACGGAAAAATTCAAAAAGGGACCAGTGCTTCCCTTACCTTTGAACAAAATAAAGTGGTGTACGGTAAAATGGAGAGTCGGAAGAGGAAGATGACCTTGAACGCCTGGTGGGGCTTGCCCAGGACTTACAAACGCCAGAACGCAGCATTGCCGAGGCACAACGCTCCAGCATGGGGCACCGCAAGTCTTAAACGTTGACTATAGAACCACAGCACTGGTCCCTTCTTGAATTTTTGAAAAATCTTGATGAAGAGCGAGATAGCGAGACGAGTTTCCCCCCGACGACATTGTCGAGCATGCTCGTAGTGATACTTAGCCAGCGTTTGTCGGTTTTGCTTTTTTAAACGCGTGGTTCTAAAGGAGTAAGCTCACAAGCCGGCTTACTGATAATGTTCACTGACGTCTGGCCGTTCGAAAGATAAGCTACTGGCATGACAAGTGCATTGCTACAAAAGAAGGGCTAGTTGGTAGCTCCGCTTGCCATAGGGAAGCTGGTCAAGAGAAGCTGGGCTTCTCAGATTACCTTCACCTGGCTAGGTTTCCCTTCTGAGTAGAAATATGGTTTCCCTTCTGAGTAAGGTTTCCCTTCTAGGTAGGTTTCCCTTCTGAGTAAGCGTCATTACTGGAAGATTTTCGAACGGACGGTGAATGTGTATTTACATACCGGCTTTGTCTATGACATTACCAAAAAAGCGCCTGGCGAGATGATTTTACTTGTTCGAACTATGTCAACAGCGACGCGATAAAGCCAGCATGGCCTTTAAAGCGTCCGGTGGTCGTGGAAGTTTGCTAGATTTGTTTTGCTTGCCTGTGCCTCAAATGCGAAATCCTGCCTGGCCCCGACTGAAAAAAAAAACATTTACATCTTTAAAACTATTGCTGCTACCAGGTTCAAATTTTGTACAAATGTGCTCTGAAAAAATATAGAAAGAATTTTGAATATTGCACGTTATGAAAGAATATTGTGGAACGATAAGAACTTACAATGAACATTCGCACGCGAATATGTGAAAATTCACACACCCCTGCCCATACGCGTATGAACTGAATGGGAATTTCTCGAACGTACGGTGATGGTTTTTTTACATTCCTTCTTCGGCTGTGGAATTACTAAGAAAGCGTCTGGCGAGATGATTTCGCTTGTAAAACTGTCTGAACAGCGACGCAATAAAGCGAGTGTGGCCTTTAAAGAGTCCCGTTGTGGCGGAAGCTAGCTACATTCGTTTTTGTTTGCCTTGGCCTCAAATTCGCCCTCCCCGTTGGCCCCGACGGAAAATAAAAACTTTTATAACTTTAACGTGTATAACTTTATCACAAAGCGTAGACGCTGTTTTTAGTGACTTTGTTCCGTTTTCTGTAATCCCCGGAGAAGTGAAGGGTGCGAGCTTCCTTCCCGACCAGCTCCATGGGCGACGCCTATGAGCTTCTTGATGACTGTATGAAGTCGTAGTTGAGCATTTTCTTCGGTTCCACGACCACTGCCTTTGCTGTCAACTGACCCTCAGGAACAACTCAAAGAAGATCTGCGTCGGGCCAGGCCACACGCGCTCTCATCCCACCGTGTGGAACGGACCTTCCTAGTGGGCTCGCTCGCTGGGAAGAGGTCCTGCTCCGTAGACTTCGAGTTGACGTGGCCCTCTCTCCTGCGGTAAACCGGACGTGGCCCCCGCGATAACATGCTCCGTGTACCACGACCTGCCCCTTCTGTACGGCTCCTGCCGAAGACGCCGACACCAAGCACCTGCTATGGACGTGCTCTTCCCTGAGTGCAGCGAGATCCCGACACCTTCGCCGCCAGGCCTGCATCCTAGGAGACCCCCCAATCTCCAAAGATGGCTGTGGGGCTCCACCACCGCTGTCTTCATGACTGCCTAAGGGAAACGGGTGTCAAACTTGTACCTGTACCTGTAGGACTTTATGCCAAAGGGCATACTATCGCAAAATTAGGCATTTCCTTCACTTGGCGACGAATAGCATCCCGTTGTGTAGCCGAAACTGTGAAAGGGCTTTGGTTTATAGGTCACTCATTATCGTGGTTATCCGATGTGTAGTGGTAGTTGTCTCCCACACCTTAGATGGCAGAGCGATGCAGTCGCTGAAAGACTCTGGGACGTGTAAAAGCTGCTCCCGTTGTGACGCAGTCAGGTCGGCGTTCGCGTATTTTTTGGCAGTTTTCCAAGGTTTAGTTATGGCCGATAGTGTCGCTAAGGTTATTAGATTTTGGCCATCGTTCACCTCGTCCAAATACGGGAAGGCCGTCTTGCGCAGGGAATGTTGGTGTTCTGGGCTGAAAATTGCAAGAAGTAACTCTGTCCGTTCATTACGGATGTCAACGAAACCATGAGCAGCGCAGACGTGTCGGTTTAGTAAAAGGGACACGTTTTCCTCAGTAATCCCACCTTTGGTAGGGGATCGATCGCATTCAACTCTGACGAACAGGTTGGCTGGCGTTGGCAATTTTACAGGCTGGAAAGTTGAGCGAGTTGTTATTGATTCATCTTGAAAAACAGGCGCAGATACGTAATACATTCTCGTCGCAGATACGTAATGCCGGCCTGTATTGCCGACGGTTCTCGTCCAACACCTGCGTAGTAAAAACGTGACAACAAGCTCTTGGAGGTCAATTACCGCACCTTTCCCGAAGAAAGTGTATTCCGAGAATTAATCACTTCGCACACTACCGAAGCACAAGAAAGCTTCTAGGGAAAGTCCCACCCCGTACTTCATTTCTGGCCGTGCATATGTCAATCGGCGCAACAATGTGGCTGCCCGCTGTACGAATTCGCGGTCCGTTTCACTGCGTCGTACGTTTTTCGCAGCTGTGCGGTATGTGAGCCAATCATCACGAAATAATCGGCTCCAGTGTCAACCAGGGAAGCAACTGGGAGGTTGTCAACGTAAACGGGCATTTCAGCTGTGAGTAATTCACCTACCACGTGCGACATTTGGGTTCGATTTGGTGGCGGATGTGGTCACGTTATGGAGGTTCTTGAGTATGGTGCGCAGCGGTTTCACCCCTGGATGTCGCTGGTCTAGGTTTCCTCGGCGTGGGCTGGGTAATCTGTGGCCGGCAGGTTAAGAAGACAGGCGGTGGCTGGGAGACGAGTACCGTCGCTGCGATGACGACGTAACTTCGTGCACTGTGCGTGGAGTCGGAGGTGGTTGGTGGGCGGAAAGGTACTCTTCAATTTCGCGGGGTCGTTCACCGTAACACGGCCCAGGGACATCAGGCGAGAACCCATGTAGTCCCATCCGACGGTAGGGACCATGGCGAAGTACATGGATTTCTTCTCCACAGTGGTAAAATAGAGCCTGGTTGACTGATGCACGCCATACAGTGGCTTTCCGTTCTGGTTGTCTTATTTTATAGCCCGTCTCAGGATTCAACGAGCCTTTGAAGGATTGTGGTGGAGAAGGCAGGTTTTGGGAGCTGCAGGGGCCGGCATGTGGTGCCCATACGTGTAGGTCAGTAGCTGAAACGCGCGCCCCGCCTTTCCCACAACATTCGCGTCAACTCTGGCTGCACTTACAACTTCATGTGGTGGCATTGATGCCATTGCCCGCTGTACTTCCTCACGAATATTATAGTAATCGCAGGGACTATTGGGCGATGGTCACCTGCTTGAAGCGCCTGCAGCTACGCACGAAGAGCACTGCGTACGAGCTCCCGCAGTGTCCTCTCGTCGTTGAAGACGACGTGCAAACCGCCACTCTTTCCTATGGCATAGCAGGCTGTCGCAATGCACCTTCCATTGCAGACGCTTTTCTGACGAAGTCGGCTGGTTTCATTGTGGGGCTCTGTAGAAGTCCAGAAAAAAAGCTGTTCTACTTCGCCCATAAGATCGCGCACTTTCTTTGCCTCATTCATAATGGGGTCCGCACGCCTAAAAATCACGATGTGTGTTAAACGAGCGTAGTGGCGCTGTCGTTTGTTTTCTGTGCGCTGAACTGGGGAGCTAGTTGGGCTTTTTCTTTGCGCTCACTGCTACCGTATGGGTCGAGCAATTACCTTTGAAACTCCGGCCAGCTCGTCAAAGAATTCTCGCGATTCTCGTACCAGGCATTTGCTGAGTCCTCAACCAAGAAATATAGGTGCCTTAATTTACGTACACCGTCCTACTCGTGAAAAATGGCCACGCGGTCAAAATGCTCTAACCAGTTCCCCACTTCCTCAAAAGTGTCCCCCTGAATTGAACGACGGGTGCTCCGAGTATGAAGGACAAGTGGTGAGGGAGCTCCAAGGAACTCACTGGTTTGGCAGGCGGTGGACGTTGTCATCGCCCGAACTAGTGTTACGAGCAGGCCAAAAAGAGTCCCTGCGTTTTTGCAGCCACCCCTTTCTATAGGAGCAATTTCGCGTGCAAGCTGGGTGAACTTCCCAAGAGTGGTCGCCCACACAAGGACCGATCGCCAGGCCGGGGAGTCACTTGCACATTTTTTACAGATAGGTGGCCGGCGCCACCAAGGCACACAAATGCACACAGTGCCTTCCACAGCCACGGTGGACGCTCAACTCGCCACGGCCTGTGGCAGGACATGCCGCCAGACTCTTTCGCCTCTGGCAATGGCGCAACGCGGCATGATGGCCTGGGGCCCCGCCAGATAGACAAGGGTCATGGGCCCCTCGCAATAATAAAAGCAGCTTTCCAGGCGTGGATTCCCCTTTGAAGGCTCCGCACTCGACCACGGACGCCTGTACCCGTTAAAGAAACCGGTGGGTGCCCGAAGGTACAAAGATTCGAACCCAGTACGTCCCGCATGCGAGGCGAGTGTTGTACCTCTGAGCCATCGCTGCGGACAAACATTACGACCCCTTCCACTGAGCCATTTGCGGACGAAGTCAGGTAACTTCCCAAGCACTGGATTATCTGGTTCAGGGGGTGCTTGTATCATTTTTTTATAATGGTTGGTGCCGAGCGGTACCGAAGTAACTACCACTTTCTTGTAACCAATGATGCGGTCCAGCGTGGTATTACGGGTTCTAGGAACTCCTCATGGTAGGCGCGTGTTCCCATTTTCAAACTGGTGGGTGGCCAGACGCTGAGGTCAGGGAGCAGCAGCCTCCCACGTATGCCGCAGTAGTAGAGGGTATCCAAGCCCGTTATCCCCTGCCGAGGCAATACGGGAGTGGTTGTACCCTTTTTAATGGTTGGTGCGCAGCGGTCACTGACCCCGCGCGAAGGTGTTCGAGCGACCTCCCACATAGCCTTCCACGGCTGCTTGTGGTCAAGCTCCAAGCGTTTATTCCCCCGTTGAAGGCGTCCAGAGGCTCGGAGGATGCTTGCACCCTTTAAAAAAGCCAGTGGGTATCCGGCGGCACCGGATTCGAACCTGGTACCTCCCGCTTACGATACGAGTGTTTTTACCACTCGACCATTGCCGTCAGTTTGGCGGGCGGTGGTAGTTGTCATCTCCCGAAGCAGTATTACGAGCAGGCCAAACTACAGCTGTAGATCTTGAATGCGGTAGCGTGATTTTTGCACAGGTGTCACCTCCTGAAGACTACTGCACCGGTCGAAAGGTTGACCTGACTCAAAGTGCATGGGGCGTTGTACCCCGCACTCCCACCAAAAAATGTCACTTACATAATGAGAATAAACCGTGACTTCACAGCACAATACCGCACAAAGTGAAGAGAAACCGGCGGAATCCAGAAATGCCCGAACACCAACCTCGCTATCCTACTCCTTCATCTTTAGCTCAGTTCGGATTCGGTGGCACGTACCCTGCCGGCGACTGACCATTACGCTGCCCAAATCTTAACAGCGTGAACATTTACTTTTACATTACCACCCTCTACGCTAATTCTAACCGGTCTCTCACATTTCGTATTAATTGCTGCTTGCACAGGTGCAAGGAAACCTATATGCTATATCTATAAAGCCAAGTTTTTATGCTGTCACTGATGATGTCTTTACGTGAACACGCGCGGCAGGATGGCCAGCTTTATTGGAAAGTGATGATGATTGTAGTTGGAGTGTAGGAGCAGGAGGCTTACCTAACCCAAATCCAAATGGTAGTACGTTAAAGTCATGAAGCCCGTCCTGACTAATAAAGGGGATATTTTCACGATCCCGTTCGTCTGCCCCAATTTGCCAATATCCGCTCTGCAGACCAAGTGAAAAGAAATACCGAGTATTGCACGATCCAAGAAGTCGTCGATACGCGCCAAAAGGTAAACGTCCTTTTTTGTGACTTCGTTCTGTTTTTTGTAGTCCACGCAGAAGCGAAGCGTACCGTCTTTTTTCTGGACGAGAACCACTGGCGACGTCCATGGGCTCCACTATGGCTGCATGAAGTCATCCAAGAGCCTTTCCTTCACTTGGCCACCAATAGCCTCCAGTTCTGTAGCGAAAACTGTGTGAGGGGTGTTGGTGTATTGGTCGCTCATTATCGTCGTTGATTTTCCAATGTGCAGCTCTAGTGGTCTTCCGCATCTTCCCTTAAATGCTTCCTAGCTACGCTTGGCGACAGCTCCGCTGGGCACCCGCGCTAAAATATGATGTGCTGCCACAGATGACGTCTATAGGCCTAACACCATGCTCTGATATGGAATTCAAGAGCCGTTTCTCACAGCTACACTTACTATTAGAATGATGTTCTCCGGCACGGCGGAAGTCTGTTAGCCGCAGGACGTTAGTCC
This sequence comes from Haemaphysalis longicornis, assembly GCF_048455015.1. Classification (NCBI taxonomy): domain Eukaryota; kingdom Metazoa; phylum Arthropoda; class Arachnida; order Ixodida; family Ixodidae; genus Haemaphysalis; species Haemaphysalis longicornis. The sequence continues at coordinate 9,786,948 of NW_027526276.1, read as the reverse complement.
TAACTCTGCATTTTTCAGGCTTGGAACCTGGTACCTATCGTAACGTTTGGAGGTTTAACACCCTGAACCGGTAATCACTGGCAATAGTACTCGCTGTACGCCAAGCGGTGCTACCGATTCACGCCCGAGACCTCAAACACAGACATCAGGCCTATGGAGTACATACCTGAAAGTTGCTGTGGTCATTGCAAAAAATTGGTTCATACCTCTAGAGTAACACATACTCCAAGTTTGGGATTGGCCAACCAAAAACCTCACGAGAAAGCTTGGAATTGAACAATCGTCGTCTCTAAACCGAGGGGCGCACAATTTGTAGTTTTTCTTTCTTCAAATCCTCCAATTCTTAGGCAGCATTGGGCATGCCGATAGCAATTAAGGCTAGCTTCTTATTTTTTTATAACTTTTATCCCGAACCTTTGCTGCTCACCTATTCTGACATTTGACACTGCGCTGTTTTCTGCATGCATGTTTGTACGTTTCCAATTCATAAGTATCTCAAACCTCCGTTTTCTTGGCTAATCCCTCCACGTGCATAGGAGCCAAGAAGTGAGGAAGACAACAGCGATGATGGTCGAATCGTCGGGCGGTCTGTTCCGACCAGACCAACGACGATGGTTCCCGCCAACGCAGAACACGACGTGATTGCCCGGGACACAATTGTAAGCGTGCAGCGACGACGACTAGATGGTTTAAGATGAGAATGAGGAACGTCCAGAAGGCTGCAGCTGAAAAGCACAATCTCTGCTTTTGGATGATCTTAGATGCGGCCGATGGAGCTATAAACCTAGTTTTCCTCACCAACTGTGCCTGTCTTTGTGTCTGTGTGCGCCTGTCTTTGTGTGCCTCTCTCAGTGTAGCATCTTCGTTAGCGCAGTTTACCCCTTCTGAGAAAATGCACCAATTTGCCCAACAACAAGTCCTTCTAAACTACATGCTTCATATTTGTCGACATACTTCAGCAAAAATAATAATGCGCTTATATGATGAGAACGGCGTATGCGAAACTGATGCTTGCAGAGTTGCTTTCAATAAAAGGAGATGTGTGCTGAATTCTCGAGAGAACAAAAGTAAAAACGAAAAGAAGTTGAAGACCATGTTTTAACCACGACATACAAACATTGCGTCCAGTCGTTGCAGTCGTGGTTCGTGTGCTAAGTTCTAACACCCCAACAAATGGCGCACCAGTGCGAATGTGGCGAGAAGTGAAGTCCGAAAACTTCAAATGGGTAAAATGAGACAAGAGGAAAATGGTGTGAGAGGAGGTGGGCGGGAGAGACAGAAGATTCACTTACGTAGCAGAGGCGGCAAAAGACTATCGTGGTTCGAAGAATTCACACAGACGCGAGAAAACGCGCTGTCAGTTTTTGCGTTTTAGTTCAGTGTGCCGGTTTCAGCGGATTTTCTGATTTGCTTTCGAAAATATCGAGTCCATGTGTATTCGTAGTAAAAAAAATAACTGCCTTGTGACATATATTGATAATTTGTCTAAATTATGGCAGTGTTTTTTTACTTTTGGCCAGAAGGGCTTTGGTATGGACGGACAACAGACAGTCAGACAGACAGACAGATCGGAAGGCGATATTATCTAAAAACGCCTTACGACATCGTATTCACTTGGTACATCATCGAATAACATCGTACTATTATATCTGACAGTTACATAGTGATACTTTGCCTAAATTATGCCTGGCTTTTTAACTTTTGGCTGGGGTGGGCTTTGGTATGGACGTACGACCATACGGAGAGACAGACAGACAGAGAGATTAAAAGTGCTAGGTTTAAGTAGCCCAAGCAAGGCGATAGTATCTAAAAATTCCTTACGACATCGTGTTCACTTGCTACATCGGGAGGTTCCGGCTTGAACCCATTTCCGTTTGATCCTTCCCGCTTGTTCCCTCCCGTTTCAACCCGGCGTAAAACGACCTTCCCGTTTCGCCCATTACTATTTCGCCTGTTCCCATTTGAACCAGCTCCCATTTGAACCTTCTTGTTTCTTCCGTGCCGCTTCAACCTAGTAGAAAATGCCCTTTCGTTTCTAATTTTCCCGTTTAGCCCCTTCCCAGAGTAACAAATCCAGTTTCGACTGGGGTGACTAGGACAGAGGCGTTCGATTTTCGAAATAATACTTACGCCCGACTGTATTTTAACCTCATAAAAAAACGTTACGTCGGGCGGAGCCAAAGTATGCAGACGCCCTATTAACCTGAAACCTTTCGCAATGGTCCGTTTTACTATACGCAGCGCCAATTATAAACAACATGCAGGCTGCTGCGTTACGTCCTACCGCGTACAGCGTTGGTGAATTGCGTACAGCTGAAACCACACCCCTCCGTCTGCCTCTGCGTTGGTCGAGCGGTCTGGAACGTGTGGCTCGCATGCGTACCCCGCGGCAGCGGTGATAGTTCCAGCCCCTATGGTTGCATATACAAATGCACATGCACTTATATGCAACACACACAAAAAAGAAAGGATAACTATTGTCAAAATAAAACCTTTCCACAGTTGCAGTGCAAGTTTGTAGCATCCGGGCCTCTTGGCGAAAATGAAGTTGGGTGTTTTAACAAATGCAACTATTAATGTAGTAGGGGCAGTGCGGGGCTACTGTTTTTTTTCTACGGAGGAAAAGGAGCTCGCGAAATATAATTACCAAATCTAGCGAAATACAGAAGAAAACGTATTTTATGAACGCGGTAACTACTATGGACAAAGCCAGTGGTACGGTCCACTTTAATGTGTGGCCAAGGGTCACTTTATATGCATATATTTCTAAAAGAATAGCCATTGAAGTCTAAAGCTGAAATTTTTACTTGGAGGAAATAGTGCGCACAAATTTTCATCCAGGCGCTAAAAACACACCAAGCTGTATTCTCTTGCGTGTACCTTTTACGGATAATATATCGGCGGGCACGCAGTACATGGAAAAGCAAAAGCAAACATTTAGGTGTTATCCCTCCATAATAGAGAGTTTTAGCATATCGTTACCGTGTTTGCGGTTTGCGTCACCATTTACTGTGTTGCTGGTTAGCAGGCCGTTTGCGGTTTCCTTGTTCCGACCGCCGCGGCGCATGTCACGACATCTAATGAATTAATTTCAAAGAAAATCACGCATAATTTTGTTGTTGTAGTTCACATTAACTGTAGTTCTTTTCAGAATACTGTAGCCATCGCATGTAGAACTATAAAAAACCGTGTCGGTGGTGCCATCTACCGAGTAGAGATAGAGTCAAGGTGAAATGAAATTTGCCCCCGCGCTAAGTAATTAGGTAAGAAATGAGTAAAATACGTGGCAGTACTTACGCAAACACCTACGATACCTTGCCCAGCGCAATTATGGAGGCTAAAAGTGCACTAGGAGCTCAGAAAGTTACCTGAAGTATTTGAGGCGGGCATTTGGAAGGGGGTTGGAATGGGAAGGGTGTTTTGGGAATTGGCGCACACGGAACGGGCAAAGCGAAAAGGGCGTTTTGGGAATCGGTTCAAGCGGGACGGGTTCAAATGGGAATGGGTTGTTTCGGGCTACACCCGGTACATCGATGCTCGACATCGTACAACTATGTATGTCACTGCGTGTATTGAGGTTGACGCTTGACGAGGTATTTCGGAAAGTGTCTCCGATTTCGATGGCGTTGAGTTGCACTGAAAAGGATCAACATTTGGCCAAGTTGGTACTGGTTAAGCATTTTTGACGGCAGCGTGGTATACGAACATACGAGAAGACCCCCGGATGACACTGTCTGTACCATGCTGCCGTTCAAGAACGCACTGATTTGGATAGCGACATTTAGAAATAAAACATCATTACACAAGCACCAGAGCCGTATTTATGCCAAGTCAACCACTGGACAGTCAAAGCTGGAAACGTTACTTGAGAACACCATGTTGAACCTGCAGACTGGAACGTGGCCAGGCCACCCACAGCGCTAGATATAACGGCAATCCTGTTGGAAGACGTTCCCACACTGCAGGTATCACTGCCCGTCTTAAATGTGACCGTTGGCGGGACACCTTACGCCTCTCTACAATAGCGCCCTGAACCCTCATGCCCCTATTTGAAAGCAGAATCGAAAGTGCCATAAGTAAATTGGACTTTTCCCAGTGCATCCTGAAATCGCCCCCCATTTGTCACGAAATAAATGGACATGTGACGGTCGTGTGTGTGTCCCGACTACTCCGAACCAGATAGAAGAACTTTGACCACAGCAAGTTTTCCAGTGGGAACACGCGGCCGCTTCGCTAAGGACATATGGTTCCGTTTTGCCTCGGGGCGAGACAGGCTTCCCTCTTGCTCGACGCGCCCTTGGGGGGTGCAGACAGCCGGGTCGTCCACCGCTGCTTGAAGCCGGCCCTTCTCCCCCTCTTTCCCGCCGCTGCTCGGACGTAGGAGGAGGAGGAAATAAAGACGAGCGAACGGAAAGGATCAGGCCAGATTTGGGGAGGCGGTCTTGCTATCCGGATACAGCCGTAGGAGCAACACGAAAGCGCGTCCCTACCAACAGCCCGCACGCTGTCAGCGTTTCCTGTCCCGGTCTACTTCTCGAGCCCGCCGAGCTACAGGTCCTGCCCGGCCTCCCCTTCCAGACCGGGGCCTGCAGCCCGAGCTCGCCGAACTACCGGTTTGGTACCGCCTGCCGTTCCTGCCCTCGGGTTCACCGCGCAGATCTTCCGAGCCACCGGCCCCGCAAGGGGCCCCGAGACCCACTTGGCCTGTCGGTGTCCCGTGGACGATTGACCACCCCTGCAACCAGAACGATTCCGCCCAAACTGGTGAGGAAGCAGGCACCACTGAGGCATCCCATTAAACTAATTGTTAATGTTTTTCGCCCGCCTCCGTGTGTCCCATTTCCTCCAAGCTTAGCGTGGGCCTACCTTATTATAAGTTCTGACTAACCAATTAACGAGCGTCACAGACGCGTTATTCTGCTGAGCTTTGCAGACATTAACGTCGTAAAGGTGGTTTACTTCTACGTGTATCTGCGATCATACCGCGATCAAGTGCTCAACGCGATGACGCTATGCCTAATGCTTTCTTTTTTCTTTACAATGTTGACAATGAACATCGCTACCAGGTTTTTTAGTTAAGACATATTTTGCCTTCGCGGACGTTTCGTTCAAGAATTGCTTTAACGTTTGGTTGGGTGGCTGATTCGGGGACACAGAGACCGACCGACAAAACGTTTTGAGCTTAAGCAGGCCACTGAAGACCATCGTCATTAAAAATCACGAGGAAATCGGTTTTGCAGAGGCCGCACGTCGCAGGTGGGTCTATACTCACCGAAGCTCTAGAGCCCAAATCAGTCGTACTCTCTCAAGAAAGTTGCAAAGAGAAATCGGGCTCCAAGGTCAGACTGGATTTTTATTGAAAGTTTTAGCTAGAGGGACCCATAAGGGTAATGCTTTTTGCCCAGATGTTATTGCCTAGCTTTTGACCTCAGGGAAGGTCGACGTCTTTCCAGAGGTTCATTACATCACTTCTCTTTGTCTTCTTCTCAATTAAAGCCTTCATTCTCTTGATCTGCTCCTGGGAAAAGTAGCTTTTCCAGTCACCCACAATTCCTTTGCGCACAAACTGTCCCTTGCAAGGCTTCTCCCAGGCGTCACCGAAGGTCTCTTTCGCAGATTTCATGAGCTCCTCAAGGGCTTCCTTGGGCATGCTCTGCAGAGTCTCTGACCAATTCCTCATCTTCGAGTTGATCGCCTTCATGGCATCCATGCTGGTCATGTCGAGGACTTTCTTAACCAGCTCTGGATGATCTCTAAACCGCTTGCCGTACTGTGTATTGCCGAAGAAGTCCGCCAGCTTCAGGATCCAACCAGCGGTGTCTTTCTTGAGCTCTTCGTAGGTCACAAAGAGCACGTTGGAATCGTTACGATGCGCGTGCCAGGAGAGCAGGTGGTCAAAGTAATCGCCAAAATCAACCTTGCCTTGCTCGAACATGTCGAAGAACTCCTCGAACGTGCCGTCTTCGAAGAGGTACGTAGGCAGGCGCCTGCAAATTGAGACAGCAAGAAAGGACACAAAGAACGTAAGGAAGACGAGTTGATATAAATAGAAGTTGGTAACGTTTGTATATAGATTAACCCATTATGACTCAGGCGTACTTGCTCACAACCAAAAAACCCAAAGTAGGTGAATTGCTCTCGGTCTTTCTGGATTTCGTAGAGTCTCATTTGGCTGGCGGCAAGTAGGGGCAACAAAATAAACTACTCCTTTGTTGAGACGGCTATGATGGAGGTATCGAAGCTTTCCAAAATCAAGTCCAACACCAAACGAACCAATCCAGAAGCTGGCGCTCCCACATCACACAACCTTACCATACACATAAGGTATGTCTTATCTGGATGGTTAACTGAGCGGCGATTGGGACCTCCCCTACTCTACGGATAAGGGCATTCTATGGGTTTCCCTTGTGTTCTATCCCCGGGTCACTGAATGGAAGGGTGCATTTCCTGTCTAATTTTTCACATTCATTTAGGCCCCTACAAATCTGAGACTGCTTCAAATGTAAGTGAATGGCGCAATCGAATAAACGTTGGCTTCATAAAATAAACAATGCCCCTTTGATTACAACCACCTTAAGCGCTTCAATTCTTCTTCCCTTTGCACACAGTATTCATAATTGTAAGAAAATTTTGGCCTTGCTGAAGTGCGTTTTGGATTTTCTTCGTATGAAACCAGTGAGGAGGATGCTTCTAGATGTTTCATATACTAGCAAACTTTCCACGTTTCAGGCATGCGCGATTGCCACCGCATAGGCAGTCGAACGGGTTCTACATGGTTATTTCCGTAAAAGTACGACTTGTGTTGAGTCGACGTGCGCTATGAGGAGATTCGAGAAGTGTAGAAATACTTAGATCGATGCCTTAAAGCAGACAATGAACAGAATTTTTTCTAGGACGGCAACATTGCATATACGGCAGCAGGTTTGTGTTGGTACACCAAAGCATGTGGTAAAATACTATTTTTACAGATTTATTTCTGGCGTTGAGTACCATAAATGTCCTGAACGTATTTTAGGGTGTCTTCTTGACCCATCCACAAATTTAATTGTTCAGGAGGCGATTAAAATTGTACAAGGCACAGTCTTGTTTCAGACTGCCAAAAGTTTTGACAAGCATTATATGTGCTTTCGAGGGCACTGTTACGCTTACGCTTAGAAACTCCGAGAGTACATTATTATGTTCATACTTTCTAAACACTCGCCAGGGCACGGGTTGCAGGAATTGGCATTTTGAAAGCGTCAGCTGCACTCACTTTGTGTGATGGTAGTAGGACACGCAGGTGTCGTAGGGATTTCGGGCTATGTAAACATATTTGGCCACGGGCGAGAAGGGCTGCTTGTCGAAGGGCAGGTGGGTTTTAATGGCTGCAGGTCGGGACATGGTCTGGGCACCCTCCGCCCCCATTAGCTCCAAAAAGGGCAGGACCGTCCATTTCCCACCAGCCCCGGGAGCGTTGGGGTCAAGTTCCGGAGCCTCCAAGCCGGAACCGATCTTAAGCACGGCCTGTGCCACGTGCTGAAGCCACGTGGTTCCGCACTTCGGGTAGCTTACAATGAAGACGTCGCCTTCCTGAGGCTCGTAAGAGATAGCAGAACGAATGTTTCTCTCGGTGAAAAGTCGGCTCAGGTGCATTCCTTCTACCACGTGGTACACATCCCTCCGCCTTCCGGTGACCTGAAAAGCCAGTGCACATTTACAAATTCGGTACCACTAGCCCTCCTAGCATACACTTCCAGCTAGGCTGAATGTCACTGTCTGACCTTTTACGGTGGTCATTATAGTGTCAAACCCAAACAAACGTCTGCAGGGGAAAACGGTAAGGAGTAGAGGGAAAGGGGAAGGGTTGATAGGGGGTGGGAAGAGAAGGGGGAGTACTTCTCGGCGTAAGGGGGGCGGAATTCGAAGGATGGCAAGGTGAGGAGTAAGGCGAGGGGAGTGCTCTTGAAGTGAATTCAATTTGTCAACACAAGTTGAATTGAGGATAATCTTGGCGGCCGAAGCGAGCTGCTCTTGAACGCGCTGCAAGGAATCGCTCTCCGCACTGAGGAGGTGAACGCACTGCATCAGGACAACGCCCGCCTGCATAGGGAGAACGCCAAAAATTCTAGTCTTCAGGCTGCGGAAAATCTCCTCTCTTCAAGACGAGGAGTGTGCGCGGAGGTCTGAGCTGGACAAGAGGAGGCCACAGTACCCCCGCGCTGCTTCCGTGAAGCATAACAGTGCCATCGCAGCTACCACGACCAAGGCCTCTCTCCTTGGGAAACAACGCAAGGACAACAGCGCGTCTGATGGTGCCTCGTCCAAACTGCCGCCGCCCACAAAAAACTAGGCCTCTTCGGGCAATGGACCCTAAGAGACGCGCGTCGACGGGCTTGTGATGCAACCTTCGGAGCGGTCTGCAACTCGGACATCCTCAGAATTCCCCGGCGACCCACGAATAAGGCCTTTTCGTGTTGCGCCTCCGCCCTGACATTTCTGCGGCCAATGATCTAAAGCCTGGGAACTCCTTTGTTACCGACAATAGCGCTGTTTTTTGCACACAACTGAAAAGCAAGTAGCCAATGTACGCTTCTTTTCACATTAGCGTAACCGCTGATTATTTTGCTGGTTTGAATTACGCTTCTGTCTGGCCAAACGGCTGTTTGTTTCGCCAGTTTTGTGGGTTGCAGTATGAAGACCAAGAGCTAAACTTTGATAGAATGGTATCGAATTTGTTTGTTAGCTCTGTCTAAACTTAAGGAAGAAATTCACAAGTGAAGGATGTAGCACTTCGACTCATCATGATATGGCACTTTTGGACAACTGACTATTGCTACGGAATACCTTATCGCTAATACATCCAAATTAGGAGTGTAAGAAGAAATCAGCATGTTTTGTGGGTGTGTGAAGATAGCTTTATCCTGATGTTGCTTACGGAAACGTGGTTGACGTTTAATGACGAAGCCTTAGTGTTTAGTGGATACTCGTAGGAGTATTTATGCCGAACAAGAGACCGACTAGGTGGCATTGCAAAATTTGTAAAATAAAATCTGAAGTACGGTGTCCTTGAAGAATTTTGTGTTATCAATGGTGAAGTTGAATGTGTAACTTTGTGTTTGGGAAAAATAATTACCGCAATTTACAGACCTGCTTCAGCTGGCAAAATAAATTTTACTGAGTTGATCAAAAATTTCTTACAATATACCTGCGGTAGAAATCAGCCAGTCATAATGATGGGCGACGTCAGCATAAATATGAAATGTAAAAATCTCTAGACCACAGCGACCGAAAACATTCCTTCCACGTATGCGTTCCGAAATTACATTAATACGCTGACCAGAATAACTGTTAATTGTGCAACACAAATTAATGAATGCGCTTCTAACCTGAACACATATGATACGGACGCTGGAACGTTTTCATGTAATATCAGCAACCATCTCCCAATTTAATGTTATGCCTGAAGGTCACACGATAGGTCCCGCAATACCAACCACATAAAGGTACGTCCAAACATTGCCGTAGAGACAATGGACCATTTCTGCACCATGTTTGAGGATCTAGACTTGAATGTAGTTTAGAACTGTTGCGCCCCCAAAACCTTCGAGAATGTCGGGCTAGAGTGCTCCGCCTACACTGACGCAAGGAGCGGGTTAGAGCAAAGGAAGACATGCCTTCACCCTGGACCAATTAGGCTGAGCCTGCAACTTGGACGATGGCATTTTCCGTCACCTCAACGGGAAGTCCTGGATGCGTTATTACTGCCAAGCAGTATCTGTCTATCCCCCACAGTTTTCATTCCGGTGTCATCGATTTACTCAGAGCCGCTCCAGGCCTCCTTCCCGCCCCCGCGGACACCTCTATCACAACTATTTTCCCCCCTCCTCCGCCGATGCCCCTTTGGCAAGTTGCGCAGTCGGAAGCTAACGGCGCTAGTTTCGTGCGCCATGCTGCGAGACGTTTCTTCTTGGGCTCGGTAAATAGGTCCTCGAGCAGCCAGGTGAGCCGTTTCCGCACCGCCAAAGCCCACGTGGCCGGGGGTCCAGTGGATGATTATGGTTTGGTCGGGAGGAAGGCGGGATAGGAGAATTTGGCGAGCAGGGAAGGAGGTGTGTCCCGGAAGGAAAATCTGCTGGACCAATCAAGCAAAACGGGAGCGCAACAAGCGGCCGCTACATAATCTGGTTCGCCGAAGAAGTGGAGGGCTGCCGGACGGGATCGGAGCGAATTGATGAATGCCCGGTCCGCATCGGGGTCTGAAGAGGGGACTACAACTGCGAGACGTTTCGCTCCATCGTACTCCAGGGGATCTGCGAAGCGGACATAGTGTTCATCGACGTGTTCGCCAGCGTTCCTTGCAGCGCCCACGACGTCAGAGTACTGCGGGAGAGCTTTTTCTTCCGGGGAAATACCCAAAAACTTCATAACACCCGGAAAACCAATGTACTCGCTTAAAACTCCTTACCTGAAGTAATAAGCACAGGCATGCCTTCATCTAGAATTGCGACGACATCCTCGCCCATGAGCGGTAAGCCCTCCATGTCTGTCAGAGGACGAACCGCAAATGAGAATTCAGGCGCGAATCGTCATCTCACTTACCTTATAGAAAAAAACGGGTTTGCGATGAGAAAAATAAAATGAAGTGTGCGCAACAGATATTTCTCATATCAAATAAATGAACTTGAAACCATAAAATTAGAAAGAAGGAAAAAATATGCGCAGTTTTAATTCGAAACTGACCATGCCATTCTCATTTTGTCGTCTGCTAACAGCGTCGTCTGCTAGCTTCGACAGTGGTGCCCAGTCGCCACAAGACCACAAACGCCCGGACGGCTTCGGCAGCTCGAGGGGAGCCTGAAGTTTCGGACCCAAAAAATCGAAGAAGTTTGGGCGTCCCCAGAAGTGACGTTTTGGACCATATGAAATGCCAATGGCTCAGCCACACGCTCCCCCAGCAATGGAAGCACTCAACCATTGCGCTAATCCCCAAGCCGGGCAAGGAACTCTCCTTTCAAAACCTGCGCCCAATCTCGTTGACGTCATGCATGGCTAGGCTTTTGGAGCACATACTGCAAGATAGAGTCAACGGATACCTAGAACAACACCAGCTGTACCCTCTAATATCCGAGGCTTCCGACCCAACCTTTCAACGCAGGATGCTCTTTCGCAATACCATCACGACCTACATCTACACCTACCGAAGACATACAACAGCACACTTCTATCATTGGATTTACATGGAGCTTTTGACAACGTTTCCCACGAAGGAATTCTATAAGCTATATGTGGCTTAAACCTCGGACAACTTTTATCAGTACATTTACAACTTCCTATGCTGTCACACGGCCACGATTGGGCTGAGATCAATGCGCTCCAAACCATTCACTATGCCAAACAGAGGGACACCACAAGGAGCCGTGCTCTCTCCAATGCTTTTTAACATCACCTTAATCCCGCTGGCGAGAGCCCTCCTCACCATTCGTTCCTTGCGCAGCACGCTGTATGCGGATGATATCGCTCTCTGGGTGATACGGTGATCAGATGGCCACATTGAACACACTTTACAAAGATGCCTGGACACCATGCTAAGACACATACAGCCCCTGGCACTATCCTGCTCTCCTACCAAATCGCCAATTCTCATCTTCACCCCACCCGGAAAGAAGCCCTCACCTACCACCTATAAAACTCAGAGTCAACGGGGATGACATCCCAGTGGTTGAGAAGCTCAAGATCCGGGGCCTGAAACTCACACACAACTGCTCACCTATACCAACCCTCCAGTACGTGCGTAGACACGTTGCAAAGATCACACATCTTATACGTACGGTTTCCACCAGGAACATAGGGCTGTTGGAACAGGATCGCCTGCGCCCGGTCCACTGCGTTCTCCTACCAATTACCATACCTTCTCCTAACCCCCTCTACCACTCGGAAATTGTATGCATCGCTGAGGAAAGTATATCGACATGCCTTGCTCCTCCTCCACACACCCCGAACGAGAGTCTAGAGCAGCTGGGTCTCCACAACACCATTTCAGAGCTAATTGAGGCTAGCCATACGTCCCAACAATCTCGGCTGGCAGCTTCTCCGACAGGGCCGTTTGTACTACACTCCGTGGGAATAAAACCAACCACCACACAGACAAAACCCATCCCAATCCCACGCGAAATCAGATTACACTTGCGAATCAAAGCTCTCCAACGACATATGCACCCAGCGTTTCACGCGGGACGTCGCCTGGCTAGGGCGAAGGCACATGCACGAATGCATCCCCCAGCCGAACCCAAACTATACAAGGTAACTCTCCCTACCATGGCAGCAAGGCGCATGTAATTTCAGTTGTAGGCACCACGACGCCCATCGAAGCCACCATTCTAACCTGCCACACTACGATGGCGGAGGAGGCAGCTATTGCCCTGGCGATTTCACATCGCCCGACCCCAGCCTACGTTCTGTCTGATTCCAAGTCAGCATTAAGACACTTTCGGCGGATGCAATACCCCGGTTGCACTTTAGATCCCCCCAACTAAACCCCCCCCCCTACCGATATCGTGACCCTGTTGGGGTCCCCGGCCCACACGGGAGTAGGCGAGAATGAGACGGTGAACGCACGTGCTCGCGAGTTTTCTCAACGAGCCGCCGTTTCTTTTCGAGCTACACTGTAGCGCTCAGGAGAGGCAATAAGCCCTCCTGACATTCAGGGACATTGCTCTCCACTCCGCCTCCTCCGCCGGATGTACCCACTCCCACACCCCAACATCTCACAGGCAGCCGCTCTCGTACTGCGACAGATTCAAACGCGGACCTTTCCTTGTCGCATCATGCTAACACACACCCATCCTCACCTCTTCACCTCCTCTACCTGTCCTGCGTGCGGGGCGCTCGACACGCGCAATCATGCGCTATGTGAGTGTCCCAAGGACCACTTTCCCCCTCTCTCCTCCCCCACCTCTGGGAGCAGTGGTTGCACCGGTCGGACGGGGCCAGTCAAGAGCTGGTCACGGCGCGAGCCCTGGCGGTCGCGGACGCCCTCTGGGCCTCCCCAACCCCACTTCCCTGAACTTGAGGTTGACATAAAGTTTCCTCTCTCTCTCTTGGATTGGCTGAGAAAAAAGAATGACCGGCTCTTGCCTCTGGCAGCCAATGGGCGTCCTCGGGCAGCCAGATGTGGCATATCAAACAGGCTCAATGTGTGGTTGGCGCTCGAGCTGTGAGTTCTAGTGTTAGCTCTAGTTCTAGCCCTGTTTGCGTTTTGGGGTTAAAGTACCGTTTTACTCACATTTTTTAAATTTCTATCGCAAAATTCGAAAACAAAAAATTCTCTTCATTTGCCGCCGTTTCGATTGGAACTTTTCCCCGTCATCCAATCTTGCCACACTGGAATTACAACCCCTATCCGTCCGCCGTGATCCTAAATGTATTAACTTTTTGCATATTCTCACGAGCACTCCACGCTATTTATTGGATAACAACAATTTGTCTCCTGATAGACTGAAATGTACTAGAAATAGCCACAAGCTTAACCTTGCACCTTTTCGACCAAACACTAATCTATTTAAGTACAGCGTCTTCCCCTTAACAATTGAAAAATGGAACTTCCTACCACGAGAAGTTAGGGCATTGCCATTAGAAAAAATTTTGTCATTTAAATTGACTCTGTTGCGTGAATCTTTGCATAATTCAATCTTTCCTGTACTTGTTGTTACCTGCTGTGTCTTATTTTCGGGAAAAACGTGCGAGTTCTATTTAGTTGTCAATTTTGTTTCAATTGATCTGTGCAGAATAGTGTTATTTTACTCCATTTCTTCCCTATGTCTTCTTCCCTACAAATTTTCTTCCCTACATATTCCCTACATTCCCTACAATATTTCTTCCCTACAAATGCCTCGTTAAATAATCACAGGTTTGGCAAAGGGGCTAAGGGAAAAAACAAATACAATTGTATGTACATTTTTAGCGACCAAGAAAAAAGATTCCTGTTTATCCGTCCAAGAAAGACGGGCGTCTTCGAAAAACAACATATACAGTTCAACGCTTCCTGTAGGTGTCGATCTAGGAATAGAAACAAGGAAAATCCCCAAAGGAATAACGCAAAGCATAAAAAATGAAACGTGGCCCTTTATTAAGCATTTATTTATAAAGTAACTATTTTCATATTAGCGGAAAATAAATAGTTGGTGATTTGCCTATTGTTTAAACAACGCTATGCAAAACAATAGAACTCAATTGTGATATTAACTCAAGCTGTTTTCTAACGGAAGTTTACTGAAAGTTGTTATCATCATTTGAATTTATCATGTCAGAAGGAAGAGATTTCACAGCAGTTAAGCACCAAATATGCCATATCATGTGTGCAGGGCGAGCAAAATGTTGAAACGATAAGTGGTAAATACTTAGGTAGGCGTATACTTTTAGTACTAACAATATGGCCCTCGCATTTCTTATCAGGGCGATCAAAAGTAAGTGTTTTTGGGAACTTTCCGAGACTGTGAAGGTATAATTTGACGTTCGGTTGAACGGCTTTTTCCCTTTGTGTAAAAGATTTGGCTGCGCCCATTTCAAATTTCCGGATCCCCTAAACAGCATCCCGTGAAGCTTTTTCCGCTCGTTTCGCCGTCGCCAGGAACCCTCTGTTCAGCCCTGTTTGTACATTTACCTGAAAGGATGCTTTTGACGCCCGTGCGGCAGCCGCCTCATCTCTTGGTGCGCTGCTGTTTCCCTTTCTAGGCTCGCGCTCCCTCACCCCGACCCAGTCCTCCTCCGACGTTCTTCTGGTGGTGCTATTGCCACTTCCAGCGCCCGAATCCCAGTTCAGGCTCCGATTTTGTACCAGAAATTTTCTGTACCTCAGAACGAATTCGATAAAGCAGACAGATCAAAGTTATTCAGTCATGAAACATACGGCAAAGGCATTACAGGTCCACGCAGCAACATCGAGCTAAAAGGATGATTTCTTTAAGTGTTTCTACGAGGTGTCGAATATCGAAAGAATCATGTGAATACAAAATGCGGAATAGTAATCGGCGACTGTAACGCAAAGAATTAAAGAATAAGCTGAGCGCGCTGTTGGAAACCGGCTTGGTTGGTCGGAATGCTCGAGGAGATTATCAGGTTGCAGCTTGCGTAAAAATTAACTTGAAAGTAATAAATAAAAATTTTGTGGAAGCAATACTAAACTAAGGTGGGCATAGAAAAGCGCCATTGCGAAGCTAGAAAGGAAATTCAATTCATAACTGTCAATCCTTGTATGGTTGCCGATATCGATGTTCTCGGCAAAGTCAATTGAAGTTATTCAAGAATGGTGAGGGCAAAATAAGTATGCTTGTGAAAAGTTGAAAGAAGGAAACAAATCCAAAGAAAGGAACCTAATAAGCCATCAATAGGATGTATGGGGGTAGAATTTAGAACCGAACTGCGGAAAGGTTTCACAGTCCGCACGAGTGAATGAGAGGACAGTACTCGCGTATTAGTTGACAAGCTGAAGATGATTATCATTGTTAGCCGCTGCTGTGGTTGGGAGGAAAAGTATGCAAGAAGCTGGTAAACCGTCCGAAAACGAAGGCCTTCTAAAAAACGTCAAGATATGATAGACGCGAGGGTGAGCCAACGACAGAATTGGCCGAGTTTTCTATAATATTACCATGTGTTGCTGTCCCGGTAATTGAGCGTCTTACATGACAAAATAAGCAATAAAATTATGCTGGTTTGAAATCAACCATAAAGAGAGTAGTCTTTGATAGTTTCAACATATACAGTAAAACCGTGGTTATATGCCCTTTGGTTTACAAAAACAGTGATTTACGACGGGCTAGTCGGGTCCCGGCGAAGTCTCGGTATAAATAACTCAACAAAAATCACGGTTATCTGACTAGACACTTTGCGTGAAACACGTTATCAAATGACCCACGCGAAGTGCGCAAACGACCGGCGCACAAAATGAAAATCCTCGGGCCTGTTCTGCGGACCTCAAGCCCCCTCAATCGGTTTTCAGGCATAGATTTCTTTCGTGTCGGCAGTTAAAAATACCAAGAAAGTAGCGAGCGAGCACGTCAGTGCAGTCCTCGCGGTGACTGCACGGCAGGTAACAAAACCTAGAAAATGCCTAGCGCTGGTGTGTGGGCCCAGAGTGCCTGCGCACATTTTTCAAGCCAAGAATACCCACTAAAGGAGATTGGCGATGACTGCGGTGACGGCTCGGTAGTTAAAAAAAAATGGCGAGCGCTCATGTGTGCGTGCCTCGCGGCTACCACACCGCAAGTTTTCCAGCCAAGCATAACCACATGGGAGATTGGCAAAGACTGGCGAAAAAAGAAAGCCAACTTCACCATTCCCCGTACTCGTGGTAGCATTTGCCCACAACGACAAAGCGCGCCATAGTGTACGCTCCAACAAGTTGACGTCCAATAATTACCACTTCGAAAGAAAAATGAAGTAAGCTCACAAAGCAACAATGGTGGAGTAAACGTTGTTACAGCAGCGAAGAATCAAATCGGCTGCAATCGTGGACTAAAACCATCGTGATGGTGTGTGTAGGGAGCGTACAGCTTCACCTTCAAGTCTTCAAGTCTCACGCATTAGAGTGAGTTTCCTTCATTTTTCGGCCCGCCAGAAGCCTCCCACTCCTGTGCACAACCACGTTCCCCACTTCTAACTGACGTGACGTCTTCTCTTGCTGCACAGCGGTCGTAGGGGCAGTGTGCAGGTGTTCATTTGTTTCACTGAGCAGTGAATCATAAACTAGGTTACAGCCAGAGGCCTGGGGCCGCAAATGTGCTTGTCATGATCATGTGTGCAATATTTTGCACTGGCTCGCAGTAGTCGCATCAACAAACTGCGGTGAAATGTTTGTTTTAGTTAGGCTTGATTGGCATGGATCGACTCCACTACATGTAGAGAGATCTGGACTTGCAAATGCTGCAGGTCCAGATATTTCCGCAGGGCCCTTGCGACTTTTGTTCGTACTCTGCCGTCAGCCGCAGTGCTGGCTGATGTTTTGCCACAGCAAACTTCCACGGTTACGCTCCCTTCAACTGTGATTAAAATTTCTCTCTCTTCCTCTCGATTATCCGGGACATATTGAGGCTTGGCGTGTTCACCGGGTGGCTTGGTTGGTCTCCCTAAGAGTAGATGAGGCTCAGCAGCGTCTCACATTGTTGAACACCTTGCTGCCCATATATTTACTGAACCATGCCAGAGCCTCCTCAAACAGAGCAGGCTCGGGCTCGGGCATGGTTCGTCCTCGTCCCATCTCTTGTCTCGTCCTGTGTGTGCCTCGCGCTTTGCCTACAAGAATGCTCAAACACGATTCTGGTGGTAGAAACTTCCTCTGAAATTTGCAGGGGCTGAAACGCCGCAAGCATAGCGGTGGCGGTGTCCAGCGGGCTAACGCAGACGGGTGATGCCCCGATGATCGGCATGGACTCGGACGACACTGAGCCGCCATCCACAAAGGTGGGTATGGTCCACCTATGCTCATAATCTTCACAAGTCGGCAACGAGCTATGACAACGGCTCCAATGTTGCGCTAAACTAGCTTTTCAGGCCTGAGTTTAGGCGCAGCTCCGCAGCATCGAACGTGGAGAAACTGCGGCTTTTGGGTGCAGTAAAAAGAAAGCGCGTCATCCCTATTTGATATTTTCCGCGCTTTCGAGGTGCTTTTTCAAAGAAAGTACTACGAGTTGTGGCGCGCCTCCGCCAGATGGCGCCACGGGTCCCGTGACCGGGAGGAGACGGAGTGAAACATCCCCCTCGCGAGGGGCACGATCAAATTCAGAGCATTTCCGGGGGTGAACGAGGTTAAGTAGTTTGCGTTACGTTAAGGTGGTTGCACTTGTGGCAACTGCTGACGAGAGAGCGCTCGTCAGCAGTAATTTGAATGAGTCAACGATATAAGGCGCGTTCGTAGCGTCCCATTCTGTGTAGGCTTTGTGGCGCAGTGGGTAGAGCACCATGTACGTTGCGTTCCGCCCGCAGGGTCGAGGGATCGAAACCGGGCGCCGGATAGTATTTTTTTTATATAGTAGGGAGGGGTGCGGTGCGGACTACGGACGTCAACGCGGGTGACATCGTGAGGTACTGAAATGCTCTGCATTTATTTACGGGGTAGAGGTATGAACAAGGCTCGACAAAAGGGCGGGTGAAATCAGTTTGGCATGAGCTTACTGGAACAAGGTCGAACGCGCACAAGAGATGGAAAGCATTTTAAAGTATCCGCTCCCGGTAATGCATGTGGTTCTGGCACTGTGTGCTTCCCTCACGGGTTGCAGAGGCGGATCACCTGGCACGTCAGCGAACGCCGAACATCGGGGTTGGTGAAACTACAAAAGTGTGGATTCTCACCTCGAAGCTGCGCCCAATGAAGTATAGGGTCACAGGCAGAAGGACGGAAATACTGTGGTGAAATGGTTGAAAAATCGCGTGCGGTTCACTCGACTGCTGTGTTTTTTTCTCTTCCCTATGCTTGCGGCGGAAAGTAGCTTTTCACCCCTTGTTTTTATGTTTTGTTTTCAACCACGTTGTTCATTTCCCTGCCGTTTTCTCCTTTTCTCTCCCTTGCTCACGCGAGTGAGCCTGAGTTTTTACTTTGTCGTTGTGTTGGGAAGGCTGGTACGTGGCTACCTGCTAATATACCATGACGTTTTATTCATCGCTTGGGATTTTTTCGCTTAGGGTATCTGTTCAACTCGTATTTTGTTTCGCACTGGGAATTGTATTCCTGTACGCTTTGAAGGTGGAGTGTTATTCTTCGTATGTTTCCCTTGTTTAATTGTACGGGCGCTGTTATCCTTCCTTGTAGTGCCAGTAGTAGCCCAAGAAGTCCTGACATAGGGTTATGAGGGGAGGCGGTAGCTACGGTAGCGCCAATGGGCCTCGACGTCGTTATGTATCGCCTCTCATTGTGCCTGTTTTGTTCCGCCTCCCCTCATTAGGCGCGCGCAAAATGAATTCACGCCACCGGCGGCTGTGTATTGTTCCGCGAGCAAGGTCAGGGAATGCCTTTCTTTCCTCTGGACTGTCAGAAAGATGGAAGGGGGCGGAGATCAAGGCCCCCAGGTAGCTAGCGCACTGCCTTTGGACGAATACTAAGTTGAAGGAGACAAGTCGGCGACGGAATGCGTAAAATTCAACAAGTTCGTCCGAAGCTCCGACCGACAGCGGTCGCATCAAGATTTGCTCCGGTGGCGGTTTCTGCGCGCGAGAGCCCCACGCACTTCTCGTCAACTGCACCCCAATTGTTTGGGTAATTGGGCTTTCAGAGCACTACCAGACATTAGTTTGTAGTTTATATTGAAGTTTCTTTGTGATTCATCAGGCGAAACTGAATATGCAGGCGTTATTATTTTTTTTGCCGATTTTACAGCGCCCGCATTTTACCACGTTTTTTCACAGTCGTGAGAAATTCGTATAAACAAATTTCCTCTGTGTAGAATAGGGGATGATTTTTGAAGAAACAAGCAACACTAACGATGTGTGGGAAAGAGCAGAAGAAGCTTCCTGCATGATTATTCGTTTCTGACCACATTTCAGAGAGAGAGAGAAACATTTACTGTACTAATGAGCAGGAGGCTGTTTTTAGGGCCTCTACCCAATGAGAGATTGTTTTAAAGCGCTCGCTCTGGAGAACAGGCTTCGAGCATAACGACAGGTAAAGTTTAAAAGACTCTTAACAGTATACAAAGAGGTGAAGCATCAAGGGATGACAGAATCTCAGCTGATGTTTTACACCACGAGAAAGTGTTTGTAGAAAGGACACCGAATTATTTGGACAATACGTATGTGCGTAGAATGCTGCCCTCGCATAAAGCAACGAGATAAGTAAAAACAACAACTAGACTGCATTATTTAAGTGCTAGAAAAGCGCATGGACACCAAGCTTATATTTTTTGTAAAGAACTTATACACTACCGTAATACTGAATCGTGTAACTGACACCCGGTCTTCCCGAAAGAGCAAGCTGGATTTCGGAGAAGCTTTTCAACGAAGGATCTCCCTAGTTTTCAAAAAAGAGAATCCTATTTACTAGAGATCACAGCTGTGCTGAAATGTTTGACAGGTCGCGCAATAGAGGGGCCATACAAAGTCTTGTTTGGAACATCTTGCGTGCATTGAGCAAATTTTCCTATTGTAAAAGGTGCCACACCAGGAGACACATGTCGTAACGTATACGGGCGGCGGTGATATCTTGGGTGTCCGGTAACCAGAACAAAGGCTGTCAACTGCTAAGTTATTGCTTGGGCTAGGAAAAGGCTGCGGTATTTTTCGGCGCTAAGCACCTTAGGACCTCGCTTTGTCCGGGGTTTGGCGTTCGTTACAGTGTTGCGCATGCGCGAGGAGCATTGGATTGGATTGGATTTGATTGGGATTGGAATTGTATATACTGTACACACGCGTTGACATTCAGTTGCATGCGCGAGTGGGCAATGCCATGGTTTATTTACGGTAAGAACGATCCTAAGCGCTTCGCCCACTCGTCGGGATTTATTTCGTGGAGATGCGCGAATTTTTTTAGCTGTCATTTTTAGTCTTTGGTCTTGGTGTTGATGCCGTAATAACGGCCAATTACAATTTAGAGCCGTTGGATGCAATTGCGACCACGGTAGTGCTACGGGATGGTGAATATAAATGAAAGGAGGGCGCGATGTTGACCTTTTTGGGTGCTGGTCAGCCAGTTGCTTGTCGTTTGGTTCCATCGGGATAACGCGCGTAGTCAGTGGGCAGACGCTGCAAGTTGGCGACCTAAGGCTGATTCGTGAAAACGGTAGTCAACCACTTTGGTACAGGGACTGCGAGAAAAGGCAAGGTGTAGATTCCGCCGTAGTTGCTTCAAACTCCTCCGGTGGATTTGTTAGAACGTGGTTTCCCTATCTGCATTTTGCTTTGTTTGATTGTGCAGGGAAGCTGTTTAATACTGGGATCCGGGGTTTCTCTTCCCTAAAGGATGATTTTCGCGCCGCCGCTTATCAACTTTTTCTCTCCACCAACGGGGTTTGTTTCACAAATTGCGCGATCGGCTGGTAACGACAGTAGCGCCATCATCACGTATACATTGGATAATCTGGTTTTCTGTTTTTAGTTATGCTCATATTCAGTGGCGTACAACTTGGAGTACGTCCCTTTTCCTGTTACCAAAATACTGCGAGCCTTTATAAAGCCTGTTTCACTTCTATACAAAGATGAACGACTGAAAGAAGGTTTTACGAGGGCCGATGTAAACAGAGTATTGTCAACGTACGAATCTCCCTTTGGATGGCTAAGAAATGACTCAATGTAGCTTCATTTTCCTTAAACGCCTTGCTTGAGCTTGGCAACAAACATTTGTTGACGGGTGGTTATCGCTTGGGAAGCTATTATTTGTTATTTGCACGTTATTTTAGCGATCACACGTGTTAACTTCAACAAATATGCATTTATTTACCAAATTTAGGAGAGCACGGTTTTCAGAGTGGCGAATAGATTTTGCTAAGGTTCTCGACAAAGTGTGCTTGCCAGTAATAATCTTCTACTACCGGTGTCGTCATCATCATCAACAGTCAGGCAGATTCATTGCAGGACGAATGCCTGTTCCATCCACGTCCAACCATTCCGGTTCCGCGCCGCTTGGGTTTATTGTTTGACTCCAAAACTTCCTATTTCTTCTCACCATCGAGCAATTGGCCTCTTCCTTCCTCTAGACCCATCCCTCAGTGTACACTCTGTGACATTGGTATTCCACTCATTGTCATTTCGCTTAACCACGCGGCCAGCAGAAGTCCATTTCTTTTTTTTTATTGGGAGTGGGATATCTTCTAGTATAGCTCATTATTTAATGCAAGTAGCTCGTTTCCTCTCTGTAAATATTACTCCGATCTATATTTGTAGCATGGCATTTGCAGCTGATCTGAGTTTGCTTTCAAGTTTTTTAGTAAGACGCCAAGTTAGCGCTCAAGTGGTCATCACCGGGATGCGCATTGACAGTATATTCTGCTTTTCAGGGATAGAAGTGGCGTGCTTTTGATAGTCTTGGAGCTTCCCGAATGCAGTCCAGCCCGTGTGAATTCTGCACCGGATTGCTTTTCCTTTTTGAGATCAGCACAGAGAGCCTGACCGTGTTAGTTAAAATCGTAGTGCCAGCGTTTACTTGTATGATGGACTGCGTGCTGTATGAATGTTTATTCAACATTACTTTCGATTTATTCGCAATCTTTTTTTAATACCACGTCCTTACTTTAAGTAATTAGTTCCTGCAGTCTTTTCGGGGGTGTTCTGCAGACTCGCTTGCAAGACTGTCGTAAGAAAATATCCCAATACTCAAGCATTCTTCGTTTATGCCTAATCCAGTGTTGCCCCAGTCCCGCTTCGTGAACACCTCCTCCAGATAAGCTGTGAACAGTTTTGAAGAGATAGTATTTACCTGTCGTACAGATGGGGAAGTTGTCCTTTGACTTGTGAAGGATTATCCTGCCCGTACATCCTTCATATATGTCGCCCAGGAGTCTCAGGTAGGTCTTTTCCATCCCCTGCACTTTCGATTGTCGCAGCATCGCTGCGGTGCTTTCCAAATAAACACTTTTTCGTAGTGTAAAAAAGCAATGTAAAGGGGTTTATTTTACTGTGCGAATTTTCAATCACTTCTTGTACGACGTGGCTGTGATCCAGTGTTGAGTATCCATTACAGACATAGTACACTCCGGGACAAGTTCACTCCGGGCAAGAGAAGGAAAACACTGTTCAAGAACGTACGCGATCCCGATATGGATAGATGAGCGGTCTACAATAACGTAAACCAAGTATTGTGTTCGGGTGAGTCTTAGCGAAATTAAAGGGTTTCGTTTTGGTAGATCCATGGTTTCTCGGATCGGCTTGAATTGTAGCGCGCTAAAATCGTGCGTATTATGGGATTGATGCGAATAAACGCGTGATGTTCAGCTCCTTGCGGTCTAATGTTTTTTTTGGAAGTGAATTGCTAGTATACTTACGCCTGTGTCGCCCTTAGCAGAGGCCCCTTCTTTCTGCATCTCTCTTCTTTTAGATGTCGGGCTAGAAGAATCTCGCCTCCAGTTGAAATCTGAAAAAAATGTAGACGCGCAAAAATTTGCAAGTTGAAAAAAAAATTGTCTGCCCCATAAAGTTTAGAAAAGAGAATAATTTTCCAATGGAAGGGCTATGAAGCGCGTCCAAAAGAACCTTGGCTCACATAGGCCGCCAGTGTTTGAATATATGAAAAAATAAGTACACCGAATGTGCACCGAGTCTGGTTGAAACTGCAGACATCAGTGGAGAAAAGTTGTTTTCTCGGAATGTGTTTGTAGAATTGCGTTGAAGAATATCGATTATGTCTAGTGGCTTGTTCAAGGTAATGTTCACAAAAGGTAAGCCTCTCGTGCCAGGCAGTCTACATTGGCATGTTTAAATAAACTTCAATGTTCTCATGAACGACGTTCCAAAACCATACTCTACCCCATGGACTCTACAAAACAAAACAAATGAAGATCTAGAATACGCCAGGTGTTCCAGGGAATACGGAGCAACTTTCTCGTGAGCCGCACATTGCATCCCAAGCTTTCCAATGACAGCCTCAAAATTAAGACAACGCTGTCGTCTGGAGCTTGCAGAGTCTTATCAAGCTCAAGTTTGAGCTGCAAGGCGCGTGGCGCTTACCGAAACAGCTTTCCCATGAGAAATTCAACATGCTCCTCTAAAGTTTTCAGTTCGTCGTTTCCGTTGACGTTCAGTTTACGTGCCTTCGTTGTATCAGTAGCTTCTTGACGTTGTTTGAATGAGTCAAGGTCATAAGGCGCGTTCATAGCACTCGATCCCGTCTCGATTTTGTAGCGCAGTGGGAAGAGCGCCGCGTACCTCCCGTTGCAGCCAGAGAGTCGTGGGATCGAAACTGGCCACCGCTATTTCTTTTTTTATAGTGTAGGGGGAGAGCTGCGGACAACGGACGGACGCAGGACACAGCCCGAAGCAAGAGATGCCTTGCATCTAAAACTGTACTGGAGGTCACAAAAAACTCGAGAACACCATACTAGCAGCTAGTAGGCCACAAGCATGAAGACGTTAGAATCAAGTATTGTGCATTGCTATGGTTGCGCGATAGAGTTTATTCGACATAATGATTTTTTGGGAATACTTTCGTTCGGCAACACCCGTGTAAGTTTTTTTAATACGTTCTGCTGGCATAAGCCCGTGACCTTTACGACGACAGATCCATTTTTTTACAGAGGAGCGAGAGTCTCGGTGAAGGTGTCATAACTGTTTTACATGGTCTTATTTGTAAGCCTACGCCCTAGAAGCACGCCACTTACAAATTGCATTTCACAAGCGCCTTGCAAAATCCACGTAACCCATCGCTTTTTATGATGTCGTTGACATACAGGGGGAGTGGAGGTACTAATCGCAGTGTATGCAGTACGCCCAACTGAAGTCCTCTCAGGGCGATGGTCGCGGTAAAGAAATCGCGTGCATAACTTAACCGCCGGCTTGCGATTGTTAAAGTGGGTGTAATGATACAAAATTTATGGGCGGCTGGCATGCGAAGTGATAGTTATTGCAGGCTTTGTTCTCATATCAGCGTCACCTTACGCGTTTATGCCACAGCCACCGGTGACTGTGTAACTTTCGATCGACACATTTTGTTTCAAGCGGAAGGGCGAGAAATGCACGCGTGTTCTTTATGCTAATAGCAAGCAGAAAGTTCAAAAATGCTTCAATTTACTCCGTGAAAGTTTTCGGTAATTGCAGTCTACCCAGGCATTTGAAGAACAAATGGTCATGATACTTGAGAACGTTATAGTTTTTTTATCGCAGCGATTGCATTTTCAGGAACATCTTCAGAGTGATCGGGTTGTTCTGGCTGATTGAACAGCAAGGACTGTGAAAGAGCTTGCCGGGAATTAATCATTGGTGTGGCCGCATATATGTCGCAACCGCTGCATAATTAAATGCGGTCCCAGTTATTCTACAATGAGAAATTTCATCAACGACTTCGAATGGACATGCCCGCATCACCCGAACAGAGCAACAGCACAGTTATTTCGCCGACAGTGGTTAAAGCACCCCCACACACCGGAATTTTATGTGCTTCTGCAGAACAGAGAAAAAAATAACCGGGCAGTACAAAAATCCGCTATTCGCATTTGGCTATTTCGTGCCGAAGCTATACGCTAGAGGCAACGCCGTAGACTGGTGGTATCAATCGCAACAAATTGCGCAGTCCTAGATTATTCCTTAAGTAATTAATATTCAATGCAGTGTTGCGGGATGCAGAATGTAACAGGACAGCTGACCACCATATGAACTTCGTAGCGAAGCTGCAAGATGATGGGTCCATGTTGTCGTGAACAGCACAGTACACCTGCGCGTGATTTTGCTCTTCCGTTCACGACGACGTGCTTTGCTGCGGCGCTCACGGGATGGATTGACAGAACTGCCGCATTGTACCGGGGTGCTTGTTACTGTGGTACCTTGGATACACAGTGAAATAAGTACAAAATAGGTTGCCCCTATTCACGCTACGCAGATGGCTGGACAGCGAATCTTTATGATGTCCCTCGGACATATTGCCGCGAACCATACATTGGGTTTGTTTATTTGTGTTTTGCTTTTACCGCCCGGCTGCGCCGGTCTGCGTTATCTCTGCGCCAAGGGAAGCGCGTGTTCCATTCTTTCTTTCTGTGCCGCATGTGTTATCTGTTGTGATAGGGAGAGCATTCCGATCTTTCGTGAACAGCCCAGAATAATCTTCTTGGATCTACTATGTTCTCGATGCGAATCGACGTTTCGAGAACCATGCGCGCCGAAAGATAAAAAGCCTGCAGTGCGGACGCCGGAGCATTCGATTCTGCGACGCTCGCCGACGCACGCACGTCACTTTGTTGACCACTGCTTCGCCGCCTCTGTATTCTTTTCAGTTGTTAGGGGAGCACAAGTTCGCTCCAATAAACTTGTTTCTTTTCCAAACAACTGCTTCGTCCTTGGCTACGTGACATCTGGTGGAGGTGCTGGGTACGCACCCTTCATGCCCACTACAACCTCTGGAAGCCGCCAAGCCAGTCCAACAAGAGCCAGCCTCCGCGTGCAAGATTTACCACCCGAGTTCGGTCTACTACCGGAGAAGACGAAGAAGAAAAACGTCGCAACCAGCACCATGCTCAACCAAGCCAACCCTCCTGTCGTTCTGCAGCAGCCACGGGAACCGCCATCATTCCGAGGAGCCCCCGCAGAAGACCCAGAAGAATGGTTGGAGAAACTGGAGCGCGTCCGGAAATTCAACAGGTGGGACGACGCAGAAACGTTCCGGCACGTTTTCTTTTACTTGGAAGATTCGGCTCGCACTTGGTTCGAGAACCACGAGAGCTCCTTGACAAACTGGGCTCAGTTCAAAAGCGAGTTCATTAAGACCTTCACTACCGTCGTGCGAAAAGAAAGAGCCGCCCTTTTGTTGGAAACGCGCACGCAACACCCCAACGAAGGTGTCGTGATCTTCGTTGAGGAGATGAAGCAGCTATTTCGCCGCGCGGACCCCGAAATGACGGAAGAAAAGAAGTTGCGCTTCTTAATGCGCGGAGTGAAGGAGGAACTGTTTGCTGGACTTGTCCGAAATCCGCCCAAAACCGTCGCCGAATTCGTGACCGAAGCCAGCACCATTGAGAAAGCCCTCGAAATGCGTGCTAAGCAGTATGACCGCAACTTTGTTGGCGCGGCCAATGCGAACGACCTTGGCAGCACGCGGATCCCGGCCGACAGCCTACGCGAGACTATCCGCGCAATAGTGAGAGAGGAGCTGCGGAAACTTCTCCCAACGCCGCCGCAGCCCCAAGTCGCTTCCCTCACCGACGTGATTAGAGAAGAAGTGCAACAAGCGTTGGGAACTTCTACGCCATCCGAGATACCCCGAGAGCCACAAGCTATGACATACTCCGCGGCTGTTCGTCGACCCCGCCCTGCTCCAACACGCCGTCAAGAGGCCCCGCCGCACCGCCGCCCACTGTCACCCGCCCGACCCCCGGTAGCCCGAAACCAGACGCCGAGGAAGACGGACGTATGGCGAACTCCCGATAACCGTCCTCTGTGCTACCACTGCGGAGAGGCCGACCACATTTACCGTCGCTGCCCATACAAAAGACTCGGACTGCGTGGTTTCTCCGTCGACGCACCTCGCCCTCTCCCTGGCCAACGACCACGTGAGATCGACGAGTATCTATCTGAAACCAGCCGTGGCCCAGGGCGTTTCAACCGTTCGCCGTCGCCCTACCCCTACCAATCGCCGAACCGCCGTAGCAACGCTGACTTCGCCCGTGGAAGGTCCCCCAGCCCACGCGGGGGAAACTAAAGGCGGCAACTTCTGGAGGTGAAGTTGCTCTACAGCGAAAAACTAGAAACCCTCCAACGACGCAAGGACGCGCTGAAGACAGTGATTCACGACATGCCCTCATCCCGACGACCCGACCTAACCCTGTCGAGACTCCCGAACACGACGACAGCTACACGGCGCGACGCGTACCCGACCTGACCGAGACGTCCGTTGAGAAGACGACGACAACGACGATGCACAGTGCCCGACCATCAACACGTACAAGCAGAGATACGACGCCCCGACGAACCCGGAACTCGAGGACGACTGCATCTGACGTCAAGGTGTCCATCGACGGCTTTGACGTAGTCGCCCTCGTAGACACGGGAGCTGACTATTCGGTAATGAGCGGACCATTTGCGTCTAAACTGAAGAAAGTTATGACCAGATGGGACGGTCCGCACATACGCACAGCAGGAGGCCACCTCGTGACGCCAAGTGGAACGTGCACATCGCGCGTCACCATAGACGGCACAACGTACCCTGCGGCGTTCGTCGTTCTGCCTAACTGCTCCCGCGACGTGATTCTCGGAATGGACTTTTTGACGGACAACGGCGCAATAATTGATCTGCAGACCAAGTCGATAACATTTTCCTCCAATCACTCCACGACGCCGCAGCCGAACCCCGATCACCGTGCTGCTGTCAGGATCGCCGACGATCACATCACCCTGCCACCCCGCGCAAGCTTGATGATCGCCGTCTACTGTGAGGATGCTGCTTCTGAAATCGACGCTATCGTAGAAAGTGATCGAAGGTTGCTTCTCGACCGCGGTGTCTCCGTCGCAAGAGGCATTGCGCACTTTAAGCAACGCCAATCTCACGTTTTGGTCACTAATTTCACCGAAGAGTACCAGCATTTAAACAAGGGAGCTGCAATTGCGTTCCTCGAAGAAACACAAGAAGCAAGTGATGTGATCGCAGTCGCCGACTTTGAACGCACACCCGTAGAAACATTCAAGCTCCCGCAGCCCTTCCACGTGAATCCGGCGCTACCGCAAGAACAACGGAACAAATTATTGGCTTTGCTACGTCGCTATAGCGAATGTTTTTCGTCGAGCACAAAACTACGTCAGACCCCTATAGCGAAGCACCGAATAATAACCGAAGATGGAGCCCGACCTACCCGACAGTCACCGTACCGCGTCTCTTCACACGAACGGGAAGCCATCCGGACTCAAGTCGACGACATGCTCAGCGACGACATTATACAGCCATCGAAAAGCCCCTGGGCTGCGCCCGTGGTACTCGTAAAGAAAAAAGACGGCACATTAAGGTTTTGTGTTGACTACCGGCGACTGAACAAAATCACGAAAAAGGACGTGTACCCCCTCCCCCGAATCGACGACGCCCTCGACCACCTCTGCCACGCGAAGTGCTTTTCATCGATGGACCTGAAGACCGGCTACTGGCAAATTGAAGTGGACGAGAGAGACCGAGAGAAGACTGCATTTATAACCCCAGACGGCCTATACGAGTTCAAGGTGATGCCGTTTGGGCTGTGCACAGCACCAGCGGCGTTTCAAAGAGTCATGGACACTGTGCTAGCTGGCCTTAAGTGGCACACCTGCCTCGTATACCTCGACGACGTAGTGGTATTCGCCCGGACTTTCGACGAACACCTTGCAAGGTTGGAGTCTGTACTCGAGGCCATTCGTACGTCGGGGTTGACGCTGAAGCCTGAAAAGTGCCGGCCGTTTTGCATACGAGGAACTCAAGTTCTTGGGCCACGTCGTCAACGCCGGGGGAGTCCTACCTGACCCGGCAAAAACTTCAGCTATCGCGAACTTCCCTAGGCCGAAAGACAAGAAGGGCGTGCGAAGATTTCTCGGGCTGTGCGCATACTACCGGCGCTTCGTCGCAAACTTCGCACGCATTGCAGAGCCACTCACGCGCTTGACGAAAGACAGCACCCCTTTCAGCTGGGAAAACGACCAAGAAAAAGCATTCTGCGAGCTGCAAAAACGCCTGCAAAGCCCGCCCGTGCTCGCTCATTTCGACGAAAATGCCGAAACGGAAATGCACACGGACGCCAGTGATATAGGCTTGGGTGCCGTCCTTGTCCAAAAGCAAAGCGGCTGCGAAAGGGTAATCGCCTATGCCAGCCGTGGTCTGTCGAAGGAGGAGAAAAACTATTCTGCCTCTGAGAAAGAGTGCCTGGCTATTATATGGGCGATTTCAAAATTTCGCCCATACGTGTATGGAAGGCCATTCAAGGTTGTAACAGACCACCATGCGCTGTGTTGGCTCGCCAATTTGAAGGACCCCTCTGGCCGTCTTGGGCGGTGGAGCTTGCGCCTGCAGGAGTTCGACGTTACAGTCGTTTATAAATCCGGCAGGAAACACTCCGACGCCGACTGCCTGTCCCGCGCCCCCGTCGACCCACCACCACAAGACTCTGATGAAGACAGCGCGTTCTTCGGGATCGTGACGGAGAGCGACCTAGCCGCCCAGCAGCGTGCCGACCCCGACTTACGCGTCATAATCGAGTACCTCGAGGGATGCAACGTTGCCGTTCCTAGGGCCTTCAAGCGCAGCTTACCAGCATTCCGCCTGAGAAACTCCGTCCTCGTGAAGAAGAATTTCAGCCCCGGAACAAGAGCGAATTACCTTCTCGTCATCCCCGCGGACCTTCGTGACGAAATTTTGGAAGCGTGCCACGACGACCCGTCTTCCGGACATCTCGGCACAGCCCGCACTATTGGAAAAATCAAGGCGAGGTACTACTGGCCCGGCCTTACCTCTGACGTCACCCACTACGTCCGGAGCTGCCGTGACTGCCAGCGACGAAAAACGCCGCCGACAAGACCCGCCGGACTTCTGCAACCGATCGCCGTCCCATCGAGACCATTTCAACAGATTGGAATGGACCTTTTAGGCCCGTTCCCTACGTCACGATCACAGAACAAGTGGATTGTCGTAGCGACAGACTACATGACGCGCTACGCAGAGACCGCCGCTCTTCCGAGGGGGACTGCACAAGAAGTGGCGAAGTTCTTTATAAGCCAAGTTGTGCTGCGACATGGAGCCCCGGAAGTCCTAATCACAGACCGCGGAACGGCATTTACTGCGGAGCTGATGCAAGGAGTATTACGCTACAGCAACACGGATCACCGAAGAACGACGGCGTACCACCCCCAAACGAACGGACTAACAGAACGTCTGAACAAGACAATCGCAGATATGCTGTCAATGTACGTTGACGTTGAACATAAGACTTGGGACGAAGTGCTCCCGTATGTCACGTTTGCGTACAACACGGCTATCCAGGAGACGACGCAGCTGACGCCGTTCGAGCTTGTCTACGGTAGAAAGCCGACTACGATGCTCGACGCCATGCTTCCGCACGTAGAAGACGACGATCTCAACGCCGACGTCCACGAATATCTTCAACGTGCGGAGGAGGCCCGCCAGCTCGCTCGAGTTCGTATAACGGACCAGCAGCTGGTGGATGCGGACCGCTACAACCTCCGACGCCGAGACGCCGAGTACCAACCAGGGGATCGTGTGTGGGTTTGGACTCCCATCCGACGACGCGGACTCAGTGAGAAGCTCCTGCGACGCTATTTCGGACCCTACCAGATTCTACGACGTGTTGGCCAACTTACCTACGAAGTGATCCCTGATGGTGACTCCGGCACATCACGACAACGCAGGCGGCCTGAAGTCGTCCACGTGGTTCGCCTAAAACCTTTCTACGGACGATGACAAACTTTTATTTTCATTGGTTCGGACTGTCGCTTATGTTAGCATCGGGTCGATGCACTCTTAGAGGGGGGGTAATGCCGCGAACCATACATTGGGTTTGTTTATTTGTGTTTTGCTTTTACCGCCCGGCTGCGCCGGTCTGCGTTATCTCTGCGCCAAGGGAAGCGCGTGTTCCATTCTTTCTTTCTGTGCCGCATGTGTTATCTGTTGTGATAGGGAGAGCATTCCGATCTTTCGTGAACAGCCCAGAATAATCTTCTTGGATCTACTATGTTCTCGATGCGAATCGACGTTTCGAGAACCATGCGCGCCGAAAGATAAAAAGCCTGCAGTGCGGACGCCGGAGCATTCGATTCTGCGACGCTCGCCGACGCACGCACGTCACTTTGTTGACCACTGCTTCGCCGCCTCTGTATTCTTTTCAGTTGTTAGGGGAGCACAAGTTCGCTCCAATAAACTTGTTTCTTTTCCAAACAACTGCTTCGTCCTTGGCTACGTGACAATATGGATACCAGCTCGTTACTGCTGATCAGTGCACCGTGCTTGTAACCTGGTGTCTCAATGCTTCTTCTCATTCTCGTTTTTATTACTCACTCGGTATTTGGTATTCCAAATTCACGTTTTCTGTGTGGCGGATAGCGTGAGTATCTTGGCCACCGGGTCCAACAGGCCTTCCTTCATGAGCGGCACTGGAGCAGCGCCTGCCGCGACCGCTTCTTATCACCACATTTCAACAACCAGTTGATACTCCGCTACACAAGGGCCTGGGACAAAAAAAAATATTCGGGGCACTAGGACCTGCTTACTTTGCGATAGATATTAACTACTTATTCATGCACCGTATTCCTTCTTCCTGTTTTCTTTTCATTTCTCTGTCTTTCGGCATGAATCACATCACCAAGCAGATTGCCACTCACCAGAACTTGCCTAGAAGGAAGAATATGCGGGGTTGAGGCGCACGTATACTCACGTGCCTTCAGGTTAAGCTGCCACGCGGCATGCACTATTTTGAACTTTCACATTTCTAATTCGTAGTGTTGTGAAGCGGGCTCATTAGCCTGTCAACGCTCCCTATTCCAGGCCAATCCCCGAAATGGGAATCCGGACCAAAGAAAAATCAACAACGACGGGGAGAATGCTTGGTGTACTGCTCGTTGTATGAAATTTGGACAAAAAATGGCTGCTGTTACAGTGCAGTGGTAGCACGTCGCCTTGCTACTGTGAAGACCCGGTTACATATGCTGTGAGACCACACACACTTATGCTCTTTATGTTTATATTGATTACAGCGGCGGCCAAGTCGCGACATCACCTCTTCGCAAATTGCTTCAGAACATTTGGTGATGTCACAATTATAGAAAATTTGGCCGCGTAGCTACTTGTTTGCCTACAAATGTCGCAAGACGATAGCCATGTGCCCTCTGGGCTACGTATTTTTTTTCTCCAAACTTCGAACCCTCTTTCACCCATTCCCCTCCCCACTTACCGCTCTCGTGACTAACTGAATGGAGATTTGTTAAGTTCAAATAAATTATCTCGCGTTCGCACTGCTCGCGCATCACCTTCCCGGAAAGAGCGCATCTTTGTTTATCTGTTGTTTCGGATCAGTCCGCGCTGACGCTGATGTCTTGTTTGTGCTTGGCGCACAAGCTGTAGCCTTTCTGGACGTTCTTAACGAGGTATTTGTTCACCTGCTATCGCGAAATCAAAACAATGTACATTTATAACTGAAACAACGGGGGGACCATCGGTTAATCCCCTACTTTTTGCCTCAATCGTGTCGGAGTTTAGCGTTGCGCCATATGATAGGAACATGTGTGACTCAGGCCAGCAGTGTTTGTGGTTCGAATTGTTTCAACGTATGGCTGGAAATATGAGTCGAGGGCTATACAGCCAGACTGAAATTTTCGCCTTTCAGTAGCCCAAGAAAGACATTCCTTTTAAAAATTTTCTCAAGCTTCCTCGCCATAGCTAACTATAAACCGGCAGCTCTTCTTGTGTAACTCCCACTGAAATATTATTGTCTACGTGCGTGCAGCTGTTTGGGTTTGCTACATTTTAGCGAAACAACTAAACAACGGATATCATTGTTCAAGCTGGGCTTCCGCTGAGTGTTCTTTTGGCACAACTGAGAGAAAAAGGCCAATGAAAAGCAATCCTACTGCAACTTCCATGCATAAGGGATGGGTCGGTAGGCTAATAATCTGTGTTTGTCTGAGCGCTTCGTTTACAAGAGTACGCCAGTTTTGAGACTGTAACGCCTAATTACCAATGACGTTGTTACATTACAGACCGCGTCTTAACGAAGCACACTGCCACAGTTCGTAGCGTGAAATTAGGACCGCATTGAGGTGTTTGGGCGATTCTAAGCCGACAACAATTAAGACAATCACAATATATAGATGACCTCTATACAAGGACCTCACTAAGAATAATTTGTGATAAACCAAAGCCTCAAAACTACCCCCCGTGCCGGTGCTCTAGATGAATCGGTTACCGTCAAGTACGGTATTTCTTTTTGCTGAGTTGCAATTTCGGCGCCTAAAAGCCCACATACATTGAGTGTACCATTCAACTAGTGTACCAGCAATCCATTAGCATTAAACATGGTGCTCGCTTACTCTACCGCAATAAAATTTAGCCCCCAAAAATGCTGAAACGTACCAAATAAGCGAAGTGCACGGCCTGGTCACACAAATCCGAAGAAAGGAACGACCAAGGCAATTTCCAGGCTTGACCCGAAGTCAGCTTCTGGTGGTCTAGCTCCGCCGATCTACCCTTTACAGAAGGTAGGCTGCGTAGGTGTGGCTCATGCCAGCACTCTGTTAAGCGAGTCCACACCGGATGTGGTATCCTCTCAACAGGTGTTTTTGGAACGCGCAACAATTAGAAGATAAAAACGCACGGGGTCACGAGCGAAAGCAAGTTTTTTTTCATTTCCGGACCTTTCTGTGTCATCCGGCTGCTGCCGGAGCTGCCATACTGCAGCGACCGGAAAATGCGCGACGGCGAGGGTTGGCGGTGTACGGGGAGTGCTATCGGAATCGCTCGAACATAGACGGGGCTCATGCACGCACGAATGATACGACACTTCTTGCTACCCTTGCAGCTATATATATTTGTATGCATTATCTCGTTCGTTGTCAGGGTTGCTGTCATTTGGCTTGAAAACAGCAATTTTATCAGTGACCTGCGATTGCCGGACTATGAATGGTTTTTGAGCTGGCTGTCTCAGGAGGAACGTGTCGTAAAAAGTCTACGGGTCAAAGGCGATTTCTAACACCGAGCGCGCTGCGTACAAAAAAGAAAGAAATGACCGTCGGTCGTATAAAATACACAGGCCTTTGGGACGTGCTAGTGACAAGTTCATTACAGAAGTGTGTGGTGTCCTCAGGCTTCTAGATAAAGGTGACGTTGTGCTTGCTAAAAGAGGTATTTTGATGGAAGAGAGTGTCGGCATGTGTTGCGCCATACTGGCGGTGCCTAATTTTACCAGAGGCAAGCGACAATTCTCAAGCTTTGAGACGGAGCGGACAAGAGGAATAGCGAATGTCCGCATGCCTGTATAGCGAGTCATAGGTATGGTTAGAAACAAGTATGGTTAGAAACAAGGTATGGTTAGAAATTGACAACATTGTCAGGGTGTGCTGTGGAATAACGAACATCTGCAATTCAGTTGTGCCAATGGATTAGCTTTTTTAGTGGCCGTGAAAGACTTTTTAGGTGCGAGGAATCTCATGCTTGGGGCTGTGTCCCTCCCTCCCTCGTTGTCGTTGTCCGCCGTCCGCACTCCACTGCATATGTGCGTCTCGTCAGCACTGTCAGCGTTTGGGCTAACGTCAGCGCAATCCACTATAAAAAGAAATACTTAGGCGGCGCCCAGTTTCGATCCCAAGAATCTCAGGCCGCAACGGGAGGTACGTGGTGCTCTTCCCACTGCGCTACAAGCGAGACTGGAGCATGTGCTACGAACGCGCCTTATGTCCTTCACTCATTCAAACTACGTCAAGAAGGTACTGATACGACGAAGGCACGCGAAGCTGAACGGCATCGGAAACGACGAAGTGAAAACTAATTGGAACTTCTGTCGACCCCATGGCTTCTTCGCATACTACTCAGGCTTTCCCTACGGGAAGATGGTGTAATTTTTTTATTGGCTAGATTTTGTAAAGCCTTTTCTGGAACATTGATTATGAGATTTAACGTGCCAAAGCTAACAGGCGATGAGGCGCGACACAGTGGAAGGCTTCGGATTAATTTTGACCGCCTGGGTATCTTTAACGTGCGCCGAAATCTCGAACACTAGGGTGTTTCTCTTGTTATCTCGATCAGCAAAGCAGCCACCGCGGCCAAGAGTTGAGCCCGCGTCCATGGGTTCAGCAGCACAACGCCTTAGCCACTACGGCAGGTCTTTCTTCGATCGTATCTGCGCCTACGCAACATGAAGCTGATTGTGGGAGCACATGACGTAAATTGCCTCATCCAACTGGTTTTCTGGTTGAACTTGGAACATTTCACTGTGTGAGCTTTTTAAAGCGAAGCTTCAGTGCCCTCACTGATACTGTTGTACGCCAATGTGCCCTGCAGGAAAGCCAACTTTCTCTGACGATGATGAATGATCATGGGTGAAGTGAAAGAAGAAAAAAATTCCTGGCCATCTTCACTAACGTGAAACTTGGAGAGGGGTAAAACATGCAGTGTAGAAGCGTAAAGTGTCTTCAAAAATTGTAAGTCTCTCTCTCTCTCTCTCTCTCTTGGCACATGGCGCACGCTGACTGAGCGCCGGAGGCAAGAGCAATCGCACTTGCAGAGGCGCCCTGTCTTGCATTGAACCGGATTTAAGCAAAAAAATGAGAGACAGGCTGGCCGTAAGTTGTCTTTATATCACACGCCGCAGAAAGCTAAGAAGTATGCTAAGAAGTAGCGCGAGGCGTTGGAAAACGAGTGTCCCGGTGTTTTAGTACCCAGATGACAGGAGATGCCAACAGCTGGAGCCACTAGGGTGCTCAACCCCGAAAACCCTTCCCCTGGCTTTAACCGTACCTGGGTCCCTCGCCTTATAAAGCCGGCAGCTATCCGATTGCTCCACTTCGACATGGTCGAACCGAACGCCAAGCAGCTGGCACCGATTCACACCGTACGCCCCAAACCATAACATTAGGCCCACCCAAGAGTGGCTGTGGGCATGCTAGACATGGTGCGTACCTCCAGAGTTGCACACACTCGCAGTGTGGGACTGGCCACACAAAAAATGCATCGTAGAAAGCATCACATTCAAGCATTGTCATGATTAGATTGAGCGGTGCATGATTTTTTGCTTCCCGTCATGTTGTCTGAATTGGCTCCTTGTCACAAGATTGTATGAACTTGAACTGTGTTTCGTTTTCACCATGTGTAAGGCTATGTTGCTGATTAGCCAATGAATAAAAATATTTTTCTTTTCCGCGCTGTTTATTTTCCTAGTGCTTTGCTTGGAACAAAAGCGAGAAAAACAGCGCAATGGACGGAAAAAGGCCAACAGGATGTGCAGTATCTTGCATCATCCTGTTTCTGCTGTCTTTTAAAATGTACCAAACAGCCCAAATTTACAATTGGTTGCGGAATCTGCCGCGTTTGGGGTGCCCTTTGTAGTCCAATGCATGTGAAGTGAAACCACTTGGTCTCACAGTTGGCACCATCACAGGCGATCATGTTTCCCTCTTGGGGCCGTTTACACACACAGAAAGTATCAGACGTGTGATGCACCACATCCTGCACGGGCGAATCGACTCCAAACAGCTGCTTGCTTGCTTCAGCTGAGGCTAACTTCCACTTGCAGTTGAAGGGCCTTCTGAAACTTGCGCGGCAGCTTGTTTTTCAATCAAAGTGTTCCTGGGATTTTCAGTGAGCCGTCGAGCTACTAGCTCTGCCAACAAAACGTTCTGAAAAAAATGTTCTTGCGGTGTCCACAAGCGGCAAAATACAATTGCAGTCTTGTTTGATCCTCTGGATGTTAATCTCCCGCTCATTCCGGAGTACAAAATCTGCTTACTTCATTCCGTACACAAACGTCTGAGTTTGGACCTGATAGAAATATCGTTGGTCACCTTTAGCTCCAGCGACACCTCATTTATCAAGACGCAGCTGTTCTGGTCGGCTAGCAGATCAGTCAGGTGACCACGTCTGGCTTTCCAGGGGCACATCACTTCCACCACACCAGCGCCGCAGTAATCACACTCGACGAGCATATCTGGCGTCGCAGCCAGAAACACGTTCTCTTGCGACACAAACAGCCCTGTTTCTTTGAACCGCGCATTGCAATGCTCATCACCGGCAACTTTCTTAGAGCCACAACATTAATGCCCTGCGGGGCACAAATGCGCTTCACTAGACTGAGTGACGGAGCGCTCAGACTCGTATGACACACGTCGGACAAGGTGGATGCTGTAATCCTGCCAGCCCTGTAAGCAAACGAGTTGACACTCAATGCCTGCTTCCTTGTCCTCTTTTCGATGGCCTGGCAGGCCTGCTCACTGATCTCCAGCGCAGCAAAGATCTTGGTGCAGTGGTCGACGAGTAAAGGAAGACTCATGTCTGCAGTTTTGCTATCATAGACAAGGCGTTGGTCGCCACCAGTACCCGCACGAATCGCGGGCATGTACAGCTCGCTGAACTTCGTGTTGTTGCTGGCTGCTGCAGGTCGCAATCCCGACGAAATCAACTTTTCGAGAAACGCGTCCTTCTCTTGTTTAGGCAAGGCTGGCTCTGGTGTCCTCGGTGCCGCTGGAGTCCGGGGTCGTATTTGGGCCAACTTGAAGGGCCGAGGTCGTGTAGTCAACGTTTTTTCATTGCTGTCGACGCAAAGTACATCTCAGCGACAGGCCTTACTTGGAGCTTCTTTATGTGCCACGGTAGCCCGCTGTTCTCTCTGTCCGTGAATGAATGCTCCGCACGTATGCCCATGCCGTACTCGATGTGAAACATCAACGCCGCAGTGTGCCAACAGGCTTCTCCGTTGCCCGCAATGCACAGACAGTGCGCCGCAACCATCTCGCCGTCAAGTTTCGCGTAAATCCACGCCTTGAAAGGGGGAATTGTCAGGCTTGGTGAATGAGTGACCTGAACAAGAAAGGTAAAGAAGCAAGAGGTAAATGCTGGATGTAAAAATAACCGCGCGGTCAAAGAGATCACCGCGTCCCTACCGGCTTGCTTCACCCACGGCTCTTTCACCCAGACGCTAGTAACGTAGTTGTGAGCCTCGAGCGCTTCTTCGTGCATCACCCAGTGCATCACGCCGACAGCAGAGAAGCAACAGCCCGTGCTTTTTTAAAATACTATGGTAGTCACCCTATTATGACATACACGGACGCGGCCCTCTGTCATGGAGGGTGGGCCTCACTAGCGACAATTATTACAGGCCAAGAGCACGGCCACCAGCGTATTGCTATACCGAACTAACCCCTACTATCTAAAGAGGCGGCCGTAGCCTTGGCGCTTACCCAAACAAAATTTGAGACCGTAACTACCGCCTCTCAACAGCCTTGTCGCAACTTTTCCTGTACAATGACGCATAATACTACACATAAAATACTGCATCAGTAGCTACTTGCGAGACCCATCGACATAATTTGGGCGCCTACGCACATTGGAGTCTCAGAGAACGAGATGGCCAAATTCACTGCTCGATGTTGATCGACCGAGTACCCGAAGACGAATATCTGCGCCCGCTTCCTCTAGTGTCATATGAAGAGATAAAGAGATTACCGTGCACTATGGGCCGCAAAAAAAGATGCACACGCCACCGCCAAAGCAACTACCCAAGAGCCACGAGAAAATACTCCGCGCCGCAAAAATGACACTTACCACCACCGAGGAGACACCACTAAAAAGACCCAGCATGCGTCATACTTCGCACTGCTTTTGTGTGGGATCCGGGACACTTTTGCTTTTGCTTATGGTCGGTGGCTGTACACAAAACCGGACTTGACAGGCCCAATTCTACACTTACGAGCATTCAAAGAGCGCTCTGGCCAACTTTTCTCTAGACGTGCAGTCCAAGTTGGTGCATAGGGCAGAAGACATAGCCCGTGCCAATCAACAACTGGGATGAGGATGCCACCCTTAAGACTTTTTTCTAGAAAACGACAAATAAGTTTACTCTATCCGTCTGGCTCCCCAGGACCTCTCTAAATTATGTGTTCATGTAGTAACACACTTTTTACATCGTGCTTCATTCTAGGCTGACTATTGAATCCACATCGCCAGCGCTAGCGCACTTCTAAAGTGCTGATTGTGAGTCTAGGCATTGCGACGTTACTTCCGCCAGCCTGCATTCTAAATTTACCCACGGTAATTTTCGGATAAAAGCGAAGTGGTCGCAATGCTGACCACTTCGGCAAAGGTAAAGCGGGAAAGCTAAAAGTGCGTCATAATCGGGCAGTCTGTTTTCGTCTCATTCCCCCAAGCTGTAAAATTGCCATCCCTTCCCCCCCAAAAGTTAAAACAAGCGCTAAAGTAAAAGTGCATCCCTATTGGAAGAGTCATATTTGAGGCCATTCCCCCTACCTACCACCCCTTCCTAAAAAAAGTTTAGGGAAGCGCGAAAGCTAGAAGGGCGTCCCTATCGGGCAGTCTTTTTTCAGGTCATTCCCCCTACCTATAAATTTACCATAACTTCTTTAAAAATCTGAGATACATACATACATATACATACCCTAAGGGCCCGTGGGCATTACATAGGGGGGGACTAAATTATACACAGATAAAATCAGTTCTTGGCAACACAGTTCAATAAATCAACCACATGAACAATAGGAACTACTACACTAAAAAAAAGCGCGAAAGCGCGGTAAGCACGAAAGCTAAGAGTGCGTGCAACGTTCCCTGAAAGTACGTCCAATCTATGGTCAAATGTTAAAAGACGCATGTGCAAACGCATGTGCGAACGATCTAATTGTATACTGATACGTGGTTTATGGGAAAAAACTACACTGCTGTACTCCTCTTTATGACCGATTCCTGCATTGTCTTATCCAGAACCATTACCCTCGATTTTCAAGTAACCGTCTTGAAAGAATGGAAGCCCGGTTTTATAGGCCGCGCCGGGTCTTCAAAGATTTTATCAGAGCTCTTCGGTCGACCAACCGCTCTATGGGGAAATGCATTAGTTTTGTGGAGAAGACGTCAGCGGTTTCCCGAAAAAAGCATGCGTTTGAAAATGCTGTGTCAACGTATCCTGACTTGTTTCATTTCCCGCTCGCTTTTCAGGAGTGTAACCGCCAAAGCCTGTCATTGGAATCATTACCCGAATTCTTATCGAGAATCGCGAATTTCAGTGACTAACACGAAAGCACCAAGCAGTTGGAAAGCTCGAAATCAAAGTTACGGAAGAGTTGGACACAACGCATAGTTCGGAAAGTTACGCTGCATCATTCTGCGAACTGTACAGCCCCTGATCTGCACAATATGCTTTTGCAAGGTATTTGACTGTTTATTAATGCTTCTTTAACAGTACGTATTTAATTTTATCCCTATTTAACATCCAACTTCGTATAACTAGCTCAGCACGCCTGCTCGATCTTTGCTTCTTGGATTTATTCAGAACACTCCACTCACACATGCGAAAACATTTTTGTGCTGCTATATCATACTTGTGTTAAAACATGAGTCATGCACTTTCATTTTATTTTCATCATTGAACACCTAGCTGTGTAAAGAAAACCTGCATTTTTCATATCGATCAGCTAGAGAATGCTTGAACACCACTGTTGTTTACCTACCGAATTATTTTTACTGTTATAGTACCTATAAAGTCATGTAGGCCACCTTCTTTGGTCTCTAGAGTGTAGTGGCAGCATTTAAAATAAACAAATAAATAAATAAAGAAAAACAATAAATAAATAAATCAATAAATCTAACCTCGCAGCCTGGTGTACCTCTTCAGGGCTCCAGCGTGAGCACTCTAAATAATCAACCTTACAAAACCTAAACCAAACATAAAAACACCCTAAGCGTAGCCGAATATGAACTACTCCTTCGACTTTTTGCAGAGAACCTTTATATGTATAGCGCTCCCGTTTTCCTTTCGGTGAAGCTGGTTTACTCATAATCGCTTTCCCGCTCACCTTCGCCAACATGTACGCATCTTTCACAAATTACGCAATCACTCGAATATCACGCTGGCGCCGTTATCAGCAGTTGCCCCATTAAATCGCAATGAGACAGACGCATGTATTTTGCCGCCGGAGGAAAGAGTGGATATTGAAGGACTGTCGGCGCGCAGAGAAGCGCGAAAGGGTGCGAAAACAATAGAAATCCGCCGCCGCACAATGGGCAGCCACCACCGTTGCCACCTCAAGTTTAACCTCGTCGGGTACCTGCGAATCCCTCCCGGACGAACAGGAAGTTGCCTATTGGAACGCCGTCGTGACAAGAATTCCTTGTTCAGCTTGAAGGGCTTCGGGAGCAATATTTTCGCCTTTGGCTTCCAGGTCTAAACACTCACGAGCACCGATTGCCAGCTTATGCTCCATGGGCGGGGTAGACGAAGCGGGGCAGGGGGAGGGGCGTGTACCCGTAGCTCGGCTCAATGTCCTCATGGGTGACATGCCCGTCATGCTGTCTAAAGATGTAAACGTAGGCGCTCCCTAGTCAATGTGACCAGCACTGGCCACTCCGAGGTCGACGGTTTGGGTTGGTGTGTTACGCAGACAGTAAAATGTCTACGATTACGCGGAAGGGAAACGCTAATCCCAATGTCTTCCCGGTGGAATAAAGCTCCAGCCCAACCAAGTTTCATTGAACTGACTGGCGAGAAGTAAATAAAAGTCCTTTATTAACACCAGGAGTGCCTGGGGCCCGGAAGAGGGAGACGAAGGAAAAGAGGGAGTGGCATGCGGTTTGTAGTTGCTTGAACAACCTAAATAGGAATAATCAGTTCCTGAGTGCACAGATAGGGTTGTTAACCCCAGCAAAATTACCTTCGCGAGGCAATTCCCGAGAGTAAAGCGCCCAAAGACAGCGGGAAAATTGGGTTCGCTTAGTGTAGTGGGTGTATCTCGCTTAGATTGGGTACGGCGTTCAGAAGATTGGGGAGGAAGGATTGGTAACGGGAGAAGAAGTATTCTGATTTGCAAATTACAAAGCAACGTGTTTCGTTTCGTGCACTCCTGACACTGCGCTCAGGTTCACTGGTCATCCTGCTTTATATAGTTGGAGGGCACTGAATTTTCTCAAATTCCTTTCGCTCTATACTCCAAGGAACTGTGAGCGATCTGCAAAATACTCCCGTTAGAGCAGAAGTGCTGATTATGATGATGTATGTGACATCACCTGAAAAGAGAAACATGCTTGTAAAAAAGGATGGGACATTGGTGGAACTTCTTCCTGGTTTACTGTAGGTCCACTTCTTACCTCGACCCAGTTTTACCTTCTTATATGATTATACTTGGGTTCATGGCAACGAACAAAGTTCATGGTATGGTAACAAAGTTTTTGTTTAGTTTCGAATGCAAAACAGTCTTGTAGCAGAGGTGTATCGAGAGATGGATGGAAGCAATTACAAAATTTAAGGTTACGAATGGCGGTTCATGGCATTTCTTTCAGGAAGAAAAGGACGGGGAAAGAAACGTATGTTGGAGTGGGAAATGCTGTTGTGAGGGGATTACCTAGTAAGTAGTGCCGCGAATCGTGGTAGCCGTTCTTGTCCAAGACACAAGGTTAATGTTCGTCTCTAGCGGACAGCTGGTGAGGTCGCACTCCCACTACTAGAAGGAAGGGGAAGGGATAG
The DNA here is from genome assembly GCF_048455015.1 of Haemaphysalis longicornis. Classification (NCBI taxonomy): domain Eukaryota; kingdom Metazoa; phylum Arthropoda; class Arachnida; order Ixodida; family Ixodidae; genus Haemaphysalis; species Haemaphysalis longicornis. The sequence continues at coordinate 9,744,157 of NW_027526276.1, read as the reverse complement.
GGTTTGGATAGCAGTGGAAAGCCCCTACTATGTGGTATGTGGTGTTGGGGTTTTATACGATGGACATTGGTAGAGGTACAGGGTTTGTGATACGTTGTGTAGAATTGTTCTGTTGTGGCATGTCTGGATGTCTAGTCATCGCCAAAGCCGTGCGTCGTTTGTGCTGAGAGTTGGATGAGGCAAGGGGAAGAAGAGACGATATCCTCGGTAGTGGTATGTCAGTGCAACGATGTGGGATTGGGGGGTCGTTGAAGGATACTGGTTGGCCTTCTGTGCCTTCTGGGAATGCCCTGATAGTTAATTCTTTTGCTGCGGCGTGTGCCGCCTCGTTCCTTGATAGGTTGGCGTGGCCTAGTGTCCACAAGATGTAGATGGAGGGCAGCTTCTGTATGGGTCGCAGTGTGTTCATGGCTTGGGGATAGATACATGAGTCCTAAAAATATGGGTTCAAGATCTAACACTTTGTTTCATCGAGCGTCCCGCGCGGCTGACTACTGATTCTACATTGGCAGTGTCACCGCACTTCCAAAGTGTCAGTTCTGAATACAGGCAACGCGACGTCCAACCCCCATACAGTGTGAATATCTCCACGCTACCTATTGAGTTAAACAAAAGTGGTCGTAATGCTGCCTACCACCGTTATTCGTGCTCTCTTTTGTTGTGCATATTGAAAGATAGGTAAAGTTTTCTTGCATCTCCAACGATTATCCTTTTCAGACGAGGCTAGCATTCCGCTCCAATATAACTACTTATACACATAGTCTTATCATGCCACTGTGTCGGTGGTTTGAGGCCACAATCACGGGATTATTTCCCAGATGCTTGGCAGCAGCCCTTCACGCGTATGTTTTTGAGGCCATGCGCTTATCCTGATAGCCACTCCCTTATTCTACAAATATCCCTGTACAAAAATGTTTGCATTGATGTTTTTCTAACGTGTGTAACAGAACGTTTTCTTTTCCAAGTATCGCGTGTTATTATGCACTCGTTTTAACATTAGGATTGAAACGTCTCCATTAGCCTCTCAAACCTCGCTTTCTTAACCAATAACCCCACGTGCATTGAATCCACGAGCTGAAGAAGACGACAACAACGACGGTGACAGGGTCGGCGTAGTAGGACCACCACCCAAGCAAGCGTTATCTCCCCACCAAACCAACGACGATGGTTTCCACCAGCCCGGCGAAAGAGGCGGTTCCGCCTGCTCACGACACCATGGCAAGTGTTCAGCGACGCTATGACCAGATGGTCACCGAGAATAAGTGTCTTGATAAGGAGTATCTGGAGAAGGCTCGAGCACAGAGGCGCGATGTCTGCGTCATGAAGGGCTTGCTTTTTCCGCTGTTATAATCCTCGTTCTTCTCGCCGCGATCATCGCCAAGATCTCCGGGCGCAGCCGACGTCACTCCACGACTACACCCGACGCTAACGTGACCGTCCTAAACACGACCGTCATCGATACGATAAAACTGTACTCCCTTGACGCTGGGAAGGAGCTCGATGCAGAAGAACTTTAACAGGGTAGCACCGATCTACCACTGTCCGTGCCCCTGCTCGGTGAATAGGAGGAGGAACTTATGACATCTGCGAGCTACGACGTTGATCCCGCTGAGCCTCAAGCCCGTGCGCGCACTATTGGGTATCAGGCAAGTGGGGACCCTTCTGGAAAGCCGCCCGCCAACAAAACTTTGGACAAGTTTGATTAGCCTTGGTAGGCAAAGAGGCCGTAGAATTGAACCCACGCAAAAAATCGCTTATCAGCTCTTGCAGAGTTTCTTGCGTTGGTTTCTTGAAAAGTCTGTCTAATCGCAAACACTTAATAAAGGGTTCGTCAAGATCATATCTTCTGTAAAATATTGGCCGTGCGTATTCTCACATTTTTGCCAATATATTGAGACGATGGTCTTCTGCCGGTGCAGACACGCTAATGCCCCTCTTTTCGCTCCTACTTACCTCTACTGCTCTTCGTATCGCAGCTTGCTCGCTGTTATGAGATAAAGACTGTGTAAGCTTGATAAAGGCACTTAAATGTGGCTGAAGTCGCAATGACACGCGTTGTGTATTGGAAACTTTCGTTGCTGTTGGATTGAAAGGGCTTCGTTAGGTCCTAGCCTGGGCGCAAGCTTTTTGTGTATTTCTGAGTCGAAATATTGTTTTCAAACGCGTATTTTTATTGCTATTTGGAATAGGAAGAGCATATATATTTAATTGAACGAAAACTGGCAGTACACTTTATAGGTTTGTCTCAAATGTATGAAATGTTTATTTTCGTGCTCAACAGTTTTGACAAGTATGAAATATGGTAGCCAATGTAGTGGTTTGGAAAGGTTTTGCATATGTGAATTTCTCGTTCAAGAATTCCTGTAACCTTTAGCCAACCGGCTGATGTGCGGTGCAGGCAGGCAGACAGAAACAGGAAAAATGTTTCGGGTGTAAGAACCCCAAGAAAGACTATTGTCTCTAAACAGTTCCTGCGGAATTGCCTCCTGCCATGGCGATTATGGTCACCGAGGCGTGTTTTCATGCAATGATTGATTGCCACACGGTGTACGAGAGAGAAATGCATCGATAGCGTCTGTGCAAGACGCTTCAAAGCTGTCCGTGCAATTTTACAAATGATGAGGGCACTTTATATTCGCATCCAGGTCGCTGTCTGTTTGGCTTAAAACCTTTTTGTTTGGTGTGGAGGCAATTCAAGCGCTCCGGAAAGGTGGGAAAAGCGATCTTCTTCTTTCGCTGCGTCTTGTTCTTCCTGTGTTGTGTGAAGCAGGATTACGAGAACGATTATCCTCTGTGTCTAAGCCGGAGGAAGCCGGCTGTTACTGAGAGCTTAAACTTGCAATAGTAACAAGGGCAGTAATTTGAATGCTTCCGTCCACAGTGTAAGAAAATAAATTATGCAGTTATGCTATCATAGACACCGAGCAGTAGAGAAGAACTGCACGTCAAGTTCTTTGGTTGTTCGGGAAGAAAGAGGTTGCGTCGTGTATACACCTGGAGCTTCATCTGATAATTCGGTTTAAACGTTTTTGACGTTTGTTGGAATCTGTATTTTCGCAAAAAAAATCAATGCCCCCTTGTAAAAAGAAAGATGGTTAAAACGCGATGCTCTCTTCTATGTTCCCTGGCGCAAAGCGATAGTCGGAAATCTAAAGTGCTTCCGTGTCGCGCAGAGTCTGTTTCCAGGTCATTCCGCCGGCCTATGAAATTACCATTCTTTCCTTAAAAGAGTTGGGAGAAGCGCCAAAGCTGAAAGTGCGTGCAACGATCCGTGAAAATACGTCCGCTCGATCGTCAAATCTTCAAAGACGCATCTGAAAGTGACCTATGTGTATACTGATACGCGGTTATTGGAAAAAAGTACACTGCTGTACACCTTCTTTATGATAAATTCCCGCATTGCCATATCCAGACCCGTTTGTCGTGATTTTGAAATATAACCGTCTTGAATGAATAGAGGCCCGGTTTCATACACGCGCCGGGTCTTCAGAGATCTTATCAGAGCTTTTCGGTCAACCAACCAGTCTATGGGGAGATGCATTACTTTTGTTGACTGTACACCACCGGTCCCAATAAGAAAGCTAGCGTTTTAAAATGCTGTTTTAACGTATCCTAACTTGTTTCCTTTTCCACTCGCGTTTCAGGACTGGAACTGCTTACGCCTGTCATTGGAATCATTATCAAAATTCTTATCGAGAATCGCGAATATCAGCACCTCACACGAAAACAGCACACAGTTTGAAAGCTCGAAATCAAAGTTACGGAATAGTTGGAAACAACACAGAGTTCGGAAAGTTACGCTGCATAATTCTGTACATTGTTCAGCACCTGATTTATTTATCTGCCTGCATAGCTGGTTGCGTAAAATGCTTTTGCCGGGAATTTTCCTGTTCATTCATGCTTCTTTAACAATACACATTTAATGTTATTTCTATTTAACCTCCAACTTTGTATAACAAGCTCTATTTTTGCTTCTTCGAATTATTCAAAACACTCCACTCACACATGTGAAACATTTTTTGCTTCTATATCATAATTGTGTTGCAACATGACTCGTGCACATTCTTTTTCTTTTCGCCATTGAACACCCAGCTGTGTAAAGAAAACCTGCATGTTTGATATTGATCAGCTAGAGAATGCTTGAACACCACTGTTATTTACCTACCGAATTATTTTTACTGTTATTGTTCCTATAAAATCATGTAAGCCACCTTCTTTGGTCTCTAAAATTGACTGGCGGTATTTAAAATAAACAAATAAATAAATAAAACACAAATAAATAAAAACAAATAATAAATATAACCTCGCAGCCTGGTGTACCTCTTCAGGGCTCCCGCGTTAGGCCCCTAAATCATCCAAATTAGAAAACATAAATCCAAAATAAACAACATCTTAAACATACCCAGCCTGAACAAATCCGTCGACTTTTTATTTTTTTATTTATTTATTTACTCTTGTACCCACAGCGCCTTTCAGGCATTACAGCGGGGGCATTACAGCCTTTCAGGCATTACTTTTTACAGCCAACCTTTGTTATAGCGCCCCCGTTTTCCTTCCGGTGATGCCGGTTTACTCATAATCGCTTTGCCGCTCAGCCTCGCCAACGCGTACGCATCTTCTACAAATTACGCAATCACTCGAATATAACGCTGGCGCCGTTATCAGCAGTTGCACTATTAACTCGCAATGGGACGGACGCATGTAGTTTGCCGCCGGAGGAAAGAGTGGAGATTGAAAGACGCTCGGCGCTCACAGAAGCGCGAATTGGTGCCATAACTATAGAAATCTGATGCCGCAGAAGGGGCTGCCGCCACCGTTGTCACCTCAAGTTAAACCTCGTCGGGTATCTGTGAATCGCTCCCAGAGGAACAGGAACTTGCCGATTGGAACGCTGTCGTGACAAATATTCCTTGTTCAGTTTGAAGGGCTTTCGGAGCAATATTTACGACCGTGGCTTCCAGGTCTGAGCACTCACATGCACCGATTGCCACCTAATGAACAATGGACGGGGTAGACGAAGCGGGGGTGGGGGGGGGGGGGTTTATGTCCGCGCAGCTCGGCTTCATGTACTCACCGGTGACATGTCCGTTGTGCTGATAGAAGATTTAAACGTAGTAGCTCCGGAGCCAATGTGTCCAGCACTGGCGCAATTCGTGGTCGACGGTTTGGATTGGTGTGTTACACAGACAGTAACATGCCTACGATTACGCGGAAGGGAAACGCTAATCCCAATGTTTGCCCCGTGGAATAAAGCTCTAGCCCAACCAAGTTTCATTGAACTGATTGGTAAGGAGCAAATAAAAAATTCCCCACATTTCCCCGAGGGGAAGAATGTGAAAGTGCGAATGCACGAGTTGAATTTGCGCGGTTCGGTAATGTTCGCTAAAGAGAGATCACACACACACTCACAACTACAAAGAAAGAAAGATGCATTTATTCACAGACACCTATTTGTGTTGTCGTTGTACTTGATTGCTAGAGCGGATCTCAGCTTCGAAATGTCGTGTCAGTACTCCTTTAAGCGGGTGCATTAGCCCCTCTCACGCCCGATTCCTGGCCCATTCCCCACGTGGGTATGTGCCATGTCAGCGGCCAGGCAGCGCGCGCCCATCTCCCATCGTTGCCAAGGAAGACGAGGAGATTCCTGGCCAATCCCCCACGTGGGTATGTGCCATGTCAGCGGCCAGGCAGCGCGCGCCCATCTCCCCCCGTTGCCAAGGAAGACGAGGAGCGCCCGCACCCGCAGCTGTTGCTATGCGGATGGCGGCGGACGCTTCAGGCTCGCTTAAGAAGTGTATTCGCACTTAAAAGTCCTTTATTAACCCCAGGAGGGCACAGGGCCCGGAAGGGGGAGACGAAGGAAAAGAGGGAGGCGGATACGGTCAGTAGTTTTCTCAAATTGAATTTTCTCAAATTTCTTTCTTTCAAAACACCAAGGTACTGTGAGCGACCTGCAAAATACTCCCGTTAGATCGGAAGTGCTCAGAAGGATGATCTATGATGTGACATCCTTTGCAACGAAGAACTTGCTTGCGAAAAGAAATGGGACATTGGTGGAACTTCTCGCAGGTTTACTGTTGGTCCACTTCTTACCTCGGCCCCAGTTTTACCTTCTTTGTATTGAAGATCTTTCGCTTTTTTCATCGCGCTTCACGTGCGGCTGACTACTGATTCTACATCAGCTTCATCACCGCACTTTAGAAGTGTCAGTTCTGAAAATAGGCAACGCGAGGTCCAACCACCATAAAGTGTGAACATCCCGACGCTAACTATTGGGTTAAACAAAACTAGTCGTATTGCTGCGTGCCTCCGTTCTTCGTGCTCGATTTTGTGAATATGAAAAGCTAGGTTCCTTTTTCTTGCATTTTATTGGTTTCCTTTTTTATGCGAGGCTAGCTCACCGCTCCTATTTAACTACCTATCGGCACAGTCTTTTCATTCCGCTCGTGCTGTTGTTTGGCGCCACAATCACGGAATTTTCTCCGAGGCGGATGTAGCCTTTCACACGTATGTTCCTGGGACCATACGCTTACCTTGTAATCTACTCCTCTGGTGTACAAATATGCCTGTACAAAAATATTGCATGTTTCATTTTCTAACCTCTGTCGGCGATCTTTTTTTGCCAAGTATCACGTGCCACAATGCACTCCTTGCTTCATTAGGATTGATACGTCTACATTAGGTCCTCAAACCTCGGCTTGCTTGGTCAATTGCCCCACGTGCATTGAAACCACGAAGTGAAGAAGACAACAGCAACGACGGCCACAGCGTCAACGTAGTCCCAAGCAGGCGTTCTTCCCCACCGGACGAGCGACGATGGTTCCCACAAGGCCGCAAAAACAGGCGGTGCTACCTGCCCACGACACCATGGCAAGCGTGCAGCGACTGTATGACCAAATGGTGGACAACGGTGAGCGTCTTGAGAATGAGTATCTGGAAGAGGCTCAAGCGAAAAGGCGCCATATCTGCTTCTTGAAGGTCTTGATAGCTTTATGTGGTGTTATAATCCTCATTCTTCTCGCCGTGCTCATCACCAAGATCACCGGGCGCGGCCGACGTCCCTCCCCGACTACATTCGACATCACTGAGCGCGACCGACGTCCCTCCTCTACTACACCCGACGCCAACGTGACCGGCCTAAACACGACAGGCGTCGATACGATAAAACTGTTCTCCCTTGACCCTGGGAAGGAGCTCGGTGCAGAAGAACTTCAACAGGGTAGCACCTATCTACCACTGTCCGTGCCTCTGGGCGGTGAATACGAGGAGGAACTTATGGTGTCTGTGAGCTACGACGACAAACCCTCTGAGCTTCAACCTCGTGCGAGCTCTATTAGGTACCAGACGAGTGCGGGCCAGTCTCGGCAGCCCTCCGCGAACAAAACTTTCGAAGACTTTTATTAGCCTTGCTATGCATATGCGACGTACAATAGAACCCACAACAATAAAATTTGCTCATCGCGTCTGGCAGAAGTTTCGTTAGCTTCTGGATGGTTGCGCCCATGAAAGTCTGTTCTAGTCGTATACAATAATGAAGGGTTCATCAAGATGATACCCGCTCAATATATTCTCCGCGTATATCCTCACATTTTCGCAAATGCCATAGTGAGACGATGGTGTTCTCCCGGCGCTGTGCGGCTTTTTGCTTGCTTCGCTTTACGATAAACACTGTGTAGGTTTGCTCAAGGCAATTAAATTTCTCGGACTCACAATGCCCACGTGTCCTCTATCGGAGCCTTTTCTTACTGCTAAGCTGGAAGGGCGCCGGCGCTTTTTGTATGTTTGTGTCAAAATTTTGTTTTCAATGCGGATTTGTTATTGCTATTACGAATATGAAGTTCATATGTATTTTTAATTGGAGGAAGAGTGGTAGTACAGTTATATAGTTGTTTTGCTCAATAATTTTTAAAAGTAGAATTACTGTGGGAAATGATGTGGTTTGGAAAGGTTTTCGATGCATAAATTTCTCGTTCAAGCAGCCTTTAACTTTTACCTGTAGGGATGATTCCAGATGCAGACACACAGACATGCAGACAAAACTTTCCGGGTGCAAGTACCTCAAGACTACGGTATTTAAAATCTTCTTACGACACTGTCCTCTGGTGTGCAGATTATGGTCAGCGGGACGTGCTTAGCCGCAATGATTGTTCACTAGTTCGCTATCGACAAAGATATCTGTCGCTTTCGTCTGCGTGATTAGCTCCCAGGCAGACGTGGAAGGTTGCAAATGATGATGGCAGTAGATTGGCCTCGGAATCATGACGTGCTGGGCTGATGACATTTTTATGCTTTTCCGCCGCGCTTTTCCGCCAATCTTGCACCGACCGGACGTGCCGTAGACTCTCATCGTCTTCTGCGCACACACGTTAGCACCGCCCTCGCGCCTATGCCCCGCTCGGACCGGTGGTGCGACCTCTCCGGGGCGCTGACGCACTAGTGGAGTTCCGGACCGGTTTCACCGCAAACGTCTCTCTCCCGAAGCGCCCAGCGGCTCGGGATCGTGGGCCACGGTTCTCAACGATTCCCAAAACATAATACAGACTCTTCAGGCGTTGAAGTTCTGAAATGTTTGTGAGCCCAACTGCATAAAACTATTTCTTCTTGGAAAGCCAAAAACAAAAGATTATTGTCTCACCCACTGAAAAATCATGGAAAACCGACACGGCCTTTACCTAAATAAAAATTTTAAATTTACGAGTTGCAACTGAAACTTTTGTACGAATAGTTTTGCTGCTTATTGGGTGTATGAGAGTAAATTGACTACAATTACTTACGAGTCATTCCAAGTCACCACTTTAGGTGTAAAAAAATGAACGAATACAAATATCCTATAGCTCCGACATTTTCCTTGAATGTTGTGTGCTAGCCCAACTCCAAAATTAAGGTTCACCGAAAGCATTTCTCATTGAGGGTTTTCTTTACCGCGCTGTTTTGTGCTCCCTGTATACTGAATGCAAATGAAAACCATTAAAATAAATGATGGAATGGCCGCCATACACAAAGTTAGCCATTTGGCCTTTTCCAGACGTTCCAAAAAGGAATTTGATCTATCTCCTGGTAGCCCTACAGAAGTGAAGTACCACGTGTGAAGGGAAGATAACACAATACACCTTGTAATATTGTACTGATGTGATAACACAGGTCAGGAATTCAAAATAGGTATTCAGCGTACAGACCACTAGACCTTGTACTCATTCAATGTACTGGCATGATCGCTTTCGCTATACACAAACGAAGTGGAGTGCTACTATTTGAATGTATGGAGAATAATAGTGTGGTTAAAGCACAACATGGCCCAGTTAGTAATTCTGTAGTAGAAATGATTCTACAAGCGTAATCTTAAGCCCTATTCTGCGCCGAACTATCGTGCAGTCGGACGTCGTATTCGCAAACAAAGAAGCCTCGTTTTGGGAAATTAAAAGGATCACTATCTTTCATACCGAACCGCGTACCTCCCGAGTAAGTTCGTGTAAGTGATAAGGCCCTCCTAAGATGCCCTACCAGCATTTATCACGCTGGGCATCATGCAAAGTTGTCTTGACCTGCCTTCCTGTACGTGAGTTGAACCAAGTAAAGCTGTCTTTGTTTACACACACAGTGTGGAAAAATACTGCAGCACATTGCAGTGTTGCAGAATCTGGCCAGGCCATATGGCATGCTCCGTTGTACGGGCAATTTAGTTGCACAAGCGCTCATTGTAGTGACGTTTGACTGTAGATCGCCTTGCCTGCAGAAAAAGACTTCCACATTAAGCATTCTGATCATTTGTTTGTAGCTTATATTATGTTATTTCGAAATACATAGCACCAGTTTTCGGAGAGGTAAAAATGTTCAGAGGTTACTTGTCAACCAATAGGAGAAAATCAACAGAAATGTATGTACAAACACAACAGAACTATACAAATATTTTGTTGTACGAAGCCGGACTATTATTTTAGGAAATCTGAATTATGCAGTTTATTCCTATGTTCCTTAGGTATCATTCAATATATACATCGATCCGGTACACAATGTTCTGGAGTTTGGAAGACCCGTCAACTTATGCAGGTTAGTCCCACTAAAGACGGCCATAGTACAAGGGACAACGATAATATTACGGCTTCACGACAAAGCGCGAACGTATCGGAGCGACATAACGATAGTGACCAAAACAAAAAGGTTGGTGGAGACTCATCCAACGCAAAGGTCCACAGAAGGAGCCTGTTGGAGCACGTGCGAGCCCGTCCGACGCGAAGGGGAATCCACAACACACATCACTCTTCGGAGCCCAAAGCTTACATCTTTCCTTTGGGCACCAACCATCGATGTAGCATTCATCATACACGTCGACAACACGTATTTCCAATGTACACGCATTGCAAATGCACTATAACTCTTGTAGTAATGTTGTGGTGGAGAGACTAATCAAAGAAGTCGCCGATGTACAGATCTGTGTCGAATGGCATGTGCGTGGAGAGCAATATTAGTGCGCCTAATCGATATTGCATCCTTCTCGTTACGGTCTCGTTTAGAAAAGGAGCTACCCATGCCCATAGTCACAAGAAAGCGGCAGTATGTATTCCTTGACAATTGCACCACCTTCGAACGTCCGACCCACTGTGGAAAAGAACACGAAACCTTAGCCACAACTAGACCGATTGACGGTACAGACACTTTCGCATTCGCGCCACGGTTACGGAGAAATCACTCATAACAGTTTACGAAGTACCCGTCGGCAGTATTAATCGCAAAAATAGTTTAGTGGTCAACCTCTTATCAACGGCCCTTCTCTAGACAGGTGCTACAAATTAGCCAGGAAAACTAAACAACTTCTGCCTGTGCGTTAATAAAGTGTTTACTCATTTTTTTATGGAGTGGAAATTTAAAATGATAACAAGAATGACATATGTACTCTATCAGAACAAACGAAAGTAAAGTGTAGAGCAAGGCTCCCATCATGAGCGTTTGTGAAAAACTTATTTTGGACAACTTTTTGTGGTTCTTGCAACGTCTACTACGGTCTGCTACGTATAGGTCATGTTTGTGTCCCTTTGTACTCAGTAAGTTTATGTTCTCGACGGCCTTTAAAGATGAAATGGTTCTTTCTGTCCTCTCTTGTTTCTGTTCTCCGGAGGATGACTGGCACTCTTCATCTGCGATGAATAGTGTCAGTCGTCCCCTCTTTGTTATTCTTTCCGCAGCTGATCGCGACAGCAGAAACGTCGAAGCTAATTATCAAAGAGCGTGGATTATACTAGATTACTAGCCGGGCATCTTGCGCCTTCTTCTGAAATTTTTGAAAGAAACAAAATTCTGTAACTTTTTGGGATTGCCTGCGAATAGTTTCATCGCCCTGTCACGGCAAACTGCACTTAATTTATCCCACCATGTACTAGTCCCCCGACTGCCCCGCATGTGGCTTGAAAGATACCATCATCCATACCATATGGGCATGCAACAACGATCCCCTCCCATTAATCCGTACCACCGAGAAATGGGAGGCGGCGCTGGGTATCTCCCACCCGCAGATGCAGAAAGTTCTGAAGGCACGGGCTGCCTTGGCCACCAGCAAACTGCAACTACCGGTCACCGGTACCTCCTAACTATGTATCGAAAGGAAAGTTTATTTCTCTCTCTGTCTTCAATCGCAACGCTAGGGCCTCCCGTTTGTTAGGAACTCACGCCCTCACTTACAAAACAAAAACACAAAGACGCGTATCTTCTTGGTTCACTGCAATGTCTTCACAAATGGGTCCAGCATTACAAACTTAAGGTCTCGAAGACTGATGGAACAGAAAAGCTTATTCCGCTGCTTCTGCCCACCTAAGTACATGTCAACACTACACCAGATACTGGTGCCTTCGGCGCACACATCGCCATTCTTCTTGGAGAGCACCTTCAGGTGAAAGCTTGCGTCATCACCGATGCCAGCAAATCCCATATGACTCGCCTTCTGTCCACGGCAGCTTCACCGCGCCGCCCGCACATTCACAGATGTCATTATCCTTAACTACGGCCTGGCCGCAACACAAGCGTCATTCGTAACGTGCCACTCCCTTCCCCCTCGTCACAACTTGGCAGCTATTGCTTCTCTCCCCCTCGCTTCGTCTTTCCTATCGCCACGTCACCAAGTGAAGTTCTATAGCACGGATCTTTTTCTTTCTCTTGTGCTCAGCAAAGTTTGGGTTTGGGTTTGTTGCTATCGGTAATTCGTGACTTCGGGTAGCCCATAAAATGCACAACGTCAGTACGTGGTCACGGGCACAAGCTCTACACGAAGCGCTTGTGCCTGTCGCCTTTTTAAGTGCGAATGCACTTTATAAGCGACCCTGAATTCCGTTGACCGCCGTCCGTCCACATAGCAACAGCTGCGGGTGCGCGCGCTCCTCGTCTTCCTTGGCAACGGGGGGAGATGGGCGCGCGCTGCCTGGCCGCTGACATGGCACATACCCACGTGGGGGATTGGCCAGGAATCTCCTCGTCTTCCTTGGCAACGGCGGGAGATGGGCGCGCGCTGCCTGGCCGCTTACATGGCACATACCTAAGTGGGGGATTGGCCAGGAATCGGGCGTGAGAAGGGCTAATGCACCCGCTTAAAGGAGTACTGACACGAAATTTCAAAGCTGAGATCCGCTCTAGCAATCAAGTACGACAACACAAATAGGTGTCTGTGAATAAATGCATCTTTCTTTCTTTGTAGTTGTGTGTGTGTGTGTGATCTCTCTTTCGCGAACATTACCGAAACGCGCAAATTCAACTCCTGCATTCGCACTTTCACATTCTTCCCCTCGGGGAAATGCGGGTAAATTTTTCTGTCCTTGTGCGTTTTTTGCGCTACACAAAGTCGTGGTTTATCTTTGGATTCGTATTCTAACTGGAACAGAATGAGTGAAAGCTCAGTCCTTTTCCTGCTTTCTTTTATCTCGCACGTGCTAGAGCCGAGTTTCCTGTTAACGTTCGTCACGGTGACAGCTCAAGCTTAAACAGCTCTCCTGTTAAAAACGACAGACTTATGTCGCCCCTACGACGACACTCCTTTTCCTGTCTTCATTCATACCACTTATTCCCTTCCCTGCCGTCTCGCTCGGGCCATCAGGAATTCAATGGAGAAATTTTTCAATCTGCAATTTATTTTTCCAGCCTTCGCTCTGTTGTCCTGCCCTCCTGGACAGCGCGCACCTTTTTCTTATCTTTCGTTTTTTGTTCCGCCTTGAACAGGGAGGAATCGACATTTGTTTTTTTAGGGGCAAAGCTCCGCTAGCTCGGGGCAGGTCCCGCGTCACTTCGTCACCTTGTCCACTAGTTCTCGAGGCGACCGGTATAGCCGAAGCTGTGCAATAGCGGCGTGGCGTGCCACCGCTCTAGGTCAACGCGGTGCTCCCGCACCCAAGGCGGTGCGTCACAAGCGACTCATAATGAGCACCTTGGAAGCAAAGGCAGCGGAGGAAAGAGCTCGCGACACGGCGGCAATGCGGGCTCGACGCCATGACCCCGCAGTGAGAGCTCGCGAGGCTGAAGAAAGACGCCAGCGTCGGCAGGAATCGCAAGCCAGCACCAGCATCGATCCGGAGGCGGCGGCAGGGTGAGGGCTCGAGTAGCCGAAGCAAAACGGGCACGTCGACAAGCGGATCATGAAGTGAGAGCATCTGCTTCGAAGCAGATGCTCGAAGCAGATGCTTCGAAGCAGATGCTTCGAAGCAGATGCTTCGAAGCAGATGCACGCATCTGCTTCGAAGCACCCCTTACGGGTCACCTTGAGCAATCTTGGTGGCAGTATTGGCGACGCCGCGGACCCATACATAGGTTGTGATCAACCATGATGATATGTTTTTAGGTAAAGGGTTGGAACCTCAAACGGTGGCCGTCGGAGCCCAGGTCTAGCTCTGGCGGATCGGCTCCCTGTCTGTTTACAATTCAGGGAGCTCCGGAACCTCTTCAGCAATCAGGGTAAGGATGACGAAGAAAGTACCCCCGTCCACTGCTTCTATACTATGACATATAGCATTTTCTAACCCCCCCCAGCCAAACGTGATCGGTCCCGGAAAAGGGGCCGCACCGACGTATGCTTTCCTCCTTCGTCTTCGATCTGTATTCCAAAGCCCGATTATTTCTCCCACTTTTTGGTAAAGGAATGCCTGGATAAATCAAAACCCATCACTTCCAAGTCTGTCTTTCTCATTTCCAACTTTCTTGAAAGCCTTGTAGGAAAATCGTACAAGGCTAAAAAGCTCACAACCGGAGAAGTCCTAAGTGAAGTACAAAACAAACAACATTCTGGAACCTGTTGAAGCGAACGCGCATGGTCGATGTTGACATCAAGACCACGCCTCATCGCAGCCTCAATAACTGCCAGGGCGTAATCTCTGATAGCGATCGCTTTATTGAAACACAAAACATCTGCAGAAAAAAGCCCCTAAGTACAAAGACAAATGAAAAACGTCTTACAACTCGGAATTCACTCTCTATGAGTTGACGGCTGCCCTGAGCAGGTGCAAACTTTCAGCTCGAGGCGCTGATAAGATTACATACACCATGATACACCACCTACAGCCAGTCACTCTTGAAACACTCTTACACCTACACAATAAAATATCGCTTTCGGGGCACATTCCACGCTCTTGGAGGGAGGCCATAATGGCTTTCCTGAAGGAAGGGAAGCACCCTTCCTCTTCTGCCAGCTATCGCCCCATTTTCCCTGAAAAGCTGCCAGCGAAGCTCTTCGAGAAGATAAGAAACATGAGACTCGTGTACTTAGACTACAACGCTCTTCTCGAGAACTGCCAGGCAGGCTTTAGGGGGGGCGATCTACCAACAATCAACTCGTTGCGTTAGAGTCATATATTAAAGATGCTTTCCTCCACAAGCAGTACTGTATGACAGTATTGTTTGACCTTGAAAAGGTGAACGATACTGCTTGGCGGTACGGCATCCTCAGCGATTTGAAGTCCGTTGGCTGTCTGAAAGAATATTTCGCGTGCGAGTTGGAACTGCACTCTCTATGGTTCATGCGCTGGAAAAAGGCATGCCGCAAGGTGGAGTTTTGAGTTGCACTTTGTTTATTGTAAAAAATACTTCTTTTCGGAAGGCACTGCCACTATTGATTTCCTCTTCAATCTATGTAGACGACGTTCAACTCTCCTTCAAATCGTGTAACTTCTCTATCTGTGAGCGCAGAGTCCAGCTTGGTGTGAACAAGCTAGCCGGCTGGGCAGATAGCAATGGTTTTAAATTTAATCCAGGAAAGGGCACTTGTGTTTTCTTTTCCAAGAGGCGTGGCATTCGGTCGGAGCCAGACATCCAACTCCATGGTGTGTCTATTCTTGTTAAAAGGGAACACAAGTTTTTATGTATAACCTTTGAAGACAAGCTCACATTTATCCGACACATAAAACAACTAAACCATAAATGCTTAAAAACACTGATTATCCTGAAGGTTCTCTCGCACAGTTCTTTTGGTGCTGACAAAAAAACTTTTACGTCTTTTTACCAGCCTAATTGGTTCACGATTCGACTATGTTAGCGTTGTCTATGGATCAGCCACTAAAACATCCCTCAGAATTCTGGACCCACTGCTCCATCTGGGGCTCCACCTGGCGTGTGGCGCCTTCCGGACTAGTCCAGTTAAAAGCCTGTATGTAGAGTGCTGCAACAAATGGAACCTACAACGTAAGCGAGCATACACAGATCTCCTTTATCCTTTTAAAATTGAATCCATGCACCACCATCCTTTTAAATCAGTTTTTTAGGATACGTCCATGACTGAACTGCTTTTAAATCGACCACCCTTGTCTGCGTCCTTCTCTTACACAGTCAGAGAGGAAGCGTCACAGCTTTCTGTCTCCCTTTTAGACACCATCCATTGATTGATTGATTGTACAGTTTAACGCGCCGACGCAACGCAGGCGATGAGGCGCGCCGTAGTGGAGGGCTCCGGATTAATTTTGACCACCTGTGGATCTTTAACGTGCGCCGAAATCTCGTACACACGGGCATTTTTGCTTTTCGCCTCCATCAGAAAAGCGACCGCCGCGGCCGGGAATCGAACCCGCGACTTCGTGCTCAGCAGCGCAACGCCTTAGCCACTGAGCCACCGCGGCGTTAGACACCATCCAAACTTCTGTAATAGATTTTATAGCACCATGGCATCTCCGCCCTGTATCATGCGACAAATATTTCACACATGTAGATAAAAACAGAGCTCCCACTTGTGCAGTTCTGTAGCACTTCTTGTATTTGCAGCAGAAGTATGAATGTTTTGAATTTTATACGGACACTAAAAATGCCACCTCTGTGTCCTGTGCGGAGCGTGGGCCCGGCCTTAATGTCACTAGAACTCTAAATAGTAATACTAGTATATTTACGGCCGAGGCGATGGTGTAGTTCTTGTTGTTAATCATAAACTTCAAAGCCACATCCGACAATCCGTTATATATAGTGATTCACTCAGTGTTGTGCAGGCATTGTCGTAAACAAAGTCTTCCAAAAACCATGTTTTCAATCTGATACTCAACGGAATTATGTCTATGTCCACAAACTTGAACTGGTCCTTTGCGGGGTCCCTGGCCCCTGTGTTATCGCCGGGAACGAAGGAGCGAATCGAAGGGTTGCTGCTTCTACACTCGTGAATAAAGTAGACATAACCACATTACCCTACACCGACGTGAAACCACACATCAGACAACAACTTCGCAAAACATGGCACACGCACTGGAGTGAACAAACAGACAAGTTACACGTAATAAAACCACACTTGGAACCATACACGACCGACACACGCAATAGATATACTCAAGTCACCTTGGCTAGATTACGTATAGGGCACACACATGCAACGCACTCGCACCTTCTCACTGGATCTCCAAAACCTCTGTCCAGCAGGTGCGGAGAGGCCTAATCCATGATCCACATCCTAATACAATGTAAGGCAGTCGACATTACATGACGCAAACACTTCCCACAACAACCGACAAGACAAATTCCATAAAACCCGTCATACTTCTTAGGAGACGACGCCATGTTTTCTGTTGAGCGCACCTTTAAGTTCCTATCAGAAGTTCACTTCTTACAACTCCTCTCATACCACCCATAGTTTTACCTCTGCTTTTATACACCAGCCACCTTGTGTATCTTTTAACCACTGTTGTTCTACACCCTGGCCCTGTACACCAGCCGGGCTCATAGTCTAACTGATTTCATTCGTGTTCTCTCCTCGTCAAATAACTTTGTGTTTGGCGCTCTTTGCCCATGTCACCTTGCGCCATTAATTTCAAATCATCATCATCAGATGCGGCACGCAAGCAGCGTCAAGAGAACCTTGAAACGGAGCGGGTGCGGGATGATTGCATCGTTATATAAATAATAAACATCGTATATATAAGTGTATACACAATCACCACTATAACAACGTGTCCAGTCTTTATACGATGCGTGGGCGAATGTTTCACGGTTTTACCAATAAGCATTGGAGCTACGCCCCACTCTTCGTCATTCACTTCCTGGAGAAGGCGGGATTTTTAGATGCGACGCTCGGAGCATCTCTTGTCGGCGGCCCTGTCCTTGCGTGCGTCCGTCATCGTCGGCGTCCACATCTATCCTCCACTCTACCTCTCTCCGCTGTGATAGCGAACACAATCTCTCAAAATCTACCGGTGTGCGGCGTAGCGCGTGGCGCAGCGCACTCTCACTCCAAAGGTTCGCTGCGCAGCGCTCGGCGCAGCGCGCACTCTCCGCATGTGCAGCGCCCTCTCTCTCCGCGGTCTCCTCTCTTTCGGGCGCTGCGCATATAACCGGTGTGCCGCTCTCCCGCGGCCTTTCGGTCGACAGTTGCTCTCTGCTTGCGCTTGAAGCCCCCTCAGCGTCGCATCACACCAGGGTTCCTGCGAGGAGAGGTGGGCGTAATTTTTGGTCATTGCTTTTGTCTGATTGATTGTGGTGTTTAATACACCAACGCTACACCTGGGCTGAGGCGCACAGCAGTGGAGCACTTCGGAATAATTTTTACCACCTGGGGATCTCTACAAGCACCCAAACATCGACACACGGGTGCTTTTGCTAAGAGATTTTGGCACATGTTAAATATCTCGACTTCCTGGGCCTTATCTGAAGGATGTTTTTTTCATTTTTATCCTGAAATATGTGCATATGTTCAACTAATTATGTTTTAATGCAGCAGAATTTTTACGCAGTATGCGTTCATTTTGAGTTTTTTATAGCCAAATTCGGCTAACAGTAGCCGAATTCGCTGAGTTATTTTATTTTTTTATTTATTCTTTTTTTATTTTTTTGTTCCTTTGCTCAGATTATACACATTTACAATACACTATAAGGAATAAGTGTCTTATTATCGCCAATAATGTATTTTTCCTCAGATTCAGGGCACAGCGGTGCTTTTTGATATTTTCTTCTGCGAAGCCATCTTGACCTAAGTTCTCACCAGAACTGTGTGCGTCTATTAGCCCGCGTTGACCAAGATTGGCACACTTACGCTACAGGGCTAGTGTTAAATTCCCTGTAGCTCTGAATCTAATGTCAATATATGGAAAAAACCTACTGAAATTATCAGCTAAGGACACTATGGCGTTACACTAAGCTTCACTTGCCATAATTAGTAAGTTCGCGTTTAGGTTGTAAACGTTGCAGAATGTCTTCCTGCTGTAAAAAAACGGTCGTCTACTGAGGGAGTACGGTTACTGAACATATACCTGTAACTCACCACTCAGCTCGACCTGCCCCGCGCCATCGTCTAGTGCTCACCGTCTATAAAGAGGGGGATGGCATTCGGTGGTATTTACACAAGCAAGATACTCGAGGTTTCATAAGAGGTTTATATTTCATGGCGGCCTTTACGCTACGCGGTTTGGGGCTTCATAGGAGGATGGCCGAGAGAGAAGTCGCAGATGGTGTAGCGAGTGGCCGTTGATGTCACCAGGTAGTCCCCGGTCCATGGGAAGCAATTATTTTCCCTTCAAGCGGGCATTCCTCCTGGTGTCATACCTGGTCTCTCGCGCACTAATTGTTATCTCATACTAATATTTTCTTTAAAAATACATTTTTAGTATAAATATATAAAAATGCATAGAACTGGAAGCAAGTGGTGCACAACGCCGTGCGTGTAAAACAAATTCTGTTCTTCAAAGAGGGAACCTTCCAAATATATTGCGCGCTTCATCATAAGCGAATACGTCAATCCGGGGCTGGCCCTTCCGCGGAATTCAAAGCTGCCGATTTGATTGGCACCAGGTTGTGGTTGCTTTTGCAAAGAGTTCACGTAGGAATCCACCCCAATATGAGTGCCTTCGTAATTCATCCGGCAGTGTTGAGCCACGATGTCATCATCTTGAGAGTGGCGCAACACGGGTACCCACCGCGATGGCTCAGGGGCTAAGGCGATGCGTTGCGGAGCATGAGGTCGCAGGTTCGATTCCCAGCCGCGGCGGCCGCTTTTGTGATGGAGGCGAAAAGCAAAAGCGCCTGTGTGTACGAGATTTACGCGCACGTGAAGATCCCAGGTGGTTAAAATTAGTCCGGAGCCCTCCACTACGGCGCGCTTCATCGCCTGCGTTGCGTCAAAGCGTTAAACACTACAATCAATTGTAACTCAAACAAAACGTGCATCAGCGCGTGTGCGTCACTGTGACTTCTTTGCGCATGTCTGAGTGATCACGTGGGTGTGTGATGCGAAATTAGTATTGTGTATGTCGATTTGGCTGAAACTAAAAATTGGTCCAAGGTATGGTTATTAAGATTTCAAATAGAGAATAGTTTCGTAACAAAAAGATTCACTCTATAGGTTGGTGTCACTAGCGTGGCGCGCATGCTGGCAACCATGCATGTGCCCGCTTTGCCGATGCCAGCGCGTCCCGTCTACCCGCTGCTAAGGCGACGTCATAAGCACTTGGCCACTCGCACATAGATATCGCTAGTCTCCCGGCTAATAATGCACTCACCGCTACGCTAACAATTTCCCTCAATCGGTTTGGACGTGAGCAATCACAATTTCATCGGAAGCATTCTTTGGCTTTTGTACTGAACTCATCCGCGGGCAAAGTGTGGCGGCACCTGTGTCGATATCTGTGTACAGGAAACTGCACTGCAGGGTAGGCATTTCGCGCGTGGTGCCGCTTTCTTTACCAACAGCGGCGGCAGTCTCCGGTGCTGATGCAGAGTACTCAATGAAAGGTAGAATACCTCCACACAATGCCACTACGAATATTCATATCGTTGACGCCACGGCCTACAATGGGGTGTTGATGGCGCAGACAACGAACGCTTGGGCAAGCTTATTTTTTGTTTTTTTGCAAGGTGCAGATGCATCCGCTGCAGACACGGCGGCCACTGGCATGGCGGTTTTCAACGTTCATAAGAGAAAAAATCTCCCGCTTAACTTTTTTGTTAACAACATCTATACTGCTGGAAAACGTTCCGACGGACATCGCGATGGTCAGTATATATCACCGCAAGATCAACCGCAGTAATTAAAAGTCAGCAGCAATATTTAAATATTTATAGGCTATGCTGGATCTGCGGCGCCGTGCTAGCGATTAAAGTTTAAAAGAGAGATCCTAATGACTAGCCGCAGACCTTGTTTAGTTGTTATAACCTTTTTTTCTCAAGTCCCCGAGAATCACCTCCACCTGAATAACATCACACTTAAAAGGTCATACACGGATGATGCTACGGGACAAACCGTTACTGCCCCCACGCCGGAGGCACCCCAGCTCCCACCAGCAATTCCGACGAAATTTCCGGACTGTCCGAAATATCTGTCCTTTCAACGAAACGCGATAAAAGCTCCACAGTCGAAACGATTGCGTCTGGGATCAAGCGCACTTCAGAAAGCTTTTCTGTAATCGACTGAGAAATTTCTACACGGAGACGAGAGAATTCATCGCCTAAAAGGCTTCGGTGGACGATGCTACATGTAAGTCATCTCTATACTGTCACACAGTCGAACCTAGTTATCGTCTCATCCTGCGCTACACATGATGAAGCTGACGCCCAGTGTTTAATGTATTCTGACTACTGAGCTAGATTTTAGAATTGTATACAGTTACTTAAAGGCCACGACTAAAAAACTCGTATTTAACGTCTCGGCTCCAGATTTAACTACCACAAAGAAATGAAATATGGAGATCGTAATGGCTCAAAATAAATAAGAGAAACATTTTATTTCACCTGCTAGTATGTCGTAGGGCGAAAAGGGCTGCTGAGAAAGTGCACAACCGGAAGACTTCCTAACCGTTCCTAAACAACGTCGATTTGCAACAGACTTCACTGTGCATCTACTCAGCGGCGATAAACCGTTTGCTTTTGATGTTTCGTCTTGCTGCGCATTCCAATGGTGTTGTCCTCAAAAACATCTTGTGGTGCAACACGACCCCAATGCCCAAAACCTTCTGCTCAGAATAAATGCTCCGTTTGGTGATGCGAGTGAAACTCGAAGGAGAGCAAGCTTCAAGCACTTTGTCAGCAGTATTATGGGTGGGATTTTCCCCCTGAAATCGTCTTTCGTAACAAGGTTGTTAAGATCGTTCATTCGATGATCCCGATCACTGTGGAGATTGTGGTAATCACACAACAGTGACGGTGGTCAATCCCACGGAATGGCTATGACGCCACCATCTGCCGGGTCAAGAAGAAGGTGTTGTGCGCGACAAGACCTACGCATGCTAAATATATTTCGATTAGGCTAACTTTTACCTAGATTTTCTACACTCCTTTCAGTTGTTTTTTTCTTTTTTCTCTCTATCTCTTTCTTCTCTCTCTCTTTATATTCGGCTAAATTCTTTCTTTTTCTCCACTAGTTTGCATTGTATGATTGATTGCAATAGAAAAAAAGTCTTCTTTACCAATACGCCTAAGTGGGCATGCGCTATTTTTTGAGTCACCACCGCCACCACCTCCGAGGGGAGAACACGGCGCACAGCACTGGAATGGGAGTGAGTTAAATACTTTATTATGGACGATAGGCCGTGAGGACCTGTGGGGAAGTGAGCATGGCGGAGGGGGAGCAGAAAGTTAGAGGTCACAATTCATCACCTTTCACACAGTGTACACACTTCTAGTTTTAAGGTCGTATTCACAAGATGCACATTTCACTCGTTCAGTGGCACCAAAATCCACAATTTACACTGTTGATATTGGTCGTGGATGGGAATGGCCAGTCCGGGAAAGTCTGTCAGACCACTACAACAGCTTGTACAGACCGGTTTCAAGCGCGTACTGGGTAATTATTTCTAGAGTAGCGGGGTCTTCACGGACACGACTAACGGGCTCCAGTTCACTCGTGGGTGCAGGACCCACAGTTAGCAGTTGACTGCGGTTACGGGAAGAGATAGGATAGATCCAAATTAAGTGGAAGAGATTTGGTATGGCATTACTACTGCAGTGGTGGCATCGGTGCAGTTGAGAGCCTGCCGGGGCTGAACACTTATGAACAATGTGTGGTGTGTACGCTGCATTTGCATACACTTTATTGGCAAATACCCCACCCAAACGTGAAAAGGGCTTGAAATGCGCAAGGATGCCAACCGGAGTTTCAGCTTGCAAACGCTTACAGCTTTCTTTTTCGAGGAGACGTAGCTGGTGTGCGCTACGGGACCAGCCGAGGATCGGACGTTTGGGAACGGGGTTTCACTAAGCGTGTGGTTTTCCGAGGACTCTAGTTCTTTATTGGGAACCGAAGACGAGTGTTAGGAGCCCGCTACCAGAACATATATGTGAAATACAGAAACATTCAGCGATGCGGTACTTCCTAACGAGCGGAACTATGCTAGGATGCTCAGAGATATCTTCAGACTTGGAGTTATTCTTCCTCAGCTTACAAGCCCAAAGAGCGCCTTAAGCAAGGTTGGAGAAACAGCAGAGCTGGCGGCTCCTCTCCCTTTGTCGGAAACGAGGCGGTTGCACCTGGCATGATTTTCCGAACTTGCAGCTGGAAGTTCACCATTCCTGGCCGGTCCGGACCGTTTGTCCATAGCCTTTGACATGTCACCCAATGTGGACCACGTTAGCACTCGCTCGAACCCGCGGCACCGGCTTCGCGTGCTCGGCGTCTACAGCAAGAACTCGGCGTCGGTGATCCCCACTTTAGGCACGAACGCACGTGAACTGGGGAGTAAAACAGCTCACGAGAGATCACGCCACGAACGCTGCGCAGAGTGTTTTTGAAGGTAGAGTTGGCCAACTTTGGGCGCTCCACACGATGCGCTCGCTCACGTGCACTTGATATTTTTGTTGATATTTTTTGCGTGCTCCTCGCGTGGCAAAATCCCACGCTTGAGTGTCGGTGACGCAGGCCGCTTCTCAAGAAGCGCAAACTCACATGCACGGGTTTTCTGGTAATTTTCGGCAGGGGAATTGAAAGCTTAAACACCTCTGTTGTTAAAAATGAAAGGAACTGCGGACGCCAGATCGTTGTTTTGCCCAAATCGTCGCCTAACATACCTATTCCGCAACACTCGCCGACGCAACTGGGACCTTCCTCGTGACGTCACCGCCTTGAAGTATCTGAAATGTGTTGGTTGAAGGAGTCTCGCAGAGAAAGTATTGAATGATTTCGACCACCCCATTCGTAGGACAGTTCTGTGAGGAGTGCAGAGAAAAAGACAGAGAACCTTGAATGAAAGCTGAAGATGTCAGCTGCACTAAGGGTAGGGCTTGCTATTCCAGATGGGGTTAATGCAGTGAGATGACAGAGGAAAATAGAGGGAAAAAGAAAAGTTAAAAAATATAGGGGAGGGGTAGGGGAGATGCACGGATATAGAAATTTTATATGTTGAGAGGGTTCGCAAAATTTCTTCTGCTCTGTTTCCGCAAGAAAGTAACCGCAGATTTTAATCCCGGCACTGCCTCATCACGATTTTTCTAGAAGACCTCCACGTCGGAGTCGTACAAGGGCCTTCGATGCTGCTGCCCACTTACTAGCACATCGCGGGCAGTGGCTTAAAATGTGCTTAATGTTGTCGGTAGTAGAGCACACTGGGCGCAATGGCGACTCTACCCATCCCAACCTAAACAAGAGGAGTCGGGTGTAAGCAGCGTTAACTCGAAGCCGCTGTAGCACGTCTTGAGTGCGCTTCCGCAGACTCCGCGGAAGCCGCAAGTCGCAGTGAAGGTCGATAGCGCGAAGAGCGGCGTAACTTCTCAGAGGAGTGCAGTGAAGTTTAAAGTGGTGCAGGCGGGAAAGCCAAGGAAGGGTGTAAATCTGCACTAAGCGCCATAGGCTTTCTTGGGCGTGAGATAGCACTGGGCGTTCACGGAGAAACATGTCAATGATATTGAAACTGCCACAGAGCTTACTGCCCCTGCGTAGGCATCCTAATTGCTGGTATTTGCGCGCTGAAAAGAAGTGTGTATTGTAGAAGGCCGTCTTCAGCGCTGGTTTGCGTATACCTGTAGTTTGCACTCATAGTCCCATTCTCCGCGTTTGCCTAAAGACGCTTCAGTTGGATCGCCAGTCCCGTTTGAACATGACCCGTTTGACCATTCGTGAAGCCAAATAGTTTGGTGGGACATGGCATGCACGCTGGATACGTGTAGTCACGGATTTGACGTTTTTCGTGTTACTGGACTACTGTTGCTCGGGTGAGTGGTATGTTCTTATTCACTACTTTATATTCTAGCGATGCAGGAACAACTTGATTTTCCTCGCTGGTGTTCCTTGACCCAACACAACACTCGAGCCTGGATCGGTAAAATTATATTTCAATATGCTTTACGTACGTTAACAAAGGCGAAGTCTGTCCTATAAAAGGCTTAACAACTAAACAGTGTAGCCGTCCCCCATGCGTTGAGAGGATCTAATGGTCACGCAGAAAATTGCTTGTCCCTTATGAAAATTTCTATGTCCAGTCAAAAGACAGTCTGCGTCCCGAAGGAAACAGACTGCGTGCGTCCTGTGTGTTTCCTCTGTGTTGGAATTTCGCCACCGACTTTCTGCGTACTCCAAGTGTCCCGTGTGTTTCCGTCCTCCATGCGTCCAGTCTATCTCCCAAAGGCAACACAGACACCATACGGCCTTTGTGTGTCCCCTATATGTCTTGAAGGCAACAGACCGCATTCGTCCCTTGTGTGTCCCCTGTATTGAAATTTCGCCACCGACTTTCTGCGTCCTCCAAGAATCCTTTATGTTTCCGTCCTCTAAGTATCCCACAAGCTTCCACCTTTTGAGTGCCCTTTGCATGCTGTCAAATAACAGCGCCCAACAGCCAGCTGCATGTAGAAGATGTCAGCCAGCTCCACAGTCACTGTTTCATGCTGCAGCTGTTTCTGTAAGAGCAAGCTGACGAAAATCACATGAATCACACGACTCTTGCAAACCTGACTATTTTATTCAGGTTGGATCCATACGTGCTGCTGCCGCCTGCCACACCAGGTGCCGCCTCATCTTCACCCCTCACAGGACGGGATAGCCACTGCCACGCTTGAACCTGAAATGACAAACGCATTGATAGCATATGAAGGGGTTTAAACAAACACGTCTCAAACATTTGCTGGTTATGCTTATAAATATAAAGGAGTGTTCCCATACAAAACTGAACCAAGTATCCTGAAAGAGAAGGTACAACTTCTAGGTTGCAAAATTAGCCACAAAATTTAGACCACATAAATTAACTAATGAGCTTACGAACATCAAATATGACATACTGTTACATAGGCAACACAACCCAGAACTAAGTACTGTTTAGATTCATGGCCTCATGACGGGCATTTATACAGCCTCGCAAGAACATTTGAGATGAGATTATTGCAGCAGCACTGTGGGAACAAAGCAATATGGGGGGGGGGCAGGGAAGGCAACATAAAATTGCATGAACATGCTAAGACAGGCATTGATCAGTCGTCATCATTAGTAGTTGCTTGTGTCTACGCGTTCTTTGGAACCTATAAAGGCAGCAGTTTTATTGTGCATTTCGTTTACGAGACAGCACTTGCATTGTCTAGTTTGTTTGTCTGTGCTTGCTTACAAAAAGCAAAATGTACATCACCATGAACTGACCAACCTCTAGGTTGGCTCCTCACTTCTTATATTTCCTTGTGTCGATGGGTAGCAGACACAGGAACAGAAATAAAAAACAACCCTAGAAAAACGTGGTGGATAGCACACTTGCACCCATCATTGCACGCGTGCCACGTGGTCACTCATCCCAACAGATGTACAGTGCACGGAGTGACCCCCAAGCAGCGAAAGCTGGGCGTGGTCGCTCTGTACTTTGTGAAAATACAAGCTACTAGAAAGATTTGACAGATAGCACAAACAGTGCAGGTGCGCCAACTTTGCACCATGGCACGAATTTTTCAACGCACAACAGAAAACGCACCGGTATGTCAGTGACACCGTGGAGGAGAAATTCGAAGACAAACCAGGACATCAGTGACAGTGAAAGGGTTAAAGCGGTCGAATACAGCAAATTTAATTTCAGGGTTTATGCTTACCAGCAATGAGGAAAGCTACCGCAGTAACTTGAGCCGACTACTCTGTAACGTGCACTCAAATGCTAAAAACACACAAGCATTTTTGCATATGTTTGCACACAGAG